>NW_028321892.1:633571-1267142 GCF_036245765.1 Copidosoma floridanum | reverse complement strand
TACAGATAGTTCCAACTGCCAAAAAGCTTGAGTGTGCCAGGTCTGTGTTTGCTAATCAGCAAAAAGACCAAGGCACCAAGCGTTAGCTTCGCGTCACTGCCATTGGTTGAAGTAAAAGTGAGGTTAGCTTGCCCGTAATCTTGGAGACCTTTGGTGATCTCGCGAGTTGTAGCATGGCTTGAAATCTCAAGCTTTTCTAGCAAGCTTCTTGCGACGAGCGACTGCTGTGGGCCCCTGTCTAGCATAGTACGTGCCACGTGTGTGCAACTGTCAGGACCTTGCGTCTTGACTACGATAGTAGGAAGCAATATACAGTTGACTAACGAAGCAAGCCAGTTGCAATTGATGTGGCATCCTTTGGCGCGTGCCACCGACCAAGCAGATGCTGAAAAGTGCACAGACCCTTAGTTACAGGCCCTTAGTCTCAACAACTTGCTTTCTTTCTTGCAAACTTTTGGCGTTCAAGTTAACACAGCGCATGATAAAATGCTCGCCTTTGCACCGGCGATAATTCTTACTTGCGCTGATGTGCGTGAAGGTAAAGTTACTTCTTGCCTTCTTGCGAATCGACATCAATGCGATGCTCGATATAGAGCTTCATTGCAGCAAAGGTAAGAGGTTTGATGGTAGAGCTCTGTAAGGACGCTCATTTTCACATAGTCCCTGCGTCAAGCTTCCGAATGATGAGACTACTATCAAGTCGTCTTAATGAGCAGAAGGACGGTCCAGCTGTTTTAATGCAGCTAAGGCATTTACAGTGCCACTAAGCAATTCCTTTAGCTCTTTTGCAGAATCTTGATGCAGTTGGTACGGAAAACAAATCCCTGACAAACGCTGAGACCAAGTTCCGCTTGTTTGTGTAGTGGTCATCAAGCATTTTCATTGCGGCTTCGAAGTTCGCACTGATCATTTGTACCGTACGCAGCACTCTTGCTGCTTGATCCTAGACATCTGTCTTCAGCTGCCACAACCTTTCAACATTGCTTAGCCGAGAGTTACGAACAACCTTAGTTTCAAATAGATCCTTGGATCCTAGCTGGTCTGAAAACTCACCTAAAAAGATTAGTTCAGGTATTAGTGGAAGACTTCTTGACGCAGCCAAGGGCACAATTTTGTCACTTTCTGGTAGCGCAAGAAGTACCTGCAGCTCCTTAAAAAAAAGTGCAGCTGAATCGAGTTAGGCCTTCTTTGTAGCAACTTAGTTATCAACTCTATAATAGCTTGATTCTTTAGCATCGTCTTGAAGTAAGAGTATTTTATCGTGATTTGTTTGAAAGGTATCCCAATTGCCTTTTAACTGCTCCAAGCATCCTTGAATTATAGTACCTATACATTTTTCTTGGCCTAGCTTTTTCAGTTTCTCGTATCCATTATTGATTTGCTAGAACAACTCGCCTTGTTTTTGAAAAAGTTGTTTCAAGTCTGACGACATGGCAAACTCAATACTGTCGTGAAGTGTGCGTAACAAACGAGCTCCAGTGCGTTGAAGCTAATGACCGCCCGCCTTGACAATTCAGAGACAAAGAAGTCACCCTCACTGCACTCAGACTAGTAAAGTCTTTTACGAGCACACACACATAACATGCTTAATACTGAACAGGTCACATACTAAGTTGTAGTCAGCACACATTGCATGTCCTAACCTTACACTAACGGTTGAATAATTCCAAAAACCACGCTCTGCTACCAAAATGTATGCGCTAGGGAGTAATGCTAGGACGGCAATTGTCGCGAGTTAAAAATCTGGATCAACTGATCAATAAATTATGACGTCACTTAGAATAATGTACAAATTCATTAACAGAACAATAAATATAAATGCTCGCTGTCAGAGAAGTGTTTTCAACAGTTGCCGTGAGCTAACTGACTGTTAGACCAAACAGTTGAATTTAAATGTCTCAAGGATTTTGGGTCCATACATACATTGTCTTATTTTTCAAAAGTTTTTTTTTAAGCTGATACATAAAGTAAGATATTTATTCTAACAAATTTTTTAATAGAATACTAAGAAGCGATACTAATTAAGAATTCATTTAACTAGCTTCCATTTTTATATTTTTTTATGTTCGTTAGAATTTTAACATTCTAAGTTACATTTTTTTCAAAACAAAGTAAGTTTCACAATAAATTATTAATACATAAATATGTATGGAAATCGTAAAAACGACAAATAAGTTACTTAAAAATTTAATTTTATTAAACTATTGTTTATTTTACTCGAACCTAAGAAGTTGGTAAGTAATATCAGCTATTAACTACTCAAATTTCTAAGTTAAATGAAGCTTTAGCTTATAGCTTGTTATATAGGACATTTAGGGATATTTTGAGAGTTTCTTTTATCACTAATCAGAATATGTTTATATAATTGCAGGTGTGGTATACAATCTCTTGTTACCAGCTCTTTTATTGAGCAACATGTACCTTAATTAGTGAATTTTTTGATTGCATTTTCGACTTATAACACACGCTTTAAAAAATAAAAAATAAATATATGTTTTAATCGTTTATCATTCCCTTTTTACTGTTAGCTCTTAATTACAAAGCCAAACTTAGGCTTGATGAATTATGAAAACCAGTGAAGTTAAGTGGCAGTACTAATGTGATGTGGCAAACATAAAGTGGCAAAGGTACCGAAGCTCTCGTTTTTTTTTTTTTATAATTATCTAATATTTATTATTAATAATTCATCGTTCTCAAAAAAATTTAATTTTTTTACAGCTAACTAACTACGAAGACTGCAGACACGATACGAGTGATAGCTTAACACTGTCACTAAGAAATTATTGAATTTATTGCTGATAATTTAAATATTTATTACAAATTTTACCGTGGATACTGAAATTGATGTGTTCACGTTTAAGGCGCACGAAGTCCACGGTAAGGGTAATAGGATATTAATGTATTCAAGATACGGAAACTTGTATGCATCATTTAAAACTTGTTGCTATGTAAGTATCCTACCTTAGCAATGCTACGTCTTCTCTGGTTTTAATAAATGTATGTGGGTACGCACATACATATACACAAATTGGATCTGCCACATGTATTTTATTACTTGTGTTATTGACTTGTTATAGTCTATACTATAAAAGAGTCATTCTTCCCCACCCTCTTCTAAGGCTTCTTTGTTTTTTACTATTATCTACAAATCCGCATGCCACGGTAAAAGGCCTTATACCAGTTTACTAGATAATTTAAAAAACACGCTCTTGTTTAGAAATAACACAGCAGAGTCTTAAACTCAAGCCATCCACACAGGACAAAAGTGCTCTACCATCATAGCTACTTAAAACTTCCAACGCTAAGTGCTATTTACTGTGACATTAGGAAACATCTGTAGTAGATATCGCACTAATAATAGCTCTGCTTAATTTTAAGAACATGCCTATTTTAATCATGCACAGGAAAACTTAAGCTTGTTACTAACTTAACTATAAGGCCACGTTTTGTCAAGGCTGGGCCAAGAATAATTTTAGAAATAAGTTTGAGCCTTTTAAAACTCACAAGTATCGTTTTCGTTGTTTTAATGAATTTTTTGTCAATATTTATCGATAAAGCTGTGAAATAGAAATAAATAGACCTTATTGAACCAAAATACGTTAAGCATACCAGAAAAATTTTTTTTTTTTGGTATTTAAAAATTTGAGGATGCAAATCTGAACTAAATAATAACTTGATCGTCAAGACTTCTTCTTTCTCTAACTAACCTCGTCACGCTCCTACGCAACTGTATTCCAGGGCTAAAACTATAGAACAGATTGACTAAGTGATGCAGAACTTCTACGGTTAAGTAAAGACTGTGCTTTAAATAAAATAATCGTACGAATAACAACCCTAAAATATACCTTCTTTGGAACGGCTTATAGATATAAAATCTTAAAGGTCTTAGATGGGTCGTGAAGAGACAACTAGATCTGCAACAGTGCTTACAAGTTTTATTTACGTGGAAATCTTAAGCTAATTATTTGGTAAGGACAATTTAGCACAAACCCACTTGCTAATGAGACATCTTCAAGGAAAGCTATTTAAAAGTCCCACACGCTCGAGGACATTTAGCAGACGCAAGGAGAAATAACAAATTTTAAATAGCTCATTACATCTAATGGCATGGTCAATGGCTGCAAAATAAAAACTTTTATGTCTCTTATATAAGTGCCCTTTTCACTATAAGCTCTATTATTATTGTTTTCCAGAATAATTGCAGTAGAGCAAAGGAACTCAGCAAAAACGCCAGAACTGACAGCAGTACATGCCGAGCCACATTCAATTTGTTGCAGAGTGGCAGCTACGGACCTCTAGAATGAAAGAAGGTCATGAGCACTTCCACCTCTGAGCACACATAGTCTGTGCGATTTACCATGCCAAGTCTCTACATGAAAAATTTTTTGGTTAAGAAATTATCCTTTGCAGGACGCATGCTATTCCAAACAGAAGTAGGGATTCTCTCTCACTGCTAGGAAGACCCACTCTCTAACGTTATAAGACTGGCTCTCCCAAACTTGGAGTGAGAGCAGAACCAACCCACTAGGAGAACCATCAAACTATTGAGCAGAAGAGTTTTATCTCATTTCAGAGTAAAGTAAGAGCAAGTATTTAAAGATGCCAAGACAAACATAAGTTGATATTACAGGGTAAATTTTTAAAATATTTTGTTAAAAAAGTTTTAAATGGAAAATAAAAATAATTGTATTGTTGTATTGCTGTCCATCTTTTTTTTCTTGTTATCAAGACAATAATCAATTTGAAATCTAAGAAACTATTTTGCCAAATAATAATTTTATTAATAACAACATTCATCTAAAATAGTAAATATTTGTAGCCACAAGAAATTTGATTTATGTGGATTGTATATTATAGTTGCTGGTATTCTCGTTAATTCAAATCTACAACTTTGATATAAAAAAAGTATTGTTGAATTTTACATAATAAGATGGAAATTACTATAAGAAAAAACGCTATTTTGACACTTAATTGACAGTAGTATTGCTCTTATTACAATATATTAAGTACGCGTATTCAGTCTAGTTACTAGCAGATTAGGAAAATGGTTATTTGCTATTATTAATATTAATATTTTACTACAAAAATCTGAAAACAAAAAAGATACAAGGCAGTCCAGAGATATAAGAAAATATAATTATAAAGCTTAGAAATTAGAGGATATATTAAATTTAATAAGCTTATAAAAAAGTATATTAGTAAAAGTAAAAGAAGATTATTGCTACTGCATTGTAACGTCACGTAAAGTGCGCTTCTTCATGTGATGAGTCGATGTATTCTCGTAATACGCACACTCAACATCCAGCCACAAGTTGCCACTGGTAACATTGTGTACAAAGCCTATAAATCGTTAATACTCACATTAGATTTTTGATGCACTCAGTATAGTGATTCTCAATTTTAAATTTTAGAATGCTCCAAAACTATTAAGTCTTGCACGTGGTACGCATGAGTTTGTAATATCACTTTTAATGTACTAGGACACTCCACTTCCTGCACGCTTTGTGCTAAACATATATTTCGTGTAGCCATTATCACATTCTTTATAAAATATTACATGACCTTAGCTCTTTTCAAAATATTTATTCCAAACAAACCACATGATGATTCTTAAGTAATTACAAAATAATGAGAAACCGTAGTCCTGTGATAGTTGATCCTTCATAAAAACGGTGAAAATAGTACCAGCACTTTGCGTCATAGCAGGTATACTGGGAGAATTCTGGCTCACCTTCCCTCTAGGGAGAGCTGTAGCATAAGGCTTCTGGCTCACCGAAGGAGGAGCTGTAGCACGAGGGTAAATAGGGCTTCCCCTTCTAAGTGGGCGGCAGCCACGGAGAGGGAGTACCGTTTGCAATTTGATTTCCAGTAACGAGGCTGTATGCAAAATAGCAAAACTCGCTGTTCCTGTTTAAATAATAAATTGCTTAATGTACTTTACCGTATAACCCAGCCACCCAGTGCGGTAAAGAGGGTCAGTGCATGCGCAATACCGTACTCTGTTATTTGCTCTATAACTCTAGTAATCTAGTGATCTAGTTAGAACCAGACTTACTACAGTACCAACTGAGTTAATTTCCGTAGAGAATCTCATATAAAATGGTCCATGGACTGCAGCCCACATTTCTGCAGTGTAGGGTGTTTTCCGCAATCGTCACCAGCAAGTAATAGTGGGTTGCGCTCTACGTTACCGTCAGGTCGATAAGTCAACTACCTTGAATTAACTGGCACTCTGTTCCGTAATCTGGCCAGTTAAAATAGCAGACGACAGTCAACAGCAATGGAATCTTCACTTTTTTTTCTCTACTTTCACGTCGTCTGCTGTTTTAACTGGCCAGATTACGGAATATAGCGCCAGTTTAATTCAAGGTAGTTGACTTATCGACCTGACGGTAACGTAAAGCGCAACCTTAAATTACTTGCTGGTGACGATTGCGGAAAACACCGATAGTCTCATTTTCAGCTATTACAGAGCGTGTGTTTCTTCAATCGATAAGTTAAATTCCGTGTACATCTGCAAACTTTAATACAGGTCAGTTCATTTTGTTCGATGGAAAACAGCTGATCGAACTTCAAACCTCGATCAGCTGTTTCTGTATACATGTAAGTGCACACATTTACAGAATATCAACGTCAATTTATATATTAAGTTAATGCTATTTTTAATATTTAGATTAATTAGAAATACTTATTTTGAATGGTGAATAACTGAAAAAGGGTTTTGACTTATCTGTCACAGCAACTCTCCAAGAACATGTGATTTTAAAGAAGACTTCGTTTGAAATAGGCTGTAGAAATAGATAAAGAAGCAGGTGGTGGTCGGTTTCCATGTTTAGGTATGCAAGTACTCCGTTTGTTTACTGTAGAGCAGATCAACACAAACATGTGTCAGTCAACATTTTTGTATGGGGTATACGTGTTTGCAATAACATAATTATACTCATAAGTGATTAATTTATCAATTGCATTAGGTTATACAGGGGTGTAAGCATTAAGTTTGTCAATACAGATTTTATTATAGTTCTGAACAATAAAACATTTTTATTTTATAAATAAAGAACAATAGAATGTTTTTTAAATTGTATGCTGGTGAAAAAAAAAAATTTAGACGAACGTGAATTCTAGACAGTTTAGAGTTATGCTATTAATGTAAGTTAAGCGCTTAAAGAATATCAAACATTAATTTTTTTCCAATCAAGTGTACTTTTGTCTTTATTCATTGTTTTTATGTAAGGAACGTACAAATAAATTTGTTTCGCTTATATATTTTATTCAGAGTTGCCACATTCTTTGTAGCACTGCATCACATATTAGCTGCACTCATTTATTGTGATTGTCTAGATACTATACATATACCCTCTTAACAAGATGGCGATGATGATGACGAGGAAGTAACAGCAGTAGATGATATGTGCACCAGTAGAGTGAGTAATAGCTCCTAATTGTGAGAAGAAAAATATTTAGAGCTCAAAGAAGTTAGGTCTTTTTTACAGACGCTGTAACAAATGCCACGGCAACGTCATCGTGTTTATTGTTTTTAAGACGGCTAATATAACAAGTGACGACAGCCCAGGCAGCCTCGGGAACGTCTCACATGTAAGTTAGAAAAAGAAAGTCCTTGCACCTTAAACGCGTGGTAGACATGAATTTAATGGTACTGTACTTTTTTCAGATGATAGATAAATACAACCTAAGCTGTGTATTAATGAGTATCGTACATCTAGTGGCAAGCTCAGGCTAATTTCAGCTCAAGCAAAACTTGCTTGAAAATTGACAAAACACTGCATGCATATCACGATTGCCGACTTTATTTTCATCTTGAATAACTTATTACTGGTAACGTAGTATAATATTTAAAAAAAAAAGTTTTTTACCTAAATTGTGCTTCAGAAACTCAAAATTTTACGTCATTGGAAATGCCTTTTCTTGGGATCATTGTATGCAAGATGCTGACACTGTTACTGCGCCAGCGGTAATAATGCAAATGTTATACTAACCTTGTGTCTAAGCTGGTAAGATAAGTCCGTCGGAGCTTCAAAACCTAAGGAACTGAAAAATCTAAACTCAGTGAAACAAAATCTTGGGTGAGTCCATATATTGTAATGATTATTTACACTCTATTTTAATTGGACTTTTTAAATGATTTTAGGATTTATCTGAAAAATTGGACGTTTCATTTTTGGACCTACCATGCTTTTTGTTGACTTTTTCAACGAACCTGTAAGTAATACAGTTGAGATGGACAAAGATTTTGCATACTATAAGAGGAAAAAGTTGAAATGATTTAGTTTCATGACTTATGTGTTCATTCTCATATTAGAAAAAATTTGACATGTATACTATCTCACTATCACACTACAAATGTACAGTAAATATAAAATTTTTTTTTCCTGTATTGTAGTTGAAAAGCTTTCTTATCCGTACCTATTTATCTAAAGGTTATTTTTGTTTCCTTATGTTATTCATTTCGTTATAATAAATCAGTAAAAGTAAAAGTAAAAGTATAAACACAAAAATTCTATTGATCTTGAAAAAAAAGCTAATTGTTAAATTTGAGTAAAGTACAATAAGAATTATTAATTAATTTTCTTAGCCATAGAATATTTCAGTAGCACAGTCATTTAATGACTAATAAGAATATGCTATCCAAAGATATACAAGCAGCTAATTATGTAAAGCATAGAAACTATCTTAATAAAAGTCTGAACTCTTTTTGTTTTCACTAGTACTTTTTACAGTTCCTACATGTTGATAAAAAATTATACATTTGCAATGGTGAATTAGTAATTAACGTGGAGTATGCACATTTTCAACTAATTCTAGTTATTAAACTAATAAGCTCGAGGGTGTATTCAGCGTTTACATGCAACAAATCAATTCTATAAATTTGTACTAAAGTACTTTCTTCTCTTGTACATTCAACATTCACTTACTTTCTTCTCTTGTACATTCAACATTCACTTAATGTATCCTATGCTATAATTGATGATATTATTAGGTATTAAAATGGTAGTATAAGGCATCTTTAGCGTCAATAAAATGTTATAACTGTTTATTTACTTTTTTTTTACATTATGAATACAAAATTCTATTTACAAGAATAGATAAAATGTATACCGTTCTTAGTATGTATGCAATTTTTTCGTTTGAAGTATATTGTACTATTTCAACACTTGTACCCAGATTATCGTACAAAATCCATTCATCATTGTTCGTCATTGAATAGCTGTTGTAATGCCCTGAGTTCTTCCTTTTAAAATCCTCCGTAGGATTGTCACCAGTAAAAACTATAACGCCTTTTCAATAAAATAGCTTCGACGGTAGGTACAACTGTCTTGAAATGTCGTGAAAAATAGTTCTGAACTTGAAATTTATTTCTGCAGGTATACAGGAACGAAGTATAGACTCATTTTTATTCTCTTGCAGATATTCAAGATCGATTGCCAAGTAATCATTGATCTCATAAGAAACGTCTGCAGTATTATTTTTGCATTCAATACATTTCATGGTCTTATTTTTATTTAACTTTTTATCTAGCACTGACTGTAAATTTTAAATGCCAAATTTATAGAACTGTTGCAAAGATATTTATGTAATAAAATGAGATTTACAGTTAAAATATAAACAGTTATTGCATGAAAAAATTCATGATAAACATGGTATATTTTTTGTGAGATGCTTAAATAATTTTACTACATTGTCATAATAATAAATGTAAGTTTTAGTTTCGTCTAAATTATAAATTGTATTCAATATAAAAGCCTTTTCCTGGTAAAAATATTCTTTTGAAAAATTATTATTTTATAATTTCTTCTTAAATTTAAAAAATTCATTTGATCATTGACCTTAGGATTATTAACATATTTACTAAATAAGGTGCAATCTAAGTATATAGACTGTAGAGTATCAAATATACTGTCAAATGGACACGTGTCAGTGATACAAAAATCTCGCTCAAAACCACTGATGTTGTGACTTTTTTTAAGAATACATAATCCATGTAACACCAATCCTCTTTCAGTTAACAATGTACTCGTCGATAATGGTGAATTAAAATCATTTTCTACTTCAACTTCTAGTAAAGAGCTGTTGTACCTTGCACTTTTTCCATCATTACAATTTGTTGACTGAATAAAATCACGTCCAATCATAGAATCTTCTGTGATATTTATCAACTCAAAATTTTCTTCATCCAAAACTTGATGTGCTAATAATTTGTTTAAATGATAATAATAAACAAAGTTAATTCAAAAGTCATTTACATTTCTATTTAGAGTTTGATTCAGAGAGTCATTTTTGAAATCACCATTTGGGCTTGCTAAATATTTGTTTTGCTATGGCCCAATCAGAACATCATGTTCCAAAAGACTGGATTTTACTTTTACAGCTTTGTGATGCTGGTTTTGGCAGTTATCATATTTAAACCACTTTCCTTCTAGATCTCTTGTATAGGCGATGTAGTGTCTGTATTCATTAGAAATTGCATTTTCAAATTGAATAACTCCAACAAGAAGAAAACTTTGTCGTTTCAATGCAAAAGTCATAAGTATATCAGCGAGCTGCATGTAACTACCATTATTATTCAGTGCTGTATTTTCCATGTCCAAACAAAGAATATGATCTACTTGATATTCTGAGGCAAGTGGGTTTTGGCAAGACTCGCATATTTTATACGTACAAAAATTATCCTCCAAATAATGTAAGAAATGTAGGAATATCCATTTTTCTTTTAAAAATTTTACTTGATTTAAGTGCATATAGCTTTGAGAATTACACCAGTTGCAGTATAGTTTCACAATGATACAAGGAAACATGATCGATTCGTAAAATTCACTCAACGACTTATCCCAAATCAGCTTATTTTGATTATCCAAGATCAAGAAGATCAAGATTTTACTGAGTAATAATACACGTTTAGTGTAATGTTTGATGATGTTTAAGCTCAGTAAATAATCACGCAAGAGAGTAAAAAATTCGTGTTTGCATTCTTGTAGTGGGTCACAGCGTTCTTGTATAAACTGATGAAATTTGTTTATCAAGTAAAATCCAGATGTAAAAATCTCTACAATGCAGTCAATCGGACTAGATGTTAAGATAAACTGTTTCGTTTTTTTAATCGTTTTTGTTTTAAATAGATTTTAATTTCTTAAAACTTTTCTGTGCTGTGGTTATTTTAATGGTTTTTGCACAATTAGACGAATCTCAATACATGGTCGAAGATACTTTGCTCTTTTCTTGACTTGATAAGAATTCTTTTGTAGATCAGTTTCATTATTTTGTTTCATGTCTTTGTTATCATCTTGGTTTTCTTCATTGACTAAAAACAAATCATTGGCAGTTTCACTGCATGATAAAAATGGTACTTCATTATCTAAAAACCGTGATAAATCGTGGGAACTATCATCTGAATCATACGTTGATGAATCAGATGATGTTACCGAAAAAACTCCATCAGAAAAATCAATATCATCGGAAGGGTTTTGTCCCATCTAATTTTTTTCGTAGTATATGATAGAATAATTTCCTTCAGCATCTTTTTAAATTTTTTTACTCAACACATTATTTAATAAATCCTGGGCTTCTGCTAACTTTTCTTCACAATATTTCATATTCTGTATTAAAAATTCGCCAACAGATACATTTACATATTCTTCTTGGCCTAATTTATTTTTATATTCTAACAAATATTGAGTATATGAAATTTTAGCTTTAGATGACCTCTTTTGGCTTATAACGTAAGTCAAATCTACAAATTTCAAACTTAAATCCATAATATCCTGACAAACATTTAAATTAAAATATGCGTTGGCTTCGTTTTGTTTAAGGTTTACATCTAAAAACTATTTTGCATCTTTGGATAAACTGTTGATGTAACTAACTTATTCAAAACATTGTGATTGATTGAGTATAAGATCCTTATTTTTATTTATGCTGTTATTGTATAATATTTCTATGGAGTTCAAATTTGTTTCACTGAAATTTTTTATCAATGTTCAATTTTTTAATTTTGTTCAACAAGTATTTAGACGCATCAGACGTAAATTCACTTTTTGTTTTGACGCTAAGAAGAAAAACTATCTTTTTAAAAATGATTTTAAAATCGCTTACAGTTTTTTGATATCTTAGTATAATTACTGAATATAGGTAAAAATATTCTACATTCTGTGAAAAAATGTTTTGAATGCTGCACAAAGTTTTAACTTAAACAATTAAGAATCTAACATCAGTGTAAATAATACAGTTTGGTAAGGAATCGTTTCTTCCTTAAACACAAAAGAATCATTCTAAAAAATATTGTTCGTAAGATAAATTGATATTGAAAACATAATTTGCAGAACGAAAATGAACAGGTGTAAAGTCTATTTCACAATAACATGGATACGATAGTCCTTTTTTCATGCAGTCAAAAAAAAATCTATTAAATAATTCAGTCGAACTTTCTTCACTGATCATGTGGCATAATGAAATGACATAATTATCTGAAATGTCACCTAAACAATATAAAAATAGTGATTCACTTTTTGATCCATCAGGGCTTATGAACTCTTCACAGAAAATTCCAATGGTACCAACAAAAATGTGACATCTGTAGGAAGATCAGAGCTGAGATCTACAGAATCCATCGACCAGTAGAAAACTGTGAATGGGTACATGCATTATTCTTGAATTATTGATTTAAAGAGAACATTATCCTGCAACTTTAGAAGTTTTTTTTCAGTGTCTAAGTTTTTACTATTATCTTCTATAACTGTGTTGATGGAAATATTTTGGATTTAATTCAAGTCTTCTTTAATTTTTTTGATATTTCTTTGAACATAAAAATAAATATTTCTTTTATTCATCTTTTTTATGGGCGACCCACTCGAATTTTTCTATATAATATCCCACATTGGATGACTTTCCTTGGAAAGCTTACCATCTTCAAAAAAAATTGTATGTTTTCTCAATTCAAAAATACGTTTTTCATGCGTGATTACTGGCTTAGCTTCTATTTTTCCCACTTTTGTTCGTTGATTTTTCAAATTTTCATGTTTAACTTATTAACTATTTTAAAATTGAGCTTTCGGCTAAGTCACCAAATAATTATTAACACTAGATAACGAATGATATCTAAATAAAAGTTAATCCAAAAATGAAATTATCATCACCATTTGATAACAAGAACTACTCATAGCCATACATAGACATCACAACCTGTTCCACATATATTAAATTGGCTCATTCTTACGTAAAAAATAATAAATATCTGAGTCGTTGCACGTTGCTGTAAACAAAAAATTGCTGAGTGTACCTATAAGCATGGAAAGAATAAGTCATATCAGTATAATTACACATGACATTTACTTTCTCAAAAATCTACTTACATTTTGTTTGTTTATAGTACACACACACACACACACACACACACACACACACACACACACACACACACACACACACACACACACAAAATAAACATTTGACAGTATATATATGTATCGTATTGACGTATCATTATTAGGTATCTGTGACTACAATGGTGAAGGAAACTGAATAAGCTGTGAATCACATTGACTTGACTCCAAATTCATTTTTCCATCATATGCTCACACTGGGCGGTAGATTTATTCATCATGCATTTTCATGCATGTTAACAACTTTATTTTTAAGTAATCATATTAATATTATCCACTTATATAAGCTGAAGAATAAATAATTATTCACTAAACATATGTATCTTACTTAATGAGGATAAATTATGTTTTCTTCTAGTACTGTTGAGAAAAAATAGGCGTAGATTAAAGCGCTAGATAATATGCTAATTCCTTACAGCTTACAGGTGAGAATATTTATGTACATCGTACGTATAGATATGATATGCTTACTAGAGAAATTGGGCTATTGGCTCGGCGACTCAGGCAGCTCCGTCCACAAAGACACCTGCACCAACTTGAGGCTGAATGATGAGTCCACGTGGTTACGAAAATACATGGAGTAGCATGGTTGCCTAAAGTCAAGAATTTTTTTTATTTACATTGAGATCCTTCCTTCTAGTCTGATCATTTTAATTAGAATCCCTTACTCCTTAACTTTACGATGATATTCTTTTTAGCATAAGATTTTGCTTTAATAAGTTGTAAAAGGAACATATGTTCCTTCGTTGCTTGTACTTGTGAGCTGTATTGCATGTGTTAGTAAAGTGTGTGAGAGAGATAGAGAACCCTTAGTAGTACAAACACATGCAATACAGCTCATACTTACAAGCAACAAAGAAACATATGTCTCTTTTACAACTTGTTAAAGCAAAATTTCATGCAGAAAGAAATATAATCGTAAAGTTAAGGAGTAAGGGATTTTAATTAAAATGATCAGACTATAAGGAAGGATCTTAATAATAATGAAAAAATTCTCGACTTTTGGCAACCATGCTACTCTATGTATTTGTAACCACGTGAACTCATCATTCAGCCACAAGTTGGCGCTTATGTCTTTGTGCACTAAGCCACTGTGTGTTGTGCACTGGCTTGGGCTAGCTTCAAGCAAGAGACTAGGAAGCCTATATTGGACTGCGATAGCCGCGTCTAAAAAATCAAAACTAAGTAGTTGAAAGACGCTTAGAACCTCAAGAAAAGTATTTAATTTATGTACAATTATTAAGCAAAAGTAAAAAAAAACTATGTAGTCACACAAATAAGATGAAAAATGCCGCCAGAGCCTGAGGTACCGCCAGACTATTTCACCAACGAACTAAAAGGCTATCCAATTTTTGAAAAAAAATAAGTTAAAAGGGAAAAAAGATGTTGTTTGGAAAAACAGTTAAAAGAAATTTAAATCTCAAAATGGTTGCAAAATCCATATTTTTGCATGCTTACAATAATCGTAATGGCTCTAAAGAGGAATTAAAAAAATACATTAATTTCAAACAAAACAAAGAAAAAATAACTATTCAAGACCCTAGTTTTAAAATGTGGAAAAAAAATTTGAATCCTAAGAATTGTGATCTACTGGTATGTAAAACTATTGACGTAATTAGGAATATTATTACAAATGTTGAGAAAAAAGTGAAAACTTAAAATTTGAGCACAGTTATTAAAACTGCCATCACTAATGCAAAAGACTTATGTTGCTTTTTCAACTTGAAAAGTGGATACATAATAAAAACCAAGTTTAAATCTAGTGGATATTGTTCTGACTGTGAAACGACTATCATTGGTGAAAGCAATGATTGAAAAAATTAAGTGTTGAGTATTCTTGTCAGAACTTATGCAACCTACGAGTATAATATTCACCATAAAAAAAAATCAAGTTGTCTGGTTTGAGAAGAAAAGAAGTAAGAAATACTTTATTGACTTAAACTACTTCTGATCTCAGGGAAGAGCAGTTAGCTGTGATAAAATCCAATCACAAGCCACCAGATTTGAGCTCATCCGAAGTATTGAGAAAATCTAGAGTTGAAGCTATCGACGAATGTATTGGTTACAATAAATTGAAAAATGTATCCATTAATAACAGAAAGCTTATTACACAATGCTACATCAGAAAATCAGCTTTTAAGCTTTTATATGTATTTTATTGGTCATCTGATCAATTAAAGTTGTGGAATAAGCTATGCGATGAGTATTTACCCTTATCTCTCGATTTAACAGGTAGTTTCATTAAAAAATTCATTTTTTTACCCGGTAATAAGAGCAAAACAATTTACTACTATGTTATGGTCGTGGATTTTTAAGGAGAAATCCTACCTTTATTTCAAGCTGCCCTTAGCATACATGGTATACCAGTGATTAAAGAATTTTTAGACAGGTGGATTGCATCTGGGGCAAAAGTTCCAAAAGAAATTGTAACGGATGGTTCGTTAGCTCTTTAAAATGCTATTTGTTTATCATTCAACCATGAAACTTTTAAGGGCTATAATTGACAATGCTTTCAAATATCGCAAAATGAAAAAACTGAACCGCCTCATTGCTACTGCAGACATGATATGAATCATTTGATTCATGCTTGTTGCAAATGAAAGTGTTGGAAAAAAGTGAATGTAGAAGTGATGCAGTTTTATGTCAGATGTTTGGTTACTTAACGACAGTTCATTATTTTGACAAATTTGAAAAAATCTTAAAATACATTTTTATAATTTGCAATAGTACAACTTGTAAAGAAGATTCAGAATGTTACCAAAGTGAAAGAATTTTATTAAAAGTGTTGAAGACATACGAGTGCAAATTTGATGATACCTTGGATGATTTGATAAGTAACGACTTATTTGTCAAGAATAATAATGCACAGAAAATCAAAATAGATGAAACAGAAGATCAGTTAATTTATTACATAAATCGGTTGTATGAAGAAAGTCTAAATTTGTGCGGAATGAGTGAAGCCCTTACTGAAGACCCGAACATGCATTATTGTCCTGATTTTGGTAAAAACCTTCAAAGTACATGCTATTCGTTTCCAAGCTGAAGTAATGTGATGAGAGAGTACTTTAAATTACGAAATCTTTTTTGCCTCTTTAGGCAACATCTTGTAGATCTGGAACATATTTTAGAAAAATAAAGGCAAAAATACCAAATCCAATAAATTTAAAGAAATTTTTGCTCAAGGACACTAAATTATTCAAATCTTCCACTAACTTAGGATTCATCAAGAAAACCAACAGAGATGCACAATTTTTACTGTAAAGTAGCTGAAGAAATCACTGCTTGTGTAAGTTTGACCATACTTACAAGTTTATTTCTACTATAGTAACTTTCTGAATCTCATGATAAACTGTTTAGAAAATCTATTTGTAGCATTCAAAATAATTTTATGACTCCATGGCGGACATTTTTTGATTGTAATATTCTCATTTTTTAGTTAGTTTATTTTTTCATTGTAGATTGTTTAATAATGAAACCATTGTAACAAAAAAGATTTTTTTCCTTAGAACAATATAGGCTTGTTTTATTGTTTAATCCTAATTACATCTTAACTTAAAAATTGATTTGAGACAGCTTTCAAAATACTTGATCTTACATTAAGTACAAAAAAGTTCAATTACTTTTTTCACGTATATTGTAACGACTATACAAGACCTTCCCAGAAATAGTAAAATTAAATGATACAGCTAGTAATAACCATAGCAATCTAAATAGTAGTCATATCAATTAATATTCATAATAAAAACGTGTTTAATCAGTAACTAACTTAAATCAATGGTCTCATCCAACAAAACTCAGCTGAAAGAAGTCTAGAATATGTGTATGGTGCACCTTGTTGTTTAATTCATGTTTATTTCTGAAGTAAGTAAATTTTTTCATCCAATTGGATATCTGTAACAAAGTATTGAAAAATGTTACAATCACACACAAACTACTAAGACATTTATTTAAGATATTTTTCATCCATGTAAAACTTTATTATTATTAAGTGAATCTGGGTTTACTGGAAGGATCAACATCCATTTCAATGAAGTATCTTGCTCTTAACTATCTGAGATTCAAATATCAAATATCTTTAAGGCATTACGAGATTTCCTCACAGACTATAAAAAAATATTTCACTAAAATTGATAAAATAATTAATTTTGTGACAATTTGTTTTGGTGAAATCTTAAGAATACTTTCCTACGGTAGGTTGACAAAAATATTTTTCGTAATATCGCATACGTTACAGCAACTATTTTTTAAAGTTGGATCTTTCGAGTCATACTTGGAAGAATATAGTAATTTAATTATTCAGAGAACTGTAAAATACCTTTCAGTACAGATGATTACGTAAAAGTTTCAGCTTATCCATAGATCTAGCAATGAATTTATTTACTCAGATTTAAAAAGGTAATGGAATACATGGTTTGATTGTTTATCTGAAGAAAACATTGAATTGTTAATTTCATATTTTGCATAAAACTATTATAGTTAAAATAAATAAACATAGTCACGTTCAATAAAAGTTATTGCAAAATCTTAAATTTACATGAAATTTTCTCTATTAGAGTTTTTATAGAGCTAAATTTTTCGTGAATAAAAATTTAGCATCAATTATTTCTTGGAAATGAGATAGCATTTATAAATTACATTAAGGTAGATAAATAAAATAAGTAAAGATTACTCTCGTTCAATTAAAAAAAAAAAAATTCAGTGTCAGTTGAACTGTTTCAAACGTTTAACTTGCATTAATAGCATAACTCTTGGCTGTCTGGAATTCACGTTTGTCTACAATTTTTTGTTGTAACCAGCATACAAGTTAAAGAACATTATATTTTTCTTTATTTATGAAGTGAAAACGTTTTATTGCTCCAAACTATGATCAAATCTGTATTGACAGACATGATACTTGCACCTCTGTATAACCTGATGCAATTTATAAATAAATCACTTAGAAGTATAATTATGTTGTTGCAAATACGTATACCCCGCACAAAAATGTTAACTGACACATGTTTGTGTTGATCTGTGCTACAGTAAACCAACGGAGTAATTGCATACCTAAACACGGAAACCGATCACCACCTGCTTCTTTATCTATTTATACTGCCTTTTTCAAATCAAGTCTTCTAAAAAATCACATTTTCTTGGAGAGTTGCTGTGACAGACAAGTTAAAAAATTTTTTCAGTTATTTACTATTCAAACTAAGTATTTTTTATTAATCTAAATATTAAGAATGGCATTAAATTAACATACAAATGACGTTGATATACTGTCAATGTGTGACCTTACATGACATATATGCAGAAACAGCTGATCGAGGTTCGAAGTTCAATCAGCTGTTTTTCATCGAACAGAATAAACTGACCTGTATTAAAGTTTGCAGATGTACACGGAATTAAAATTATCAACTGAAGAAACACACGCTCTGTTATAGCTAGAAAGGACACTATACTGTAGAAACATGGGCTGCAGTCCATGGACCATTTCATATGAGACTCACTATGGAGAGAGTACACTCAGTAGCTACTCTAGTAAGTCTGATTCTAACTAGATCACTAGAGTACTAGAGTTATAAAGTAAATAATAGAGTATGGTATTGGCATGTGCCGACCCTATTTACGGCACTGGGTAGCTGGGTTATACGCTAAAGTAAATAAAGCAATTTATTATTTAACAAAAACAGCAAGTTTTGCTATTTTGCAAGCACCCTTATCACTGGAAATAAAATTTCAAGCGATTGGCTGTCTTTCCAATCTTGCAGATAGAACCACTTAGATACAATTATCGTTAAATTGAATTTCCGCAAACAGTACATTATTTTATTTTTTCATTTAAAAACGAAGCAGTTGGCAATTTTTTTACAATGTAATTTCAAGACCGGTAAACGATTCCGCAATTTTTGGTATTTTTAGTTTATTGCTACGTAGAAAATGTTCACACAGTTCACGGAACTACGGCTCAGCCGTACTATCGCACAAGCTTATTTAAGCTCCCCCCTCTTCTAGTGTTGGTTTGTTTTCCAAACTACCTTTGTGATGGGACCACTTACCTACACGCATAAAAATGTACACATGCGTACGCTCATATATAAGTTCTCGCGCTAGTTAAAGTAATCATGTCCATAGATATCAATTAAATAGAAAGAGTAAGTGTTAAATTTAATCATACACTTTTCTGCACAGATCTATGAACGTTGGTAAAAGTACCATGTTATCACAAGTAAGACTCTAGGGACGTAATCAATACTTTTCTAAATAAGACCTCTTCTCAAATGACTTTGGCTTGTTTTGTTTGTTAAACTGTATTTGCAAGTATTTGACAGTCTCACAGCTCATAATATACCTAACATGTGCTATATATATATATATATATATATATATATGTGTGTGTGTGTGTGTGTATATGAATATACTATTAGGGCTAAGATCCACTGCACGCTCCGCGCGCCAACCCCCCCTTTTATTGTGTTATAAATGTAATTTTTTCAAAATAAGGTTTGTATTAATATTTTTTTAAGCCTTGAAAAATGATAAAATTAAATGTTAGTATGAAAATAATATGTTAAAGTATATTTTACAGCATTTGGAAGACTATAGCATTTTTTAAAAATACTTAAAAATAAATTTTCTACGCTGGGTAATGATTACTCGTCTGCTTTTAATGAAATATGAAGAACAAGCTGCTAATTTCTAATAAAAGTGGTAAGGTTTGTATAGACAGAGAGATGTGCCCTTAATTTTTTTTTTAGTAAGCTTTATTATTTTTTCTAGTGGCTCTATTTTCAAATGAGCTGTCTATCCTGTATAAGTCAATAGATATTTCTAAGCTTTCATAACTATACATGCCCCCTGCGTGCTCTGCGCACCAATCCCCCTAATTGCAAATTAGATTTACAAAGTATAGAAAAAAAACCCACATTATATTAATTGTTACTTAAAATTTATACATGTTGAAAATGTATATTGATCATAATTAATTACATGAATTTTTAACAATCACTGTTTATTTTCCCTGACTAACAATAGCTATTTCTATGCGATTAGTAAAACACAATTTTTAAAACGACACGATTTTTAAGAAGCATGTAACGTTAAGCTGCCATTTCAACTACGAAAATTTTTCGCATGGTTTATTATGTCTGGTAACTTTTTTGGTAATATTATTTGGAACAAATACAAAAAATTTTTCATTAAAGATTGTGAAGATGATCAAAATAAAGCTCTTTTACAATAAAACAAAACTTCTAATTCTGAAAATATGTCTTGTAAAGATTTCAGTTTACCAGAACCAACCGAAACGATAATAAAAAATATCAATACTGACAATGATGAAAGAATATTGTGTTAACATAAATTCCATGAAATGTTTTCACAACTCAGTCATCAACGTCGAATTTTTTAAGAAATAATAAAACTTGAAAAAAAAATTTTTTCCATGGATGGTGGATCTGGAAAAACTTTTTATGCAAAACATTAATTTATTATTTCATATTATTTGAAAAAAAATTCTTACAATGGCTTGAACAGGTATTGCTTCTATTCTGCTTTCAAAAGGAATGACCACGTACAGAACTTTTAGACTTCCTTTAGACAGAAAGTTCATTCTTCCAGTTTAAGCCAGATAAACAAAAATTACGTAATGTAGAAGTAATTATTTAGGATTAAGCTTCTATGATACAAAAAAAGCGTTCGAAATCGTTAATAGGACTTTAAAAAATTTGTGTCGTAGTAATAAACCTTTTGAAAATAATATAATAATCTTACGTGGAGACTTTCGTCAAATTCTCCCAGTAGTTAAAAACGGAAGCAAAATTACTATTGTTTAAAAAACCATAAAATTTTCTAATTTTCGGCCTCTATTTAATATTTTTTTTTTTTTAAATAATATACGTTCAATTATTAAAGAACTAACTTCATTGCTACTGAATATAAGAGAAGGCAAAATCAAAACTTTTATAATTCCTCAGACATGGAAAACAAATGATGTATGTTCTAAAATTTTCAATAATGATGATGATTCTTTTATAAAAAACGCTATATTAACCTTTCACAATAAATAAACTCATTTTTTAAACAAAAAAATTTTAAATAATATGGTAGGAATATTAGTCACGTACTATAGTATTGATAAAGCAACTCACAAAGGAGTAGATAAATCAGACGATAATGTTTATATCAATGTCCCTACAGAATATTTTAATAGTATTAAAGAAGGTGTTCCTCCACATGAATTGAATTTGAAAATTAACGCTATTGTTATGTTGATACGAAACTTAAACATATCTGAAGGACTTTGCAATGGTGCAAGATTACGAATTACAAAATTATTTAATTACAACATCGAAGCTGAAATAATCGCAGGTGAAAAAAAAAGAAGCAAAGTCTTTATTCCAAGAATAACACTACAAAAAAACAATTTTTCTTTGCTACCATTTATATTGTACAGAAAACAATTTCCATTTACCTTAGCTTTTTCTATGACTATCAATAAATCTCAAGGTCAAAGTTTTGATACCTTAGGAGTATACCTTAAAAAACTATTATTTTTTCATGGGTAATTATATGTTGCATTGTCTAGATGTAGAAACCCAAAAAAATTTTTTATCTAAATTGAATCAGAAAGCAAATTTGAAATTAAAAATATTGTTTGAAATGAAATTATAGAGTAACAAAGAAACTATTTTATAGTTCATTACTATTTTTATACTTTTTTGCAAATTTTTTATTTCATTAAAAAAGCCAATTTCCGGACCGTCTAGTAACCAAATTTATGTAATCATAAACTCCCTGACTAATGCCTAATTTTTATATATTTTAAACGACAACGTATTAAAAGATTTAAAATATCGTCAAAAATTACAAAATTACGATATTGTTAGAATCAGAAATTGATTTTGTTCTAATAGTATCGTTAGTTAATTGTTCTTTTTCCTTTAATTTTTTATAAACAAAATTTTGGCCCATTGGTAAGTTTTTCTTCGTTTAGTTTTTCTTTGTAAATTCGTTTTCAAAAGTTACAAAATGTCTAAACGAAAATTTGACAGCGAATCAGACTCTCAAATTGCAATGAAAAAAAAATTCTTCCTTTTACATCTACAGAGAACATAAAGTCTAAATTTAAAGTTGGAGATAGATCTGTGTAAGAGAAATATTGTTAAATAATTAAAATTATTGAAATGCATTGTCTAGATATAGAAACCCGAAAAAAATTTGTAACCAAATTGAATCAGAAAACAAATTTGAACTTAAAAATATTGTTTGGAATGAAATTTTAGAGTAACAGAAAAACTGTTCTATAGTTCATTACTACTTTTATACTTTCTTGCAAATTTTCTCTTTCACCAAAAAAGCAAATTTTAGTACCGTCTAGTACCCAGATTTATTTAATCATAAGCAATCCGTTTTCCGTAAAATTTTGCATCCATGATGGTGTATCTGAAAACATATATTAGTGTGACAAATGTAACTCAAAATTTTCAAATCAAGATCATCAGTGTCAGTTTCAAATCAGTGTCTATCATTGCACGAAAAAATTCACAAAAAAAATTTTTTGTATGTGATCTGTGTAGCATTATAATATAAGACAACAAAAACTATTCTCATCACACAAAGGAATGCCAAAACATTGAAAAAAATTTTTAGTGTATTAAATACGAAAAAAGTTTCAAAAGAAATTATCACTTACAGAGACATTTAAAAAGTCATGAAAAAAACGTTCAAAAAAATTTTTGTCAACATTGTGGAAAAGGTTATGTAAGAGCAGAGCACCTTAAAAGACATTTTAGAGTATGTAATCAGAATAAACATCGTAAGTAAGATAATTGTAACAAAATTTTTTGTTATGGTCAAATCAAATTATGTGGAAAGATTAGACCACTTGTAATAGTTAATATATAAGGCTTTTCGAATATATTCACATTATAAATGGGGAAGCTGGGGGGGAGCTGGGGAGGGACTCAGGAGGGAAGCTGGGGGGGAACGGTTGGCGGTGGGAGGAGCGGGGGGAGCTAGAAAAAAAGTATGATTACTCGAAAAATGCAAGAAAATGAAAGAATAACTACCTTATTTGGGTGGGAGCAGGTGGGAGGTGGGGGTAGCAGAGGGGAGCAAAACCTCGCTCTAACTCTTATGACTTTAAAATATAGGAAGATATATATATATAATTATATAAATATGAAGTCAAGTACGTTTCGGAGGAAGATTTCCAGTTGATGAAATGCTTTAATTCAAGAAAGAAGTGAAGCCTCAAACTCCAGAAAACGAACTTAAACCCACCATTAAAAGTGCAGTTGTTCTGTTTATAGACGAAAATTCATTACAAGTTTTAAATTTTCAATGAAGGTGACGATACTTCTATTTAATAAAATTGCATTTAATGCAATTATCAAGGTGTTAGTTCGGCCAAAGTATTATTCATACATTATTGTATCCAGACAACCAAAATTACTGAGTTGGAGCGAGTGTACCCAACTATTTTTACTGGTACCTACTAAAGGTATAGTTTTAAGTTTTTTTATTCTGTAAGAGCACCGGTGAAGATATTGGTATTTTTTTGAGAAGACGTATATGCACCTTTGACGGCAATGAATCTTTAAAAGTTTCAGTGTACAATAGGAATAATTTCATTGATTTATAGCGTATTGATAACAGCAGGTGATATTTTGAATGAAAAATTCTATACAACTTTTATTTTACACAGCTTTTATCCTAATGAGCTTTTTTCTCACAGAACTTAACAATGGATTGCAACAGCAGTGCACAAATCATTGTTTTCAAAGCATTGGAAGCTCAAGTGATTAGCTCATGTTTATACGAAGAATTACCAACTTTTCTGAAGTGTTCAAAACAGAATAGTGTTACAAAATGTGTATATTAAATTGCATTTATAGTTATTTCCTTCATGATAGTTAATAAAGTTGAATATTTTCTGTGAGAATATTTTTCAACTGTGATAATATATTTTTTTACTAAAAAAATGTAAATAATTATTTTTTTAACCATTATACGTGTTTTTTATGGCTTACTTATTTAAGACGCAGTACCTTTCTAACAAATAGAGCAAGCTAATAAGTTTAAGGTTCAAGACTGTTAGGATAAAATGTAAGAGAATAATATGCAAATGGATTTCAAAAAAAAAAAAAAATTTGTCATAGTCCTAGCTAGGATTAATTATTGATTTTTTTTTAAAGTATATCCTACTCATCTTTCTTTGATTGATAGCAAATATTTTTTAAATAATAATTCCTCTTAACTTTTGGTTGAGATGCCTCAACGTGTTTTTCTATAAGTGGTTTTCGGCTATTTTTACCCTCCTCTTCCTTACTGAAGCTCTCGTATTTTAATTTGCAACAATACGGGCCCATGTTTTTCTTATGCTGACTGCTCAATTGTCACAGGCCAACTATTGCTATATAAAAATTTCTATCAGTTAATGAGAAGGCACTAATTAAAAGATATTTTTTTGAACTCATACTTCTGTGGGCGCATTTTTCTCTACGGAGTAAATCAACGATTTAAGATTGATGACCTTGAGAAAAAGTGTAAGGGAAGTGGATTTTGCTTTGATAGACATTAGAAAACCAATTACTTTTTTCCATCGTATAGTTCGTGACATATTTCTAATGTAAATTTTAATTTACTTTTGGTTAAGTTAAACATTATATAAATAAATGATTCAATCAATAAAATACATTTTTTTGAACCCGTTTTTTTCAAAAACTTAGAAATTAGTGTATATTAGTCGAGCAACTTTAATTTGTATAATTAAACATTTATTTACTTAATATTCATTTGCTTCTTTTAAAATAAGTAAATAATTGTTAGTACAATTTTTCACATTTTTTTATAATTTTTATACTTACAATAAAAAGTTTTCGTACTGTATGATTATAATAATTAATTTTTATTGCTTTTTCTTTTTTCACAAAATGTAGAGAGGTGAAAGGAGCGCAAATATATGCAACAATGCTGAAAAGTATGTTTCTTATATGGATTAGCTTATACACACGCGTTTCATATTTGAAAATAAAATAGGTTCATCTTGAAGTAATCTTTCATAAAAACAAGAATTAGGGGGCTTATACAGATCTTATAAATATAATTTTTAGTGATTTTTTCATAATGTGACATGTAAAATTGCAAATTTCTTCAACTTAACATGTAAAAGAGGGTACTGTTGAATAATCTGCAATTTTTTTTTGTATTTCTTATGGTATTTTGGGTATACTTTTGATGCTTGAACAATATCTGTCAAAAAAGCCTATATGGGATGAACTTTCTCAAGGGACATTGCTTATATTATACTGAGCCATAATATATTGTTTATTAAGTTGTAGTTATTTAATAGTAGAATATTTATTAAAACCACACCCAACTTACGTAGGTATACTTATTACAACGATAATTGCACCACCTTTGTACACACAATATCGTTTTATGGAAGGCATATTTATATTTTTAATTATTGTATCTGCCATATAATTTTATAGAAGTATAACTTCTTACTTGGGTACCTAAGTACCCACAATCCACTGGTTTGGTCCCACTTTTTACACTTTTATTACCTTCTTTGCCTATACACAGGTATCGTTCTTAGCATCACGATAATTATTAGTTTCAGAGTCACTATTTTGCACGGGGGCCTCACAATCTAATGACTGATCGTTGGTGTCACAAGAGATACAACAGCCACTTCTTTGAGTAAGAACTGTGAAAAAGTGTCAGAAAAATTTTTAATCTCTGTAACATAATCTATGTATAAATAAATTTTTTTTTATTTTGTACCTTAAAAATGTTGCACTCACAATGATAAGAGTGCCGATCCGTCAGGTTTGATGCTGCGTAATAAAGTAAATAGTACTCTGCACTGAAATTCGTATATATGCGTTGTATGTATATATTTTTAAAAAATTAATCATTTATTCTTAGTATTGTAATCTGACACTAGTTTGAGAAAAGGATTAAATAAATTATAACAATAATATAAACTCATATTTACTTTGATAACATTTATATATGGCACATTTATTTTGATAACAATCTGAAAAAAATACAGTCTTCTTAAATTTTTATGAAACATCATTGAATTATCACGCATGCGCAACAGAAAGAAGATGAGACGCAGTGACGCTGCACTTCAGCGTCAAATAACTACAGTTTGCTCTCTCTTGCACGGTCAGTCTGTCTGTTCATACACGCATTCTCTGTCTTTCCACAACCTCTTATTTGATCCTCCCTTTTCTGTTCGTTTCGATACTGTACTACTATAGTAAAGACTAAAGATGGTACAGTGACTAAAGATAGTGACAAGAAACGTGTCTGTGTTTAATTATAAAATACGAGTGTTGTACATTTTTTTGCCCAATCGCCTACTCATAAAACCATACTGCTAACAGGTTATTGGCTCTGAATTGTCGTGTGGGTGCGTATTTGCTCGATCGCGTTTTGTTTTTCACTTCTTTTTCTTCTTTTCGCTCCGTGCTCGAGCTTATCGCGCGTTCCCTGTGTGTTCTTATTTTCTTACTATTACGTGCTACCATAATGGCGGAAGCAACTGGGAGCTCTTTGTCGGGTGACGAGCACTGTGAGAAGGAGAAGCTTGTCAGTCCTCTCACCCTAAATCCCTCTGACAAGAGCAAGGGTCAGTCCCAGAAGATGGCAAAGTAGAGTCAGAATGGAGGTGCAGTGGCAGAATCACCTTGAGGTGCATACGATGGCCTAACTTTTGAGGCCTTGGGTGGAGCAATAAAAAAAGGACGGTATGAAGAAGAAAGTGAGCAGCAGTAAGAACTAAATATAAATATATATATATTGCCTTGTAGACTCGGTATTTACGTGAAGCGTTGTTGTTTTTACTCATGCTCGTTTATCGTTCTTCTTAAAAGAATTGTGTCTTGCCTTAATATGGAACAAGACAGCTCATTCAAGATTGCATAATTGAGGTTTCTTGTATTAGAAGGCTTTCTTTATTTGAAGATTTGTGGAATTTTAGAGTCAGCACGCATTCCTTTATGTAAGGGATAAGCCCGCATCGAGACAAAAGAGACGCGTTTTTCGCTAAATCAGTCAGTCATCGTCAAGTTGGACGCCTCGAGGCAAGAAGGGGAGGTGCGCGTTTCGGTTACGGATTACGTTCAGCTGAACTAAGCGTGCAGGTCTTTTCACGGTACGGTTGGTGGCGCGTGTTGTAGAATAAATGCTGTCAATCAGCCATTTTTTCTCTCTCTCTCTGTATGCCTGTCATATATGATTCTGGCACCATTTTTCCTCGGATTTTCTCACGCTCGATCTCCGTGTTACTTTTGCAAGGAAACCACTAGCCTAACGCCCACGCAACTATAAAAGAGAGTACTTTTGCCTATTCATTTCCTGTTATTTTTAGGTCAAAATGCCATGAATATGATAAACGATCCATACAAAAAGATTGAAGACAATTAAGGAGAACTAGACGAGGTGGTCGTAACTCGTAAAAAAAACCTGACCATGTTTTTTATAAATAATGAGACTGTTGCATACATGGGAAAAGATGCACTGAAAATAAATTGTATTGATACCTCATCCAAAGATAAAAATGAATATTTGAGAGATAGGAAAATAAATTTGATTGATACTAAAAATAGTTTACGTAAAGAAATGGCGCATGCAAATCATGAACTTAAGAAAAAACTAATAAAAAGTACTGGTCAAAATACTCAATCTAAAAACCTTATAAACTCACGAAACAAAATTTCAGAACCCTCAAAGAAAGATATCGAGGAAATCAAGAAATTGATGGAACAAGAAAAGTACTAGCAGAGGTCCTGGATGTCTATGAGTTTTGAGGCTGTTGCCTCCCAACACAAAGAGGCCTTGAAAAAAGAAAGAGAAAAAAAAAAGAGGGACCAAAAGACACTCCGAGCTGAGTTGAAGCAGCTTTTAGCCGCTCAACAAAGAAAAATAGAGGCTCTTGAGTAACTACTCGCCAAAAGTCGAATACAGGAGGTGAATAAATTTACGACATTCACTCTGGGACCTACATTACTTAAACGATTGATTATTTCAAACTCCAACTCCATTGATAGTTCACTGTGGACTATAAAGATTTGAATAAGGCTGTCTCTGACAGCTTCATTACAACATGCGAGGTGTGCCAAGTTGCTAAAATCAGGAGATTGCCTTTCAATACTAGAATGGATAGGGCAACCAAAGCACTTGAGATAGTTCATGCTATATACAATGAGACCGATCAGTCCAGCCACTAAAGGATAAAAATTTATAATCGCCTACATAGATGACTACTCAAAATTGACAATGGCATACCCAGTGAAAACAAAATGTGAAGCAGGACGTTGTTTGGACAATTTTGTGACAAGCACACGAAACCTGCTGGGTTTTAATGCAAAGATATGCTATCTTCGATCCGATCAAGGCACGGAGCTTACAGTAAGCCAAACGGTAAAAGTTCTCCAGAGGTTGGGAGCTAAACTTCAGTTGGTCTGTCCAGACACCCCTTTTATCAAGATACAAAGGAACACTGGAACCAAATTTGGTTCACAAGGGATACAAGTAGTGCTGGTTGGTCATACCACCACTGGCTACTCTTTCTTAAGACCTAAAGATGAAAAATTCTATGAAAGTCGAGACATCAAATTCTAAGAAAGACTCGTATTCAGAGATATCTGGGAAAAAGACAAAAGAGCAAACTGGGGGAATCACAAGACAGATATTAAACAAGATGAGTGGCTCATTAAGTTGGATAAGACTAGCCCTAAAGTATCATTACAAACGGAGGGAGAACCAGTAGTCGAGAAAAAGTGCGGCCAGCCCAAGAAAAATAGGGAGCTTGGTCAAGAAAATCCTAAGCAACCCACTAGAATAAATGATACGAGTCTTGCAGGAGTCATCGACACAAACAAGTTGGATAAACTGCCTTAATGCAAGGGCGATGTTGACTATTTGATCGCAGAAATCAAAGATGAAATTACACATGCCCTGATTAATGGACTGAACAAAGATTCCGCTAACTACAAAGAAGCTGTCTCATCTCCGGATCACGATAAATAGCTCAGAGTAATTGACGAACAACTGGAATTAATACAAAAAAACTAAGTGTGGAAACTTGTACAAAGACCAACCATGAAAGCTGAAGGAGGCAAGCCAAACATCATCGACTCTAGACAGGTTCTGAAGAGAAAAATAGACAAAGATGGAAACACGAAGTTTAAAGTAAGGTTGGTGATTTGTGGTTTCAAAGATAGGAACAAGTACGATCCATAAGAAACCTAGGCCTGGTGTCTGGGCTAGCTCTTATAAGATCAGTGATATCAATAATCAATAGAAACAATCTGGAGACCTGCCAACTTAATGTCAAGACAGCTTTTCTAAATGATTCTATCAAAGAAGAGATATATATGGAGATTTATTAAGGCCTCCTTGATGGCGACAGCTTGAAGAAAGCTAAAGTTTATAAATTGGAGAATGCCCTTTATCGACTTAAGATCAGCCCAAAAAGATGTAATGATCGGTTTCGCGAGACTGCATTTAAGTTGGGACTACAGTCATATACAAGTGAACCTTGTTTCTATACATGGAAAGAAGCAGATATTTTTATGGTCCTGATCTTATACGTGGATGATATGATCATAGCTAGTAATTGTGTAAGCAAAATGAATGAAATTAAGACTGGTCTGCAATCTAAGTGTGAGATGTCAGACCTTGGCGAGGTTGGCACATTTCTAGGCATTAAAGTGGAAAAAGATATAAAACATAATACAATTTCACTCACACAACCATCATACATAGACAAAGTTCTGGAAAGGTTTGGATTTAACGACTCAAAACCAGAAAGAACACCACTGGTGACAAATCAAGTCCTGAATTGGCAAAGAAAGGACAAAAAAGAATGGGAGAAACTGAAGAACAGAACAAAACTAAAATTAAAGTAAATGTACCTTACAGAGAAGCAGTTGGAACCATGCTGTATCTGGCTAACGCAGTCAGACCAGACATCTCGTACTCTGTAAATGTATTAAGCAGATACCAAATCTGCCCAACTGAAGATGACTGGAAAATGGTGAAACGAGTCTTTCGGTATCTGCAACACACTAGAACTTTGGGATTAACCTACAGAGGCTGGAAAAATAGATTGTAAGCCTTTTCAGATGCAAGTTTAGCAGACTGTAGAGCCTCAATTACGCCAGGTAGATACCTCATAAGATTGTGTGGCGATACAGTTGTTGGGCAGACGAGAAAACAGAATTATGTTGCAATCTCAACCTGCGAGGAAGAATACGTGGCGATTTGTGATGCAAGTCAGGAGCTAATAGGATTAGAACACTCAATCAGCTTAATACTGTCATATTTTCTATTGTCAGCAGACCTTTGGTGTGACAACAAAGCTGCCGGAGCAAGTGCTAAGATAGGTGGGGGGAAAAGACTGAGACACATGACCGAGATAAAGGCTCACTACGTAAAGGAATGTGTATCCGGAGGAAAAATAATCGTTAAATGGATTCTATCCAAGGAAAAACTAGCAGATATTTTTGTTAAACCCCTGCTATTTGAACTGCATGAAAGACTAATGAAAAAAATTTTGAATGTTAATTAGGGTAAATTGCATGATAATTAAACTAAATTATGAGATGGTAAGATTAATAAATTAATAATAGATGGATAATGATAGTAGACATGCTGATTAATGTATCCCTCTGTGTATGTTTTAGCTCGTCGCAATTAACCCCAATAAGTGATCAAATAGCCAACGTGCTCCACATCTCCAGCTGATTACTGATTTATCTGTACTCAGTTTTAAGAATCAAGTATTTTTTTTCTTTCCGTTTTATATAAATTTATTAAATTCAGATACAAACGGGAGAAAGTGTACGATATATTTTTAGCGCTCGTAACTGAATTATCACGCATGCGCAACAGCAAGAAGACGAGACCACGTAACGCTGCACTTTAGCGTCAAATAAATACAGTTTGCTCACTCTCGCACGGTCAGTCTGTCTCTTCATACACGCACTCTCTGTCTTCGTATAACCTTTTATTTAATCCTACCTTCTCTGTTGATTTTGCTACTGTACTTCAGATAGTAAAGACTAAAGATAGTACATACTAAAGATAGTGACAATAAACGTGTCTTTGTTTGATTCTGAAATACGAGTGTTGTACAATCATTTTCACAATCGCCTACTCATACACGCATACTGCTAACAATCATCTCCAGAGTCAGCGACATCTTCCCACTCCAAAGCAAAATAAAATTTTTTCATTCATTTAACATAATCGGTGGCACATATGGATTTATACACACCGTTATAATGAGGATATCTAGTTGCTCCTACTGGGAGTTTGAACTCTGGATAATCAACCATGTCATTTACTTCAAAATTGAAGTTTTTGAGCCACCTTTTCCTCAATTATTCAATTATAAAAATCTTCTTAGCATCTTTGAGATTTTTTCGTTGTACATTCCCAACTTCTGTATAGTTAATACTACGAGATTTTTAGTCTTATCCATGATGGTTAGGCTTAAGCCATAAATTTTTACGTTTATATTTTTTACTTTACTTACGCCAGGGAAGCGGTGGTTCAATAAGAAACACGTGTGGTTCAGAGCTCTCAGTTAAGGAAAGAATTGCTAATTCCTTTATCACATACTCATTGCCAGTGACACATAAGCCTCGCATGTCTACTACATACTTCATCATAGCATAGAATTGACTGACACAAATGACTAATGCTGTTTTATTTTTTATGAGCAAGTTTAAACAAGTTTTCTCACATTCCTACTCAATGGATTATATTTAACTATGCGATTATGTAGAGTCAGATAATAAGCAGCTGTTCCTAGCGAGAATTATCTTTTGACTTAAATTTCAAACGCTCATCAACTAGTGCGCTTTTTTAAGTTTTATTTTGTTTTGAACAGTCAATAACAATGAGTGACCCGTATGTGATGAAATCGTTTTATTAATCATTGATAATGTTTTTTCATCATAATAGACATTTAAAAAATTTGTGTACATATTATAGAGTAAAAAAAATTGATAATAATTAATATGGAGATTGAGATTACTATAGAAGTAGTATTAAAAGTTTAGAAATAAGTTAACATTACCTATATAACAATGATCAAAGTAACTAGCATTAGCAGCTTTCTGACTTTCACGATTTGTTTGAAAGTCTAAAACAACAGCGCGTGGCTTTTCCAGTTTATTTGATGTTTTTACGGTCTAAACATGTTTTATAGATGTCGAAAGAAGGAGATATTCGTATAACTTCCAATTGCAAAGACTCATGGTTATTGGACTTTCTTTTGCAATTACAGTAAGCAGACGAGTTTTAAGTCTGTCTGATGCACTTTCGTAATGCATGAGCCATTCTTTTCGAGTCAATATAATTTTAAAGTTTACGTTACCATTATTAACAACTGTTTAATTTCGTTATAGCATCAAAATTATGTTGTTTCCCTAATTACATAAGAGAACAGCAAAATATGTCATATAATTGTTATCGGTTAGAATTCATGTATTTTGACTGAATCCATGATTAAGTTTAATTAATGTGTTGGTACAAAAATTTTGGGTACTATTATACGATATTTATACATTATTTAAATGGTGATGAAATTACCGCTTCATGTCTTCACAGTATATTTCAGTACAAAAAATGACTTGTAATGTTGTAAGAAATCTTCAATGATATCTTAAAATAAAAAGCAGTTGCAAAATTCTACAGCTTATAGTATGTACATTTAAAAGATGAAGTAAAAAAAAGGCAAAGAGCTTTCAGCTTAATTTCTATATACTTTGCATATGCTTAACTTGTTTTATTTGTAATTATTTCTAATTAAAAATTAATTATTTTTACTGTATTGGTAATTCAGTACCCATTTATTTGGTTTTTTTTCTTAACTATCAAAGTTTTTTCATTAAAATTGTTATTATTATGAAATATTTCAAGCATTATACAAATTCAGTGTTTTTAACGTTAACGTGATTTGTAAATGTAACTATTATTTGAGAATTACAGTGAATATTTTTTTATTTAAATAACGAATGAACTAAAGAACATACTGTAAACAGCAACTAACAGAAGATGTTATGTTTTAACAGCATTTCTGTGTCAGTTGTCTCCAGCATCAGTTTATGCAAATGACTAAACATTCAAAAACTATAAGCTAAAGCCGGAATTACAAACTACTTCGAATGTATCTTTATTTTATTATACATATTCACATGAGATTCACTTAACAACATGATTATTCAGTATTAGTACTATCTCCATCATTACCATCATCAGAAATAACGCAAAAGTACCTTTACCATGGTCCATACCATCAGTATCATAACCAGTTGACACATTTCAGAAGATAACAGAAGATAACACTATTACCGCTATTTATACTGAATAAATTACTGCCATTGTTACACCATCGCTATAATTATAACAATAGCACCATTACTGTTTCAAGCACCGTCACTACCACAGTTAAAAATAGAAGCATTTTCATTTAGTTTTCACAGGCATTAACAACTACCTAAACTTACACCTTAGTCAAATGAGCAACTGTCACCTTTAAACCATTACTAAGACCATTACTATTCTTACGGCACAACTCAATGTTGCAATAATTTTATCACTAAAGCAAACAATAACAACTATTGTTACTATCACCTACGCTTTTAGTGTCTCTTTAACCATTTTTACTGTCACTATAACGATCTCTACAACACAATCACTAACATTACTTCAGCCACCTACGCCAATACCGTCACTATTACTCCCACTGTCTTGAACATGATACCACTATTTACTTTGAAAGTTACATAAACTGTTCCCTGGGCTATCAGAACCCGTGTGACCGTTACTACAATCACTATTACAATCACTATACGACCATCTCTGACGGTATCTCTGTGACTTATACAGCTTAAATTGAAGGATACTCTAAAGACTTTTATCTGAGTTTCAGTTTGTTGAAAAATATTCATTTTACGAAAAAGTTACAGCTAAAGTAATAAAAAATCTCTACCTTGACGATTCTTATTGCGATAGTAAAGTAGCCATAATTTTCGATAAAAGTATTATTTTTAACTTTATCAGATAATAAATTAAAGTGCTTTAAGTGAACTTTAATTTGAGCTCTAGTAGAGTCAAAAATATTTGTCTAATCGAAAGTTACAACCAGTGTAAGCCAAATACAATGTACATTCAAACACGTCCTTCAACTTACGTGTCCATGTACATTGTACGTGCCTTACGTTAGCCATAACTTTTGTTTAGATAAATATTTCTGATTTTACAAGAGCGCAAGTTAAGGTTTCTTTAAAGCCTTTTAGGTAAATCTCCCATAAACTTTAAAATGTATTGTACGTATGAAAGAATAGTTTACTCGTACATTGATTGTCTATTTTTAACAGTGTAAACAAGTTTCAAAATTGTCATTAACAAATTATTTCATTATATTCAAAATAATCGTAAGATCACTAAAATGATTAATTGCATGATTTGTAAGCTTATTTGTCACACTTTAACTTGTAATTGACGTTTCTTTTATTGCTGATGCAAGCTTGCATTATCACTAATCCAAAAATCTTAATTGCAAATGTCAGAAAAAGGCAATTGGTACTCTTGTATTGTTATTTTACAGAACATGTAATCAGATCATAAAATAATATCGTTTAAGCCAACCATTTTGCTGTCAACGCAGTCTGCAAGAACATCGCTCATTGATTGACCTTATTCCACTGAAGGCCTTTTTAACTTGCTCTGGTGCTATATAAATGCATCACTAAGAGGTAAAATAACTCTTTTAACGTTTGTCACCTGTTTTCTAAAGTTTCATTCAACTCTTGACTTCCACGACTTGCGAGCATCTTATGCACGTAAGGCATAACGTGTTAGCTGAGGCATCTCAGGTGCACTTCTAAAATGTTACTATTATTGGACCATGCTATAAACAACACCATATTGTAAACAAGTCTGGTAATAACAAATAAAGATCCCATGTGTGCTCTTTAAATCTTAGCTTTGTTAAACAAAAACCGTTTAATTAAATTATTATAAATAAATAACAACAAAAAATTCCCAGAAATACTGTAGAAAACTTGTCAGTAGACGACTCTATTATACAAAAATTTTTAAAAGTCTTGTAATGATTGGATGTGACTAATTTATTGTTGTGCATAAATTCAGCATTTTAATACATATTTTTTGTGATGCATACTCAATTTTCTTAAAAGAGTTTTTACAAGATTAAAAAAAAAGAACCCTTCTAACGGCCACTTAAAAACCTATGTACCATTACTTTGCACAGTTATTTCTAGCTTTAAGAGCAAAACTTCAGAGAACTTAATAGGTTTTAATTTTGCATCAATTAATTTGTTAAAAAAACATTTAAAACAAGAACTTCTGCCAACCAAATGGTATCATGAATATACGGCTGAATTGTAGAATACTACAATGTTAAAAGAAAAACAGTTCGAAGTTTTGATCACAAAATATTCTCTCCCCCAGAAACTACTTTAACAGCCTTATTGACTGAATTAAATGATGACAGACTCAAGACGACACAATAACCACAACTTGAAAAATTAGCACTACAAACATTCTTTAACGGTTTACCTGACCAGTGGAAATTGGCTATAGCACTTTCAAAATTTAAAGATATGCACAAAGCTTTGAAAGCTACTTTACTAACCAAACGCACTTTTCCACCGGTATACAATTAGTTCAAGTGTTCAAGTACGTTTACAAGGCAGTACCCATGACCTCTACTTTACGACTTCTGAATATTCGGTACCGAAAGTTACTAAAAATCCTGATCCTGTCTCTACTGAGTTTGATCATCAAAAAAAAATTTGTCAGTTTTAATGATCTACTGACCCCCAATAGAAATTATTTTCCAGATATTAACGATGAAAGTGATACTAACGATGAAAGTGATGTCAAGATGAATCAACCAAATTTGACAAGTATGGTCAAAATATTTTACATTCCACACTTAGCTACGCACCTCAACTTTATCAAAGCACTTTGACACTAAGCCATACACCAACACCATCCTAGAGTAATCATCCTAATTACTATTACTACACTCCAAACTTCTAAGAATTTCGATTTTTTTACCACGACCTTTTTATCCACCTGACTATCCCCAAATGTATAATCCTTATTCTTACATTCAAACTCAAGGCCTTATTATCACCAACCTATTTTAGTACCACAACCTAAAGCAATATCGAAATTATGATCAAGAACTATACCAAGACTCCTATCCTAGCTCTCCAAAAAACAAAAATGAGACTCTTGGTTTGGACGTTGCTGCGAGTTTAAATCCGATCATGCGTCTAAAATCAATAACTATGATAAAACTTTTCGAGCGAGAAAAATAGAAAATTTACCAGCAGTCTAAGGTAAATCTCGCTATTTGTGGAATATGTCCCTATTCATGGAATATGAAAATTCATGTATTTGTCATACAACTTACTTGATAAAAAAGTTGTGGTAGTTGTATGTTTTATGTATTTTTATGAATTTACAAGAAAAATTTCATTTTACATACATAAAATGACCAATTTTGCAGATAATTCCATAAATAAGGACAAAGTAGTACATAATTTTTTTTTTTTTGAACTGTACGTATTATAGCAACGAACTTTAACAAGGAATTTATATACTTCTAGTAAACAAATAAACAACATACTTATTTTAACTAAATAAAGTAGTGTTATGCAAGTAAAAGAATTTTAACTGTCTTAAATATTATACTAAGCTTACGTTTATAAAAAAGTTTCATTAATGAGGACATAATATAAAGCAATTAGTACAACGTTTCATAATTATGTACGATTTGGTCTTATAATCTTTGTATACAATAAAGTATTTTAACAATTAGAAACCATATTTGAAAATCAAAATAATAATAATAAATGTATAGCGTACCAGCTAATACCGAAATTTCAACTGTTAAAGCTCACAGTTACGAAAAAAAAAACAAAGACTCAAGTATGATAAAATTTATGGTCACGTTAGGGACATTAAGGTAGGTTGTAAAAAATTTCAGAAAAAATCAGAAATTTTCATACTACATTCAGGTTCAGAAGTAAACGTTATTTATCATAACGCATAAAATACCGGCTTAAAAGTAAATTGTGATAGTGCAATTCAATTGAAAGGAATAGTGTTACAGCAAATATATACTCTTGATACTGTAACAGTAAATTTATATATCACAGATCGCGAACCTCACGTTATAAATCTAGAATCACTAATGAATAATGTATGTATTTAAAGGGATTAGTTTTTTAATTAAGAAAATGATAGAATCGTTTACGAAGCGAATGCATTATTTTTTAAAAGTTGACCAATTGAATCAATACCTTTTCTATATTAAAATATTAAGTTTAAATAAATAAAAAATAAAACTACCGAAAAAACAAGACAAACATTTAAGTCTGGAAAGTGAACAAAATTTTCAATCAACTTTTGAAAAATTAATTTTCTATGGAACGACAAGAATTAAATACACATCTTTATGTGGTACTATTTATTGTAATTTTCAAGGATTAAAAGTAAATAAAAATAATTTACAACTCACCATCCAGAAAAAGAGTCGCTATTATATTACCGAATAAGAAAAAGATCACTGGCCATGCTTATTTTGGTAAAATTTTTATCGAACCTATAGACTCTGAAGACTTTTTCAATACTGACTTCAAAGAAACCGATTAAAACAATATAAGTGTTTGCATAACATTTATATTTAATAAGCTAAAAAGATCTCATCACTCAACAACTCGTCTCTCAGAAGTTAGAAAAAGTGTAGAAAATAACGCTCCCTTATTTTTCTTTCCAGGTGACACGGCTCTTCGTACTTCTATTATGATGCATAAAATACCTATGGCAGATGACCATCTAGTATACGTTTAACAATACAGTTATCTGTTGTTGGTACACTAAGAAAAAACACTTAAATAGAAAAGTTATTAGCAGATGATAAAATAATAAAATAAAATGGCCCTAGTTCTCTCTGGAGAGTACTCAAAAAACAAGGACCTGATGGAACAAAAAGATACAGATTAGTAATAGAGTAGTCTAAACAAATTCAAAAAACCATCCCTGATGCTAGTTAACTACTTAACATTACTGAAATATTACAAAAAATTGGAGGCTCATATTACTTTTCCATTTTCTTAGTAGCTAGTGAATTTTATCAAATAGGAGTTGACCCTACAGATACACATAAAACTGCTTTTAACACACCTTACAGTCATTATGAATATGTAGGAATGCCGTTTAGACTATGCAATGCATTTAAAACATTTCAACTACTCAGAGATGTTAATTTTTCAGGACTGCAAAGTATTAAGTTATTTATATTTCTTAATGACATTATCGTACTCTAAAAAACCTTACAAGATCACGTGACAAAAATTACCCATTCATTTAAAAAACTTTTTAAATGGAATCTCAAATTACAACTTGAGAAATGTGAATTTTAAATGGTCAAAGGATTTATTATAAATATTAAATAGGTAGTTACGTAATCAAACCAGATTAAACAAAAATTAGAAGCTGTTGAAAATTCTAAATCTAAAGAATCAAACAAGAATTAGATAATAAAACTCTTACGTTTAGCGAACTATAACTTTTGTTAAGTCAAAAATTTGACAGAAAATGTAGGATCTTTAACATCTTTCTTAAGAACAGGAAAAGCGTTTAAGTGTACAGATACTCAGCAAACAGATTTGAAGAGTTAAGGAAAATATTGTGCTGACCACTACTGTCAACTTGCGTTGATTTGAATAAGCTGTTTATATTCACAACATACCTATCTTACATAGCTATTGGGGCCGTATTGAGCCAAGGAAAACGAAAAAAAGATCGCCCCATTGCATATGTGCCAAAAAATTTAAATAAAGCTGAAAGAAATTATCTTATAATTAAAAAAAAATGCTTAGCAGTAGTTGCAGCAGTCTAATTTCTTTGACATAACTTATGCGGCAGAAAATTTATGGTTTACGGAGGTCCTTAACCATTATTTTGGATTAAAAATAGCAAAGATTCTATAAGTAGGCTAAATAGATACAGAGCAAGACTTAAAGGTTGCAACTACGTTTATTAATACAAACCTGGTAAATTTAATCCCAACGCAGATGCCATACTAAGAAATTCAATGGAATACAATGGTGACAGAAGTAATGACGATAATTTTTTGGACGAAGAAATTTCATTCAAAGCTCGTGTGATGCCTTTGAAACCAAAAAAAAACTAAAACTTAAATTGCTCGCTAAAATATGTCAAAAACCAATGAGTCTCAATCACATAATATATAACTAAAAGTATCTTAAGTAGCAAAAAAAAAACCTAGAGGTACACTATAAAAAGAAGCTTGAGGTATGGAAAGTGGACATAGTGAATTAAATGCACTTACAATAGCAGGAAGATTAAAAGCAAGACGAAGAAAAAAAGCACCAAGAGCTCAAATAATAAAACACTCGTCATCGAAACCTGAAACCACATCTACTCCACAGTTTAATGATCCACAATCTAACTTACTAATTTAACAAAAAAGACGATTATTTATGTCGAATTTGATAAATGCACCTCTAAAAGAGACCCTTCAAAATGTAGTGAAAGACTAAATTGTCAAAAATTAGAAAATCAGTGAAGTCACAGAAATAATAAAAAAAAATTTAAGATTTTCCTCCAAGATCGACTAACATACAAATCAAACTTAGTACATCCCGAGCTGATGACGCTTATCAGCAATCTGTAATATTTCAAGCAGACGAAGACACTACTTCTTCTGACGAAGTAACTTTAAATTTAACTACAATAACAATAAGGTTTTAATCTATTTTTTGACGCTCCGTACTAGTTTAAGTCAACTATACAAAAAAAATTAGGAGCAGTTATCTGATTAAACAGTTAATACTTACCGTTATTAAAATTGCGACAAAAAAAGATTTATCGAAGAATCGAATCAAAAATCATTGTGGTTAAATTGTTACAAGAAGAAAATAAAATACCGAATGAAAGCATTCTTGAAGAAGTACAGTTTTTACCTACATTCCTTATCAAACGTCATGATGGCTATGGCTTAAGTCAAGAACAAATAAATTCACTTCCATTGTCACCTCAATATTCAATCTTTCCTATTAGACTAATTGACTGGATCGATTAAACAATGAACGAATTTATAACAAACGGAGATCCCATGGGAGCAAAAACTCTAATTAAATCACACAGAAATAGTCCTACCAAAAATGAATTAGAAAACTCTCATAATGAACTATACAGAAAAATGTTATTACCTTTACGACAGAATAGTAGTAAAGAAGGAGACGACAGCCTTTCTCAATCGGAAAACATAGAAAATAAAACTGATTATTATACTAAGATAACTTCCTGTTTAAGAATCTTACTGAGAGCGAGCCATCCAGCAACATTAAAACGAATATAGCAAAATTGGAGCTTGGCTAGTGGCGTAGAGTTAAGAAGAGAAGTAAGCCCTATTGACTTTCTATCTGATGATGTAAGTTATGAAGCAAATAATAGTGCATACCCCACACAATTAAATGGCTTAGTAAAGGAAAGCCTGGCTATTTTTGACGAATTTCTTGTAAATGACACTAAAAATAAGAATGCTGTGGATAAATGGTTTCCTTCGCAGTAGAAGAGTACAACACTTTAGTTTATTTCACAACAGGCCTTACACTTTTTAAATTTGTTTAAAGGAGACAGGCACATTCTCTCAATCCACTTCCAGATGAATTCCAACTAGAAACATAAAGCTCATATCCTCAGTACTTAGCCTGTTGTCTACGTACATTCTAAGAAATAACTTGTGATAGACTTAAAATTTCAAAACAAAATATGAAATTAAATAACGACAATAAGTCAAAGATATAAAATTAAAAGTGGAAATGACAGTTTATGTGCTTAAAAAATATCGAAGATGAAAATTAGATGGATTTTACGATGGATTCTTAAGAAGTACATAGCAATAATAACGTCACATCAAAATTAAGAAATCATACAATAATTAACAAACAAATTGAAAAAGTAAAACGCTGGTACCTACAGAAAAAAACCGACCATGACAGGTCTACAGACCCACAGCCCAAAAGATCTTCTATCTGATTTTTAAAGACGTTGGTTACCTATATTTAAAAGATACTATATAAAATTAATAAAATAAAAGAATTAAAGATAAAATATATTTATAACATATATAATAAATAAAGGTGAGTTACAGGAGTATTAAAAAATAACAACATAATATAAGAAATAAATCAACTTAGTAGATGAGTAGTTTGAGTATGTATAAGGTTTGAGTACAGTAATAAATTTTGTTAAACGATCGCACATGCCCTATGATATCAGAAAAAAATCAGATAAAAGATTAACTAACAAGAAACTGGGAATTTTTCATTAGTTTAAGAAATAGCTAATTATTGTGCAATGTAACATCTATGTTTTCTCACGGTTACTTTCAATTTGACAAAAAAATTCTCTATTCTCCTCCAATCACAAGATTTTTTGCTTTAAAAGTTTTTCCACCCTTCATTACCATTGGTGTATCATAACAATAAATAATTAATTTTCAAAAAAGTCTATTCTGTAAAGAACTTGATGACAAAAAGATTGACGGTTGGCTTATAACTCTACGAGTAATAGCAGCAAAAATAAAAGAAAGAGTCTAAATAAATAGTAGACAACTAAGCATTAGTTTTTAAGTAAATAAATTAAATTAACTTCAGATATCGACGAAACTATTTCTCTTACATTCTGAAAAAAATTATGTAAGAAAATGATCAATTTTATCTCTACCAAAAAACATGTGATTTTACCGTACTAATTGCATTTAAACAATGCACTAAAAAGCCACTTTGACAGATAGTGCATCTCTGCAAAAGCGTAAGGTGTCGAAAAGCGGAAAGGGACTGATACGTTATATGTTAATTGAGGTTATACGTATTGACTGATAGGGCTACTGCTAATGTAAAAATATAGTGCTGACGGTACGCGATGAGGAGACGAGAAGCTACTGGGGGGCTATTAAAGCACGAGCGCGCGAACGAACGAACAAACGCGCGGACGAACGAACGAACAATACCATAATGGGCGGGCGGAATGCAGCTTTCAGTTTTCTTGTCGTCATCAGCAGTGCTCTCAAATGTGACGGGCAAACTTGCGGAAAATTCGAATTGGCTATATAGAGCAAGACGCAAAACCCCAGATAACTCGACAACATTTCATACACCATAACTTGATACATGAATCCTAAGCTATTTAACCCAATAACCCAACGCGCCTAAAAGCGGTATCACAAGCTTTCATAATTAATAGAATACATTATACAATAACGCAAGCGCCAATCCCCACACAACCCAAGGCCCTTAATGGCGGCTTTGTTTATTAATTTAATAAATAAGATAACACAAGCACAAACCCCCACAAAACTTGGGGCACCTACTGGCTGCTCTATTTCTTGATTAAAAAAATAATTAACGCAAGTGCCAATCACGACACATTCCGGAGCGCTAGATGATGATTTTAAAAATACATAAAATTAATAAAGTAATAACACAAATGCCAATCACTTAAATGTAAAAAGCCCTTTCTAGTTGTGCTTGACTTTTTTTAAGCATTTAATGCTTTCTTTAAACAAATGACGCAACCAGTAAGTGCCATGCGTTGTGTTAAGATTAGCGGTTCTGTTATTTAATTTATTATATTAATTATCAAAGCGGCCAGTAAGTGCCCGGGTTGTATAATGATTGGCTAGTAAGTAATATTTTAATTATCATTTTAATTATCGAAGGGGAAAGTAAGCGCTCCGGGTTGTGTAGTGATTGGCACTTGTGTTATTTTATTTATTCAATTAATAAACAAAGCGGCGAGTAAGTACCCCAAAATTTGTGGTAATTGGACCTTAAGTTATTTTAATTATTCAATGAATAAACAAAGTGGACAGTAAGTGCCGAAGTTGTGTGGTGATTGAGGCTTATGTTATATTTTATTTATCATTTTAATTATCAAAGGGGCCAGTAAGCACTCCGGGTTTTGTGGTGATTGGTGCTTGAGTTATATTTTAATTATCATTTTAATTATAAAAGGGGCCAGTAAGCACTCCAGGTTGTGTGGTAATTAGCGCTTGTGTTATTTTATTTATTTAATTAAAAAACACAGTGGCTAGTGAGTGCTCCGGGTATTGTGATGTTTGACGCCTGTGTTATATTATTCATTTAATTAATAAACAAAGCGGCCTGTAAGTGCCCAAGTTGTGTGGTTATTAACGCTTGTGTGATTTGATTTATTCAAATAATAAGAAAAAAGGATTAAGTTGTGAGGTGATTGGTGCTTGTGTTATTTTAATTATTCAATTAATAAACAAAGTGTCCAGAAAGAGCACCGGGTTTTGTGGGGATTAGTGCTACAGTTATATTTCAATTATTATTTAAATTATCAAAGAGGCCAGTAAGTGCTCTGGGTTGTTGGGTGATTACCCCTTAAGTTATTTTGTTTATACAATTATTGAACACAGTGGCTAGTAAGCACCCCGGGTTGTGTGGAGATTGGCGCTTGTGTTATTTTATTTATTTAATTAAAAAACACAGTGGCTAGTGAGTGCTCCGAGTATTGTGATGTTTGACGCCTGTGTTATATTATTCATTCAATTAATAAACAAAGCGGCCTGTAAGTGCCCAAGTTGTGCGGTTATTAACGCTTGTGTTATTTGATTTATTTAAATAATAAGAAAAAAGGATTAAGTTGTGAGGTGATTGGTGCTTGTGTTATTTTAATTATTCAATTGATAAACAAAGTGGCCAGTAAGCGCCCAGGTTGTTTGGTAATTGGGGCTCAAGTTATATTTTATTTATCATTTCAACTATACAAGGGGCCAGTAAGCATTCCAAGTTGTGTGGTGAGTGGCCCTAGTGTTATTTTATTTATTTAATTTATCAACAAAGCGGCTAGTAAGCGCACTGGGTTTTGTGGTGTTTGGCGCCTGTGTTATTTTATTTATTTAATTAATGCACAAAGCGGTCAGTAAGCGCCCTGGGTTGTGTAGGAATTGGTGCTTGTGTTATTTTATTTATTCGATTAGAAAAAAAAACGGCGGCTTGTAAACGCTCCGGGTTTTGTGGTGTTTGGCGCCGGTGTTAGTTTATTTATTTAATTAATAAACAAAGTGGTCAGTAAGCGCTTCGAAATTTATTATGATGGTGCTTAAGTTATATTTTAATTGTCATTGTAATTATCAAAGAGGCCAGTAAGCGCTCCGGGTTGTGTGGTGATTGGCGCTTGTGTTATTTTATCTATTTATTTAATAAACAAAGCGGCTAACAAGCGCTTTGGGTTGTGTAATGATTGATGCTTGTGTTATTATCTTTATTTAATTATTAAACAAAGCAGCCAGAAAGCACCACGAATTTTGTGGTGATCGGCGCTTGTGTTATTTAAATTAATCAATTAATAAACAACGTAGCCAGTTAGTGCCCAGTTTTGCGGTAATTAAAGCTTGATTTATATTTTATTTATTTTTTTAAGTATCTGTTACGTCGGCGCAACGTTTTATTGGAGCCTAAGCTTTCGCTCAATAGCTCGGGATTCACACTGGGCGCGTTGGTGGGACGCGGAGTAAAAAGGGTAATTCAGCTTAAAGACGCGATACTCAAAAAGGGGTACAATTTCTTTCACGCGACTAAGACTGACTGCTGTGCAATATTCCGATGCACTTGCTCGCGGTTTTCTTTTGTCAAGAGCGGTGTATACCTCGTTCACGATCTAAAAAAAACAGTTAACACCGTCACGAGTAAGGATATCGTACGTAATTTGACCTTGACACATTAATATCACGGTAGGCATTTGCCTTAACTCGATCGTTCGTTGTTATGCTAATAGTATTATTACCACGGAGGGCAACGGATTGTCCTTGGCTAATTTAATATTACCGATGACCGAAGGATGCCAATACTGTGGCGAGTAATGGCGTTCGCGAAGAACACTTTATACTGGAGATTAATTTGTTATTACCGGTGACCGAAGGGTGCCAATACTGTGGCGAGTAGTGGCGTTCGCGGAAAACACTTTATACTTTCCGGTGATCCACGGGTGTTAATATGGCATTCGCGCAAACAAACACTTTATACTTCCCGGTGATCCACGGGTGCCAATACTATGGCGAGTAATGGCGTTCGCGCAAACAAAAACACTTTATACTTACCGGTGATCCGCGGGTATTAATATGGCGTTCGCGCAAACGAAAACACTTTACACTTCCCGGTGATCCACGGGTACCAATACTAGGGCGAGTAATGGTATTCGCGCTAAAGGAAGCACTTGGTCAAAAGAAAGAATATGATATGTTGTCACTTACTTTTATTTAAACGCGAAAGTTGTTATACAGACGTTGAACCAGCGTGAATGTAAGTCGCTCTAGAGGAATATCAAGTGGCAGTAGAGACAGACTCTGGCAACCAGTTGATCGTACGAGGGTGGTAGCGAAATTCGACAGTGTCCTCGCTTCGCAGAAGACTGGGTTTCAGCAAAGTCGGGCTCTCACTACTCAGTCTACTTCGAAGGGTATCGTCGAATTTTGCGTGCCAAATTGAAGTGGTTGAACTCGCTTCGCAGTAGACTGGGTTGTAGCAGAGACGGACTCTTACTACTCAGTCCACTTTGAAGGGCTATCTTCGAGCCAAGTCGAGTCGAGTCAAACTCTGAACTACGAGCTGCAAACTGATTTTCCTCTGGGCCAACGGGCCTTTTTATTGCGGGAAGCGGACCTCGGTCACGCGCTGGCTCAAAAACGCAGGAAAACTTGCCGGGGGAAAATTTTGAAGAAAAGACAATAGCCGGAAATCTAATTAGCTAGAACTGCTCTAGTTTAGCCACTCAGAAATTGGCACATCCCACATCCGGCTTGTTCTCCTCTGTGCGTCAAGAGAAGGAAAGGTGATTCACTTACTCATGCCCTTCCTTTCTCTTTTACATCAAAAGTTGACAGAATTTCAATATATTTTAATCTTAACATTACAACCAGGTATTGTTAATATTTACTAATGCTACACATTGGTTGTTCGTTTAGCTAAGTTCATTGCAAAAAAAGCGGTGAAAATCGCTTAACAATTCGGTTGATGCTGGGGTGAACAAACGATTGGTGAGTTGTTAGTTAATACTACTACTTAAGAGCCAAAACGGTGGCTGCAGCCGTACTAACTTATAATTAGCGGTGGTACTTATAATAATCGTAGTAACAATAATAATAATAATAATAATAATAATAATAATAATAATAACAATAATAATCATAATGATGATAATAAGAATAGCAGTTGTTAGAATACTAGTGCTTTGCTTGTTGTGAGTTAACATAATTTGTTTTACCGGTAGTTTAAATGTTTATAATGTTACGAAAATAATGCGGAATTTTAGAATAATTTTGGTAAACATGTTTTTCTGCTGCTAGTAGTTGGAGAGGGAATCGTCTCGTGGTACCCTGGGGAATCAGGACTCTGTTACCCCTATTGGAGGCAGGCATACGGACTCTCTCTCCGAGGCAAGAAAAAGGGAAGTGCTATTTTCCGTTTTTCTTTTACATTCGGAAAAAGGTGTTAGCAATCAACTAGATTACAAATTAGACTATTGCAGTATGTTTATGAAATTATTAATTCAATGAAAAAATGATCACTCTGTAAATTATGAGTTTGCTAACTTGAATGGTAAAAATCGGATAGTTCTTTGAAGGTTACTAAAGTTGTGTACCAAATTTGTTATAGTTAATATATAATGTAGTTGTTTGCTAGTGGTGTAGTACGTACTGGTTGTTTGTGATGATTCTGGCTTGTAATAATATTTTTGCTTATTTCTATGCATTTATTCTAAGCTATCCTAATGTTCAACTTTATGTTTATCTAACATTATATCTGAATTTAATATTTTAGTTTAACTGTTCCCAGTTAAACTTTTGTATTGATGGTTGTAGAAAAATATTTTATTTTGCATTTCCGGTCAGCGTGGGCCAGCGTGCATGTAAGTGAGTCATGCATGGTCGTAGTACCTTAGCTACGAGCATTTTTGTAGGTGATTCGCCTCTTTGCGGATGCACGTTGGCCCCTGCGTTTTGTATTTTAAAATCGGCATGGAAAGATTTGAAGCAAGAGGAAAAAAAATTAATGTGGATACCCCGATGTTACACCCCCCTCCTAAGACTGGTACTAGGGCTTTCGGTGTAAACAAAGAGGTCTAGGAACAGTTCGCTGAGTATTAGCAACTTATTTACCTAGTTTACAATTAAATCTACGTTTTACAGTTAGTTATTTTGATTTATCGATGACTTATATCTATTCATTGGCCCGCATTTTCCCAGGGTGCCTCAAGGTATGAAAAAACAATGAGGGACTCTGTGGTGTCGGGAAAACGGTAACCAAAAACCTTCACCAGGACCAATGCTATATCTAAGTTTAGTAACGCTTATACTAAAAAAAAAAAAAAAGAATGTGATTTTTTGTATACATACAGGGTTGCGCTCCCCCTATCACCCCCCTTCTAAAACTGGTACTAGGGCTTTTGACAAAAAGATCTAGAAGCAGTTTGCTGAGTAAATTGTATTACTTTTTACTGGCTACTAGTGTTACTCATATAGAAACCGCATGTTTCTTTACACTAAATTTATTGCAGTATTGCGAATTGAAGGAGTCTTGTGCTTTTATTAATAATTATTAATAAATTGATTCAATTTTATTTAATGTTGCTTATACTTTTTTTTTTTAATATGAACAAAGTTAATTAAGCATGAAAGGTTTTCGTTCGTTGCGATCATTCAGGTTTTAAGATAATATTCAGTTAAAGGCAATGGTTCTTACTTGACTTAAAATGTGCTTGGGTTTGGATAAGGGAGTAAGGTAGTGTTATATTGTGACGTAGGTTTGCAACATTTTCGATTTACACTCGTAGTAAATTTTTCCCTTTAAATTTTGGGTTCGAAGTTTAGTTTTTTTTTGAACACATGGCACTTTTAATTATGTAGACCATCGCCTGCAGCTTAGTACCTTACGTGTTTTCCAACCAATTTGTGTTTTTGATTCGATTATCATCTTAAGTTTATAAGCTCTGGCTATTACCCAGTGGATGATGATCGATATTTGTTGTAGTTGTTATGGTTTTTTTTTGCAATTTTTGTAAAACCCAAGATTTGCTATGGCTTATTAGCTAGATGAATTATGCGACTAGCGCACTCATCAATTTCTTCTTGTGTTGGGATCGCTGTACGAGAACGAAGCTATCGCAAAATCCTTGATCGTATTAAAACACTTGATAAAGGAAAAAAGGAGTTAGAGAAAGGATAGTCGCACGAAATATTAAGAGAGAGAGAAAAAAAAGAAAAACAAAAATTAGAACTACTATTTTCATCCTTCAGTTCGCTTATACTTATTGTATTAAATTATTTTAACCATTCGTAAGTAATTATTATTATAAAACTATAACGTATTAACGCTGTAAAACGGTTTTTCATTAAACAATGTTTTGTTGTGTATCGTTGTATACATCTGGTTGCTCAGTTATACAAAAGAAATGAATAAATAATAATTTAACAACAGTTATCCGTATACAAATTAAAGGTTATAACTAAAGTAAGCCTTAATTTATTCGCAATGTAAATTTATATCGTTGCTTAAACTTGATGTGGTGTTGGTTCGTTTTTTGCCGTATATTTTTTCTGAGCTTCTTATATTGTAGGTTTGCTGGTAGGTTATGTATCTTTACTTCTGGAGTGTAACTGGCTTCTGCTTGGTTATTGCAATTCAGCATGGTGAATAAAGATTTTCCTAATTTTGTTTCATTTTGCTTGTAGTACGTATTCTGCTTTACACCTATTGTTATATTTTTGACAATGTGGTCATATTTTGAATTTTGAGTTGTCTCGTTTCTAGCTGACCGATTTACTTGCAAATCATCGTTCAAGTTTTCATGATTCATGTCAGTTTTAAAATTTTTATTTGTTTTGGGTGGGTACTTATTATGGTCTGATTTTATATCGTCGTTCAGAGATTTTGATTCCTTAAATATTGAAATTCTTGTATTATTTAGTTTAGATTCAAAAATTTTTAAATAATAAGCGATTGAGATGTCTACTTTAGTTTTGATCTTGTTGAATAATCTGTCTCCTGAATTTTTAGTCCTTCGTTTAACTGAGGTACGTGATATTTTCTTGCTGTTATTCCTATTAAGAATGTTTAATTTTCCACTTTTGAACAACATTGTGCCTACGTCTATTGGCTGATTTCTTGTAAGGTTTTTATGTGCGAAATTTTTCTTTAAAAGGTTTTTACTGTTAAGCCTTTCCCTTTTATAAACTTTTAGCGATTCTATGGACATTTCTTCTTCTACTCTTTGGTTTATACTGGCAGGTTCGCTGTCTTTGGGTTTTGTATCAACAAGTTGCGTTTCATGTTTTAATAGTTGGACTGGATGACTTTGGCTAGTGTTAATTTTTATGCTGACTGTTGTTAAGGAATTCGAAATATTGTTAGTTGACGTCGAAAGAATTTCTTTCTGGCACTGCGTAGATAATTTGTGTTCGACCATTTCACGGTCATCTAAGTGGAGAAGGTCCTTGTAAGCGGTAGATTTAAGTTTTTCTTCGTTGTTGCAAATGTTTTAGTTGTTTTCTTGAGTGTACTTGATATCGGGGAAACTGTTGTATCCTTCGTAATTTGTGTCATACGTTTCTTCCATCAGAACATTTTTGGTTGGACATGGTGAGTAATAAGGCGTGTTGTGAGCAAAAAGATTGCCTGTATTATTCTGTAGTTTTACAGACTTGTTATATCGTGAATAGTCGATATTTTTGCTAAATTTGTTACTTCTAGGAGCAATATAAATATTTTCAGGTATGGCTAACGTTTGTTCTGTTGGACAGTCTGGAGCAATATGCCCGGATCGATGACATAACTGGCACGTAATTTTATTTAGTTGACATTCATTGCTCGTATGCCCTAATTTCTTGCAAATAATGCAGATGTGCTGAGGGTTTACCCAATATAAGCAGTTTGTAGCTATGTGTCCAAGATTGCCACAAATTTGACATTTGACTTTGCACTGGTTTGTATTGTGGTTTGAACTTTTACACAGCTCGCAATGTCTCTGCTGGGGCTTGTATAAGAAGCAATCGATAGCAAAATGTCCTGCCTTATAGCATAGTTGACAAGCTGACCATTGCATTTTGCATCGTTGGCTTATGTGTCCCTTTTTACCACATAATTCACATTGACTCGTAACCATATTTGATATGTTTGTGTTACGTTTTACTAATGTAGTAGTTCGTATCCTTGGATACATGTTTTGGTCTTCAAAATTCCTGCTTGATTCAAAAATATCATAGTAAGCTTTACAGCTTTTTCTATTTTCCTTTTGTTCTAGTCTTGCTCCACGAATTTTAAGGGTGTGCTGATGATTATTTTCGATATTATCTCTGAATTGGCTTACTGTTTCCGCGGGAGCGTATATTGTTTCAATATAATTTTTCAAGTCCTTGATTGTATTAAATGAACGATGAAACAAGGCTGTTCACGCTTCACTAAATAGTCTACTCTTTATCATTTTAGTAAAATTGGGTTCATCGGCTTCATTTATAATTTCTTTTGCATCGTCGCAACCGTCGAGAAACGCGCTTAATGGTATATTTTTGCCGTTGTATTTTGGTATCAAGCATAACGCGTCTCCGAAAGTAAAGCTTTGAGCCATTTTAATTTCAGCAAAAAAGATTTTTTTTTTTTTTTTTTTTTTTTACTTGAACTGGTAAGTCTTAATTTTTAATTTTTACTTTAACAGTTATAATAAGTAGGGACTTCTATACGCCCATACTCCTTAACTTCTTTATATTTTTCGTTATTTAGGACTATCTTAGAACAAGCTCGACAACCAAGTGCTATTCGAGTAGATAGTAATTGTTTCAAACACTTCGAACAAGGAGTTGCTTGTGGGGATTCATCTTGAATTATAACATGAAAATACGTAGTTTGTAAATAGTTGAACTTGTCTTCAAGATTTTGCAAACACTCGCCGCAGCTCCAGCTTTGCGTGTTTGGTTTAAAAAAAATTGGCGGATGATTTGGCTTTCAAAATACACAGGTTATTTTTTTCAACATACTCGTGGATTCAAAAAAATTTCTTATTTTATCAGATGGATCGCCACGGTAAGGCATTGCGGGTAAAAAAAACAAATGTTAATCTAACAATCATTTAAGAATAGAATTCATAACCTTTGAATGTATATTTTTACTCCCGGTTTACCGCTGAGATAAGAGCTGCGAAGCAAAAAGGTAGAATAAGTAAAAATAAAAGAAAAAAATTAAAATGTAATGCTCGGTTACTTGACCACTAAGTCGACTCTCAACAAAACAATGCGATTGTAAGGCGTTCCGTCACACGCATTTTGCCAGAGCGGCTTAAGTACGGTTTTGCGTACTGAGAATGGAAAATTATGGAGTTGTTAGACTCAGCAGTTATCCGCTCAGTCAGCTCTCAACAAAATAATGCGCTTCAGGGGCACTGTGAAGCGCTCCGGCGCACGTATTTTGCCAGAGTGGCCTAAATACGGTTTGCGTGCCAAGGATAAGAAAAAGGTTGAAGTTGATAGACTCAGCAGCTATCCGCTCAGTCAGCTCTTAACAAAATAATGCGCTTCAGGGGCACTGTGAAGCGCTCCGGCGCACGTATTTTGCCAGAGTGGCCTAAATACGGTTTGCGTACCGAGGATAAGAAAAAGTTAAAGTTGATAGACTCAGCAGCTATCCGCTCAGTCGGCTCTTAACAAAATAATGCGCTGCAGGGGCACTGTGAAGCGCTCCGGCGCACGTATTTTGCCAGAGTGGCCTGAATACGGTTTGCGTGCCAAGGATAAGAAAAGTTGAAAAAAAAAAAATATAGTACGAACACGAGAAAAGAAGGTAGTACCTGATAACCGTGCAGTACTACAAGACCAGTGATATCCCTCCGGAGCCTCCAAAATTTCTATGTTACGTCGGCGCAACGTATTATTTGAGCCTAAGCTTTCTCTCAATAGCTCGGGATTCACACTGGGCGCGTAGGTGAGACGCGGGGTTAAGGGAGCTCCAGCGAGCACTGGTACCAACCCGAAAACTATTCGGTTAGTTGGTATCACTTCTGTGAGTATATATCTATACATACGTGTATATATAAGCGAGCACCATCATCTATATATATGATGTGTCCGTACCTATGGTAAACAAACAGCAGCTTCTGTCACGTGCAGAGCGTTTTACTTACAATTAGTTTGTTTGTGTTATAAAAAATGAAAGAAATCACACATCACTGTAAGAGTCATCAAGACTTTCAGGATGCTGAAATGATTTTGCAACAGCAAAAAAGAAATAAAAAAGTAATTGATGATAACAAACAAAAATTAATTGTATTAAAATGTATTATTAATGATAAGATAATTTATAAAATGGCCAAAGAATCGATATCAATAGAAGTATTAGTAGATGCATATAAAAAAAACCTACAAATGGCATCACCTCATCATTATCTATGAGTGTAAATAATAAAGTAAAAGTTATTTCAAATAAAAAAATTATTGACGCAATTTTTGATAAAATAAAAAATAATTGCAGTTAAAATTTTTCAATGTTCTATTTTATTTTTAAAAAAAAATATGTGTAAGTAATCCATAGGAGAACACGATTAAAAAGAGTTACAAATGACATGAAACTTATGTAAGTACTTGCAGTGTAATTCTGAAATATTCAAAAGCGCGCGCCTTACAAACAACAAGATGGCATCCCGTCATGACCCTGCTAATTAAATAACTTGATCAATACTTTACAAAATATCTCAAATATTTCCAGGGTTACCTATATTTTTGAAGGTACCATCTGAAAGCTGAGATATTTTTCTATAAAACAGTTACAGTCCTGACATGTAACTCCTCAATTATTGTTAGAAAATACCGATGTTTTCACGTTGCTCTATAAGAGGCTATGTATGATGTACGAACTTTGAGCGCGAATATCTCAAAATTTTCCAGGGTTAGAGGGGTAAATCAGGACACCGTTAGAATCAGCGTGTTTTTATCTATCAATTAAGCTACCTGTGACCTCCTAACTCCTCCCGCTGGAGCCCTCTTAAAAGGGTAATTCAGCTTAAAGACGCGTTACTCAAAAAGGGGTACAATTGCTTTCACGCGACTAAGACTGACTGCTGTGCAATATTCCGATGCACTTGCTCGCGGTTTTCTTTTGTCAAGAGCGGTGTATACCTCGTTCACGATCTAAAAACAGTTAACACCGTCAGGAGTAAAGATATCGTATGTAATTTGACCTTGACACATTAATATCACGGTAGGCATTTGCCTTAACTCGATCGTTCGTTGTTATGCTAATAGTATTATTACCACGGTGGGCAACGGATTGTCCTTGGCTAATTTAATATTACCGATGACCGAAGGATGCCAATACTGTGGCGAGTAATGGCGTTCGCAAAGAACACTTTATACTGGAGATTAATTTGTTATTACCGGTGAGCGAAGGGTGCCAATACTGTGGCGAGTAGTGGCGTTCGCGGAAAACACTTTATACTTTCCGGTGATCCACAAGTGTTAATATGGCAATCGCGCAAACAAACACTTTATACTTCCCGGTGATCCACGGGTGCCAATACTATGGCGAGTAATGGCGTTCGCGCAAACAAAAACACTTTATACTTCCCGGTAATCCGCGGGTAACAATACTATGGCGAGTAATGGTGTTCGCGAAAACAAAAACACTTCATACTTCCCGGTGATCCGCGGGTATTAATATGGCGCTCGCGCAAACGAAAACACTTTACACTTCCCGGTGATCCAAGGGGACCAATACTAGGGCGAGTAATGGTATACGCGCTAAAGGAAACACTTGGTAAAAGAAAGAATATGATATGTTGTCACTTACTTTTATTCAAACGCAAAAGTTGTTATACAGACGTTGAACCAGCGTGAATGTAAGTCGCTCTCGAGGAATATCAAGTGGCAGTAGAGATGGACTCTGGCAACCAGTTGATCGTACGAGGATGGTAGCAAAATTCAACAGTGTCCTCGCTTCACAGAAGACTGAATTGTAGCAGAGTCGGGCTCTCACTACTCAGTCTACTTCGAAGGGTATCGTCGAATTTCGCGTGCCGAATTGAAGTGGTTTACCTTGCTTCGCAGTAGACTGGGTTGTAGCAGAGGTGGACTCTTACTACTCAGTCCACTTTGAAGGGCTATATTCGAGCCGAGTCAAGTCAAGTCAAACTCTGAACTACGAACTGCAAACTGATTTTCCTCTGGGCCTTCGGGCCTTTTTATTGCGAGAAGCGGACCTCGGTCACGCGCTGGTTCAAAAACGCAGGAAAACTTGCCGGGGAAAAATTTTGAAGAAAAGACAATAGTCGGAAATCTAATTGGCTAGAACTGCTCTAGTTTAGCCACTCAGAAATTGGCACATCCCACATCCGGCTTGTTCTCCTCTGTGCGTCAAGAGAAGGAAAGGTGATTCACTTACTCATGCCCTTCCTTTCTCTTTTACATCAAAAGTTGACAAAATTTCAATATATTTTAATCTTAACATTACGACCAGGTATTGTTAATATTTACTAATGCTAAACATTGGTTGTTCGTTCAGTTAAGTTCATTGCAAAAAGAGCGGTGAAAATCGCTTAACAATTCGGTTGATGCTGGGGTGAGCAAACAATTGGTGAGTTGTTAGTTAATACTACTACTTAAGCGCTAAAACGGTGGCTGCGGCCGTACTTACTTATAATTAGCGGTGTTATTTATAATAATAGTAGTAACAATAATAATAATAATAATAATAATATAAATAATAATAACAATAATAATAATCATAATGATGATAATAAGAATAGCAGTTGTTAGAATACTAGTGCTTTGCTTGTTGTGAGTTAACATAATTTGTTTTACCGGTAGTTTAAATGTTTATAATGTTACGAAAATATTGGGGAATTTTGGTATAATTTTAATAAACACGTTTTTCTGCTGCTAGTAGTTGGAGAGGGAGTCGTCTCGTGGTACCCTAGGGAACCAGGACTCTGTTACCCCTATTGGAGGCAGGCATACGGACTCTCTCTCCGAGGCAAGAAAAAGGGAAGTGCTATTTCTTGTTTTTCCTTTACATTCGGAAAAAGGTGTTAGCAATCAACTAGGTTACAAATTAGACTATTGCAGTATGTTTATGAAATTATTAATTCGATGAAAAAATGGTTACTTGGTAAATTATGAGTTTGCTAACTTGAATGGTGAAAATCGGATAGTTCTTTAAAGGTTACTAAAGTTGTGTGCTAAATTTGTTATAGTTAATACGTAATGTAGTTGTTTGCTAGTGGTGTAGTACGTACTGGTTGCTTGTGATGATTCTGGCTTGTAATAATATTTTCGCTTATTTCTATGCATTTATTATAAGCTATCCTAATGTTCAACTTTATGTTTATCTAACATTATATCTGAATTTAATATTTCAGTTTAACTGTTCCCAGTTAAACTTTTGTATCGATGGTTGTAGAAAAATATTTTATTTTGCATTTTCGGTCAGCGTGGGCCATCGTGCATGTAAATGTCATGCATGGTCGTAGTACCTTAGCTACGAGCAATTTTTTAGGTGATTCGCCTCTTTGCGGATGCACGTTGGCCTCTCCGTTTTATATTATAAAATCAGCTTGGAAAAATTTGGAGCAAGAGGAAAAAAAATTAATGTAAATACACCGATGTTACATATCAAAGAGGCCAGTGGGCGCTCCAGGTTTTGTGGTGATTAATGCTCAAGTTATATTTTTAATATCATCTTAATTATCAGAGAAGCCAGTAAAAGCTCTGGGTCGTGTGGTGATTGGCCCTTAGGTTATTTTATTTATTCCATTAATAAGCATGGTGGCCAGTAAGCGACTGAAGTAGTGTGGGGATTGGTGCTCGTGTTACTTTAATTATCTAAATAATAAACAAAGTGGCCAGTAAGTGCCCGAGTTGTGCGGTGATTGAGGCTTGAGTTATATTTAATTTATCATTTTAATTATTAAAGGGGCCAGTGAGCGCTTCAGGTTTTGAGGTAATTGGCGCTTGTGTTATTAAATGTATTCAATTATTAAACAATGCGGCTAGAAAGCGCCCTAAGTTGTGTGGTGATTTGCGATTGTGTTATATTAATCATTTAATTAATAAACAATGTGGCCAGTAAGTGCCCGGGTTGTGTGCTGATTGGCCCTCAAGTTATTTTATTTATTCAATTAATAAACAAAGTGGCGCCAGTAAGCGCCAAGGGTTGTGTGGTGATTGGGGCTTGAGTTATATTTTATTTATTATTTTAATTATCAGAGGGGCAGTTAAGCGCTCCGAGTTGTGTGGTAATTGATGCTTGTGTTATTTTATTTATTTAATTGATAAAAAAAGCAGCCAGTAAGCGCTCTAGGTTTTGTGGTGATTGGTGCTTAAGTTATATTTTAATTATCATTTTAATTATCTAAGGGGCCAGTGTGCACTCCGGGTTGTGTGGTGATTGGCGCTTGTATTATTTTATTTATTTAATTAATCAACAAAGCGGCCAAAAATCGCTCCGGGTTGAGTGGTGATTGGCGATTGTGTTATTTTATTCATTTAATTAATAAACAAAGTGGCCAGAAAGGGCTCCAAGTTTCGTGGTAATTAGTGCTACAGTTATATTTTAATTAATATTTTAATTATCAAAGAGGCCAGTAGCGCACTAGGTTGTTTGGTGATTACCCCTTAAGTTATTTTGTTCATAGAATTATTAAACACAGTAGCCAGTAAGCGCCCCGGGTTGTGTGGAGATTGGCGCTTGTGTTATTTTATCTATTCAATTAATAAACACAGTGGCTAGTAAGTGCTCTGGGTATTGTGATGTTGGACGCCTGTGTTATATTATCCATTTAATTAATAAACAGAGCGGCCTGTAAGTGCCCAAGTTGTGTGGTTATTTACGCTTGTGTTATTTCATTTATCTAAATAATAAGAAAAAAGGATTAAGTTATGAGGTGTTCGGTGCTTGTGTTATTTTTATTATTCAATTGATAAACAAAGTGGCGAGTAAGCGCCCAGAATGTCTGGAAATTGGGGCTTAAGTTATATATTATTTATCATTTCAACTATACAAGGGGCCAGTAAGCGTTCTAAGTTGTGTGGTGAGTGCCCCTTGTGTTATTCAATTCATCTAATTAATCAACTTAGTGACTAGTAAGCGCACTGGGTTTTGTGGTGTTAGGCGCCTGTGTTATTCTATTTATTCAATTAATTGACAAAGCGGTCATTAAGCGCCCTATGTTGTGTAGGAATTGGTGCTTGTGTTATTTTACTTATTTGATCAGAAAAAAAACGGCGGCTCGTGAACGCTCCGGGTTTTGTGGTGTTTGGCGCCGGTGATAGTTTATTTATTTATTTAATAAACAAAGCGGCCAACAAGCGCTTCGGGTTGTGAAATGATTAATGCTCGTGTTATTCTCTTTATTTCATTATCAAACAAAGCAGCCAGAGAGCACCCCGAATTTTGTGGTGATCGGCGCTTGAGTTATTTGAATTAATCAATTAATAAACAAAGTAGCCAGTTAGTGCCCAAATTTGTGGTAATTAAAGCGTGATTAATATTTTATTCATTTTTATAAATATCAAAGAGGCCAGTGGGTGCTCCAGGTTTTGTGGTGATTAATGCTTGAGTTATATTTTTAATATCATCTTAATTATCAGAGGGGCCAGTAAAAGCTCCGGGTCGTGTGGTGATTGGCCCTTGAGTTATTTTATTTATTCCATTAATAAACATGGTGGCCAGTAAGCGACTAAAGTTGTGTGGGGATTGCCGCTTGTGTTACTTTAATTATTCAAAATATAAGCAAAGTGGCCAATAAGTGCCCGGGGTGTGGTGATTGTGGCTTGAGTTATATGTTATTTATCATTTTAATTATAAAAGGGGCCAGTAACCGCTCCAGGCTGTGTGGTGATTGTCACTTGTGTTATTTTATTTATTTAATTGATTAGGAAAGCGGTCAGTAGGTGCTCTGGGTTTTGTGCTGATTGCTGCTTAAATTATATTTTATTTATCATTTTAATTATCAGAGGAGCCAGTAAGCGCTCCGAGTTGTGAGATAGATGGCGCTTGTAGTATTTTATTTATTTAGTTAATGAACAAAGTGGCCAGGAAGCGCTGCGGATTGTGTAATGATTAGCGCTCGTGTTATTTCATATATTCAATTAATAAACGAAGCGGCTAAAAAGCGCCCTAAGTTGTGTAGTGATTGGCACTTGCGTTATTTGAATTATTCAATTAATAAATATAGTGGTTAGTAAGTGCCTGGGTTGTGTGGTAATTAGTGCCTAAGTTATATTTTAACTATCATTTTAATAATCAAAGATGCTAGAAAGCGCTCTGGTTTGTGTGGTGATTAACCCTTGAGTTATTCCATTTATTTAATAAATAAACACAGTAGCCAGTTAGCACCCCGGATTGTGTAAGGATTAGCGCTTGTGTTATTTTATTTATTCAATTTAAAAACAAAGTGACCAGTCAGTGCCCGGGTTGTGTGGTGTTTAGGGCTAAAGTTATATTTATATTTATCATTTTAATTATCAAAGGGGCCAATAAGCGCTCTGATATGTGTGGTAATTGGCACTTGTGTTATTTTATTTATTCAATTAATAAACAAAGTGGCTAGAAAGCGCCCTCAGTTGCGTAGTGATTAGCGCTTGTGTTATTTAAATTATATAATTAATAAACAAAGTGGCCAGTTAGTTGCCGGGTTGTGTGGTAATTGGGGCTTAAGGTATATTTTATTTATTAATTTAATAATTAAAGAAGCAAGTAAGCGCTCCAGCTTAAGTGGTAATTGGCACTTGCGTTATTTCATTTATAAATTTGATGAACAAATTGGCCAGAAAGTGCTTCAAGTTGTGTAAAGATTGGCGCTTGAGTTATTTTATTTATTCAGTTATGAAACAAAGAGGCCCGAAAAAGTTTAAAGTTGTGTAGTGATTGTCGCTTGTGTTACTTTAATTATTCAAATAATAAACAAAGTGGCCAGTAAGTGCCCGAGTTGTGCGGTGATTGAGGCATGAGTTATATTTTATTTATCATTTTAATTATTAAAGGGGGCAGTGAGCGCTTCGGGTCGTGAGGTAATTGGCGCTTGTGTTATTTTATTTATTCAATTGATAAACGAAGCAGCCAGTAAGCGCTCCGGGTTTTGTGGTGATTGGTTTCAAAAATATATTTTATTTAGTATTTTAATTATCAGAGTGGCCAGTAAGCGCTCCGAGTTGTGTGGTAGTTGGCGCTTGTGTTATTTTATTTACCTAACTGATAAACAAAGCAGCCAGTAAGCGCTCTGGATTTTGTGGTGATTGGTGCTTAAGTTATATTTTAATTATCTATTTAATTATCAAAAGGGGCAGTAAGCATTCTGGGTTGTGTAGTGATTAGCGCTTGTGTTATTTTACTTATTTAATTAATTAACAAAGCGGCTAAAAATCGCTTCAGGTTGTGTAGTGATAGGCGCTTGTGTTATTTTATTTATTCGGTTAATGAACAAAGAGGCCAGTAAGTGCCCAGATTGTGTGGTTATTGGAAATTAAGTAATATTTTATGTATCATTTTACTTATTGAAGCTCCTTCAAAGCGCTACAAGTTGTGTGATGATTGACGCTTGTGTTATTTTATTCGATTAATTAATCAACAAAGCGGCTAGTAAGCAGTCTGGATTTTGTAATGTTTGGTGACTGTGTCCTTCATTTATTTAATTAATAAACAAAGCGTTCAGTCAGTGCCCTAGGTTGTGTGGCAGTTGGTGCCAGTGTTATTTTATTTATTTCTTTGATAAACAAAGTGGTAAGAAATTGCTTTAGGTTGTGTTGTGATTTGCGCTTGTGTTATTTTATTTATTCAGTTAATAAACAAAAAGGCCAGCAAGCGATTTAAGTTGTACGGTGATGTGCGCTTGTGTCATTTTATTTATTCAGTTAATAAACACAGAGGCCAGAAAGCGTTCCAAGTTGTGTGGTGATTAGTGCTTGTGTTATTTTATTTATCCAATTAATAAACAAAGTGGCAAGTTAATGCCCAGATTGTTTGGTGATTGGAAATCAAGTTATATTTTATGTTTCATTTTACTTATCGAAGCAGCCAGAAAACGCTACAGGTTGTGCGGTGATTGACGCTTGTATTAATTTATTTATTTAATTAATAAAGAAAGGTTATTGAGTTGTGTGGTGATTAGTGCTTGTGTTATTTAAACTATTTAATTAATAAACAAAGTGGCCAGTCCAGTGCCCGGGTTGTGTGGTGTTTGGGGCTGAAGTTTTGTTAAATTTATTATTTTAACTATCCAAGATGCAAGTTAGCGCTGCAGGTTGTGTGGTGATTTGCGCTTGTGTGATTTTGTTTGATCTAATAATTAATCAAGCGGCTAGTAAGCAATTCGGGTTTCGTGGTGTTTGACGCCTGTGCGATTTTATTCATTTAATTAATAAACAAAGCGGTCAGTAAGCGCCCTGAGTTGTGTGGGAAATAGTGCTTGTGTTATTTTATTGATTTAATTAATAACTACAGCGGCTAGTATGTGCTCCTGGTTTTGTGGTGTTTGACGCCTGTGTGATTTTATTTTTTTAATTAATCAACAAAGCTGCCATCATCGCCACTGGTTGTGTGGTGATTGGCGCTTGTGTTTTTTTATTTATTCAATTAATAAACAAAGTGGCCGGGAAGTTTCCGAGTTGTGTGGTGATTAACAATTAAGTTATATACTATTAATTATTTTAATCGCCAAAGAGGCCAGTCAGTGCTCCGAGTTGTGTGGTGATTAACAATTATGTTATATTTTATTTATTATTTTTATTATCAAAGTGGCCAAATAGCGCTCTAGGTTGTGTGGTGATTGGCGCTTGATTTATTTTATTTATTAAACTAATAAACAAAGCAGCCATTAAGCACTCCTGGTTGAGTAATAATTGGCACTTGTGTTGTTTTGTTGATTTGATTAATAAACAAAGCGGCCAGAAAGCACCCCAAGTTTTGTGGTAATCGGCGCTTGTATTATTTTAATTGTTTAATTTATAAACGAAGTGGCCAGAAAGTGCACGGTTGTGTGGTGATTTAGGCTTGAGATATTTCATTTATTGTTTTAATATACACAGTGGCCAGTAAGCACCCCAGGTTAAGCGGAGATTGGTGCTTGTGTTGTTTTATTTAATCAGCTCATTAACAAAGCGGCTAGTAAGTGCTTCAGGTTCCGTAGTGTTAGGCGCCTGTGTTTTTTTGTTTATTCAATCAATAAACAAAGCGGTTAGTAAGTGCCCTAGGTTGTGTGGCAATTGGTGCCTGTGTGATTTTATTTATTTTATAAATAAACAAAGTGGCCAGTCAGCGCCCCAGGTTGTGTTGAAATTTGCGCTTCTGTTCTTTTATTTATTCAATTAATAAACAAAAAGGCCAGTAAGTGCCCAGGTTGTGTGGTGATTCGAAATCAAGTTATATTTTATTTATCATTTTACTTATTAAAGAGTCCAGTAAGCGCTCCGAGTTGTGTGGTGATTGTCAATTAAGTTATATTTTATTTATCATTTTAATTATCAAAGGGGCCAGTAAGCGCTCTGGGTTGTGTTGTGATTAGTGCTTATGTTATTTTATTTATTTGATTGATAAACAAAGTGGCCAGTAAGACCCCGGTCTGTGTGATAAATGGCAATTTGGTTGTATTTTATTCATCATTTTTATTATTAAAAGGGCCAGTAACTGCTCTAGGTTGTGTGAAGATTGACGCTTTTAATATTTTATTTATTTAATTAATAGAGGAAGTGGATCTAGTTGTGTGGTGATTGTAGGTTGTGTTATTTAAGTTGTTTGATTGATTAACAAAGTTGACAGTAAGTGCCCGTGTTGTGTGTTTATTGTGGCTTAAGTTATATTTTATTTATCATTTTAACCATCAAAGGGGCCAGTTAGCGCTTCAAGTTGTGTGGTTATTTGCGCTTGTGTTATTTTATTTATTTTATTTATAATCAAAGTGGCCAGTAAGACCCCGGTCTTCGTGGTGACTGGCAATTTGGTTGTATTTTATTCATTATTTTAATTATTAAAGGGGCCAGTAACTGCTCCAGGTTGTATGGTGATTGGCGCTTGTGTTATTTTATTTATTAAATTAATAAGCAGAGCGGCTGAAAAGTGCCCTAAGTTATGTGGTGATTGGAGCTGATGTTATTTTAATTATCCAATTAATTAAAATAGCAGCCAGAAAACGCCCTAAATTGTGTGGTGATTAGCACTGGTGTTATTTTAAATTTAAATTATTAAATTAATAAACAAAGTGGCCAGTAAGTGCCTAAGTTGTGTGGTCATTGGCCCTTGAGTTATTCTATTATTTCAATTAATAAACACAGTGGTCAGTAAGCACCCCAGGTTGTATGGAGATTGGTGCTCTTGTTTTTTTATTCAATCAATTAATTAACAAAGCGGCTAGTAAGCGCTTTGGTTTTTGCAGTGTTTGGCGGCTGTGTTATTTTGTTTATTTAATAAATAAACAAAGTGGTTAGTAAGCGCTCTGGGTTCCGTAATGCTTTGTGCTTAAGTCATACTTCAATTATCATTTTATTTATCAAAAAAGCCAGTAAGCGTTCCAGGTTGTGTGGGGATTAGTGCTTGTGTTATTTAATTCCTTTAATTAATTAACAAAGCAGCTAGTAAGCGCTCCAGGTTTTGTAGTGTTAAGTGCCTGTATTATTTCATTTATCCAATTAATAAACAAAGCGGCCAGTAAGCGCTTTAGGTCGTGTGGAGATTTGCGTTTGTTTCAAATGATTTATTCAACTCATCAACATAGCAGCCATAAAGCACTCCTGGTTGTGTAATAATTGGAGCTTGTGTTATTTTATCAATTTGATCAATAAACTGAGCGGCCAGAAAGCACCTTAAGTTTTGTAGTGTTTGGCGCTTGTATTATTTTTATTATTCAATTAATAAACAAAGTAGCCAGTAAGAGCACGGTTTTGTGGTGATTTGGGCTTAAGTTATATTTTATTTATTGTTTTAATAAACATAGTGGCCAGTAAGCGCTCTAAATTGTGTGGTGATTGGCCCTTGAGTTATTTCATTTATCTAATTAATGAACATAGTGGCCAGTAAGCGCCCAAGGTTGTGTGGGGATCGGTGCTTTTGTCATTTTATTTGAACAATTAATTAATAAATTAGCTAGTTAGCGCTTCGGGTCTCAAGGTGTTAGTCGCCTGTGTTATTTTATTTATTAAATTTATAAGCAGAGCGGCTAAAAAGTGCCCTAAGTTATGCGGTAATTGGAGCTGATGTTATTTTAATTATCCAATTAATTAAAATAGCAGCTAGAAAACGCCTTAAATTGTGTGGTGATTAGCACTGGTGTTATTTTAAATTTAAATTATCAAATTAATAAACAAAGTGGCTAGTAAGTGCCTAAGTTGTGTGGTCATTGGCCCTTGAGTTATTCTATTATTTCAATTAATAAACACAGTGGTCAGTAAGCGCTCGAGGTTGTATGGGGATTGGTGCTCTTGTTATTTCATTCAATCAATTAATCAACAAAGCGGCTAGTAAGCGCTTTGGTTTTTGTGGTGTTTGGCGGCTGTGTTATTTTATTTATTAAATTAATAAACAAAGTGGTTAGTAAGCGGTCTGGGTTCTGTTATGCTTGGTGCTTACGTCATACTTCAATTATCATTTTAATTATTAAAGAAGAGCCAGTTAGTGCCCTGGGTTGTGTGGAGATTGGCACTTGTGTTATTTTATTTATTTAAATAATAAACAAAGTGGCCAGGAAGTGCCTGGGTTGTGTTGTGATTAAGGCTTGAGTTATATTGCAACTATCATTTTAATTATCAACGGGGCCATCCAGTGCTTCGGGTTGTGTGATCATTAGCAATGTAGTTATTTTGTTTATTTAATTAATAAACAAAGTGGCGAGTGATTGCCCTGGGTTGTGTTATCATTGGCAATTAAGTTATTTTGTTTATTTAATTAATAAACGAAGCAGCTAGTGAGTTCTTATGGTCTTACGGATTTTGACGCCTGAGTTATTCTATTTATTTAATTAATAAACAAAGTGGCCAGTAAGCTTTCTGGTTTGCGTGGTAATTGGTGCTTGTGTTATATTATTTATTTAATGAATAAACAAAGTGGCCCGTAAGTGCCTGGGTTGTGTGGTGATTAGCAATTAAGTTATTTTTTATTTTTTTTTTCAGTTATCAAAGGGGCCAATTAGCGCTTCAGGTTGTGTGATCATTGGCAATTAAGTTATATTTTGTTTATCATTTTGTATTCTAAAGGGGCTAATAAGCGCTGTGGGTTGTGCGGTGATTGTTGCTTGTGTTATTTTATTTATCAAATCAATAAACAAAGTGGCCAGAAAGCACTCGGGGTTGTGTGTTCATTGGTGCTTGTGTTATTTTATTTATTCAATTAATCAACAAAGCAGCCAGAAAGTGCCCTTAATTGTGTGGTAATTAGCGCTGGTGTTATTTTAATTATTTAATTGATAAACACAGTGGCCAGTCAGTGCCTTTGGTTGTGTGAGAATTGGCGCTTGTGTGATTTTATTTATTTATTTAATAAACAAAGTGGCCAGTAGGTGCCCGAGTTGTGTGGTGATTGAGGCTTAAGTTATAATTTATTTATTACTTTAATTATCAAAGGGGCCAATAGTCATTCCAGGTTGTGTGCTGATTAGTGCTTGTGTTATTTTATTGATTCAAATTATATTCAAAGTGGCAAGTAAGTTACCCGGGTTTTGTAGTGATTGGTGCTTGAGTTATGTTTAAATTATTATTTTTATTAATAAAGGGTCAAGCCAGTGCTTTGAGTTAAGTGGTAATTGTCTCTTAAGTTATTTTATTTAATAAATTAATAAACACATTAGCCAGTAAGTGCTTCAGGTTTTGAGGTGATTGGCACTTGTGTTATTCTATTTATTTAATTAATTAACAGAGCGGCCAGTAAGCGCCCCAGGTTGTGTGGAAGTTGGCAATCGGGTTATATCTTATTTATTATTTTATTTATCCAAGGCGCCAGTTAGCACTATGGGTTGTGTGGTGATTGGCACTTGTGATATTTTATCTAATAAATCAATAAACAGAGTGGCCAGAAAGAGCTTCGGGTTGTTTGTTGATTGGCGCTTGTGTCATTTTATGTATTTAATTTATAAACGAAGCGGCCAGTAAGCACCCTGGGTTGTGTGGAGATTTGCGCTTGTGTTATTTTATTTATTTAATTAATAAACAAAGCAGCTAGTTAGTGTTCAACGCCTGTGTGATTTTAATTATTTAATTCATAAACAAAGTGGCCAGGAAGCGCTTCGTGTTGTGCGTTGTTTGGCGCTTGTGTTATTTTAATTTTTTAATTAATAAACAAAGTGGCCAGTAAGCATTCTGGGTTTTGTGGTGATTGTTGCTTAAGTTATATTTTAAATATCATTTTAATTATTAAAGGAGCCAGTCAGCACTCTGGGTTGTGTGATCATTGGCAATTGAGTTATTTTGTTTATTTAATTTATAAACAAAGCATTTAGTAAGCGTTTCAGGTTGTGAGGGTATTAGCGCTTGTGTTTTTTTATTTATACAATTTATAAACAAAGTAGCCAGTGAGACCCCGGGTTGTGTGGTAATTGAAAATAAAATTATATTTTATTTATCATTTTAATTATTAAATGGGCCAGTGAGTGCCCAGGTTGTGTGGTAATTAGAGCTTAAGTTATGTTTTATTTCTCATATTAATTACTAAAAGGGTCAGTAAGCGCTCCAGGTTGTGTGGTGATTGGCGCTAGTGTTATTTTGTTTATTTATTTGATAAACATAGTGGCCAGTAAGCGCTCTAGATTTTGTGGTGATTGTTGCTTAATTCATATTTCTATTATTATTTTAATTATCAAAGGGGCAAGTAAGCGCTCGTGGTTGTGTCATTATTGGTAATTGTGTTTTTTTGTTTATTTAATTAATAACCAAAGTTAGCAGTTAGCGCCCCGAGTTGTGTGGGGATTGGCGCTTGTGTTATTTTATTTATTTATTTAATAAACAAAGTGACCTATAAGTGCCTGGTTTGTGTACTGATTAGCAATTAAGTTATATTTAATTAATTGTTTTAGTTATCAAAGGGGACAGTTAGCACTAAAAGTTGTGTGGTGATTGGCGCTTGTGTTATTTCATTTATTAAACTAATGAACAATGCGACCAGAAAGTGCCCTAAGTTGTGTTGTGATTGTTGCTAATGTTATTTAAATTATTCAATTAATAAACAAAGTGGCCAGTAAGAGCCTAGTTTGTGTGGTAATTAGGGCTTAAGTTGTATTTAATTTATCATATTAATCGCTAAAGGGGCCAGTAGGCACTTTAGGTTGTGTGGTGATTGGCGCTTGTATTATTTTAATTATTTAATTGATAAACAAAGCGACCAGTAAACGCCTTAGGTTGCTTGGTAATTAGTCCTTGTGTTATTTTATTTATTTAATTAATAAACAGAGCTGCCAGAAAGCGCCTTAAGTTGTGTTGTAATTAACGCTGGTGTTATTATAATCATTAAATTAATAAACATGGTGGCCAGTAAGCGCTCTGGGTTTTGTGGTGATTGTTGCTAAAGTTATATTTTTATTATTATTTTAATTATCAAAGGGGCAAGTAAGCGCTCGAGGTTGTGTCATCATTGGAAATTGAGTTATTTTGTAAATTTAATTGATAAACAAAGTGGCCAGTAAGCACTCCGGGTTTTGTGGTAATTGTTGCTTATGTTATAGTTTAAATATTATTTTAATTATCAAAGGGGCCAGAAAGCGCTTCGGGTAGTGTGATCATTGGCAATTAGGTTATATTTTATTTATCATTTTAATTTTTAAAGGGGCCAATAAGCGCTCCAGGTTGCTTAGTGAGTTTCACTTGTGTTATTTTATTTATCAAATTAATAAACAAAGTGGCCAGAAAGCGCTTGAAGTTGAGTGTTAATTGGTGCTTGTGTTTTTTTATTTATTCGATTAATAAACAAAGCAGGCAGGAAGTGCCCTGAATTGTGTGGTGATTGGCGCTGGTGCTTTTTTAAATTTTAATTTTTCAATTTATGAACAAAGTGGCAAGTAAGTGCCTGGGTTGTGTGATGATTGGCCCTCCAGTTATTTTATTTATTTAATTAATAATTTCAGTGGCCAGTAAGCTTTCTAAGTTATACGGTGATTGGTACTTGTGTTATTTTATTTATTAAATTAACAAACAAAGCGGCCAGAAAGTGCCCTAAGTTGTGTGGTGATCAGCGCTTGTGTTAATTTAATTATTCAATTCATAAACACAGTGGCCAGTCAGCGCCCTTGGTTGTGTGAAGAATGGCACTTGTGTTAATTTATTTATTCAAATAATAAACAAAAGGGCTAGTAAGTGCCTTGGTTGTGTGCTCATTGAGGCTTGAGTTATATTTCAAATATTATTTTAATTATCAACGGGGCCAGCCAGTGCTTCGGGTTGTGTGGTGATTGTCTCTTGAGTTATTTTATGTAATAAATTAATAAACACACTGGCCAGTTAGCGCTCTAAGTGGTGTGGTAATTGGGGCTGAAGTAATTTTTTATTTTTCAATTGAATGATCAGAAGGGCCAGTAAGCACTTTAGGTTGTGTGGTGATTGGCACTTTTGTCATTTTTTTTATTGAATTAATAATTAAAGCAGCTAGTTAGTGCTCCAGGTTTTACGTTGTTCAACGCCTGTGTGATTTTATTTATTCATATAATAAACAATGTGACAGTAAGCACCCTAAATTGTGTGGGCTTGTGTGCTTGTGTTATTCTATTTATTTAATTAATAAACAAAGAGGCTAGTAAGACCTCAGATTGTGTGTTGATCGGCGCTTGTGTAATTTTATTTATTCAATTAATAAACAAAGTGGCTAGAAAATGCCCTAAAATGTTTGGTGATTGACGATGGTGTTATTATAATTATTTAAATAATTAACAAAGTGGCCAGTCAGCACTCCGGGTTTTGTGGTGATTCTTGCATTAGTTATATTTTAATCATTATTTCAAGTATCGAAGAGGCCAGTAAGCGCTTCGGGTTGTGTAACCATTGGCAATTGAGTTATTTTGATCATTTAATTAATAAACAAAGTGGCCAGAGCGCTCTGGGTTTTGTGGTGATTGTTGCTTAAATTATATTCTAAATATCATTTAAATTATCAAAGGAGCCAGTAAGCGCTCCGGGTTGTGTGATCATTTGCAATTGAGTTATTTTGTTTATTTAATTAATGAACAAAGCGGCCAGTAAGCGTTCTAGGTTGTGAGGGGATAAACGGTAGTGTTTTTTTATTTATATGATTTATAAACAGAGTGGCCATCGCAACCCCGGTTTGTGTGGTGATTTGCAATTAATTTATATTTTATTCATCATTTAAATTATTAAAGGGGCTAGTGAGCGCTCCGGGTAGTGTGGTGATTAGATTTTGTGTTATTTCATTGATCAAATTAATAAACAAAGCGGCCAGAAAGCGCCCTAAGTTGTGTAGTGATTGGTGCTTGTGTTATTTTAATAATTAAAGTAAAAAAGAAAGTGGCCAGTAAGTGCCTAGTTTGTGTGGTAATTAGGGCTTAAGTTTTATTTCATTGATAATATTAATTGCTAAAGAAGTCAGTAGTTGCTTCAGGTTGTGTGGTGATTGACTCTTGTGTTATTTTATTTATTTAATTAATAGACAAAGTCGCCAGTAAGAGCTCCGGGTTTTGTAGTTATTGGTGCTTTAGTTAAATTTTAATTATTATTTTAATTATCAAACGGGCCAGTAAGCTTTTCAAGTTGTGTGATGAAAGGCCCTTAAATTTTTTTATTTATTTAATTAATAAACTCAGTGGCCAGTAAGCGCCCGAGGTTATGTGGTGATTAGCGCGTGTGTTAATTTATTTATCCAATTGATAAACAAAGCGGTCAGAAAGCGCCCCAAGTTGTGTGGTGATCAGCGCTTGTGTTATTTTAAATATATAATTAACAAACACAGTGGCCAGTGAGTTCCTTGGTTGTGTTATCATTGGGGCTTAGGTTATATTTTAAATATCATCTTAATTATCAAGGAGGCCAGTAAGCGCTCCGGGTTGTGTGAGGATTTGCGCTTGTGTTATTTCATTTATTCAATTAATTAACGAAGTGGCCAGTAATTTTCCAGGTTGTAAAGTAATTAGCGCTTCCGTTATTTTATTTATTCAATTAATAAACAAAGCAGCTAGTGAGTTCTATTGGTCTCACAGCTTTTGACGCCTGAGTTATTTTATTTATTTAATTAATAAACAAAGTGGCCAGTAAGCGCCCTGGGTTGCGTGATGATTAGACCTTCAGTTATTTCATTCATTTAATTAATAAACTCAGTGGCCATTAAGCTTCCTAAGTTATGTGGTGATGGGCGATTGTGTTATTTTATTCATTGAATTAATTAACAAAGCGGCCAGAAAGTGCCCCAAAATGTGTGATGATCGGCACTTGTGTTAATTTAATTATTCAATTAATAAACACGGTAACCAGTCAGTGCCTTTGGTTGTTTGGTGATTTGCGCTGGTGTTCTTATAATTATTTAATTAATAAACAAAGTGGCCAGTCAGCGCTCCGGTTTTTGTGGTGATTGTTGCATAAGTTATTTTTTAATTATCATTTTAATTATCAAAGAGGCCAGTAAGCGCTCCGGGTTGTGTGATTATTGGCAATTGAGTTGTTTTGTTTATTTAATTAATAAACAAAGTGGCCAGTAAACGCTCCGGGTTTTGTGGTGATTGTTGCTTAAATCATATTGTAAATATTATTTCAATTATCAAAGGAGCCAGTCAGCGCTCTGGGTTGTGTGATCTTTGGGAATTAAGTTATTTTGTTTATTTAATTAATAAACACAGTGGCCAGTAAGCGTTTCAGGTTGTGAGGGGATGAGCGCTTGTGTTTTTTTTTATTTATACAATTTATGAACAAAGTGGCGAGTGCGACCCCGGGTTGTGTGGTGATTTGCAATTAAGTTATATTTTATTTATCATTCAAATTATTAAAGGTGCCAGTAAGCGCTCTGGGTTGTGTGATAATAGGCCCTTTAGTTATTTTATTTATTTAATTAATAAACTCAGTGGCCAGTTAGCGCCCTGAATTATGTGGTGATTAGCAGTTGTGTTATTTCATTTAGTTAATTAATAAACACAGCAGACTGAAAAAGCCCCAAGTTGTAGGTTGATTGGCGCTTGTGTTATTAAAAATATTTAATTAATAAACACAGTGGCCAGTCAGTGCTCTTGGTTGTGAGAAGATTGGCGCTGGTGTTATTTTACTTATTTAAGAAATAAAAAAAGTGGCCAGTAAATGCCCAGGTTGTGTGGTAATTAAGGCTAGAGTTATATTTTTTTTATTATTACAATTATCAAAGGGGCCAGTAAGCGCTCCACGTTGCGTGGTGATTAGCGCTTTTCTTATTTTTTTTATTTAATTAATAAATAAAGCAGCTAGTTAGTGCTTTAGGTTTTATGGTGTTTAACGCCTGTGTGATTTTATTTATTCAATTAATAAACAATGTGACAGTAAGTTATCGCGGTTGTTTGGGCTTTTGTGCTTGTGTAATTCTATTTATTAAGTTAATAAAAAGACTGGCTAGTAAGCGCCCAGAATTGCGTGGTAATTGGTGCTTGTGTTATTTTATTTATATATTTAATAAACAGAGTAGCCAGTAAGTCCCCGGATTGTGTGTTGATCGGCGCTTGTGTTATTTTATTTATTTAATTAATATACAAAGCGGCCAGAAAGCGCCCTAAGATATTAAGTGATTGACAATGGTGTTATTATAATTATTAAATTATTTAACAAAAAGGCCAGTCAGCGCTCCAGTTTTTGTGGTGATTGTTGCATATGTTATATTTTAATCATTATTTCAAGTATCAAAGAGGCCAGAAAGCGCTCTGGATTGTGTGTGATCTTTGGGAGTTAAGTTATTTTGTTTATTTTTTTAATAAACACAGTGGCCAGTAAGCGTTCCAGGTTGTGAGGGGATGAGCGCTTGTGTTTTTTTATTTATACAATTTATGAACAAAGTGGCAAGTGCGAACCCAGGTTGTGTGGTGATTTGCAATTAAGTTATATTTTATTTATCATTTAAATTATTAAAGGGGCCAGTAAGTGCTCCGGGTTGTGTGATGATAGGCCCTTAAGTAATTTTATTAATTCAATTAATAATCTTAGTGGTTAGTGAGCGCCTAGGGTTAAGTGGTGATTAGCGCGTGTGTTATTTTATTTATTAAATTGATAAATAAAGCGGCTAGAAAGTGCCTTGGTTGTGTGGTAGTTAGGGCTTAAGTTATATTTCATTTATCATATTAATTACTAAAGGAGCCAGTAAGCGCTCCAGGTTGAATGATGATTAGCGCTTGTGTTATTTTATTTATTTAATTAATAAAAGAAGTGGCCAGTAAGTGACCGGGTTCTGTGGTAATTAGCGCTTTTGTTATTTTATTTATTTAATTAATAAACAAAGCAGCTATTAAGTTCTCCGGGTTATACGTTGTTTAACGCCTGTGTTATCCTATTTATTAAATAAATAAACAAAGCAGCCAGTAAGTCTCCTGGGTTACTTAAAGATTGGCACTTTTGTTATTTTATTCATTCAATGAATAAACAAAGCAGATAGTGAGTTCTCATAGTCTTACTGCTTTTGACGCCTAAGTTATACTATTTATTTAATTAATAAACAATGAGGCCAGTAAGCGCCCTGAGTTGCGTGGTGATTGGTGCTTTTGTTAATTTATTTATTTAATTTATAATTAAAGCAGCTAGTTAGTGCTTCAGGTTTTACGGTGTTTAACGCCTGTCTGATTTTATTTATTTAATTAATAAACAATGTGACAGTAAGTACCCTGGGTTGTTTGGGCTTTTGCGCTTGTGTTATTCTATCTATTTAGTTAATCAAAAGACTGGCTAGTAAGCGCCCAAAATTGCGTGGTAATTGGTGCTTGTGTTATTTTATTTATATATTTGATAAACAGAGTAGCCAAAAAGCGCCCTAAGATGTTTCTTAATTGACGATGGTGTTATTATAATTATTTAATTATTTAACAAAAAGGCCAGTCAGCGTTCCGGTTTTTGTGGTGATTGTGGCATGAGTTATATTTTAATCATTATTTCAAGTATCAAAGAGGCCAGTTAGCGCTCTGGGTTGTGTGATTATTGACAATTGAGTTATTTTGTTTAATTAATTAATAAACAAAGCGGCCAATTAGCGTTCTAGGTTGTGGGGTAATTAGCGCTTGTGTTTTTTTATTTATATAATTTATAAACAAAGTGGTCAGTGCGACCCCGGTTTGTGTGGTAATTTGCAATTAAGTTATATTTTATTCATTATTTAAATTATTAAAGGATCCAGTAAGTGCTCCGGTTTGTGTGGTTATTGGCGCTTGTGTTATTTCATTTATCAAATTAATAAACAAAGCGGCCAGAAAGCGCCCTATGTTCCGTAGTGATTAGCGCTTGTGTTATTTTAATTACATTATTGATAAACAAAAGGGCCAGTAAGTTCCCGGGTTGTGTGGTAATTGGGGCTTAAGTTATATTTTATTTATTATTTTAATAATGAAAAAAGCCAGTAAGCGCTCCAGCTTGAGTGGTAATTGGCACTTGCGTTATTTTATTTATAAATTTGATGAACAAATTGGCCGGAAAGTGCTTAAAGTTGTGTGACGATTGGCGCTTAAGTTATTTTATTTATCCAGTTAATAAACAAAGAGGCCCGAAAGCCTTCTAAGTTGTGTAGTAATTGTTGCTTGTGTTACTTTAATTATTTAAATAATAAACAAAGTGGCCAGTAAGTGCCCGAGTTGAACGGTGATTGAGGCTTGAGTTATATTTTATTTATCATTTTAATTATTAAAGGGGCTAGTAAGCGCTTCGGGTTGTCAGGTAATTGGCGTTTGTGTTATTCTATTTATTTAATTGATAAACAAAGCAGCTAGTAAGCGCTCCGGGTTTTGTGGTGATTTGTGCTTAAAATATATTTTATTTATTATTTTAATGATCAGAGGGGCCAGTAATGGTTTCGAGTTGTGTGGTAATTTGCGCTTGTGTTATTTTATTTATTTAATTAATAAACAAAGCAGCCAGTAAGCGTTCTGGATTTTGTGGTGATTGGTGCTTAAGTTATATTTTAATTATCATTTTAATTATCAAAGGGGCCAGTAAGCATTCTGGGTTGTGTGGTGATTAGCGCTTGTGTTATTTTATTTATTTAAATAATTAGCAAAGCGGCCAAAAATCACTCAGAGTTGGGTGGTGATTGGCAATTGTGTTATTTTATTTATTTAATTTATAAACAAAGTGACCAGAAAGGGCTCCGGGTTTTGTGGTGATTAGTGCTACAGTTATATTTTAATTATTATTTTAATTATCAAAGAGGCCAGTTAGCGCTCTGGGTTGTTTGGTGATTACTTCTTAAGTTATTTTGTTTATACAATTATTAAACACAGTAGCCAGTAAGCGGCCCGGGTTGTGTGCTAATTGGCCCTTAAGTTATTTTATTTATTCAATTAATGGACACAGTGGCCAGTAAGCCCCTGGGTTGTGTGGCGATTGGTGCAAGTGTTATTTTATTTATTTATTTAATAAACACAGCGGTCAGTAAGCACCCTGGGTTGTGTGACAATTGGTGCCTGTGTTATTTTATTTATTTAATTAATAAGAAATGTGGCAAGTAAGTGCCCCGGGTTGTGTGGAGATTGGCGCTTGTGTTATTTTTTTTATTTAATTAAAAAACAAAGTGGTCAGTCAGTGCCCAGGTTGTGTGGTAATTAAAAATAAGGTTATATTTTATTTATTATTTTACTGAGGGGCCAGATTGCGCTTCGAGTTGTGTAGTAATTGGCGATTAAGTTATATTTAATTTCTCATTTTAATTATTAAAGGGGCAAGTAAGCTCTTTGAGTTGTGTGGTAATTAGCGCTTGTGGTATTTTATCTGTTTTATTAATAAACAAAGAAGCCAAAAAGCGCTTTAGGTCGTGTGGTGATTGACGCTTGTGTTATTTTATCCATTTAATTAATAATAAAAGGGGATCAAGTTGTGTGGTGATTAGTGCTTGTGTTATTATATTGGTTTCATTAATAAACAAAGTGGCCAGTAAGTGCCCGGGTTGTGTGTTACATGGTGCTTAAGTTATATTTTATTTATCATTTTAAACATCCAAGGCGCCAGTAAGCGCTTCGAGTTGTATAGTGATTTGTGCTTGTGTTATTTTATTAATTCAATTGATAAACAAAGCAGTTTGTAAGCGCTCCAAACTTTGTAATGATTGGTGCTTAGGTTATAATTTCAATTATTATTTAAATTATCAAAGAGGCCAGTAAGTGCTCCGGGTTGTGTGGTAGTTGGCCCTTGACTTATTCTATTTATTCAATTAATTCAATTAATAAACACTGTGGTCAGTGAATGCCCTAGGTTGTGTGGGAATTGGTGCTTGTGTTATTTTATTTATTTAATTAATTAACAAAGCAGCTAGTTAGCAGTCCGGGTTTTGTGTTGTTTGATGCCAGTGTTATTTTTTATATTTAATTAATAAACAAAGCGGTCAATAAAAGCCCTTGGTTGTGTAGCAATTGGTGCCTGTGTTATTCATTTTATTCAATTATTAAACAAAGAGTCCAGTAAGTGCCGAGATTGTGTGGTAATTGGAAATAAGGTTATATTTTATCTATAATTTTACTTATTAAAGCAGCCAGAAAGCGCTACAGGTTGTGTAGTGATAGCACTTGTGTTATTCTAATTATTTAATTGATAAACAATGTCACCATTAACTGCCCGGGTTGTGTGGTAATTGGCGCTTATGTTATTTTATTTATTCAATTGATAGACGAAACGGTCAGTAAGCACTCTGAAATTTGTAGGATTTAGCGCCTGTATAATTTTATTTATTTAATTAATGAACAAAGCGGTCAGTAAGCGCCCTGGTTTGTGTGGTGATTGGGGCTTGAGATATTTCATTTATTGTTTTAATAATCATAGTGACCAGTAAGCACTCCGAATTGTGTGGTGATTGGCCCTTAAGTTATTCTATTTATCTAATTAATAAACACAGTGGCCAGTAAGCACCGTAGGTTGTGCGAAGATTGGTGCTTGTGTTATTTTATTTAATCAGCTCATTAACAATGCGGCTAGTAAGTGCTTTAGGTTCTGTAGTGTTAGGCGCCTGTGTTTTTATGTTCATTTAATTTATAAACAAAGCGGTCAGTAAGTGCCCTGGGTTGTGTGGCATTTGGTGCCTGTGTGATTTTATTTATTTTATAAATAAACAAAGTGGCCAGTAAGCGCCCCAGGTTGAGTAAGGTCTGATGCTTGTGTTATTTTATTTATTCAATAAATAAAAAAAGTGGCCAGTAAGTGCCGGGATTGTGTATTGGAAACAAGGTTATATTTTATCTATCATTATACTTATTAAAGCAGCCAGAAAGCGCTACAGGTTGTGTAGTGATTGCACTTGTGTTATTTTAATTATCGAATTAATAAAGAAAGTGGATCAAGTTGTGTGGTGATTGGTGCTTGTGTTTTTTTAACTTTCTAATTAATAAACTAAGTGGCCAGTAAGGGCCTGGGTTGTGTGGTAATTGGTGCCTGTGTGAATTTATTTATTTTATAAATAAACAAAGTGGCCAGTCAGTGCCCCAGGTTGTGTTGGGTTTTGCGCTTCTGTTATTTTATTCACTTAATTAATGAACAAAAAGGACAGTAAGTGCTTTGGTTGTGTGGTGTTTTGAAATTAAGTTATATTTTATTTATTATTTTACTTATTAAAGAGTCCAGTTAGTGCTCTGAGTTGTGGGGTGATTGGCAATTAAGTTATATTTTATTTATCATTTTAATTATCTAAGGGGCCAGTAAGCGCTCTGGGTTGTGTTATGATTACCGCTTATCTTATTTTATTTATTTAATTAATAAACAAAATGGCCAGTAAGACCCTGGTCTGTGTGGTGACTGGCAACTTTGTTGTATTTTATTCATTATTTTAATTATTGACGGGGCCAGTACCTGCTCCAGGTTGTGTGGTGATTGACGCTTCCAATATTTTATTTATTTAATTAATGAAGAAAGTGGATCAAGTTGTGTGGTGATTGTAGGTTGTATTATTTAAATTATTTAATTGATTAACAAAGTTGCCAGTCAGTGCCCGTGTTGTGTGTTTATTGTGGCTTAAGTTATATTTTAATTATCATTTTGGTTCCTTAAGAGGGCAGTAAACGCCCCGGGTTATGTGGTCATTGGCCCTTGAGTTATTCCATTATTTTAATTAATAAACACAGTGGTCAGTAAGCGCCCCAGGTTGTATGGGGATTGGTGCTCTTGTCATTTTATTCAATTAATTAATCAACAAAGCGGCTAGTAAGCGCTTTGGTTTTTGCAGTGTTTGGCGGCTGTGTTATTTTGTTTATTTAATAAATAAACAAAGTGGTTAGTAAGCGCTCTGGGTTCCGTAGTGCTTTGTGCTTAAGTCATACTTCAATTATCATTTTATTTATCAAAAAAGCCAGTAAGCATTCCAGGTTGTGTGGGGATTAGTGCTCGTGTTATTTAATTCCTTTAATTAATCAACAAATCAGCTAGTAAGCTCTCCAGGTTTCGTAGTGTAAAGTGCCTGTGTTATTTTTTTCATCCAATTAATAAACAAAGCGGCCAGTAAGCGCTTTAGGTCGTGTGAGGATTCGCGCTTGTTTTAGTTAATTTATTCAACTCATAAACATAGCAGCTATTAAGCACTCCTGGTTGTGTAATAATTGGCGCTTGTGTTATTTTGTTTCTTTGATTAATAAACTAAGCGGCCAGAAAGCACCTAAAGTTTTGTGGTGATCGGCGCTTGTGTTATTTTAATTATTTAATGAATAAACGAAGTAGCCAGTAAGTGCACGGTTGTGTGGTGATTAGGGCTTAAGTTATATTTTATTTATCGTTTTAATAAACATAGTGGCCAGTCAGCGCTCTAAATTGTGTGGTGATTGGCCATTGAGTTATTCCATTTATCTTATTAATGAACACAGTGGCCAGTAAGCGCCCAAGGTTGTGTGGGGATCGGTGCTTGTTTTATTTTATTTAAACAATTAATTAACAAATTAGCTAGTTAGCGCTTAAGGTCTCGAGGTGTTAGGCGCCTGTGTTATTTCATTTATTTAATTAATGAACAAAGCGGTCAGTAAGTGCCCTGAGTTGTGTGGCAATTGGTGCCTGTATTATTTTATTTATTTTATAAATAAACAATGGGGCCAGTCAGCGCCCCAGGTTGTGTAGAGACTGGCGCTTGTGTTTTTATATTTATTTCATTAATAAACAAAAAGGCCAGTGAGTGCCCAGGTTGTGTGGTGATTGGATTTTAAGTTATATTCTATTTATCATTTTACTTATTAAAGGGGCCAGTAAGCGCTCCAAGTTGTGTTGTGATTGGCAACTAAATTGAATTTAATTTATTATTCTAAGTATTAAAGGGGCCAGTAACTGCTCCGGGTTGTATGGGAATTGGTGCTTGTGTTATTTTATTTATTAAATTAAAAAGCAAAGCGGCCAGGAAATGCCCTAAGTTGTGTGGTGATAAGCGCTGGTGTTATTTTAAATTATAAGTATTTAATTAATTAACAAAGTGGCCAGTAAGTGCCCACGTTGTGTGGTAATTAAGGCTCAAGTTATATTTTATTTGTTATTTTGATTTCTAAAGGGGCCAATAAGCGCTCCGGGTCTTGTGGTCTTTGGCCCTTGAGTTATTCTATTAATTTAATTTATTAACACAGTGATCAGTAAGCGCCCCAGGTTGTGTGGGAATTAGTGTTTTTGTTATTTTATTTAATCAATTAATCAACAAAACGGCTAGTAAGCGCTCCGGTTTTTGTGGTGTTTGGCACTTGTGTTATTTAATTTTTTTAATTAATAAACAAAGCGTTCAGTCAGTGCCCTAGGTTGTGTGGCAATTGTTGCCTGTGTTATTTTATTTATTCATTTGATAAACAACGCTGCCAAAAAAAGCTCCAGGTTGTGTAGTGATAGGCGCTTGTGTTATTTTATTTATTTGGTTAATGAACAAAGAGGCCAGTAAGTGCCTAGATTGTGTGGTTATTGGAAATTAAGTAATATTTTATGTATCATTTTACTTATTAAAGCTCCTACAAAGCGCTACAAGTTGTGTGATGATTGACGCTTGTGTTATTTCATTCAATTAATTAATTAACAAAGCTGCTAGTAAGCAGTCTGGGTTTTGTAATGTTTGGTGACTGTGTCCTTCATTTATTTAATTAATAAACAAAGCGTTCAGTCAGTGCCCTAGGTTGTGTGGCAATTGGTGCCGGTGTAATTTTATTTATTTCTTTGATAAACAAAGTGGTATGAAATTGCTTTAGGTTGTGTTGTAATTGGCGCTTGTGTTATTTTATTTATTCAGTTAATAAACAAAAAGGCCAGCAAGCGATTTAAGTTGTGCGGTGATGTGCGCTTGTGTCATTTTATTTATTCAGTTAATAAACACAGAGGCCAGAAAGCGTTCCAAGTTGAGTGGTGATTAGTGCTTGTGTTATTTTATTTATCCAATTAATAAACAAAGTGGCAAGTTAATGCCCAGATTGTTTGGTGATTGGAAATCAAGTTATATTTTATGTTTCATTTTACTTATCGAAGCAGCCAGAAAACGCTACAGGTTGTGCGGTGATTGACGCTTGTATTAATTTATTTATTCAATTAATAAAGAAAGGTTATTTGGTTGTGTGGTGATTAGTGCTTGTGTTATTTAAACTATTTAATTAATAAACAAAGCGGCCAGTTAGTGCCCGGGTTGTTTGGTGGTCGGGGCTGAAGTTTTGTTTAATTTATTATTTTAACAATCCGAGGAGCCAGTTAGCGCTCCAGGTTGTGTGGTAATTGGCGCTTGTGTTATTTTATTCCATCTATTTATTAATAAAGCGGCTAGTAAGCAATTTGGGTTTCGTGGTGTTAGGCGCCTGTGTTATTTTATTCATTTAATTAATAAACAAAGCGGTCAAAAAGTTCCCTGTGATGTGTACCAATTGGTGCTTTTGTTATTTTATTTATTTTATAAATAAACAAAGTGGCAAGTAAGCGCCCCAGGTTGTGTATGGACTGGCACTTGTGTAATTTTATTTATTCAATTAATAAACAAAGTGTCCAGTAAGTGCCCAGGTTAAGTGGTGATTAGAAATTAAGTTACATTTCATTTATCATTTTAATTATTAAAGGGGTGAGTCAGCGCTCTGGGTTGTGTTATGATTACCGCTTATGTTATTTTGTTTATTTAATTAATAAGCAAAGCAGCCAGAAAGCGCTCTAGGTTGTGTAATGATTAACGCTTGTGTTATTTTATTCATTTAATTAATAAACGAAGTTAATCAAAAAGTGTGGTGATTGTAGCCTGTATGATTTACATTATTTAGTTAATAACCAAAGTGGCCAGTAGGTGCCTGGGTTGTGTGTTAACTGGGGCTTAAAATATATTTTATTTATTATTTAAACCATCCAAGAGGCCAGTAAGCGCTTTAAGTTGTGTGGTGATTTGCGCTAGTGTTATTTTATTTATTTAATTGACAAACAATGCGGTTAGTAAGCGCTTCGAGTTATGTAATGCTTGGTGCTTGAGTCATATTCTAATTATCATTTTAATTATCAAAGGGGCCAGTAAGCACTTTAGGTCGTGTGGTAATTGGCGCTTGTGTTATTTTATATCATCTTATTACTAATAAAGCGGCTAGTAAGCAATTTGGGTTTCGTGGTGTTAGGCGCCTGTGTTATTTTATTCATTTAATTAATAAACAAAGCGGTCAAAAAGTTCCCTGTGATGTGTACCAATTGGTGCTTTTGTTATTTTATTTATTTTATAAATAAACAAAGTGGCAAGTAAGCGCCCCAGGTTGTGTATGGACTGGCACTTGTGTAATTTTATTCATTCAATTAATAAACAAAGTGTCCAGTCAGTGCCCAGGTTAAGTGGTGATTAGAAATTAAGTTACATTTCATTTATCATTTTAATTATTAAAGGGGTGAGTCAGCGCTCTGGGTTGTGTTATGATTACCGGTTATGTTGTTTTGTTTATTTAATTAATAAGCAAAGCAACCAGAAAGCGCTCTAGGTTGTGTAATGATTAACGCTTGTGTTATTTTATTCATTTAATTAATAAACGAAGTTAATCAAAAAGTGTGGTGATTGTAGCCTGTGTGATTTACATTATTTAGTTAATAACCAAAGTGGCCAGTAGGTGCCTGGGTTGTGTGTTAACTGGGGCTTAAGTTATATTTTATTTATTATTTAAACCATCCAAGAGGCCAGTAAGCACTCTAAGTTGTGTGGTGATTTGCGCTAGTGTTATTTTATTTATTTAATTGACAAACAATGCGGTTAGTAAGCGCTTCGAGTTATGTAATGCTTGGTGCTTAAGTCATATTCTAATTATCATTTTAATTATCAAAGGGGCCAGTAAGCACTTTAGGTCGTGTGGGATTTGGTGCTTGTTTCACTTTATTTATTTAACTAATCAACAAAGCAGCCATAAAGCAATCCTGGTTGTGTAATAATTGGCGCTTGTGTTATTTTATTAATTTAAATAATGAACAAAGCGGCCAGAAAGCACCTAAAGTTTTGTGGTGATCGGTGCTTGTGTTTTTTTATTTATTTAATTAACAAACAAAACGGTTAGTAAGCACCCTGGGTTGTGTAAAAATTGGTGCCTGTGTTATTAATTTTATTTAATGAATAAACAAAGTGGCCAGTAAGCGCCCCAGGTTGTGTTGGGACTGGCACTTGTGTTATTTCAATTATTGAATTAATAAACAAAGTGGCCAGTGAGTGCCTGGGATGTGTGGTAAATCAGGCTTAAGTTATATTTTATTTATCATTTTTACCATCCGAGGGGCCAGTAAGCGCTTCAGGTTGTGTGGTGATTGGCACTCGTGTTATATTATTTATTTGATTGATGAACAAAGCGGCCAGTAAGCGCCTTAGGTTGCGTGGTGATTGGTCCTTGTGTTATTCTATTTATTTAATTAATAAACAGAGCAGCCAGTAAGCATTCCGAGTTGTGTATGGGTTGGCACTTCTGTTATTTTATTTATTTAATTAATGAACACAGTGGCCAGTTAGCGCCCTAGATTGTGTAGAAATTAGTGCTTGTGTTATTTTAGTCAATCAATTAATTAACAAAGCGGCTAGAAAGCGCTTCAGGTTTCTTGATGTTAGGCGCCTGTGTTATTTTATTTATTTAATTAATAAACGAAGCGGTCAGTACGTGCCCTGGGATGTGTGGCAATTGGTGCCTGTGTTATTTTATTTATTTTATAAATAAACAAATTAGCCAGTCAGCGGCCCAGGTTGTGCACTGACTGGCGCTTGTGTTATTTTATTTATTCAAGTAATAAACAAAGTGGCCAGTGTGTGCTAAGGTTGTGTGGTGATTAGTGCCTGAGTTAAATTATTTATTTATTTGATAAACAGAGCGGCCAAAAAAAGGTTCAGGTTGTGTGTTAATTTGCACTTGTGTTATTTTATTTATTTAGATAATAAACAATGAGGCCAGAAAGCGTTTTAAATTGTGTAGTGATTGGCGCTAAGGTTATTTTATTTCTTCGGTTAATAAACAAAGAGGCCAGAAAAGGTTCTAAGATGTGTGGTGATTGGCGCTTGTGTTATTTTATTTAATCAATTAATCAACAAAGCGGCTAGTAAGCAGTCTAGGTTTTGTAGTGTTTGGTGACAGTGCCATTTTATTGATTCAATTAATAAACAAAACGATTAGTAAGCACTCTGGGTTGTGTAAAAATTGGTGCCTGTGTTATTAATTTTTTTTAATAAATAAACAAAGTGGCCAGTAAGCGCCACATATTGTGTTGGGACTGGCACTTGTGTTAATTAAATTATTTAATTAATAAACAAACTGGCCAGTGAGTGCATGGAATGTGTTGTGAATGAGGCTTAAGTTATATTTTATTTATCATTTTAACCATTTAAGGGGCCAGTAACCGCTTCAGGATGTGTGGTGATTTTCACTCGTGTTATATTATTTATTTAATTAATGAACAAAGCGGCCAGTAAACGCCTTGGGTTGCGTGGTAATTGGTCCTTGTGTTATTTTATTTTTTTAATTAATAAACAGAGCAGCCAGTAAGCACCCCGAGTTCTGTATGGGTTGGCGCTTGCGTTATTTTATTTAGTCAATTAATAAACAAAGTGGCCAGTAAGCAATACGAGTTTCGTGATCATTTACAGTTAAGTTATATTTTATTTATTATTTTTATTCTTAAAGGGGCCAATAAGGGCTCCGGGTTTTGTGGTGATTCTCGCTTGTGTTATTTTATTAATCAAATCAATAAACAAAGTGGCCAGAAAGCGCTCGGGGTTGTGTGTTAATTGGTGCTTGTGTTATTTTATTTTTTTGTTTAATTAACAAAGAAGCCAGAAAGAGCCCTTAATTGTGTAGTGATTAGCGCTGGTGTTATTTTAAATTTTAATTATTTAATTGATGAACAAAGTGGCCAGTAAGTGCCCGGGTTGTGTGATAATTAACCCTTCAGTTATTTTATTTATTGAGTTAATAAACTCGGTGGCCAGTAAGCGACCTAAGTTATGTTTCGATTGGCGCTTGTATTATCTTATTTATTGAATTAATAAACAAAGCAGCCAGAAAGAGCTTTAAGTTGTGTGGTGATTGGCACCTGTGTTATATTAATTGTTTAATTGATAAACACAGTGGCCAGTTAGCACCTTTGTTTGTGTGAGGATTGGCGCTAGTGTTGTATTATTTAATTAAATAATAAACAAAGTGGCCAGTAAGTGCCTGGGTTGTCTGGTGATTAAGGCTTGAGTTATATTTCAATTATTATTTTAATTATTAACGGGGCCATCTATTGCTTCGGGTTGTGTGATCATTGGCAATTTAGTTATTTTGTTTATTTAATTAATAAACAAAGTGGCCAGTTAGCGCTTTGGGTTTTGTGGTGATTGTTGCATAAGTTATATTTAAAATATTATTCTGATTATCAAAGGAGCAAGTAAGTGCTCTGGGTTGTGTAATCATTGGCAATTAAGTTATTTTGTTTATTTAATTACTAAACGAAGCAGCCAGTAAGCGTTTTAGGTTGTGTGGTGATTGGCGCTCGTGTTATTTTATTTATTTAAATGATTAACAAAGCGGCAAGTAAGCGCCTCAGGTTGCGTGGTGATTAGTCCTTGTTGTATTTTATTCTTTTAATTCATAAACAGAGCAGCCAGTAAGCACCTCGGATTGTGTATAGGCTGGCGCTTCTGCTATTTTATTTATTTAATTAATGAACAATGTGGCAAGTAAGACCACGGGTCGTGTGTTGATCGGTGCTTGTGTTATTTTATATTTTCAATTAATTAACTAAGCGGCCAGAAAGCACCACAAGTTGTGTGTTGATTGGCGCTGGTGTTATTATAACTGTTTTATTTATAAACAAAGTGGCCAGTTAGCGCTCCGGGTGTTGTGGTGATTGTTGCTAAAGTTATATTTTTATTATCATTTTAATTATTAATGGGGCCAGTAAGCGTTTCGGGTTGTGTGATCATTAGCAATTAAGTTATTTTGTTTATTCAATTAATAAACAAAGTGGCTAGTAAGCTATCTGGGTTTTATGGTGATTGTTGCTTAAGTTATATTTTTTAAATATCATTCTTATTTTAAAAAAGGCCAGTAAGCGCTCAAGGTTGTGAGATCATTGGCAATTTAGTTATATTTTAATTATCATTTTAATTATTAAAGGAGCCAGTAAGTGCCCTAGGATGTGTGGAAATTGGTGCTTATGTTATTTTATTTATTAAATTTGTAAACAAAGTTGGCATAAGTGCCTCAAGTTGTGTGGGGATTGGCGTTTGTGTTATTTTTTTTATTTAATTAATAAACAAAAAGGCCAGTAGGCGCTCAGGGTTTTGTGGTGATTGTTGCCTAAGTTATATTTTAAATATCATTTTAATTATTAAAGGAGCCAGTAAGCACTCCGGGTTGTGTGGTGATTGTCGCTTGTGTAATTTAATTTATCAAATTAATAAGCAAAGTGGCCAGGTAGCACTCGGGGTTGTGTGTTAATTGGTGCATGTGTAAAATTATTTATTCGATTAATTAACAAAGAAGCCAGAAAGTGCCCTTCATTGTGTGGTGATTGGCGCTAGTATTATTCTAAATTTTAATTATTCAATTGATGAACAAAGTGGCCAGTAAGTAACTTTGTTATGTGAAAATTGGCCCTTAAGTTAATTTATTTATTCAATTAATAAACTCAGTGGCCAGTAAGCGCCCTGAGTTATGTGGTGATTAGCGCTTGTGTTATTTTATTTATTGAATTATTAAACAAAGTGGCCAGTAACTGCCTGGGTTGTGTGGTAATTAAGGCTTGAGTTATATTTCAATTATCATTTTGATTATTAACGGGGCCAGGGGGCCAGCCAGTGCTTCAGGTTGTAGAGCGATTGTCTCCCGAGATATTTCATTTAATTAATTAATAAACACACTGGCCAGTAAGCGCTTTGAGTGGTGTGGTGATTGGGGCTTGAGCTATATTTTATTTATCACTTTGATTATTAAAGGGGCCAGTTAGTGCTCCAGGTTGTGTGGTGATTGATGCTGGTGTTATCTTGATTATTTAATTAATAAACAAAGTGGCCAGAAAGTGCCCAGGTTGTGTGCTAATGAGAGTTCAAGTTATATTTATGTATCATATTAATTGCTAACGGGGCCAGTGAGCGGTCCATGTTGTGTGGTAAACGGCGCTAGTGTTATTTTACTTATTTAATTGATAAACAAAGTTGCCAGTAATCGCTTTGAGTTTCGTAGTGATTGGTACTTCAGGTATATTTTAATTATTATTTTAATTATCAAACCCGCAAGTAAGCGCTTGGGACTGTGTAATGATAGGCCCTTGAGTTATTTTATTTATCTGATAAATAAACTCAGTGGCCAGTAAGCGCCTAGGGTTATGTGGTGATTAGCGCGTGTGTTATTTTATTCATTTAATCAATAAACAAAGCAGCCAAAAAGCACCCTTAGTTGTGTAATAATCAGCGCTTGTGTTATTTAAATTATTTAATTAACGAACAAGTGGCCAGTAAGTGCCCGGGTTGTGGTATAATTGGGGCTTAGGTTATATTGCAATTATTGTTTTACTTATCAAAGACGCCAGTAAGCGCTCCGGGTTGTGTGAGGATTGGCGCTGGTGTTGTTTTATTTATTTAATTAATATACATTGTGGCCAGTAAGCGCTCTAGATTTTGTGGTGATTGTTGCTTAAGTTATAATTTTATTATTATTTTAATTATCAAAGGGGCAAGTAAGCGCTCGTGGTTGTGTCATCATTGGCATTTGATTCATTTTGTTGATTTGATTAATAACCAAAGTTGGCAGTAAGCACCCTGATGTGTGTTGGGATTGGCGCTTGTGGTATTTTATTTATTTAATTAATAACCAAAGTGACCTGTAAGTGCCTGGTTTGTGTAGTGATAAGCAATTACGTTATATTTCATTTATTATTTAAGTTATTAAAGAGGACAGAAAGCGCAAAAATATGTGTGGTAATTGGCGCTTGTGTTATTTCATTTATTAAATTAATGAACAATCCGACCAGAAAGCGCCCTAAGTTGTGCGGTGATTGGTGCTAGTGTTATTTCAATTATTGAATTAATAGACAAAGTGGCCAGTAAGTGCCTAGTTCGTGTGGTAATTAGGGCTTAAGTTGTATTTAATTTATCATGTTAATCGCTGAAGGGGCCAGTACGCGCTCCAGGTTGTGTGGTAATTTACGCTTGAGTTATTTTAATTATTTAGTAGATAAACAAAGCGACCAGTAAACGCTCTAGGTTGCTTGGTGATTAGTCCTCGTGCTATTTAAATTATTCAATTAATAAACAAATCGTCCAGAAAGCGCCTTAAGTTGTGTGGTAATTAACGCTGGTGTTATTATGATCATTAAATTAATAATCATAGTGGCCAGTAAGCGCTCTGGATTTTGTGGTGATTGTTGCTTAAGTTATGTTTTTATTATTATTTCAATAATTAAAGGGTCAAGTAAGCGCTCGAGGTTGTGTCATCATTGGCAATTGAGTTAATTTGTTAATTTGATTAATAAACAAAGTGGCCAGTAAGCGCTTTAGGTTTTGCGGTGATTGTTGCTTAAGTTATATAATAAACATCATTTTAATTATTAAAAAGGCCAGTAAGCGCTCCAGGTTGTGTGATCATTGGCAATTAGGTTATATTTTAATCATCATTTTAATTATTAAAGGTACCAGTAAGCGCTCAAAGTTGTGAGGTGATTGGCGCTTGTGTTATTTTACTTATTTAATTAATAAACAAAGTAACTTGTAAGTGCCTTAGGTTGTGTGAGAATTAGTGCTTGTGTTATTTTATTTATTAAATTAATAACGAAAAGTGGCAGTGAGCGCTCCGGGTTGTGTGGGGATTGGCGCTTGTGTAATTTTATTTATTTAATTAATAAACAAAGTGACCTGTAAGTGCCTGGAATGTGTAGTAATTAGCAATTGAGTTATATTTCATTTTTTATTTTAGTTATCGAAGGGGCAAGTAAGAGCTTAAAGTTGTGTGGTGAGTGGCACTCGTGTTATTTTATTCATTGAATTATTGAACAATGTGGCCAGTAAGCGCTCTGGGTTTTGTGGTAATTGTTGCTTATGTTATAGTTAAAATATTGTCTTAATTATCAAAGGGCCAGTAAGCGCTTCGGGTTGTGTGATCATTATCAATTGAGTTATTTTGTTTATTTAATTTATAAACAAAGCATCCAGTTAGCGTTTCAGGTTGTGAGGATATAAGCGCTTGTGGTATTTTATTATACAATTAATAAACAAAGTTGCCAGTGAGACCCCGGGTTGTGTGGTTATTGAAAATTAGGCAATATTTTATTTTTTATTTTAATTATTAAATGGGCCAGTAAGTGCCAAGCTTGTGTGGTAATTAGGGATTAGGTTATGTTTTATTTCTCATATTAATTGCTAAAGGGGTCGGTAAGCGCTTCCGGTTGTGTGGTGATTGGCGCTGGTGTTATCTTATTTATTTGATTGATAAACATAGTGGCCAGTAAGCGCTCTGGATTATGTGGTGATTGTTGCTTAAGTTGTATTTTTATTATCATTTTAATTATCAAAGGGGCAAGTAAGTGCTCGTAGTTCTGTTATCATTGGCAACTGATTTATTTTGTTTATTTAATTAATAACCAAAGTTGGCAGTAAGCACCCCGAGTTGTGTGGAGATTGGCGCTTCTGTTATTTTATTTATTCAATTAATAACCAAAGTGACCTGTAAGTGCCTAGTTTGTGTAGTGATTAGCAATAAAATTATATTTTATTTATTATTTAAGTTATTAAAGAGGCCAGTAAGCGCAAAAATATGTGTAGTGATTGGCGCTTGTGTTATTTCATTTATCAAATTAATAAACAATCCGACCAGAAAGTGCCCTAGGTTGCTTGGTGATTAGTCCTTGTGTTATTTGAATTATTCAATTAATAAACAAAGCGGCCAGAAAGCGCCTTAAGTTGTGTGGTAATTAACGCTGGTGTTATTATGATCATTAAATTAATTAACATAGTGGCCAATAAGCGCTCTGGGTTTTTGGTGATTGTTGCTTAAGTTATGTTTTTATTATTATTCCAATAATTAAAGGGGCAAGTAAGCGCTCGAGGTTGTGTCATCATTGGCAATTGAGTTAATTTGTTAATTTGATTAATAAACAAAGTGGCCAGTAAGCGCTTTGGGTTTTGTGGTGATTGTTGCATAAGTTATATTTTAAATATTATTCTGATTATCAAAGGAGCAAGTAAGTGCTCTGGGTTGTGTAATCATTGGCAATTAAGTTATTTTGTTTATTTAATTACTAAACGAAGCAGCCAGTAAGCGTTTAAGGTTGTGTGGTGATTGGCGCTCGTGTTATTTTATTTATTTAAATGATTAACAAAGCGGCAAGTAAGCGCCTCAGGTTGCGTGGTGATTAGTCCTTGTTGTATTTTATTTTTTAATTCATAAACAGAGCAGCCAGTAAGCACCTCGGATTGTGTATAGGCTGGCGCTTCTGCTATTTTATTCATTTAATTAATAAACAATGTGGCAAGTAAGACCACGGGTCGTGTGTTGATCGGCGCTTGTGTTATTTTATCTTTTCAATTAATTAACAAAGCGGCCAGAAAGCACCACAAGTTGTGTGTTGATTGGCGCTGGTGTTATTATAATTGTTTTATTTATAAACAAAGTGGCCAGTTAGTGCTCCGGGTGTTGTGGTGATTGTTGCTAAAGTTATATTTTTATTATCATTTTAATTATTAATGGGGCCAGTAAGCGTTTCGGGTTGTGTGATCATTAGCAATTAAGTTATTTTGTTTATTCAATTCATAAACAAAGTGGCTAGTAAGCTATCTGGGTTGTATGGTGATTGTTGCTTAAGTTATATTTTTTAAATATCATTTTTATTATAAAAAAGGCCAGTAAGCGCTCAAGGTTGTGAGATCATTGGCAATATAGTTATATTTTAACTATCATTTTAATTATTAAAGGAGCCAGTAAGTGCCCTAGGATGTGTGGAGATCGGTGCTTATGTTATTTTATTTATTAAATTTGTAAACAAAGTTGGCATAAGTGCCTCAAGTTGTGCGGGAATTGGCGCTTGTGTTATTTTTTTTATTTAATTAATAAACAAAAAGGCCAGTAGGCGCTCAGGGTTTTGTGGTGATTGTTGCCTAAGTTATATTTTAAATATCATTTTAATTATTAAAGGAGCCAGTAAGCACTCCGGGTTGTGTGGTGATTGTCGCTCGTGTAATTTAATTTATTAAATTAATAAGCAAAGTGGCCAGGTAGCACTCGGGGTTGTGTGTTAATTGGTGCATGTGTAAAATTATTTATTCGATTAATTAACAAAGAAGCCAGAAAGTGCCCTTTATTGTGTGGTGATTGGCGCTAGTATTATTCTAAATTTTAATTATTTAATTGATGAACAAAGTGGCCAGTAAGTAACTTTGTTATGTGAAAATTGGCCCTTAAGTTAATTTATTTATTCAATTAATGAACTCAGTGGCCAGTAAGCGCCCTGAGTTATGTGGTGATTAGCGCTTGTGTTATTTTATTTATTGAATTATTAAACAAAGTGGCCAGTAACTGCCTGGGTTGTGTGGTAATTGAGGCTTGAGTTATATTTCAATTATCATTATAATTATTAACGGGGCCAGGGGGCCAGCCAGTGCTTCAGGTTGTAGAGCGATTGTCTCCCGAGATATCTCATTTAATTAATTAATAAACACACTGGCCAGTAAGCGCTTTGAGTGGTGTGGTGATTGGGGCTTGAGCTATATTTTATTTATCACTTTGATTATTAAAGGGGCCAGTTAGTGCTCCAGGTTGTGTAGTGATTGATGCTGGTGTTATTTTAATTATTTAATTAATAAACAAAGTGGCCAGAAAGTGCCCAGGTTGTGTGCTAATGAAAGTTCAATTTATATTTATGTATCATATTAATTGCTAGCGGGGCCAGTGAGCGGTCCATGTTGTGTGGTAAACGGCGCTTGTGTTATTTTACTTATTTAATTGATAAACAAAGTTGCCAGTAATCGCTTTGAGTTTCGTAGTGATTGGAACTTCAGGTATATTTTAATTATTATTCTAATTATCAAACCCGCAAGTAAGCGCTTGGGACTGTGTAATGATAGGCCCTTGAGTTATTTTATTTATCTGATAAATAAACTCAGTGGCCAGTAAGCGCCTAGGGTTATGTGGTGATTAGCGCGTGTGTTATTTTATTCATTTAATCAATAAACAAAGCAGCCAAAAAGCACCCTTAGTTGTGTAATAATCAGCGCTTGTGTTATTTTAATTATTTAATTAACGAACAAGTGGCCAGTAAGCGCCCGGGTTGTGGTATAATTGGGGCTTAGGTTATATTGCAATTATTGTTTTACTTCTCAAAGACGCCAGTAAGCGCTCCGGGTTGTGTGAGGATTGGCGCTGGTGTTGTTTTATTTATTTAGTTAATATACATAGTGGCCAGTAAGCGCTCTAGATTTTGTGGTGATTGTTGCTTAAGTTATAATTTTATTATTATTTTAATTATCAAAGGGGCAAGTAAGCGCTCGTGGTTGTGTCATCATTGGCAATTGAGTTATTTTGTAAATTTAATTGATGAACAAAGTGGCCAGTAAGCACTCCGGGTTTTGTGGTGATTGTTGCTTATGTTATATTTCAATTATTATTTTAATTATCAAACAGGCCAGTAAGCGCTCCGGGTTGTCTGATCATTGGCAATTGAGTTATTTTGTTTATTTAAAAAATAAACAAAGCATCCAGATAGCGTTTTAGGTTGTAAGGGGGTTAGCGCTTGTGTTTTTTTATTTATACAATTTATAAACAAAGTAGCCAGTGAGGCCCCAGGTTGTGTGGTAATTAAAAATTAAGTTATATTTTAATTATCATTTAAATTTGTAAATGGGTCAGTAAATGCTTAGTTTGTGTGGTGATTAGGGCTTAAGTTATGTTTTATTTCTTATATTAATTGCTAAAGGGGTCAGTAAGAGCTTCAGGTTGTGTGGTGTTTGGCGCTTGCGTTATTTTAATCATTTAATTGATAAACAAAGCGACCAGTAAACGCCCTAGGTTGCTTGGAGATTAGTCTTTGTGTTATTTTATTTATTTAATTAATAAACAGAGCGGCCAGAAAGAGCCTTAAGTTGTGTGGTAATTAACGCTGGTGCTATTATTATCATTAAATTATTAAACATAGTGGCCAGTAAGCGCTCTGGATTTTGTGGTGATTGTTGCTTAAGTTATATTTCAATTATTATTTTAATTAACAAAGGGGCAAGTAAGCGCTCAAGGTTGTGTCATCATTGGAAATTAAGTTATTTTGTTAATTTAATCAATAAACAGAGTGGCCAGTGAGCGCTTCAGGTTTTGCAGTGATTGTTGCTTCAGTTATATTATAATCATCATTTTAATTATTAAAGGGGTCAGTAAGCGCTCAAAGTTGTGAGGTGATTGGCGCTTGTGTTATTTTACTTATTTAATTAATAAACAAAGTGACCTGTAAGTGCCTGGAACGTGTAGTGATAAGCAATTGAGTTATATTTCATTTATTATTTCAGTTATCGAAGGGGCCAGTAATAGCTTAAAGTTGTTTAGTGAGTGACGCTTGTGTTATTTTATTCATTGAATTGTTAAACGAAGCAGCCAGAAAGTGCCCCAATTTGTGTGGTGATCGGGGCTTGTGTTAATTTAATTTTTCAATTGATAAGCACAGTGGCTATTTAGCGCCCATGGTTGTGAGAGGATTGGCGCTTGTGTTATTTTTCTTATTTAATTAATAAACAAAGTGACCTGTAAGTGCCTGGTTTGTGTAGTGATTAGCAATTAAGTTATATTTCATTTATTATTTCAATTATTTAATTTATGAACAAAGTAGCTAGTAAGTGCCCGGTTTGTGTGATGATTGGCCCTTCAGTTATTTTATTTATTCAATTAATAATCTCAGTGGCCAGTCAGCTTCCTGAGTTATGTGGTAATGGGCGCTTGTGTTATTGTATTTATCGAATTAATGAACAAAGCGTTCAGAAAGTGCCCCAAGTTGTGTGGTTATCGGGGCTTGTGTTAATTTAATTATTTAATTGATAAACACAGTGGCTAGTCAGCGCCCTTAGTTGTGTAAGGATTGGTGCTTGTGTTATTTTATTTATTTAAATAACAAGCAAAGTAGCTAGTAAGTGCCTGGGTTGTGTGGTGATTAAGGATCAAGTTATATTTTAATCATCATTTTAATAATCAGCGGGGCCAGCCAGTGCTTCGAATTTTGTGGTGATTGTCTTTTCAGTTATTTTATTAAAAAGATTGATAACCACACTGGACATTAAGCGCTTTAAGTCGTATGGTGATTAGGGCTTGAGCTATAGTTTTTTTATCATTTTAGTTATTAACGGAGACAGTGAGCGATCTGGGTTCTGTGATCATTGGCAATTGAGTTATTTTGTTTATTTAATTTATAAACAAAGCATCCAGTAAGCGTTCCAGGTGGTGAGGGGGTTAGCGCTTGTTTTTTTTCATTTATACAATTTATGAACAAAGTAGCCAGTGAGACCCCGGGTTGTGTGGTTATTGAAAATTAAGTTATATTTTATTTATCATTTTAATTATTAAATGAGTCAGTAAGTGCCAAGGTTGTGTGGTTATAAGGGATTAAGTTATGTTTTATTTCTTATATTAATTGCTAAAGGGGTCAGTAAGCGCTCCTGGTTGTGTGGTAATTGGCACTAGTGTTATTTTATTTATTTAATTGATAATATTAGTAGCCAGTAAGCGCTATGGATTTTGTGGTGATTGTTGCTTAAATTATATTGTTATTATTATTTTAATTATCAAAGGGAAAAGTAAACGCTCGTGGTTGTGTCGTCATTGGCTATGGATTTATTTTGTTTATTTGATTAATAACCAAAGTTGGAAGTAAGCACCCCGATGTGTGTGGGGATTGGCGCTTGTGGTATTTTATTTATTTAATTAATAATCAAAGTGACCTGTAAGTGCCTAGTTTGTGTAGTGATTAGCAATTACGTTATATTTCATTTATTATTTAAGTTATTAAAGAGGCCAGTAAGCGCAAAAATATGTGTGGTGATTGGCGCTTGTGTTATTTCATTTATTAAATTAATGAACAATCCGACCAGTAAGCGCCCTAAGTTGTGCGGTTATTAGTGCTAGTGTTATTTTAATTATTAAATTAATAAACAAAGTGGCCAGTAAGTACCTAGTTTGTGTGGTAATTAGGGCTTAAGTTGTATTTAATTTATCACGTTAATCGCTGAAGGGGCCAGTACGCGCTCCAGGTTGTGTGGTAATTTACGCTTGAGTTATTTTAATCATTTAATAGATAAACAAAGCGACCAGTAAACGCCCTAGGTTGCTTGGTGATTAGTCCTCGTGTTATTTGAATTATTTAATAAATAAACAAAGCGGCCCAAATTCGCCTTAAGTTGTGTGGTAATTAACGCTGGTGTTATTATGATCATTAAATTAATAAACATAGTGGCCAGTAAGCGCTCTGGGTTTTGTGGTGATTGTTGCTTAAGTTATGTTTTTATTATTATTTCAATAATTAAAGGGTCAAGTAAGCGCTCGAGGTTGTGTCGTCATTGGCGATTGAGTTAATTTGTTAATTTATTTAATAAACAAAGTGGCCAGTAAGCGCTTTAGGTTTTGCGGTGATTGTTGCTTAAGTTATATAATAAACATCATTTTAAGTATTAAAAAGGCCAGTAAGTGCCCCAGGTTATGTGATCATTGGCAACTAGGTTATATTTTAATTATCATTTTAATTATTAAAGGTACCAGTAAGCGCTCAAAGTTGTGAGGTGATTGGCGCTTGTGTTATTTTACTTATTTAATTAATAAACGAAGTAACTTGTAAGTGCCTTAGGTTGTGTGGTAATTAGTGCTTGTGTTATTTTATTTATTAAATTAATAACGAAAAGTGGCAGTAAGCGCTCCGGGTTTTGTGGTAATTGTTGCTCATGTTATAGTTTAAATATTGTCTTAATTATCAAAGGGCCAGTAAGCGCTTCGGGTTGTGTGATCCTTGGCAATTAGGTTATATTTTATTTATTATTCTAATTTTTAAAGGGGCCAATAACCGCTTTGGGTTGTTTAGTAAGTGTCGCTTGCGTCATTTTATTTATCAAAACAATAAACAAAGTGGCCAGAAAGCACTCGGAGTTGAGTGTTAATTGGTGCTTGTGATATTTGATTTATTCAATTAATTAACAAAGCAGGCAGGAAGTGCTCTAAATTGTGTTTTGATTAGCGCTGGTGCTTTTTTAAAGTTTGATTATTTAATTTATGAATAAAGTGGCTAGTAAGTGCCCTGGTTGTGTGATGATTGGCCCTTCAGTTATTTTGTTCATTTAATTTATAATCTCTGTGGCCAGAAAGCTTTCTGAGTTATGTAGTGATGGGCGCTTGTGTTATTGTATTCATTGAATTAATGTACAAAGCGTTCAGAAAGTGCCCAAAGTAGTGTGGTTACCGGGGCTTGTGTTAATTTAATTATTCAATTAAAAAACACAGTGGCTAGTCAGCGCCCTTAGTTGTGTGAGGATTGGCACTTGTGTTATTTTATTTATTTAAATAACAAGCAAAGTGGCCAGTAAAGGCCTGGGTTGTGTGGTGATTGAGGATTGAGTTATATTTCAATTATTATTTCAATAATCAGCGGGGCCAGCCAGTGCTTCGGATTTTTTGGTGATTGTCTTTTGAATTATTTTATTTAATAGATTGATAACCACACTGGACAGAAAGCGCTTTAAGTTGTATGGTGATTGGGGCTTGAGTTATATTTTATTTATCATTTTTATTATTAAAGGAGCCAGTAAGCGCTCTGGGTTGTGTGATCATTATCAATTGAGTTTTTTTGTTTTATTTAATTTATAAACAAAGCATCCAGTAAGCGTTTCAGGTTGTAAGGGGATAAGCGCTTGTGTTATTTTATTTATACAATTTATAAACAAAGTTGCCAGTGAGACCCCGGGTTGTGTGGTTATTGAAAATTAAGCAATATTTAATTTTTATTTTAATTATTAAATGGGCAGGTAAGTGCCAAGGTTGTGTGGTAATTAGGGATTAGGTTATGTTTTATTTCTCATATTAATTGCTTAAGGGGTCGGTAAGCGCTTCCGGTTGTGTGGTGATTGGCGATGGTGTTATTTTATTTATTTAATTGATAAACATAGTGGCCAGTAAGCGCTTTGGGTTTTGTGGTTATTGTTGCTTAAGTTATATTTTTATTATTATTTTAATTATCAAAGCGGCAAGTAAGCGCTCGTGGTTGTGTCATCATTAGCAACTGATTTATTTTGTTTATTTAATTAATAACTAAAGTTGGCAGTGAGCACCCCGAGTTGTGTGGAGATTGGCGCTTGTGTTTTTTTATTTATTTAATTAATAAACAAAGTGACCTGTAAGTGCCTGGTTTGTGTAGTGATTAGCAATTAAGTTATATTTCATTTATTATTTTAGTTATTAAAGGGGCCAGTAAGCGCTAAAATATGTGTGGTGATTGGCGCTTGTGTTATTTTATTTATTAAATTAATGAACAATGCGACCAGAAATCGCCTTAAGTTGTGTGGTGATTGGTGCTAGTGTTATTTTAATTATTCAATTAATAAACAAAGTGGCCAGTAAGTGCCTAGTTCGTGTGGTAATTAGGGCTTAAGTTGTATTTAATTTATTGTATTAATCACTAAAGGGGCCAGTAGGCGCTCCAGGTTGTGTGGTAAGTTACGCTTGTGTAGTTTTATTTATTTCATTGATAAACAAAGTTTTGTGTAAGCGCTCCGGGTTTTGTAGTAATTAGTGCTTTAGTTATATTTAAATTATAATTTTAATTATCAAACAGGCCAGTAAGCGCTCCAGGTTGTCTGATCATTGGCAATTTAGTTATTTTGTTTATTTAAATTATAAACAAAGCATCCAGTTAGCGTTTTAGGTTGTGAGGGGGTTAGCGCTTGTGTTTTTTTATTTATATAATTTATAAACAAAGTAGCCAGTGAGACCCCGGGTTGTGTGGTTATTAAAAATTAAGTTATATTTTATTTTTCATTTTAATTGTTTAATGGGCCAGTAAGAGCCAAGGTTGTGTGGTTATTAGAGATTAAAATATGTTTTATTTCTCATATTAATTGCTAAAGGGGTCAGTAAGCGCTCCTGGTTGTGTGGTGATAGGCGCTGGTGTTATTTCATTTATTTAATTGATAATAATTGTAGCCAGTAAGCGCTCTGGATTTTGTAGTGATTGTTGCTTAAATTATATTTTTATTATTATTTTAATTATCAAAGAGGAGAGTAAACGCTCGTGGTTGTGTCCTTTTTGGCAATTGATTTATTTTGTTTATTTGATTAATAACCAAAGTTGACAGTAAGCGCCCCGAGTTGTGTGGGGATTGGCGCTTGTGTTATTTTATTTATTTAATCAATAAACAAAGTGACCTGTAAGTGCCTGGTTTGTGTAGTAATTAGCAATTAAGTTATATTTCATTTATTATTTTAGTTATCAAAGGGGGCAGTAAGCGCTAAAATATGTGTGGTGATTGGCGCTTGTGTTATTTCATTTATTAAATTAATAAACAATGCGACCAGAAAGCGCCCTTAGTTGTGTGGAGATTGGTGCTAGTGTTATTTTAATTATTTAATCAATAATCAAAGTGGCCAGTAAGTGCCTAGTTTGTGTGGTAATTAGGGCTTAAGTTGTATTTAATTTATCATATTAATCGCTAAAGGGGCCAGTAGGCGCTCCAGGTTGTGTGGTAATTTACGCTTGTGTTGTTTTATTTATTTAATTGATAAACAAAGTTTTTAGTAAGCGCTCCGGGTTTTGTAGTAATTAGTGCTTTAGTTATATTTCAATTATTTTTTTAATTATCAAACAGGCCAGTAAGCGCTCCAAGTTGTGAAATCATTGGCAATTGAGTTATTTTGATTATTTAATTTATAAAAAAAGCATCCAGTAAGCGTTTAAGGTTGTAAGGGGGTTAGCGCTTGTGTTTTTTTATTTATACAATTTATAAACAAAGTAGCCAGTGGGACCCTGGGTTGTGTGGTGATTAAAAATTAAGTTATATTTTAATTATTATTTAAATTATTAAATGGGCCAGTGAGTGCTTAGTTTGTGTGGTGATTAGGGCCTCAGTTATGTTTTATTTCTTATATTAATCGCTAAAGGGGTCAGTGAGCTCTTCAGGTTATGTGGTGATTGGCGCTTGTGTTATTTTAATCATTTAAATGATAAACATAGCAACCAGTAAACGCCCTAGGTTGCTTGGTGATAAGTACTTGTGTTATTTTATTTATTGAATTAATCAACAGAGCGGCCAGAAAGCGCCTTAAGTTGTTTGGTAATTAACGCTGGTGTTATTATTATTAAATTAATGAACATAGTGGCCAGTAAGTGCTCTGGATTTTGTGGTGATTGTTGCTTAAGTTATATTTTTATTATTATTTCAATTATCAAAGGGGCAAGTAAGCGCTCGAGGTTTTGTCATCATTGGCAATTGAATTATTTTGTTAATTTGATTAATAAACAAAGTGGCCAGTAAGCGCTTAAGGTTTTGCAGTGATTGTTGCTTAAGTTATATTATAAACATCATTTTAATTATCAAAAAGGCCAGTAAGATCTCCAGGTTGTGTGATCATTGGCAATTGACTTATATTTTAATTATCATTCTAATTATCAAAGGGGCCAGTAAGCGCTCAAAGTTATGAGGTGATTGGCGCTTGTGTTATTTTACTTATTCAATTAATAAACAAAGTGACCTAAAAGTGCCGTAGGTTGTGTGGGAATTAGGGCTTGTGTTATTTTTTTTATTAAATTAATAACCAAAAGTGGCAGTGAGCGCTTTGAGTTGTGTGGGGATTGGCACTTGTGAAATTTTATTTGTTTAATTAATAAACAAAGTGACCTGTAAGTGCCTGGAATGTGTAGTGATTAGCGATTGAGTTATATTTTATTTATTATTTTAGTTATCAAAGGGGCCAGTAAGCGCTCAAAGTTGTGTGGTAAGTGGCGCTTGTGTTATTTCATTCATTAAATTATTGAACAAAGTGGCCAGTAAGCGCTCCAGGTTTTGTGGTAATTGTTGCTTATGTTATAGTTCAAATATTATTTTAATCATCAAAGGGGCCAGTAAGCGCTTCGAGTTGTGTGATCATTGGCAATTAGGTTATATTTTATTTATCATTTTAATTTTTAAAGGGGCCAATAAGCGCTTCGGGTTGTTTAGTGAGTGTCGCTTGTGTTATTTTATTTATCAAATCAATAAACAAAGTAGCTAGGAAGCGGTCGGAGTTGAGTATTAATTGGTGCTTGTGTTATTTTATTAATTCAATTAATAAACAAAGCAGGCAGGAAGTGCTCTAAATTGTGTGGTGATTGGCGCTGGTGCTTTCTTAAATTTCAATTATTCAATTGATAAACAAAGTTGCTAGTAAGTGCCTGGGTTGTGTAATGATAAGCCCTTCAGTTACATTATTTATTCGATTAATAATCTCAGTGGCCAGTAAGCTTCCTGAGTTATGTGGTAATGGGCGCTTGTATTATTGTATTCATCGAATTAATGAACAAAGTAGCCAGAAAGTGCTCCAAGTTGTGTGGTGATCGGGGCTTGTGTTTATTTAATTTTTCAATTGATAAACACAGTGGCTAGTCAGCGCCCTTGGTTGTGTTCGGATTGGCGGTTGTGTTATTTTATTTATTTAAATAACAAGCAAAGTGGCCATTAAGTGCATAGGTTGTGTGGTGATTGAGAATTGAGTTATATTTTATTTATCATTTTAATAATCAGCAGGGCCAGCCAGTGCTTCGGGTTTTTTGGTGATTGTCTTTTAAGTTATTTTATTTGATAGAATAATAAACACACTGGACAGTAAGCGCTTTAAGTCGTATGGTAATGGGGCTTGAGTTATATTTTATTTTTCATTTTAATTATTAAAGGAGCCAGTAAGCGCTTTGGGTTGTGTAATCATTGGCAATTGAGTTATTTTGTTTACTTAATTTATAAACAAAGCATCCAGTTAGCGTTTTAGATTGTGAGGGGGTTAGGGCTTGTGTTTTTTTATTTATACAATTTATAAACAAAGTAGCCAGTAAGACCCCGGGTTGTGTGGTGATTGAAAATTAAGTTATATTTTATTTATCATTTTAAATATTAAATAGGCCAGTAAGTGCCCAGGTTGTGTAGTAATCAGGGCTTAAGTTATGTTTTATTTCTTATATTAATTGCTAAAGGGGTCGGTAAGCGCTCCAGGTTGTGTGGTGATTGGCGCTGGTGTTATTTTATTTATTTAATTGATAAACATAGTGGCCAGTAAGCGCTCTGAATTTTGTGGTGATTGTTGCTTAAGTTATATTTCTATTATTATTTTAATTATCAAAGGGGCAAGTAAGCGCTTGTGGTTGTGTCATCATTGGCAATTGGTTTATTTTGTTTATTTGATTAATAACCAAAGTTGACAGTAAGCGCCCCGAGTTGTGTGGGGATTGGCGCTTGTGTTATTTTATTTATTTATTTAATAAACAAAGTGACCTGTTAGTGCCTGGTTTGTGTAGTGATTAGCAATTTAGTTATATTTCATTTATTATTTTAGTTATTAAAGGGGCCAGTAAGCGCTAAAATATGTGTAGTGTTTGGCGCTTGTGTTATTTCATTTATTAAATTAATGAACAATGCGACCAGTAAGCGCTTTTAGTTGTGTGGTTATTGCTGCTAGTGTTATTTTAATTATTCAATTAATAAACAAAGTGGCCAGTAAGTGCCTATTTGTGTGGTAATTAGGGCTTAAGTTGTATTTAATTTATCATATTAATCGCTAAAGGGGCCAGTAGGCGCTCCGGGTTGTGTGGTAATTTACGCATGTGTTGTTTTGTTCTTTTCATTGATAAACAAAGTTATAAGTAAGCGCTTCGGGTTTTGTAGTAATTAGTGCTTTAGTTATATTTCAATTATTATTTTAATTATCGAAGGGGCCAGTAAGCGCTCCGAGTTGTGTGATCATTGGCAATTAGGTTATATTTTATTTATCATTTTAATTTTTAAAGGGGCCAATAAGCGCTTCGGGTTGTTTAGTCAGTGTCGCTTGTGTTATTTTATTTATCAAATCAATAAACAAAGCGGTTAGGAAGCGGTCGGAGTTGAGTGTTAATTGGTGCTTGTGTTATTCTATTAATTCAATTAATAATCAAAGCAGGCAGGAAGTGCTCTAAATTGTGTGGTGATTGGCGCTGGTGCTTTCTTAAATTTCAATTATTCAATTGATAAACAAAGTTGCTAGTAAGTGCCTGGGTTGTGTAATGATTAGCCCTTCAGTTACATTATTTATTCAATTAATAATCTCAGTGGCCAGTAAGCTTCCTGAGTTATGTGGTAATGGGCGCTTGTATTATTGTATTCATCGAATTAATGAACAAAGTAGCCAGAAAGTGCTCCAAGTTGTGTGGCGATCGGGGCTTGTGTTAATTTAATTTTTTAATTGATAAACACAGTGGCTAGTCAGCGCCCTTGGTTGTGTTCGGATTGGCGGTTGTGTTATTTTATTTATTTAAATAACAAGCAAAGTGGCCATTAAGTGCATAGGTTGTGTGGTAATTGAGAATTAAGTTATATTTCATTTATTATTTTAATAATTAGCAGGGCCAGCCAGTGCTTCGGGTTTTTTGGTGATTGTCTTTTGAGTTATTTTATTTAATAGAATAATAAACACACTGGACAGTAAGCGCTTTAAGTCGTATGGTGATGGGGCTTGAGTTATATTTTATTTTTCATTTTAATTATTAAAGGAGCCAGTAAGCGCTTTGGGTTGTGTAATTATTGGCAATTGAGTTATTTTGTTTACTTAATTTATGAACAACGCATCCAGTAAGCGTTTTAGGTTGTGAGGGGGTTAGCGCTTGTGTTTTTTTATTTATACAATTTATAAACAAAGTAGCCAGTAGGACCCCGGGTTGTGTGGTGATTGAAAATTGAGTTATATTTTATTTATTATTTCAAATATTAAATAGGCTAGTAAGTGCCCAGGTTGTGTGGTAATTAGGGCTTAAGTTATGTTTTATTTCTTATATTAATTGCTAAAGGGGTCGGTAAGCGCTCCAGGTTGTGTGGTGATTTACGCTAGTGTTATTTTATTTATTTAATTGATAAACATAGTGGCCAGTAAGCGCTCTGGGTTTTGTGGTAATTGTTGCTTAAGTTATATTTCTATTATTATTTAAATTATCAAAGGGGCAAGTAAGCGCTTGTGGTTGTGTCATCATTGGCAATTGGTTTATTTTGTTTATTGGATTAATAACCAAAGTTGACAGTAAGCGCCCCGAGTTGTGTGGGGATTGGCGCTTGTGTTATTTTAATTATTCAATTAATAAACAAAGTGGCCAGTAAGTGCCTATTTGTGTGGTAATTAGGGCTTAAGTTGTATTTAATTTATCATATTAATCGCTAAAGGGGCCAGTAGGCGCTCCGGGTTGTGTGGTAATTTACGCATGTGTTGTTTTGTTCTTTTCATTGATAAACAAAGTTATAAGTAAGCGCTTCGGGTTTTGTAGTAATTAGTGCTTTAGTTATATTTCAATTATTATTTTAATTATCGAAGGGGCCAGTAAGCGCTCCGAGTTGTGTGATCATTGGCAATTAGGTTATATTTTATTTATCATTTTAATTTTTAAAGGGGCCAATAAGCGCTTCGGGTTGTTTAGTCAGTGTCGCTTGTGTTATTTTATTTATCAAATCAATAAACAAAGCGGTTAGGAAGCGGTCGGAGTTGAGTGTTAATTGGTGCTTGTGTTATTCTATTAATTCAATTAATAATCAAAGCAGGCAGGAAGTGCTCTAAATTGTGTGGTGATTGGCGCTGGTGCTTTCTTAAATTTCAATTATTCAATTGATAAACAAAGTTGCTAGTAAGTGCCTGGGTTGTGTAATGATTAGCCCTTCAGTTACATTATTTATTCAATTAATAATCTCAGTGGCCAGTAAGCTTCCTGAGTTATGTGGTAATGGGCGCTTGTATTATTGTATTCATCGAATTAATGAACAAAGTAGCCAGAAAGTGCTCCAAGTTGTGTGGCGATCGGGGCTTGTGTTAATTTAATTTTTTAATTGATAAACACAGTGGCTAGTCAGCGCCCTTGGTTGTGTTCGGATTGGCGGTTGTGTTATTTTATTTATTTAAATAACAAGCAAAGTGGCCATTAAGTGCATAGGTTGTGTGGTAATTGAGAATTAAGTTATATTTCATTTATTATTTTAATAATTAGCAGGGCCAGCCAGTGCTTCGGGTTTTTTGGTGATTGTCTTTTGAGTTATTTTATTTAATAGAATAATAAACACACTGGACAGTAAGCGCTTTAAGTCGTATGGTGATGGGGCTTGAGTTATATTTTATTTTTCATTTTAATTATTAAAGGAGCCAGTAAGCGCTTTGGGTTGTGTAATTATTGGCAATTGAGTTATTTTGTTTACTTAATTTATGAACAACGCATCCAGTAAGCGTTTTAGGTTGTGAGGGGGTTAGCGCTTGTGTTTTTTTATTTATACAATTTATAAACAAAGTAGCCAGTAGGACCCCGGGTTGTGTGGTGATTGAAAATTGAGTTATATTTTATTTATTATTTCAAATATTAAATAGGCTAGTAAGTGCCCAGGTTGTGTGGTAATTAGGGCTTAAGTTATGTTTTATTTCTTATATTAATTGCTAAAGGGGTCGGTAAGCGCTCCAGGTTGTGTGGTGATTTACGCTAGTGTTATTTTATTTATTTAATTGATAAACATAGTGGCCAGTAAGCGCTCTGGGTTTTGTGGTAATTGTTGCTTAAGTTATATTTCTATTATTATTTAAATTATCAAAGGGGCAAGTAAGCGCTTGTGGTTGTGTCATCATTGGCAATTGGTTTATTTTGTTTATTGGATTAATAACCAAAGTTGACAGTAAGCGCCCCGAGTTGTGTGGGGATTGGCGCTTGTGTTATTTTATTTATTCATTTAATAAACAAAGTGACCTGTAAGTGCCTGGTTTGTGTAGTGATTAGCAATTTAGTTATATTTCATTTATTATTTTAGTTATTAAAGGGGCCAGTAAGCGCTAAAATATGTGTGGTGATTGGCGCTTGTGTTATTTTATTTATTAAATTAATAAACAATGCGACCAGAAAGCGCCCTTAGTTGTGTGGTTATTGCTGCTAGTGTTATTTTAATTATTCAATTAATAAACAAAGTGGCCAGTAAGTGCTTATTTGTGTGGTAATTAGGGCTTAAGTTGTATTTAATTTATCATATTAATCGCTTAAGGGGCCAGTAGGCGCTCCGGGTTGTGTGTTAATTTACGCATGTGTTGTTTTATTCTTTTCATTGATAAACAAAGTTATAAGTAAGCGCTTCGGGTTTTGTAGTAATTAGTGCTTTAGTTATATTTCAATTATTATTTTAATTATCAAACGGGCCAGTAAGCGCTCCGGGTTGTGTGATCATTGGCAATTGAGTTATTTTGTTTATTTAATTTATAAACAAAGCATACAGTAAGCGTTTAAGGTTTTAACGGGGTTAGCGCTAGTGTTTTTTTATTTATACAATTTATAAGCAAAGTAGCCAGTGAGACCCCGGGTTGTGTGGTGATTGAAAATTAAGTTATATTTTAATTATCATTTAAATTATTAAATGGGCCAGTAAGTGCTTAGTTTGTGTGGTCATTAGGGCATAAGTTATGTTTTATTTCTGATATTAATTGCTAAAGAGGTCAGTAAGCGCTCCAGGTTGTGTGCGCTTGTGTTATTTTATTCATTTAATTGATAAACAAAGCGACCAGTAAACGCCTTAGGTTGCTCTGTAATGAGTCCTTGTGTTAATTTAATTATTCAATTAATAAACAGAGCGGCCAGAAAGTGCCTTAAGTTGTTTGTTAATTAACGCTGGTTTTATTATTATAATTAAATCAATAAACATAGTGGCTAGTAAGCGCTCTGGGTTTTGTGGTTATTGTTGCTTTAGTTATATTTTTATTATTATTTTAATTATCAAAATGGCAAGTAAGAGCTCGAGGTTGTGTCATCATTGGCAATTGAATTATTTTGTCAATTTGATAAATGAACAATGTGGCCAGTAAGCGCTCCAGGTTTTGCGGTGATTGTTGCTTAAGTTATATTATAAACATCATTTTTATTATAGGAAAGGCCAGTAAGCGCTCGAGGTTGTGTGATTATTGGCAATTGACTTATATTTTAATTATCATTTCAATTATCAAAGGGGCCAGTAAGCGCTTGAAGTTTTAAGGTGATTGGCGCTTGTGTTATTTTACTTATTTAATTAATAAACAAAGTGACCTGTAAGTGCCTTAGGTTGTGTGGTAATTAGTGCTTGTATTATTTCATTTATTAAATTATTAACCAAAAGTGGCAGTGAGCGCTCCGAGTTGTGTTGGGATTGGCACTTGTGTAATTTTATTCATTTTATTAATAAACAAAGTGACCTGTAAGTGCCTGAAATGTGTAGTGATTAGCAATTGAAATATATTTTATTTATTATTTTAGTTATCGAAGGGGCCAGTTAGCGCTCAAATTCGTGTGTTGAGTTGCGCTTGTGTAATTTTATTTATTAAATCAATAAACAAAGTGGCCAGGAAGTGCTCGGAGATAAGTGTTAATCGGTGCTTGTGTTATTTTATTAATTCGATAAATAAACAAAGCAGGCAGAAATCGCTCTAAATTGTGTGGTGATTAGCGCTGGTGATTTCTTAAATTTTAATTATTTAATTTATGAACAAAGTGGCTAGTAAGTGCCCGAGTTGTGTAATGATTAGCCCTTTAGTTATTTTATTTATTCAATTAATAATCTCAGTGGCTAGTAAGCTTCCTGAGTTTTGTAGTGATGGGCGCTTGTGTTATTGTATTCATCGAATTAATGAACAAAGCGGCCAGAAAGTGCTTAAAGTTGTGTGGTGATTGGAGCTTGTGTTAATTCAATTTTTCAATTGATAAACACAGTGGCTAGTCAGCGCCCTTGGTTGTGTTCGGATTGGCGGTTGTGTTATTTTATTTATTTAAATAACAAGCAAAGTGGCCATTAAGTGCATAGGTTGTGTGGTGATTGAGAATTGAGTTATATTTCATTTATCATTTTAATAATCAGCAGGGCCAGCCAGTGCTTCGGGTTTTTTAGTGATTGTCTTTTGAGTTATTTTATTTGATAGAATAATAAACACACTGGACAGTAAGCGCTTTAAGTCGTATGGTAATGGGGCTTGAGTTATATTTTATTTTTCATTTTAATTATTAAAGGAGCCAGTAAGCGCTTTGGGTTGTGTAATCATTGGCAATTGAGTTATTTTGTTTACTTAATTTATGACCAAAGCATCCAGTTAGCGTTTTAGGTTGTGAGGGGGTTAGCGCTTGTGTTTTTTTATTTATACAATTTATAAACAAAGTAGCCAGTAAGACCCCGGGTTGTGTCGTGATTGAAAATTAAGTTATATTTTATTTATCATTTCAAATATTAAATGACCAGTAAGTGCCCAGGTTGTGTAGTAATTAGGGCTTAAGTTATGTTTTATTTCTTATATTAATTGCTAAAGGGGTCGGTAAGCACTCCAGGTTGTGTGGTGATTGGCGCTGGTGTTATTTTATTTATTTAATTGATAAACATAGTGGCCAGTAAGCGCTCTGAATTTTGTGGTGATTGTTGCTTAAGTTATATTTCTATTATTATTTTAATTATCAAAGAAGCAAGTAAGCGCTTGTGGTTGTGTCATCATTGGCAATTGGTTTATTTTGTTTATTTGATTAATAACCAAAGTTGACAGTAAGCGCCCCGAGTTGTGTGGGGATTGGCGCTTGTGTTATTTTATTTATTCATTTAATAAACAAAGTGACCTGTTAGTGCCTGGTTTGTGTAGTGATTAGCAATTTAGTTATATTTCATTTATTATTTTAGTTATTAAAGGGGCCAGTAAGCGCTAAAATATGTGTGGTGTTTGGCGCTTGTGTTATTTCATTTATTAAATTAATGAACAATGCGACCAGTAAGCGCTTTTAGTTGTGTGGTTATTGCTGCTAGTGTTATTTTAATTATTTAATTAATAAACAAAGTCGCCAGTAAGTGCCTATTTGTGTGGTAATTAGGGCTTAAGTTGTATTTAATTTATCATATTAATCGCTAAAGGGGCCAGTAGGCGCTCCGGGTTGTGTGGTAATTTACGCATGTGTTGTTTTATTCTTTTCATTGATAAACAAAGTTATAAGTAAGCGCTTCGGGTTTTGTAGTAATTAGTGCTTTAGTTATATTTCAATTATTATTTTAATTATCAAAGGAGCCAGTAAGCGCTCCGAGTTGTGTGATCATTGGCAATTAGGTTATATTTTATTTATCATTTTAATTTTTAAAGGGGCCAATAAGCGCTTCGGGTTGTTTAGTCAGTGTCGCTTGTGTTATTTTATTTATCAAATCAATAAACAAAGTGGTTAGGAAGCGGTCGGAGTTGAGTGTTAATTGGTGCTTGTGTTATTCTATTAATTCAATTAATAATCAAAGCAGGCAGGAAGTGCTCTAAATTGTGTGGTGATTGGCGCTGGTGCTTTCTTAAATTTCAATTATTCAATTGATAAACAAAGTTGCTAGTAAGTGCCTGGGTTGTGTAATGATTAGCCCTTCAGTTACATTATTTATTCAATTAATAATCTCAGTGGCCAGTAAGCTTCCTGAGTTATGTGGTAATGGGCGCTTGTATTATTGTATTCATCGAATTAATGAACAAAGTAGCCAGAAAGTGCTCCAAGTTGTGTGGCGATCGGGGCTTGTGTTAATTTAATTTTTTAATTGATAAACACAGTGGCTAGTCAGCGCCCTTGGTTGTGTTCGGATTGGCGGTTGTGTTATTTTATTTATTTAAATAACAAGCAAAGTGGCCATTAAGTGCATAGGTTGTGTGGTAATTGAGAATTAAGTTATATTTCATTTATTATTTTAATAATTAGCAGGGCCAGCCAGTGCTTCGGGTTTTTTGGTGATTGTCTTTTGAGTTATTTTATTTAATAGAATAATAAGCACACTGGACAGTAAGCGCTTTAAGTCGTATGGTGATGGGGCTTGAGTTATATTTTATTTTTCATTTTAATTATTAAAGGAGCCAGTAAGCGCTTTGGGTTGTGTAATTATTGGCAATTGAGTTATTTTGTTTACTTAATTTATGAACAACGCATCCAGTAAGCGTTTTAGGTTGTGAGGGGGTTAGCGCTTGTGTTTTTTTATTTATACAATTTATAAACAAAGTAGCCAGTAGGACCCCGGGTTGTGTGGTGATTGAAAATTGAGTTATATTTTATTTATTATTTCAAATATTAAATAGGCTAGTAAGTGCCCAGGTTGTGTGGTAATTAGGGCTTAAGTTATGTTTTATTTCTTATATTAATTGCTAAAGGGGTCGGTAAGCGCTCCAGGTTGTGTGGTGATTGGCGCTAGTGTTATTTTATTTATTTAATTGATAAACATAGTGGCCAGTAAGCGCTCTGGGTTTTGTGGTAATTGTTGCTTAAGTTATATTTCTATTATTATTTAAATTATCAAAGGGGCAAGTAAGCGCTTGTGGTTGTGTCATCATTGGCAATTGGTTTATTTTGTTTATTGGATTAATAACCAAAGTTGACAGTAAGCGCTAAAATATGTGTGGTGATTGGCGCTTGTGTTATTTTATTTATTAAATTAATGAAGAATGCGACCAGAAAGCGCTCTTAGTTGTGTGGTTATTGCTGCTGGTGTTATTTTAATTATTCAATTAATAAACAAAGTGGCCAGTAAGTGCTTATTTGTGTGGTAATTAGGGCTTAAGTTGTATTCAATTTATCATATTAATCGCTTAAGGGGCCAGTAGGCGCTCCGGGTTGTGTGTTAATTTACGCATGTGTTGTTTTATTCTTTTCATTGATAAACAAAGTTATAAGTAAGCGCTTCGGGTTTTGTAGTAATTAGTGCTTTAGTTATATTTCAATTATTATTTTAATTATCAAACGGGCCAGTAAGCGCTCCGGGTTGTGTGATCATTGGCAATTGAATTATTTTGTTTATTTAATTTATAAACAAAGCATACAGTAAGCGTTTAAGGTTGTAACGGGGTTAGCGCTTGTGTTTTTTTATTTATACAATTTATAAACAAAGTAGCCAGTGAGACCCCGGGTTGTGTGGTGATTGAAAATTAAGTTATATTTTAATTATCATTTAAATTATTAAATGGGCCAGTAAGTGCTTAGTTTGTGTGGTCATTAGGGCATAAGTTATGTTTTATTTCTGATATTAATTGCTAAAGAGGTCAGTAAGCGCTCCAGGTTGTGTGCGCTTGTGTTATTTTATTCATTTAATTGATAAACAAAGCGACCAGTAAACGCCTTAGGTTGCTCTGTAATGAGTCCTTGTGTTATTTTATTTATTCAATTAATAAACAGAGCGGCCAGAAAGTGCCTTAAGTTGTTTGTTAACGCTGGTTTTATTATTATAATTAAATCAATAAACATAGTGGCTAGTAAGCGCTCTGGGTTTTGTGGTGATTGTTGCTTTAGTTATATTTTTATTATTATTTTAATTATCATAGGGGCAAGTAAGAGCTCGAGGTTGTGTCATCATTGGCAATTGAATTATTTTGTCAATTTGATAAATAAACAAAGTGGCCAGTAAGCGCTCCAGGTTTTGCGGTGATTGTTGCTTAAGTTATATTATAAACATCATTTTTATTATAGGAAAGGCCAGTAAGCGCTCGAGGTTGTGTGATTATTGGCAATTGACTTATATTTTAATTATCATTTCAATTATCAAAGGGGCCAGTAAGCGCTTGAAGTTTTAAGGTGATTGGCGCTTGTGTTATTTTACTTATTTAATTAATAAACAAAGTGACCTGTAAGTGCCTTAGGTTGTGTGGTAATTAGTGCTTGTATTATTTCATTTATTAAATTATTAACCAAAAGTGGCAGTGAGCGCTCCGAGTTGTGTTGGGATTGGCACTTGTGTAATTTTATTCATTTTATTAATAAACAAAGTGACCTGTAAGTGCCTGAAATGTGTAGTGATTAGCAATTGAAATATATTTTATTTATTATTTTAGTTATCGAAGGGGCCAGTTAGCGCTCAAATTCGTGTGTTGAGTTGCGCTTGTGTAATTTTATTTATTAAATCAATAAACAAAGTGGCCAGGAAGTGCTCGGAGATAAGTGTTAATCGGTGCTTGTGTTATTTTATTTATTCGATAAATAAACAAAGCAGGCAGGAATCGCTCTAAATTGTGTGGTGATTAGCGCTGGTGATTTCTTAAATTTTAATTATTTAATTTGTGAACAAAGTGGCTAGTAAGTGCCCGAGTTGTGTAATGATTAGCCCTTTAGTTATTTTATTTATTCAATTAATAATCTCAGTGGCTAGTAAGCTTCCTGAGTTTTGTAGTGATGGGCGCTTGTGTTATTGTATTCATCGAATTAATGAACAAAGCGGCCAGAAAGTGCTTAAAGTTGTGTGGTGATTGGAGCTTGTGTTAATTTAATTATTTAATTGATAAACACAGTGGCTAGTGAGCGCCTTTGGTTGTGTGAGGATTGGCGCTTGTGTTATTTTATTTGTTTAAATAACAAGCAAAGTGGCCAGTAAGTTCCTGGGTTGTGTGGTGATTAGTGCGTGAGTTATTTTATTTATCGAATCGATAAACAAAGCGGCCAGAAAGCACCCCAAGTTGTGTGGTGATCAGCGCTTGTGTTTTTTCAATTCTTTGATTACAAACTCAATGGTGAGTAAGTGCCCACATTGTGTTATAATTAGGGCTTAGGTTATATTTCAATTATCATTTTATTTTTCAAAGAGGCCAGTAAGCGCTCCAGATTGTGTGAGGATGAGCGCTTGTGTTATTTTATTAATTTAATTAATAATCAAAGTGGCCAGTAGGTTCTCCGGGTTTTGTGGTGATTGGTGCTTAAGTTACATTACAATTATCATTGTTATTTTCAAAGGTGCCAGCCAGTGCTTTGAATTGTGTGGTGATTGTCTCTTAAGTTATTTTATTTTATAAATTAATAAACACATTCACCAATAAGCGCTTTGAGTGGTGTGGTGATTGGGGCTTGAATTATTTTTTATTTATCATTTTAATGATCAAAGGGGCCAGTAAGCGCTCCAGGTTGCAAGGATTGGCGCTTTTTTTATTTTATTTCTTTAATTAACAATTAAAGCAGCTAGTTAGTGCTCCGGGTTTTACGGTGTTTAACGCCTGTGTGATTATATTTATTCAATTAATAAACAATGTAACAGTAAGCACCCTGGGTCGTGTGGGCTTTTGCGCTTGTGTTATTCTATTCATTCAATGGATAAAAAGACTGGCTAGTAAGCGCCCTAGGTTGCGTTGTGATTGGTGCTTGTTTTATTTCATTTATTTATTTAATAAACAGAGTAGCCAGTAATTGCCCTGGGTTGTGTATGGGTTGGCGCTTGTGTTATTTTATTAATTCAATTAATAAACAAAGTGGCTAGTAAGACCCTAAGTTGTGTGTTGATCGGTGCTTGTGTTATTTTATTCATTCAATTAATAAACAAACCAGCTAGTTAGTTCTTATGGTCTTACGGTTTTTGACGCCTAAGTTATTCTATTTTTTTAATTATTAAACAAAGTGGCCAGTTAGCGCCCTGGGTTGCGTGGTGATTGGTGCTTGTGTTAGTTTATTTATTAAATCAATAAACAAAGAGGCCAGAAAGCGCTTGAGGTTGTGTGTTAATTGGTGCCTGTGTTATTTAATTTATTCGATTAATTAACAAAGCGGCCAGAAAGTGCCCTAAGTTGTGTGGTGATCGGCGCTTGTGTTAATTTAATTATTCAATTTATAAACACAGTGGCCAGTCAGCGCCCTTGGTTGTGTGAAGAATGGCGCTTGTGTTATTTTAATTATTTAAATAATAAACAAAAAGGCTAGTAAGTGCCTTGGTTGTGTGCTGATTAAGGCTTGAGTTATATTTTAATTATTATTTTAATTATCAACGTGGCCAGCCTGTGCTCCGGGTTGTGTGGTGATTGTCTCTTGAGTTATTTCGTTTAATAAATTAGTGAACACACTGGCCAGTAAGCGCTTTAAGTGGTGTGGTGATTGGGGCTTAAGTAATTTTTTATTTTTCAATTTAATAATCAAAAGGGCCAGTAAGCGCTCCAAGTTGTGTGATGATAGGCCCTTAAATTATTTTATTTATTTAACTAATAAACTCAGTGGTCAGTGAGCGCTTAGGGTTATGTGGTGATCAGCACGTGGGTTATTTTATTAATCGAATTGATAAACAAAGCGGCCAGAAAGCACCCCAAGTTGTGTGGTGATCGGCGCTTGTATTATTTTAATTATTTAATTACAAACACAGTAGCAAGTAAGTGCCCGAATTGTGTTATAATTAGGGCTGAGGTTATTTTTTATGTATTATTATAATTTTCAAAGAGGCCAGTAAGCGCTCCAGGTTGTGTGAGGATTAGCGCTTGTGTTATTTTATTAATTTAATTTATACTTAAAGTGGCCAGTAAGTTCTCCGGGTTTTGTGGTGATTGGTGCTTAAGTTATATTTTGATTATTATTTTTATTATCAAAGAAGCCAGCCAGTGCTGAAAGTTGTGTAGTGATTGTCTCTTCAGTTATTTTATGAATAGAATAATAAAACACACTGGACAGTTAGCGCCTTAAGTGGTATAGTAATTGGGGCTTGAGTTATATTTTATTTATTATTTTGATTATCAAAGGGGCCAGTAATTGATATAGGTTGTGCGGTGATTGGCACTTGTGTTATTTTATTAATTTAATTAATAATTGAAGTGGCCAGTTGGTTCTCCGGGTTTTGTGGTGATTGGTGCCTAAGTTATATTACAATTATCATTGTCATCATCAAAGGTGCCAGCCAGTGCTTTACGTTGTGTGGTGATTGTCTCTTTAGTTATTTTATTTTATAAATTAATAAATACATTGGCCAGAAAGCGCTTTGAGTGATGTAATGATTGGGGCTTGAATTATTTTTTATTTATCATTTTAATAATAAAAGGGGCCAGTAAGCGCTCCAGGTTGCATGGTGATTGGCGCTATTTTTATTTTATTTATTTAATTGATAAACAAAGCAGCTAGTTAGTGCTCCGGGTTTTACGGTGTTCAACGCCTGTGTAATTTTATTTATTCAATTTATAAACAATGTAACAGTAAGCACCCCGGGTCGTTTGGGCTTTTGCGCTTGTGTTTTTCTATTTATTTGATTGATAAAAAGACCGGCTAGTAAGCGCCCTAGATTGCGTTGTGATTGATGCTTGTTTTATTTCATTTAATTATTTAATAAACAGAGTAGCCAGTAAGTGCCCTGGGTTGTGTATGGGTTGGCGCTTGTGTTATTCTATTTATTTAATTAATAAACAAAGTGGCTAGTAAGACCCTAAGTTGTGTGTTGATTGGCGCTTTTGTTATTTTATTTATTCAATTAATAATAAAAGCAGCCAGAAAGCGCCCTTAGTTGTTTGGTGATTGGCGATAGTGTTATTACAATTATTTAATTAATTAACAAAGTTGCCAGTCAGTGCACCGTGTTTTGTGGTGATTGTTGCATAAGTTATATTCTAATTATCATTTCAATTTTCAAAGAGGCCAGTAAGCGCTCCGGGTTGTGTGATCATTGGTAATTAAGTTATTTTATTTATTTAATTAATAATCAAAGTGGCTAGAAAGCCTCCTGCGTTGCGTGGAGATTGGCTCTTCCGTTATTTTATTCATTCAATTAATAAACAAAACAGCTAGTTAGTTCTTATGGTCTTACGGTTTTCGACGCCTGAGTTATTCTATGTTTTTAATTATTAAACAAAGTGGCCAGTAAGCGCCCTGGATTGCGTGGTAATTGGTGCTTGTGTTAGTTTATTTATTAAATCAATAAACAAAGAGGCCAGAAAGCGCTCAAGGTTGTGTGTTATTTGGTGCTTGTGTTATTTTATTTATTCGATCAATTAACAAAGCAGCTAAAAAGTCCCCTGAATTGTGTGTGTCGATTGGCTCTGGTGTTAATTTAAATTTAAATTATTTAATTTATTAACAAAGTGGCCAGTAAGTGCCCGAGTTGTGTGATAATTTGCCCTTCAGTTATTTTATCTATTTAATTAATAAACTCAGTTGCCAGTAAGCTTTCCGAGTTATGTGGTGATTGGTGCTTGTGTTATTTAATTCATTAAATTATTCAACAAAGCGGCCAGAAAGTGCCCTAAGTTGTGTGGTGATCGGCGCTTGTGTTAATTTAATTATTCAATTTATAAACACAGTGGCCAGTAAGCACTCTAGGTTGTGTGGTGATTAGCACTTTTGTTATTTTATTTATTTAATTAATTAACAAAGCAAATAGTTAGTCCCTCGGGTATAACGGTGTTTAACGAGTGTGTGTTTTTTTTAATTTAATTAATAAACAATGTGGCCAGTAAGCACTCTGGGTTATGTGGGTTTTGCGCTTGTGTTATTCTATTTATTCAATTAATAAAAAGACTGGATAGTAAGCGCACTGAGTTGCGTGGTGATTGGTGCTTGTGTTATTTTATTTATTAAGTTAATAATCAAAGTGGCCAGTAAGTTCTTCGGGTTTTGTGGTGATTGGTGCTTAAGTTATATTTTAATTATTATTTTGATTATCAAAGGGGCCAGTTAGTGCTTTAAGTTGTGTGGTGATTGTCTCTTAAGTTATTTTATTAAATAAATTGATAAACACACTAGACAGTTAGCGCTTAAAGTGGTATTGTGATTGAGGCTTGAGTTTTATTTTATTTATTATTTTAATTATCAAAGGGGCCAGTAAGCGATCCAGGTTGTGTGGTGATTGGGGCTTAAGTTATTTTATTAATTTAATTATTAATTAAATTGGCCAGTAATTTCTGCGGGTTTTGAGGTGATTGGTGCTTAAGTTATATTTTAATTATTATTTTAATTATTAGTCGGGCCAGTAAGCGCTCTAGGTTGTGTGAGGACTAGGGCTTGTGTTATTTCATTTGATAAATTAATAATTAAAGCGGCCAAAAAGCGCCCTAAGTTGTGAGGTGATTGGTGCTGGTGTTATTTAAATTATTTAATTAATTAACAAAGTGGCCAGTAAGTGCCCAGTTTGTGCGGTATTTAGGGCTTAAGTTATATTTCATTTATCATATTAATTGCTTAAGGGGCCAGTAGGCGCTCTAGGTTGTGTGGTGATTAACGCTTGTGTTATTTTATTTATTTAATTGATAAACAAAGTTGCCAGTAAGCACTCCGGGTTTTGTGGTGATTGGTGCTTTAGTAATATTTCAATTATTATTTTAATTATCAATCAGGCCAGTAAGCGCTCCGGGTTGTGTGAGGATTAGGGCTTGTGTTATTTTATTTATTATATTTAATGAACAAAGTAGCCAGTAATTTCCCAGGTTGTGTGGTGATTAGCGCTATAATTATTTTATTTATTTAATTTATAAACAAAGCAGCTGGTAAGTTCTCCAGATTTTACGGCTTTTGACGACTGAGTTATTCTATTTATTTAATGAATAAACAAAGCGGCCAGTAAGCGCTCCGGGTTTTGTGGTAATTGTTGCTTGAATTACATTCTAAATATCATTTTAACTATCAAAGGAGCCAGTAAGCGCTCCAGGTTGTGTGATCATTGGCAATTGGGTTATTTTATTTATTTAATCATTAAACAAAGCGGCCAGTAAGCGTTCTAGGTTAAAAGGGGATTAGCGCTTGTGTTATTTTATTTATATAATTTATAAACAAAGTGGCCAGTTCGACCCCGGGTTGTGTGGTGATTTGCAATTAAGTTATATTTTATTTATTATTTAAATTATTAAAGGGGCCAGTAAGCGCTCCGGGTTCGGTGGTGAGTGGCGCTTGAGTTATTTCATTTATTAAATTTATAAACAAAGTGGCCAGAAAGCGCCCTGAGTTGTAAGGTGATTGGTGCTGGTGTTATTTCAATTATTTAATTAATAAACAAAGTGGCTAGTAAGTGCCCAGTTTGTGTCGTATTTAGGGCTTTAGTTATATTTTATTTATTATATTAATTGCTTAAGGGGCCAGTAGAAGCTTCAGGTTGTAAGGTGATTAACGCTTGTGTTATTTTATTTATTTATTTGATAAACAAAGTTGCCAGTAAGTGCCCTGGATTTTGTGGTGATTGATGCTTAAATCATATTTTAAATATTATTTTAATTATTAAAGAGGCCAGTAAGCGCTTCAGGTTGTGTGAGGATTTGCGCTTGTGTTATTTTATTCATTGAATTAATAAACAAAGCGGCCAGAAAGTGCCCCAAGTTGTGTGATGACCGGCGCTTGTGTTAATTTAATTATTCAATTAATAAACACGGTAACCAGTCAGCGCGTTTGGTTGTTTGGTGAATTGCGCTGGTGTTATTATAATTATTTTCATTAATAAACAAAGTGGCTAGTCAGCGCTCAGGGTTTTGTGGTGATTGTTGCATAAATTATATTTTAATTATCATTTTAATTATCAAAGAGGCCAGTAAGTGCTTCAGGTTGTGTTATCATTGGCAATTAAGTTATTTTGATAATTAAATTAATAAACAAAGTGGCCAGTAAGCACTCCGGGTTTCGTGGTGATTGTTGCTTAAATCATATTCTAAATATTATTTTAATTATCAAAGGAGCCAGTCAGCGCACTGGGTTGTGTGATCATTGGGAATTAAGTTATTTTGTTTATTTAATTAATAAACATAGCGGCTAGTAAGCGTTCTAGGTTGTAAGGGGATAAGCTCTTGTGTTTTTTTATTCATACAATTTATGGACAAAGTGGCAAGTGCGACCCCGGGTTGTGTGGTGATTTGCAATTAAGTTATATTTTATTTATCATTTAAATTATTAAAGGGGCCAGTAAGCGCTTCGGGTTGTGTGGTGATTGGCGCTGGGGTAATTTTACTTATTCAATTAATAAACAAAGTGGCCAGTAAGTGCCCAGGTTGTGTGATAATAAGGGCTTAAGTTGTTCTTCATTTATCATATAAATTGCTAAAGGGTCCAGTTAGCGCACTAGGTTAAATGGTGATTGGGGCTTGTGTTATTTTATTTATTTAAATGATAAACAAAGTTGCTAGTAAGCGCTCCAGATTTTGTAGTGATTGGTGCTTTAGTTATATTTTAATTATTATTTTAATCATCACACGGGCCAGTAAGCGCTTCATGTTGTGTGATGATAGGCCCTTAAGTTATTTTATTTATTTATATAATAAACTCAGGGGCCAGTAAGCGCCCAGGGTTAAATGGTGATCAGTAAGGGTGTTGTTTCATTAATTTAATTGATAAACAAAGCAGCTAAAAAGTGCCCAGGTTGTGTGGTAATTAGGGCTCAAGTTATATTTCATTTATCATATTAATTTCTGAAGGGGCCAGTAAGCTTTCCAGGTTAAATGATGATTGGCACTTGTGTCATTAGAATTATTTAATTAACGAACACAGTGGCTATTAAGTGCCCGGGTTGTGTTATAATAAAAGCTTAGGTTATATTATAATTATCATTTTAATTATCAAAAAGGCCAGTAAGCGCTCTGAGTTGTAAAAGGATTAGCGCTTGTGTTATTTTATTTATTTAATTAATAAAAGAAGTGGCCAGTAAGTCACCGGGTTCTGTGGTAATAAGCGCTTTTGTTATTATATTTATTTAATTAATAAACAAAGCAGCTTGTACGTTTTCCGGGTTATACATTGTTAGACGCCTGTGTTATCCTATTTATTAAATAAATAAACATAACGGCCAGTAAGCCTCCTGCGTTACGTGAAGTTTAGCGCTTTTGTTATTTTATTCATTTAATTAATAAACAAAGCAACTAGTAAACAATGAGGCCAGTAAGCGCCCTGGGTTGCGTGGTGATTGGTGCTTGTGTTAATTTATTTATTTGATTAATGAACAAAGTTGGCAGTTAGCGCCTTAAGTTGTGTGGGGATCGAGGCTTGTGTTATTTAATTTATTGAATTATTGAACAAAGTGGCCTGAAAGTGCCTGGGTTGTGTGGTAATTAGCAATTAATTTATATTTTATTTATTATTTTAGTTATCAAAGGGGCCAGTAAACAATACAAGTTGTCTGGTGATTGGCGCTTGTGTTATTTTCTTTATTTAAATATTAAACAAATAGGCTAGTAAGCGCATAAGGTTTTGTTGTGATTGTTGCTCAAGTTATATTTTAAATATTATTTCAATTTTCACAGGGGCTAATAAGCACCCTGGGTTGCGTGGCAATTGGTGCTTGTGTTTTCTTATTTATTCAATTAATTAACAAAGCAGCCAGAAAGTGCCCTCAATTGTGTGGTGATTAGCGATGGTGTTATTTTCAATTTTAATTATTAAATCAATGAACAAAGTGGCCAGTAAGTGCCAAGGTTGTGTGGTAATTAGGGCTTAAGTTATATTTTATATATCATATTAATTGCTAAAGAGGCCAGTAAGCGCTTTAGGTTGTATGGTAATTAACGCTTGTGTTATTTTATTTATTAAATTGATAAACAAAGTTGCCAGTAAGCGCTCCGGGTTTTGTAGTAATTGGTGCTTTAGTTATATTTCAATTATTATGTAAATTATCAAATGGGCCAGTAAGCGCTGTAGGTTGTGTGATCATTGGCAAATGAGTTATATTTCAATTATTATTTTAATTGTCAAAGGAGCCAATAAGTGCTCTAGGTTGTGTGAGACTTAGTGCTTGTTTTATTTTATTTATTAAATTAATAATCAAAGTTGGCAGTAAGTGTTCCGAGTTGTGTGGTGATTTGCGCTTGTGCTATTTTATTTATTTAATTACTAAACAAAGTGGCCATTAAGCGCTCCAGAATTTTCTGGTAATTGTTGCTTAGGTTATATTTAAAATTTCATTTTAATTAATAAAGGGGCCAGTAAGCGCTTCAGGTTTTGTGATCATTGGCAATTAAGTTATTTTGTTTATTTAATTAATAAACAAAGGTGCCAGTAAGCGCTTCGGGTTTTGTGGTGATTGTTGCTTAAATCATATTCTGAATATTATTTTAATTATCAAAGGAGCCAGTCAGCGCTCTGGGTTGTGTGATCATTGGAAATTGAGTTATTTTGTTAATTCAATTAATAAACACAGCGGCCAGTAAGCGTTCCAGGTTGTGAGAGGATAAGCGCTTGTGTTTTTTTATTTATACAATTTATAAACAAAGTGGCAAGTGCGACCCTGGGTTGTGTGGTGATTTGCAATTAAGTTATATTTTATTTATCATTTAAATTATTAAAGGGGCCACTAAGTGCTTTAGGTTGTGTGGTGATTAGCACTGGTGTAATTTTAATTATTTAATAAATAAACAAAGTGGCCAGTAAGTGCCCAGGTTGTGTGGTAATTGGCGCTTGTGTTATTTTATTTATTAAATTGATAAACAAAGTTGCCAGTAAGCGTTTCGGGTTTTGTAGTAATTGGTGCTTTAGTAATATTTTAATTATTATTTTAATTATTAAACGGGCCAGTAAGCGCTTTAGAATGTGTGATCATTGGCAATTGAGTTATATTTAAATTAATATTTTAATTGTCAAAGGAGCCAATAAGTGCCCTAGGTTGTGTAGAAATTAGTGCTTGTGTTATTTTATTTATTAAATGAATAAATAAAATTGGCAGTAAGCGCTTTAAGTCGTGTGGGGATTGGCTCTTGTGTTATTTTATTTATTTAATTAATAAACAAAGTGACTTGTAAGTGCCTGGGTTGTGTAGTGATTAGCAATCGAGTTATATTTTATTTATTGTTTTGGTTATCAAAAAGGCTAGTAAGCGCTTAAAGTTGTGAGGTGATTGGCGCTTGTGTTATTTTATTTATTCAATTATTAAACAAAGTGGCCAGTAAGCGCCCAGGTTGTGTGGTAATTGAGGCTTAAGTTATATTTCATTTATTATATCAATTGCTAAAGGGTCCAGTAATTGCACCAGGTTGAAAGGTGATTGGGGCTTGTGTTATTTTATTTATTTTATTGATAAACAAAGTTGCTAGCAAGCGCTCCGGGTTTTGTGGTGATTGGTGCTCTAGTTATATTTCAATTATTATTTTAATTATCACACGGGCCAGTAAGCGCCCAGGGTTATGTGGTGATTAGCGCGTGTGTTATTTTATTTATCCAATTGATAAACAAAGCGGCCAGAAAGCGCCCCAAGTTGTGAGGTGGTTAGTGCTTGCGTTATTTTAAATATTTAATTAACAAACACAGTGGCCAGTAAATGCCCAGGGTTGTGTGGCGATCGGTGCTTGTGTTATGTAATTTAAACAATTAATTAACAAAGCAGCTAGTTAGCACTTTGGACCCAACGTGTAAGGCACCTGTGTTATTTCATTTATTTGATCAATAAACAAAGCGGTCAGTAAGTGCCCTGAGTTGTGTGGCAATTGGTGCCTATGTTATTTAATTTATTTTATAAATAAACAATGGGGCCAGTCAGCGCCCCAGGTTGTGTGGAGACTGGCACTTGTGTTATATTATTTATTCAAATAATAAATAAAAAGGCCAGTAAGTGCCCAGGTTGTGAGGTGATTAAGGCTCAAGTTATATTTTATTTATTATTTTAATTGCTAAAGGGGCCAATAAGCGCTCCGGGTTGTGTAGGAATTGGTGTTTGTGTTATTTTATTTAATTAATTAATCAACAAAACGGCTAGTAAGTGCTCCGGTTTTTGTGGTGTTTGGCATTTGTGTTGTTTTATTTATTCAATTAATGAACAAAGCAGTCAGTTAGCGCCCGAGGTTCTGTGGCAATTGGTGCCTGTGTTATTTTATTTATTTATTAGATAAACAACGATGCCAAAAAGTGCTTCAGGTTGTGTAGTGATAGGCGCTTGTGTTATTTTATTTATTTGGTTAATAAACAAAGAGGCCAGTAAGTGCCCGGATTGTGTGGTTATTAGAAATTGAGTTATATTTAATATATTATTTCACTTATCAAAGCTGCTAGAAAGCGCTACAAGTTGTGTGATGATTGACGCTTGTGTTATTTTATTCAATTAATTAATCAACAAAGCGTCTAGTAAGCAGTCTGGGTTTTGTAATGTTTGGTGACGGTGTCATTTTATTTATTTAATTATTAAACAAAGCGGTGAGTTAGCACCCTGGGTTGTGTGGAAATTGGTGCCAGTATTTTTCATTTTATTTAATAAATAAACAAAGTGGCCAGTAAGCGCCCTGGGTTGTGTGGGGATTGGCGCTTGTGTTTTTTTATTTATTTAATTAATCAAGAGAGTAAATCAAGTTGTATGGTGATTGGTGCTTGTGTTATTTTAAGTTTTAAATTGATAAACAAAGTGGCCAGTAAAAGCCCTGGTTGTGTGGTGACTGAGGCTTAAGTTATTTTTATTTGTCTTTTTAACTATTCAAGGGGCTAGTAGGCGCTCCGGGTTGTGTGATGATTGGCACTTGTGTAATTTGATTTATTAAATTAATAAACAAAACGGTCAGTTAGCACTCCAGGTTTTGTAATGAATGGTGCGTAAGTTAAATTTTAATTATTATTTAAATTATTAAAGGGGCTAGTAAGCGCTCCAGGGTGTGTAGTAATTGGCCCTTAAGTTATTCTTTTTATTAAATTAATAAACACAGTGGCTAGTAAGCGCCCCGAGTTCTGTGGGGATTGGCACTTGTGTTATTATATTTATTTAATTAATAAACTCAGCGGCCAGTCAGCGCCCTTGGTTGTGTGAGGATTAGTGCTTGTGTTATTTTATTTATTTAAATAACAATCAAAGTTGCCAGTAAGTGCCTGGGTTGTGTAGTGATTGAGGCTTGAGTTATATTTTAATTATTATTTTAATAATCAGCGGGGCCAGCCAGTTCTTTGAGTTCTTTGGTGATTGTCTCTTGAGTTTTTTTATTTAATAGATTGATAAACACACTTGACAGTAAGCGCTTTGAGTCGTATGGTGATTGGCACTTGTGTTATTTTATTTATTTAAATAACAAACACAGAGGCCAGTAAGTGCCTGGGTTGTGTGGTGATTGAGGCTTAAGTTATATTTCAATTATAATTTTGATTATCAAAGGGGCTAGCCAGTGCTTTAAGTTGTGCGGTGATTGTCTCTTAAGTTATTTTATTTAATAAATTAATTACCACATTGGCCAGTAAGCGCTTTGAGTGGTGTGATGATTGGGGCTTAAGTTATTTTTTATTTATTATTTTAATGATAAAAGGGACAGTAAGCGCTCCAGGTGGTAATTGGCGCCTTTTTTTTTTTTTTTTTAATTATTTAATCGATAAACAAAGCAGCTAAGTAGTGCTCCGGGTTTTACGGTGTTTAAGGCCTGTGTGATTTTATTTATTTAATTGATAAACAATGTGACAGTAAGCACCCTGGGTTGTTTGGGATTTTGCGCTTGTGTTGTTCTATTTATTCAATTAATGAAAATACCGGCTAGTAAGCGTTCTAGGTTTCGTGTTGATTGGTGCTTGTTTTATTTCGTTTATTTATTTAATAAACAAAGTAGCCAGTAAGCGCTCCGAGTTGTGTGGTGATTGGCGCTTGTGTTATTTCATTTATTAAATTAATAAACAATGCGACCAGAAAGCGCCCAAAGTTGTGTGAAGATTAATGCTAGTGTTATTTTAATTATTTAGTTAAGAAACAAAGTGGCCAGTAAGTGCCTAGTTTGTGTGGTAATTAGGTCTTAAGTTATATTTAATTTATCATATTAATCGCTAAAGGGGCCAGTAGGCGCTCCAGGTTGTGTGGTGATTGACGCTTGCGTTATTTTATTCATTTAATTTATAATTAAAGTTTTTAGTAAGCGCTCCAGGTTTTGTAGTAATTAGTGCTTTATTTATATTTTAATTAATTATTCAAAATTATCAAACGGACCAGTAAACGCTCCGGGTTGTGTGATTATTGGCAATTGAGTTATTTTGTTTATTTAATTTATAAATAAAGCATTTAGTAAGCGTTTTAGGTTGTGAGGGGGTAAGCGCTTGGGTTTTTTTATTTATACAATTTATAAACAAAGTAGCTAGTGAGGCCCCGGGTTGTGTGGTGATTGAAAATAAGGTTATATTTTATTTATCATTAGAACTATCAAATGGGCCAGTAAGTGACAAGGTTGTGTGGTAATTAGGGCTTGTGTATTTTTATTTATATAATATATAAACAAAGTGGCCAGTGCGACCCCGGTTTGTGTGGTGATTTGCAATTAAGTTATATTTTATTCATCATTTAATTTATTAAAGGGGCCAGTAAGCGCTCCGGGTTGTGTGGTGATTGGCGTTTGTGTTATTCCATTTATTAAATTAATAAACAAAGTAGCCAGAAAGAGCCCTAAGTTGTGTAGTGACTAGTGCTTGTGTTATTTTAATTATTTAATTAATAAACAAAGTGGCCAGTAAGTGCCTAGTTTGTGTGGTAATTAGGGCTTAAGTTATATTTTATTTTTCATATTAATTGCTAAAGGGGTCAGTAAGCTGTCCAGGTTGTGTGGTGATTGGCGCTTGTTTTATTTTATTTTTTTAATTGATAAACAAAGCGGCCAGTAAACGCCCTAGCTTGCTTGGTGATTAGTCCTTGTGTTATTCTATTTATTAAATTAATAAACAGAGCGGCCAGAAAGCGCTTTAAGTTGTGATGTGATTGGCGCTGGTATTAATATAATTATTTAATTAATAAACATAGTGGCCAGTAAGCGCTCTGGGTTTTGTGGTGATTGTTGCTTAAGTTATATTTTTATTATTATTTTAATTATCAAAGGAGAAAGTTAGCGCTCGAGGTAGTGTTATCATTGGCAATTAAGTTATTTTGTTTATTCAATTAATAAATAAAGTGGCCAGTAAGCGCTCCGCGTTTTGGGGTGATTTTTGCTTAAGTTATATTATAAATATCATTCTGATTATCAAAAAGGCAAGTAAGCGCTCCAGGTTGCGTGATCATTGGCAATCAAGTTACATTTTAATTATTATTTTAATTATCAAAGGGGCCAGTAAGCGCTCATAGTTGTGAAGTAATTGGTGCTTGTGTTATTTTATTTATTTAATTAATGAACAAAGTGACCTGTAAGTGCCTTGGGTTGCGTAGAAATTAGTGCTTCTGTTATTTCATTTATTAAATTTATAACCAAAGTTGGCAGTAAGCGCCCCGAGTTGTGTGAGAATTGACGCTTGTGTTCTTTTATTTATTTAATTAATGAACAAAGTGACCTGTAAGTGCCTGGGTTGTGTAGTGATTAGCAATTGAGTTATATATTGATTATTATTTTGAGTTATCAAAGGGGCCAGTAAGCGCTTAAAGATGTGTGGTGATTGGCGCTTGTGTTATTTAATTTATTTAATTATGAAACAAAGTGTCCAGTAAGCGCTCCGGGTTTTGTGGTGATTGTTGCTTATGTTAAATTTTGAATATCGTTTTAATTATCATAGGGGCCAGTAGGTGCTTTGGGTTGTGTGATTATTGGCACCTAAGTTATATTTTATTTATCTTTTCAATTCTTAAAGGGGTCAATAAGCGCTTTGGCTTGTTTGGTAATTGTCGCTTGTGTAATTTATTTATTAAATTAATAAAAAAAGTGGCCAGAAAGTGCTCGGGGTTGAGTGTTGATTCGTGCTTGTGTTATTTTATTTATTTGATTGATAAACAAAGCAGCCAGAAAGTGCCCTAAATTGTATGGTTATTGGCGCTAATGCTTTTTTAAATTTTAATTATTTAATTTATGAACAAAGTGGCAAGTAAGTGCCCGGGTTGTGTAATGATTGGCCCTTTCGTTATTTTATTCATCTAATTAATAATCTCAGTGGCCAGTTAGCTTCCTGTGTTATGTAGTGATGGGCGCTTGTGTTATTTTGTTCATTCAATTAATGAACAAAGAGGTTAAAATGTGCTCCAACTTGTGTGGTGATCGGCGCTTGTGTTAATTTAATTATTTAATTGATAAACACAGTGGCCAGTCAGGGCCCTTGGTTATGTAAGGATTGGCGCTTGTGTTATTTTGTTAATTTAAATAACAAACAGAGTGGCCAGTAATTGCCTGGGTTGTGTGGTGATTGGGGCTTGAGTTATATTTTAATTATCATTTTAATAATCAGCGGGGTCAGCCAGTGCTTCGGGTTTTGTGGTGATTGTCTCTTGAGTTATTTTATTAAATAAATTAATAAACACATTGGCCAGTAAGCGCTTTTAGTAATGTGGTGATTGGGGCACAAGCTATTTTTCATTTATTATTTTAATGATCAAAGGGGCCAGTAAGGGCCCCAGGTGGTGATTGGCGCTTTTGTTATTTTATTTATTTAATTAATTCACAAAGCAGCTAGTTAGTGCTCCGGGTTCTACGGTTTTCAACGCCTGTGTAATTTTATCTATTCAATTGATAAACAATGTGACAGTAAGCACCTTGGGTTGTGTGGGCTTTTGCGCTTGTGTTATTCTATTTATTTAATTAATAAAAAGACCGGCTAGTAAGCGCCCTAGGTTGCGTGGTGATTGGTGCTTGTGTTATTTCATTTATTTATTCAATAAGCAGATTAGCCAGTAAGCGCTCCGGGTTGTGTGGTGATTGGGTGCTTGTATTATATCATTTATTAAATAAATAAACTATGCGACCAGAATGTGCCCTGAGGTGTGTGGTGATTGGTGCTGGTGTTATTTTAATTATTAAATTAATAAACAAAGTGGCCAGTAAGTGCCTAGTTTGTGTGGTAATTGGGGCTTAAGTTATATTTTAATTATCATTTTAATTATTAGAGGGACCAGTAAGTTCTTCGGGTTGTGTGATTATTGGCAACTGACTTATATTTATTTGATTATTTTAACTATCGAAGGGGCTAGTAAGCATTCTGGATTGTGTGGGGATTGTCTCTTGGTTTATTTCAATTATTAAATTAATAAACAAAGTTGCCAGTAAGCGCCCTAAGTTGTGTGGGGATCGGTGCTTGTATTATTTTATTTATTTGATTAATAAACAAACTGTCCTGTAAGTGCCTGAATGTAAGGTGATTGGCAATTAAGTTATATTTTATTTATTATTTTAATTATAAAAGGGGCCAGCAAGCGCTTTAAGTTGTTCGTTGATTGGCACTTCTGTTATTATATTTATTTAATAAATAAACAAAGCAGCTAGTTAGGTCTTTAAGTCTTACCGTTTTTGTCCCCTTTGTTATTCTTTTTATTTAATTAATCAACAAAGCGGCCAATAAGCGCTCTCAGTTGCACGGAGATTGGCGCTTGTGTTATTTTATTTATTTATTTAGTAAACAAAGCAGCCAGTAAGCACCCCGCGTTGTGAGGGGATTGGCGCATGTGTTGTTCTATTTGATTCATTAAAAAACAAAGTGGCCAGTAAGCCACTGGGTTTCGTGGGGATTGGCAAATAAGTTATACTTTATTTATCATTTTAATTATCAAAGGGGCTAGTAAGCTCTTTGAGTTGTGTGGTGATTGGCGCTTGTGTTATTTTATTTATTCAATTAATAAACTCAGTGGCCAGAAAGCGCCCCGGGTTATGTGGTGATTAGCGCTTGTGTTATTTTATTTATTGAATTAATTTTTAAAGTGGCCAGAAAGTTCTCCAAGTTGTGTGGTGCTCAATGCTCGTGTTATTTTAATTATTGAGTAGTAAACACAGTGGCTAGTAAGCGCCCTGGGTTGTGTGGTAATTGGCGCTTGTGTTATTTTATTTATTGAATTAATAATCAAAGTGGCCAGAAATTTTCCTTAGTTAAGTGGTGATCGGCGCTTGTGTTTTTCTATCTATTAAATTAATAATTAAAGTGGCCAGTAAGTGCCTGGGTTCTGTGATGATTGGCAGTTAAGTTATATTTTATTTGTCATTTTTATTATTAAAGAGGCCAGTAAGCGCACCTGGGTTGTGTGGGAATTGGCGCTTATGTTATTTTATTTATTAAATTAATTAACGAAGCGGCCAGTACGTGCCCTTAGTTGCGTTAAGATTGTCGCTTGTGTTATTATATTTATTTAATTAATAAACAAGGCGGCCAGTAAGCGTTTCAGGTTGTGAGGGGATGAGCTTTTGTATTATTTTATTTATGCAATTATCAAACAGAGTGGTCAGTAAGGCCCCAGAATGTGTGGTCATTGGCAATTAAGTTATATTTTATTCACCATTTTAATTATTAAAGGGGCCAGTACTTGCTCCGGGTTGTGTGGTGATTGGCGCTTGTATTATTTTATTTTTTAAATTAATGAACAAAGTGGACAGAAAGTGCCCTTAGTTATGTGGTGACCGGCGCTTGTGTTATTTTGATTATTTAATTAACAATCACAGTAGCCAGTAAGTGCCCAGGTTGCTCAATGATTAGGGCTTTGGTTATGTTTCAAGTATCATTTTAATCTTTAAAGAGGCCAGTAAGCGCTCCGGGTTGTGTGAGGATTGGCGCTTGTGTTATTTTATTTATTCAATTAATAAACCAAGTGGCTAAGCAGTGCCCGGGTTGTGTGGTGATTAGCGCTTTTGTTATTTTATTTATTTAATTGATGAACAAAGCAGCTAGTAAGTTTTTCGGGTTGAACGGTGTTTAATGCCAGTTTTATTATATTTATTCGATTAATGGACAAAGCAACCAGTTAGCGCACTGGGTTGCGTGGGGATTGGCACTTTTATTATTTAATTTATTTAATTAATAAACAAAGCAGCTAGTAAGTTCTCTGGGTTTTACGGCGTTTGACGCCTGTGTTATTCTATTTGTTTAATTAATAAACAAAGTGGCCAGTAAGCGCCCCGGGTATTTTGGCGTTTGGCGCTTGTTTTATTTAATTTATTTAATAAATAAACATAGAGTGGCAGTAAAAGCCCAGGTTGTGTGGTAACTGGTGCTTAAGTTATTTTTTATTTATTATAATAATTGCTAAAGGTGCAAGTAAGCGCGCCAGGTTGTGTGGTGATTGGCGCTTGTGTTATTTTATTTATTTAATTGATGAACAAAGTTGCCAGTAAGCACTCCAGGACTTGTGGTGATCAGCGCTTGTGTTATTTTATTTATTTAATTAATAAACAAAGCGGCCAGAAAGCGCCTTAAGTTGAGTGGTGATTGGCACTTGTGTTATTTTAATTATTTTATTAACAAACACAGTGGCCAGTAAGTGCCTGGGTTGTGTAATGATTGGGGCTTTGGTTATGTTTCAAGTATCATTTTAATTATTAAAGAGGCCAGTAAGCGCTTAGGGTTATGTGAGGATTGGCGCTTGTGTTATTTTAATTATTTTATTAGTAAACACAGTGGCCAGTTAGTGCCCGGGTTGTGTGGTGAATGAGGCTTGAGTTATATTTTATTTATCATTCTAATTATTAGAATTGCCAGTAAGAGCTCCAGGTTGTGTGGTTATTGGCGCTTGTGTTATTTGAATTATTTAATTAATAAACAAAGTGGCCAGAAAGCGCCTTTAGTTAAGCGGTGATCGGCGCTGTGTTATTTTAATTATCAAATTAATAAACACTGTGGCCAGTAAGCGCCCTAGGTTGTGCGAGGATAAGCGCTTGTGTTATTTCGATTATTTAAATAATAAACAAAGTGGCCAGTAAGCGCTCTGGGTTTTGTGGTGATTGGTGCTAAGTTATATTTTAATTATTATTTTAATTATCAAAGGGGCTTGCCAGTGTTTTGGGTAGTGTGGTGATTGTCTCTTAAGTTATTTTCTTTAATTTATTAATAAACACAGTGGCTAGTAAGCGCTTCGAGAGTTGTGGTGATTGGGGTTTGAGTTATGTTTTATTTATCATTTTAATTATTAAAGGGGCCAGTAAGTGCTCTGATTTTTGTGGTGATTGGTGCTTTTGTTATTTTATTTATCCAATTTATAAACAAAGCAGCTGGTAAGTGATCCAGGTTTTAAGGTGATCAACGACTGTGTTAATTTATTTATTTAATTGATAAACAAAGCGGCCAGTAAGTGCCCTGGGTTGTGAGGTGATCGGTACTTGTGTTATTTTATTTATTTATTTAGTAAATAAAGTTGCCTGTAAGTGCCTGGGTTGTGTGGTGGTTGGCAATTGAGTTATGTTTTAATTATTATATCAATTATGAATGGGGCCAGTAAGCGCTCTGGGTTGTGTGGTAATTGGCAATTGAGTTATATTTTGATTGTTATAGGGGCCAGTTAGCGCTCCGGGTTGTGTGGTGATTGGCGCTTGTGTTATTTTATTCATTCAATTAACTAACAAAGCAGCTTGTAAGCGCTTTGGGTTGTGCGGGGATGGGCGCTTTTGTTATTTTATTTATTTATTTAATAAACAAAGCGGTTAAGAAGTGCTCCGGATTTTGTTGTGATTGTTGCTTGTGTTATTTTATTTATTTAAATTATAATCACCGCAGCTAGTAAGCGCCCCGGTTTCTGTGGGGATTGGCGCTTACGTTATTTTATAATGTATTTTATTAATTATGAAAGCTTGTGATACTGCTTTTAGGTGCGTTGGGTTATTGGGGGGATTAGCTTTTGATAAATGTTTTAAGTTACGGTGTTTGAAATGTTATTGAGTTATTTGGTGTTTTGCGTCTTTCTCTATATATTCAATTTGAATTTTCTGCAAGCTTAAGCTTGCATTTGCCAGTCACATTTGAGAGCACTGCTGTTGACGACAAGAAAGCAGAAAGCTGCAGTGCGCACGCGCAGCATATATCGTTCGTGCGTTTGTTTGTGCGTTCGTTAGTTTGTTTATGGGCTCGTGCTTTAATAGCCCCCCTGGCTGAGTACAACCAAAGGAGGGTGAATAAAAGGGAGCTCCTCGTTGCGTGCGCGTTAAGAGGGAAAGCTGCGTGTGGCATTGTATATAGCCTTATACAAGACTGTATCACTATAGAAGGGTCATAAAAGGTCTTCTTACACATTTTCGGTCCAGCTCTAATTTACCTAAGACTTATTATGTGAGAAAAGGAACTTTGTTTCCAAAAAAGAAGAAAAAATAATGGGACACTTAGCATTAATTGCCAACAACATATTACCTTGCCAACAAAGTAGATAACTTGGATTTTTTGATCAAGTATCAAAATTTCTTGATGAAACAGCTACTACCCAACAAAAAATGACTGGTTAACAGCCGTGGCTTAACACCAAACCCAGACATTTAAATGCATTTATAGATGTATAATCTTTCATTAAATTTCTCTCTGTTTTTAAAGTTAAAGAGTAAAAGGCCAAATTCTGACAACATATTGTTAAGCATTTACTTACTCTACATCATTTACATAGTGGTTAACAATAAAGAACTTAAACAAGTTTTCTTATATTAGTATACTAAAACCTTATATACAATTGATATTTTATTCTAATTTACAAATCCTTAGATCTCAAACGCAAACACATACATGAAATAGTTATATTTTCTTTTCTTTTACCATTTTTTTTTCTTTATCAATTTCTAACGTAATAAAATTCCAACTCTTTAATCAAAATTTAAAACGGAGATATGCGTCAATATAAAGAAAGCATCTTCTATACTCTTCTTTAATATGGAAGACAGGACGGGTCGGTTAATAAATGAGAAAATCATTAAACAATAGTCTTTAATTATAAATATGTATCACTTTTAAGACGATGAATGTCTTGCACGATGCCTCGATATTCATTCTAATATATTATTTAACTTTTCTCAAAAAAAAAAAATCTACTTTATGGACTTACTAAAAATTTGTGAGCTTGAGCTTTAGGAGAATTTTGCACCTGGATTCCTGTTTTCATCAGCAAATCGTTTAACTAATAACATTTTTGCCCCCTGTTAAACTTTACCACACAAATCTAAAAAAATGTATATAACAATAAGTATAATAACAAACAAACAAACAATCGCCAATAAAATTTTTTTGACATTGACATGGCAAAACAACACATTTACTGGCACAAAATTTTGCACTATCCTACCAATTAATTTAATATAGACACTTATAACACTTAGAAGAGCAAATTTTAACTAAGTACGATAAATTCTTTTTACCAAAAGACAGAAAAAAAAAAATTAATCAACGAAACATAGCATTTTAAGCACTGGCCTACGTAAATACTATCGTAATAAAAATTCTCTTCGGTTTTATCCAAGTAGAAGATATAACAAAGCAGACAAATTAATACTACAACATAAGGAAAAAAATTTATGAATTACTATTTAGTTGTTGCAGATTCATCCGATTGGTATGTTGACTTAAAACAATGTCCTTCTACTTCTGGTATCAGTAAAGCCTAGTATTATAGAAAACGAGAAAGATATGCCTGCAAAATCTGGAGATAATATGCTTTCAGTAAATAATACAGGTATATATTATGAGTACACCAACGAAGTCAGACTAATTCGTACCGAACTGCACGTTACCCTTACGTTATATTTTCGTAGCATGGAGGACCAAACTAAAGTATACCATGAACAACTGGATACAGTGTCTTTACACTAAGCTAGAATACTTGAAAATCAAGAATGCCAAAAATTTAATACCTCAATAAATGTTCAACAGAATAATTCGTTTAACAAAACATACATACATTTAAAACATTTTTTTGCACCTAAAGTATAAGTACTCAGAAAATGACGAACTCCAACAATATTGTTAAACTAATTTCTAGCGACTTAATAATGACACGAGCACCAGTAGAGAGCATGGAGTAAGTTTCGAATAAAATTATTCGGATTTATGGGTGCAGATGATTCAGATATAATGAATATGGATATAAATAATCCTTACATCTTTTCACAAAAAATATCATATTTAGAAGCAAAAAGGACCTATATCGTTTGCTTAAATCTCAATAAAGAACATGTAAACTTAGAATAAAATGAAAGACATTACAAGAAGTAACAAAAAAATTAAAAAGCTTGACTTAAAAAGCAGCTGATTGGATAATGGTAGTATAAAAGTTTCATATAAATTAGAAGTATAAGAATGGATTAACTCTTCTGAAAATTCACTATCTTTCAAGCTTGATTCGTACAAAACGCTTACCAGTACAGTAAAATGCACGTCACAAGTGCCTTTTTATCCACTTATAATACAGGATACACAACTATTTAAAATTTGTAATAAAATTAATTTCAATAAAAAGGGCCTACACTACTTTGGGCTGACAAAACTGTAACACCCGAACGCCTGGACGAAATGTCCAAGACAAACGCAGTAGTAGTAAAAGGTAAATTAGCTGTTAAAATAAGTCTCCCGCTAATAGGTGAATAACAGTTCTTCAATTATACCATAACTTGATTCTTATTTCCGAAAACTTACGCTCAGATTTAAAAGGATCTGCCATCATTGAGCCCCAACATAGTAACCTGATTGTTAGCAATAATCTTGAAAACTATTTCTTTACGGTCAGAAAGTTTTCAAACAATTGCAATAAACATATAAAAATTTTTATTACTAACCAGATAAGCCTATTTATTAAGATAATATCAACAATCCTTGCTAATTCACTTTACTTACTATTCTGTCAACAGTAGCATTAGGAACTTGTCATATAACATTGTATAAGTCAGCAAAAATCTGATGTACGAAACTACAAACCACTAAACAATGGTAAAACGGCGCACAAAATACTACCACAAAACAAGTACAGTCAGTAATTGTATTTGAAGAAACGTCCAATAGTGGTACTGTCAAATTTTGTACTTATTAACAAACAAAACGACGTTTTAGCCGTTTGGACAATGTCCCAGCCCTCATCAGGTACAAAAATTAACGAGTAATAAGAATTCTTTACAATACTAATTTTAATAGATACAATTAACATAAAATTAAGTAAAGTGTATGTTGTACCTCTGACTTTTACAAAGGGGACGTGAAATCGTAATTTAGTCAGAAATTCAAGTATTGTTGCTTTTATACCTGCCCATATACAAATGACACAATATATGCACTCAAGACAATCAAATAAGGATCACAAGCAGTTACTTGTGAGACAAACGTTATCAGATCATGTTTTCCTAATACCATTAATGACAGGAGCCCTTAAATCATGTACATCAAAAAAGACTTTTGTCAAAATTGACTTAACGAGAAACTTCTAATAATTTTTTAATTTTTCTGTATCTTGTTGTCTATGAATATTATAATTGAAGGAATGTATATTTAACATTTTTGAAAACAGGCGCTTTTTATAATTTTGTTACGTGTTTATAATTTTTTTTTTTATATTGGCATCCACACTGTGCTGCTATGGAGAACACCAGATTGCAACAATTACTAACTTTTAGTTTTTATAAGCTTAGTTGTCTTCAGTAGGAATTAAAAAGCAGTGAATTAAAGCGAACATTTTTAATTAAATGTAGAACTTATGACGTTTTTCCAAGACAAATCACATAATGTATACATAAACTGAATTATGTTACTTGTTTTAGTTTTTAATCGAACATAAAACATAAATCGGCTATTTTTAAATATCATAAATTAATTTCAAATAATGAAATTCAGTACTTGTACGAAAGAACTAATTTTTCAAGAAATTTAATAAAATTTATCGAAGAAAAAATACTAAGTCATGGCAGCGAATTTTATACGACAGATTTATTTATTGATTATGACGAATTAAAATAAAATAGAATTTTTCACGAACATCGTTCGAAACGACGTGTCGACCGTTTGGACAATGTCCCAGCCCTCATCAGGTAAAAAAATTAATAAGTAATAAAAATTTCTTACAATACAAATTTTGATAGATACAATAAACACAAATTGAGTAAAGTGTATGTTATACCTTTAACTCTTACGAAGGAGATATAAAATCGTAATGTAGTCAGAAATTCAAGCTTTGTTGCTTTTATACCATGCCCATGTACAAATAAGACAATGTACGCACACAATACAATCAAATAAGAATCGCAAGCAGTTACTTGTGAGATATACGTAAACACATCACGTTTTCCCAATACTATTAATGAAAGGGGCCCCCAAATCATGTACATCGAGTTATCTTCCTTTCTTATCTGACTTAACGAGAGACTTGTAATAGTTTCTTATTTTTTCTGAAGCTAGTTGTCCATTAATATTAATATTCACGTAATGTTTATTCAACATTTTGGAAAAAAGGCGCTTTCTATAATTTCCGTGTCCAAAATTTTTATTTTATTAAAATTGAAGTTGTGTATAAACCAATGGTATGTTGTGATAGTACAAATGTATCTTTTTTTTCTCTGTGTCTCTTTTATGTTTTGCCATTCTTAATTTTGAAGCTCTCGATGTTTGATTAGCATAACAGCAGTTGCAATTCGGACATGATATGTGTCAAACGACATTATATTTATCGAGTGGCTCGATTACATAGTTTTTAAGTGGAAAGATCGAATTTAATTTATTCTTTAAACTGTATAAGAGACCAATGTGAAGCTTCTGACAAAAATATTTAATGGGATCATCCAAATGAGGAACATACTGTAATGATAAGTTTATTTTTTAATTATTATTGTATCTGTTGCAAATGTCAATCATGTTTATGTTGTTTAAGGTATTATTTTTTTTTTTTAATTTATCAATTCATTCTTGGAAACAGTTATTAGCTAGTTAAAATTTATGAATCAATGTTAAATTACCGTTATAAAATTAAGCGTCTGCTAACTCAATAGAAAAGTCTACTTATGTGTAAATAAAACTCTTTTTTATGCTGTATTGGAAGGTGGGAGAGAAAATTTAAGTATCGGCCTGAATATGTTGGTTTTTGGTACTAATTAGTTAACACTGTATTATTTTGTTAAATAATAATTCTTAAATCTTAGAAACTAATGCTTTTGTTGTTGCATGTCTCAACAATGAATTGTAATGTAATTTCGGTCTGGTTAATAAATTAGTATTGCAATGTAATGTGATAATTGTAACAAGTAATTACGGACAATAGCTATTGAAAATGTTTTTAGTATAGTTACGTATTAAGTAGGCACACATATGAAAATATCATTAACTTAACCGCACATACAGTGGAACATCAAAACATAACTTCTATAAACATGAAATTTCAAGAAAACGCATTACAACATCACACAGTATTGGACTACAAGGACTGCTTATTGGAGAGCCAAAATTTTGTTAGTAAAATTTCTTGTTAGAATAAAAAAAAAGTTTAATTCTAAATCAAAGATACACCAGTGCAAAATTCATTGAGAAAATAATTGATATTGCCATTTAAGAATTTCCAAAAAATGTCTCATCGCATTTATGATTGAGATTTTACTAGTACTATTAAATAAACTAAAAGCATTTGGATCAATTAGAGTGTATCCAGGTAAGATGATAATATCTTTTAATTTATTTTTCAACTTACAACTTTTTTTTACGTGTGATTTTGCCAGTAGAATATTCTTAATCAAAAAATCAGAAAGAAGCTTTAAATAAAATATAAGTCGGTTAATTCAGTGTCGAGACAATGAAATGGATAAGAAAGTCCTTTATGTGTATTTTTATTAGTCCGTAGCATTAAGATAAGTTTTTTATATAAATATCTTTATCAAACGTATTTAATTCATTAAAAATACCGCATTGATCTCAATCGCTTACAAAATTTTTTGTATCTTTAGTTGATTGCTTTGAAGGATTGTTTTTAAGCTGTAAAAATATTTATCATCACTTAATAATTCTTTTCTTTCATTAATGTAAGTTTTTTTGTCAATACCAACAGTGATATTATTTTTGTCTTCTTTAGTAATGAAAATGTGTTTATTATTTTTAAGCAATGCTCGTGTTCGTTTCAAATTGTCTTGGAGAATTCCATCATGTGAAATACTGTTTAATTTTAATTCGTAATCATCAATAAATAAATTAATCGTATAATATTCGCAGCCATGACTTAGTATTTTTTCTTTTATTAATTATATTACATTTCTTAAAAAATAAGTTTTTTCGTACAAATCCTAAATTTCATTATTTAAAATTAATTTACGTAACTTAAAAATAGCTGATTTATGTCTAATGTTCGATCGAAAACTAAGACAAGTAACATAATTCAGTTTATGTGTACATTGTGTGATATGTCTTGGAAAAACATCCTAAGTTCTACATTTAATTAAAAATTTTCGCTTTAATTAACTGCTTTTCAATTCCTACTGAATACAACTAAGCTTATAAAAACTAAAACTTACATTTTTACCGAAGCATGCACGTATGAAGTCAAGCACCCTTAAAAGCGATTCAAACTTCCTCCTGGTAAAGATGGTTAGTAATTGTTGCAATCTGGTGTTCTCCATAGCAGCACAGTGTAGATGCCGATGTAAATATGAAAAAGTTATAAACACGTAACAATATTACAAAAAGCGCCTGTTTTCCAAAATGTTAAGTATACATTACTTTAATAATAATATTATTAGACAACAAGATACAGAAAAATTGTAAAATTGTTACAAGTTTCTCGTTAAGTCCATTGAGACAGAAGGCTTACTTGATGTACATGATTTGAGGGCCCCTTTTATTAATGGTATTAGGAAAACATGATCTGCTAACGTTGATCTCACAAGTAACAGCTTGCGATTCTTATTTGGTTCTATTGTGTGCAGGGTATAAAAGCAACAAAACTAGAAACTCTGACTACATCACGATTTTTCATCCCTTACTTCGTAAGAGGCAGAGGTATAACATACACTTCACTTAATTTGCGTTTATCGTATCCATCAAAATTTGTATTGTAAAGAATTTTTATTACTCATAAATTTTTGCACCTGATAAGGGCCAAGACATTGTCCAAATGGCTGAAACGTCGATTTGTTTTTTGATAAATACGAAATTTGACAGTACCATCATTGGACGTTATATTAATTATGAAGCAACTGTCATTGGACGTCTTTTATGATTATTTGTGGACGCTGGTAGAAGCTGTATGTCCTTTATATTCACATTGGCATCTTACTGTGCTGCTATGGAGAACACTAGATTGCAACAACTACTAACCATTTTTACCAGTAGGAAGTTTGAATCGCTTTCAAGGGTGCTTGACTCCATACGTGCATGCATCGGTAAAAATGTAAGTTTTAGTTCTTATAAGCTTAGTTGTATTAAGAAGAAATTTAAAAGCGGTGAATTGAAGCAAAAATTTTTATTTGATTGCAGAACTTATGACGTTTTTATAAGACATGTCATACAATGTACCAATAAACTTATTTTGTTACTTTTTTTAGTTTTTGATCAGTTATAAAAGATAAATTAGCTATTTCTAAATTACAAAAATTTCTTCTTAATAATGTAATTTTGGACTTGTACAAAACAACAATTTTTAAAGTAGTAGAATAGAATTCATTTAGAAAAAAATATTAAGTGATAGCTGTAAATCTTACACGACAAATTTATTCGTTGTTTATTACGAATTGAGATCAAATAGCATTTTTCGTAAATGTCGTTATAAGTTAGAAAAAAGTTCTATGCCCCTTTCTCACATAAAGAATCTCAGTGCGAAAGTGTACACGATACACTTTCAGTTACAAGTGTCAGTGACCCTGGTTTGGTTCGGTGCCCTTCATTTGTCAACAATGAAGACATAAGTGAAATAAAAGAAAACTGAAGAAAAAGCTACTAAATTGTGTGATAAATAAATCATTGTGAAATGAATAAATGGAAGAAATCAAATGATGCAAAAGTGTGAGTTGTAACGGAGAAGACCCTAGAAATTTTCACAAGGAAAAAACAAGTGTATTTTAGATATAAAGCCACAGATTTTGCCCACCTTATAAAAAATAAGCTACTACGATAGTCATTGCTTCGATTTCGTTCATTTATGATTCAATAGTAAAGTCAAATTCACCCATTCATCACGATTTCTGCAACATTATACACAGTTAAAAGTATAAGAATTCGAAGAAACTCCAGCATCACTCATTTCTGACAAAGCAACAGATAAATTATTGCAAGAATACAATAACCTTTAATTTATCAAATATCTAACCAACAACCGAAAAAAAATACGCTTGTTAAAAGTTTGACAACAATTTCCAAGAAAAAAAAAGTGTATAAAAAAACAACACCATGTTTATCAATTAGTTTATCGCGAGAGTAGCAAGATTTACTCAAACGTTTTAGGTACTTAAAGTCTACAAGACAATTGGCAATGAAAAATCCATTCACATGGCTCTTTTTTCTTCCTTTACCTTTTATTTAGCACTGCATAAGCCACAATTCTACAATGGAAGCATAAGTAAATCCTACTTTTTTTACTACATGTCACTAAAAATGATTCTAACTGCACCATATTTTTGGAACGTTTATTATTATATAAACAAAAACTAGAATATACATACATATATATATGTATGTTTATATATATATGTATGTTTATGTATATATACATACATATATTTCTTCCTATATTATATAGATAACTCAGTGGGGCATTCCACAAAAATCCCCCAACGCCCCCCATTTGCCCCCCCCCATCAACCCCCTACAAAATAAGGTAAAAATTCGTTATTTTGTTGATTATTTTGACATACCGTAGTTTTTCTTGAAACACCCTACCGACCCCCCCTGCATTTTTTCATGGCTCCCCACGACCCGCCTCCCACCGATCCCCTACAAAATATTATATGTATAGAATAGAAGTATAGTATGAGTATTTATTCAAGCCAGGGGTTTCAATATGGCTTTATTGTATAATAACAATGTATGTTTTAATAGTTAATCAAATAGTTACAGATTAGTGCACGATACGGTAATCAGCTAAACTTAAATACAATCAATTATATTTCCGTTTATTGGATCCCTTGGCTTCTTTGTAAGCGTAAAGTTTTTTGTGGGTTGACTTTTTTTGTTAGCATTTTGTAACGTTACATTTTGCCAGCCCTGTCAATGTGTTAAAGTCTATTACCACATTCCTACCAAATCACATGGAAATGTTGTATAGTATTTATTCTCAAAACATCCCACATCCCCCCACCTACCCCCTACGGCCCTCCCACCAACCACCACGAATTTTTTCATGGCCCTCATCGTCTCCCCACACTACTTTTGGGGAGCCTGACCGTGATCATACCGTCTTTACCAATCTTTGGACAAAACTGTCTTATTGCCATGATTTATTTGATCGTCAAGAAAAAATTTAAAGTCATAAATTGATTCATAGGGGGTTGTTGCGCAAAACATCATTATTTATACAACTAAGTACGTTTGAAAACCAATTTATATGGAGTTAACAATATTATGAAACCAAATAATAAATACACATATACTGTTGCGCATAATTATTTTATTATCATCACTTATATAGTCCTTTAATACATAATTTAAGTTAAACTTGAGTTAAATTTAGAGTATCGTTAATATTAACAATGAAAGTTTCGCATCACTTTATGAGTCATCTTATGAAGCCTGATTAAGCCACGAAGACTAACGTCCATTTCTATTTTGTTTTAAATTAATGCTGAAATTGGTACAATAGATAAACACGATATACATTTATGATATGTATTATTAATTATTAAATTTTACCTATACATGAGAGAATAATAATTAAATTATATTATGAATATTAAATACATTATAATATTCAAAAATTTTTTTCCAAACTATATTTTCAATCTCTAAACTGTTTTCTCTCTCGACTTAAACAAAAACTCCATTTTTATTTTTGCATTTTGATAAAGCCACGTATAATTGACTATGGGAAAATAAAGGTTTTCTTAAGATATATAAAATAAAAGGTAATAATACAGTATTTCCAGTAATTATTGTAATTCTTGGAATTAAAACTTTATCACCAATTTTCTCTCCCGTTACTATTTCACCTTCTACGTTATACTTCAGTAATTTAGTAACTCGCAATCGTGTATTGTTACATGATCCATCTAATTTACTCAAATTTCGAATAAACATTACTATTGTACCTATTTTTAATTCAAGTTCATGAGGTGGCAAGCCTTCACGAATGTTGTTTAACATTTCTACAGGAAAATTTATATAAATATTATCATCTGATATATCAACACCTTTATATGTTGCAGTATCGATGCTGTAATAAGTTTTAGTTCCCCCATGTAATTTACTTAATGTCTTACTGTTAAAAAAAAGTATATTCATTATTTGAAGTGAGTATCACGTTATTCTTAAAACAGTTGCTGTAATAACCAAATATTTTGGTAGAGACATCATCTGTTATCCAGGATTTAGGAATGTTAAATGTTTCTATGTTCCCTTTTTCAATTCTTAACAATAATTTTGAAAATTCGTTATTACTAGAACGGATATTATTTTGTAATCTTAAAATTTTTAAGAAGTTCCACAAAAATGATGTTTTAATAGTTTCTTCTGTTATTATAGTTTTATTACCGTTTTTTAAAACTAGAAAGATTTGTCGAAAATCTTCTCCTAATACTATTAATTTATCACCAAAGCTAAGTTTTGTATTGTACAAGTCTCTCAACGTTCTATCAACGATTTCTAGAGCTTCTTTTGGAATCATAAAAGCCTCGTCCCATATTATTGAATTAACTTCCCTTAATCTCTTTTTTTTCAGTTTTAAATTCTAAAAATACTTTTTCAATATCATCTTAGTCTAGACGTAAACGAAAAGTTCTTTGACTGGTCATACCTTTTGGTAGTAATACAGATGCAATTTCTGTCTAAGCCATCAACAAAATATTTTTACCTCTAGAAATAAAGTAATAAATAAGTGTTTTATATAAGTAGGTTTTTTCGGATCCACCAGGACCATCTATGAAATCTACTTTTTCATCTTCTTAACAAATAGTTTTAAAAATTTTTCTTTGATCTCCGTTTAAATTTGTGTACATTATATCGAACATTTTTTTACTTAAAGATATGTCAACAATATTGCATTTATTTATATAGTTGCTAATGGTTGGTGTCGGTAAACTAAAAGACACACATCATTTACCTTCCGATACCAAAATTTGATTAATATGTAGAAGAGCACAATTATTAGTATCATTATTAAGGTCTTTCGTAAAATATTTTTTATATTTATTTAGTATTTTATCTCCTTGAATGTTTTCTGAAATCAAAAACCAGGCGAAAAATTGTCTTAACTGGTACGGAAACATAATTGTTATGGCTTCTTTAAAAATATTGTCGGTTTCAGAATCATGTCTTATTAAACCCATTCCAATTGCAGTAACCCTGAAATTCTTAAATGTTATTCCATTATGTTTTTTAACGTCTTCAAGCGATGTAGCCCCATGTAATTTATTTAAAATGAGTTTTAAAAAAAAGCGTTCATGATATTTCGGAGATACTATGTTTAAGCTAACTATAGCAACATTTTCAGTGTAATTTTCCTTTTTTTCCGAATTTTAAGTTTAATGTCAAAAAAGTAATGTTCTGGAATGGTAACATATTTTAGTGATTTTGCAAAATCATCTACTCTATTTAACTCAAACCAAGCTGTAAGAGGTGTTTGATAATTTTTCATTACATTTTTGATACTATTTTCTTTAAATATGAGTTTTTGTTTATTTTCAAGATGAACAGCTAGATTTACAACTGTATGATTTTTACCACGAATTAAATATTTTTTAAAGTCTCCAAGCTGCTTCCATTGGACTTACATATCCAGCATCTGCGTGACTACTAATTTCATCTACTATTTTCTTATTTAGTTCGTTTGATTTTCCTATTTCAATGTATACTCTGTCACTACCTTTATGTATGAAGTCATAAATACATTTTATGCTTTGTATTGATGCACAATATTCAACGTTCAAATAACATTTATACTTCATTAACAAAAATTTATTGTATGGAACAACCATTAAATTATCAACATAAGTCTTTTTTATGTTTAGACTTTTGTAAATATGTTTTTTAGACATATTATTTCTTATCATATATTGTGGGTAACCGTTACTTTAAAATGTAGTTTGGTTTGTAAAACTTTTTGGAAAATTTTTTGTAAACTTTTTGTGAAAATTATTTATACATGGACTTTTATCTGTATGAGGGCTATGAAGCATGTGTTTAATCCCTAATTTTGTAAGTGTTATATTATCCGAAGGAATTTCAGCCAAAATAAATTAATCAAATTGTTCAGGTGTTATTATTTTCTCATCAGGATGTAATGGTATTTATAAGTGTGCAAGTGGCTTCCACGTTTTTGAAATTCAATAGAGTAAACGTATGCTAATACTTTACCAAAAAGATTTTTTTTAATAATGTCATCTAAAATTGATTGTAATTTTGTGTGGAATAACCGAACTGTAATTTTTGGAATATCATTTGATGTTGTATTTTTTGGACATTGAGATACTTAAAGCTTCAATTCTTTCCATTTAGGATTACATGTCACAGTAATAAATAAGTCAAAAAAGTTTTTTCGAACAATATAAGATATACATAATATTTTTTTTTCAGAATGATCAACTTACTTAAATGTAAGTATTGCTCGTATGTATTTGGTGATAAAAAAAAATTAATTGATCATAAAAAGAAGCATTGAAATTTATTTTATAAATGTTGAGAATGTAACATCATCGTTAAATCAAAAAGTCATTATTTGCGACATACATTGGAACATAAAAATGGTAAATTTATACTGTATATTATCTGTGAAAAAAAATTTAAGAGACAAACACATTAACGATGACATGAATTAACTCATCAGTCTGATAATAATATAGTATGGTCAGAATGTAGAAAAAAATTTTCAAGAAAAGATTCATTAATAAGACATTATAGAAGCATTTATAAAACTGTAAGTAAAAATATGTTTAACATCATTAATTAACATGACTAAAATATTAGATTTTATTAAAAAGTTTACGTTTTTTTCTATTTTAGACAATAACTTAAATGTTTTAAGATAACTTAACGTATCAGGAATCACAAATTCCCACTAAAAATTTGACGTGGTGATATAATTTTCTAACAATTTCTTTACTGTGTAACTAAAAAGTCAAAAATAAATAAGAATAAATACACAAAAATTTAAAAAATGTATTTCTTATAAAATATTCAAAAATTAGGGGGTTGGCACACAGTGCTCGCAGGGGAGCGTAAGCCCCACTAGTGTATATATATATATATATATATATATATATATATATATATATATATATATATATATATTAGTGGGGCTCTGCCCCCCTGCTAGCTCTGCGCGTCAACCCCCCCTTTTATTGTGTTATGAGTGTAATTTTTTCAAAATAAGGTTTGTTATAATATTTTTAAGGCCTTACAAAATGAGAAAATTAATCGTTAGTATGAAAATAATGTGTTAAAGTATATTTTACAGAATTCGGAAGACTATGGCATTTTTCAAAAATACCCGGGAATAAACTTTCTACGCTGGGGTATGATGACTGGTCTGTTTTTAAAGAAATATAAAGAACAAGCTGCTAATTTCAAATAAAAGTGGTAAAGTTTATATAGACAGAGTGATGTGCCCTCAAATTTCTGTTGGTGAGCTTTATTATATCTTCTAGTGGCTCCCTTTTTTAAATAAGCTGTCTATCCTGTATGTGTCAATAGATATTTCTAAACTCTTATAACTATATATGCCCCCTGCGCGCTCTGCACACCAACCCCCGTAATTGCAAATTAGATTTACGAAGTATGGAAAAATACCCAAATTATAGTAATTGTTACTTAAAATTTATATACGTAATAAATGTATATTGATCATTATTAATTACATAAATTTTCAACTATCACTTTTTATTTTTCCTCACTAATAATAGCTATTTCTATGGGATTAGTAGAACACGATTTTTAAAACAATATAATTTTTTAAGAAGCATGTAACGTTATGCTGCCTTTTTAACTCTGAAAATTTTTCGCATGGTTTATTATGTCTAAAAATTTTTTTGGTAATATTACTTGGAACAAATACAAAAGAATTTTTCATTGAAAATTGTAAAGATGATCAAAATAAAGCTCTTTTACATTTAAACAAAATTTTTAATTCTGAAAATATGTCTTGTAAAGATTTCAGTTTACCAGAACCAACAGAAACGATGAAAAAAAAATATTGATACTGACAATGATGAAAGAATATTTTGTAAACATTAATTCCATGAAATGTTTTTACAACTTAATTATAATCAATGTCGAATTTTTCAAGAAATAATAAAATTTAATAAAAAAATTTTTTTCATTGATGGTCCTGGTGGATCTGAAAAAACTTTTCTATATAGAAGATTAATTTATTATTCCATATCAATTGAAAAAAAATTCTTACAATGGCTTGGACATGTATTGCTTCTATTCTGCTTCCAAATGACCTTTTACAGAACTTTCAGACTTCCTTTGGGATTAAGCACTATAAAAAGTGCATTCTTTCAGTTTGAGCCAGATAAACAAAAATTACGTAATGTAAAAGTAATTAGTTGGGATAAAGCTTCTATGGTACCGAAAAAAGCGTTAGAAATCGCTGATAGGACTTAAAAAGATTTATCTAGTGGTAATAAACCTTTTGGAAATAAAATAATAATATTAGGTGGAGACTTTCGTCAAATTCTCCCAGTAGTAAAAAACGGAAGCAAAATTACTATTGTTTAAAAAACCATAAAATTTTCCAATTTTTGGCCTTTATTTAATATTTTCTTTTTAAAAAATAATATATGTTTAATTGATAAAAAATTGTCTTCATTGCTACTGGATATAGGAGAAGGCAAAATTAAAACTTTCATAATTCCTCAGACATTGAAAACAAATGATATATGTTCTTAAATTTTTAAAAATGATGATTCTTTTATAAGTAAAGCTATATTAACATCTCACAATGAATACACTTACTTTTTAAACAAAAAAATTTGAAATAATATGGTAGGAATATTAGTAACGTATAATAGTATTGATAAAGCAAATCACAAAGGAGTAGATAAATAAGACGATAATATTTATACTAATTTTTCTACAGAATATTTAAATAGTAGTAAAGAAAGTCTTTTTTTACACGAATTAGATTTAAAAATCAACGCTTTTGTTATGTTAATACGAAACTTAAACATATCTGAAGAACTTTGCAGTGGTACAAGATTATGGATTACAAAATTATTTACGTACAACATCGAAGCTCGAATAATCTAAGGTAAAAAAAAAAGGAATAAAGTCTTTAGTATAAGTATAACGTTCAATACAAACAATTCTTCTTCACTACCATTTATATTGTACAGAAAACGATTTCCATTCATCTTAACTCTCCCTATGGCTATCAATAAATCTTAAGGTCAAAGTTTTGATGCCTTAGGGTTGTACTTTATAAAACCATTATTTTCTAATGGGAAATTATATGTTGCACTGTCTAGATGTCGAAAACAAAAAAAAATTTTTTATTCCAATTGAATCAGAAAACAAATTTGAAATTAGAAATATTGTTTGAAATTAAATTTTAGAGTAACAAAAAAACTATTCTATAGTTCATTACTATTTTTATACTCTCTCGCAAATTTCATCTTCCATCAAAAAAACAAATTTCAGTACCGTCTAGTACCCAGATTTATGTAATCATAAACAATCCGTTTTTTGTTACATGTTTTTAGATACACTATCATGGATGCAAAATTTTATCAGTGTGATAAATCTGACTCAAAATTTTCAAATCAAGAGTGTCTATCATTGCACGAAAAAATTCACAAAAAAAATTTTTTTTGTATGTGATCTGTGTAGCATTATAATATTAAACAAGAAAAACTATTTGCGTCACACAAAGAAATGCCCAAACATTGAAAAAATTTTTTAGAGTATTAAATGCGAAAAAAAATTAAAAAGAAATCATCACTTACAGAGACATTTAAAAAGTCATGAAAAAAACGTTCAAAAAAATATTTGTCAAAATTGTAGAAAAGGTTATGTAGGGTTAACTTAATTTTTTATTTTTATCATAAAATCATTTGAACAAGCTCTAACGCCTCTTAAGAATTTCGGTGCTCTCTTGAGATCCGAAACAACAATTTAAAATTTACTGAGTCAATATTTAGTATCAAACTGTCTTACAATCATGGTAACAAAATAAAGTGAATGTACGGGTGTACTGTAGATGATGCGTTTACCCCTAAAAGCAGAGCACCTAAAAAGACATTTTAGAGTATGTATTAAAAAAAAACATCGTAAATAAGATAATTGTAACAAAATTTGTTGTTATGGTCAAATAAAATTATATTTAAAAATTAGACCACTTGTAACGGTTAATATACAAGGTTTTACTAATAAATATACATTATATATAGGAAAAATGGGGGGGAGCTGGGAGAGAGCTAAGGGGTAGGTGGGGGGGAGTGCAGGGGAGCTATCAAAAAAGTAGGATTACTTGAAAAATGCAAGAAAATGAAAGAATAACTACCTTATTTGGGGGGGAGCTGGGGGGAGTGGGGTGTGAGGTGGGGGGGAGCGGGGGGGAGCAAATACTCGCTCTAACTCTTACGACTATATAATATAGGAAGATATATATGTATAACAGTGGGGCTTCGACCTCCTGCACGCTTAACCCGTTAACCCCCTTCTGTTTTAATTTAAAAGAAAATACTTTAAATTTTATCTGTAGTAGGGTGATTTTGGTGCCCAGAATTTTGTGAGAAGAAAGAGCTTTTGATCCATATCGTTGAGCATTAGTTTGATCTTCATCAGTAAATTTTCACATCACCCAGAAAATACTATTATGGTACGTTGAGAGCTTTTTTTTAAACTCTTCGTTGTGTTTTGATAAAAAAAGTATACTTAATTTTTTTAATGATTAAATTCTAAACAACGAAAAGTTTTAATCACTTTTATCCCACATTAATTATTAAAATTGTACTTAAAATAGACTTTATATTGTTTTTGTTACTACTATGCATTCTATATTTTATTAATTGTTAAGTAGTAAAAAGAGTTTTTTATTTACAGATTCAATGAAAAATATTAAAATAATTCTTTCACAGCGTTCTACACTGACAATTGGAAAAATCGTATGTACTTCGTAGTATTAAATTTTAATTTAAGATCAAACTACAAATTCTTAGAATTTTTAAAAACGAACAATATTAAAGTTAGCGTAAAAGAAAATGGAGATTGTTTATTAAGAAATTTTTTTTATTTTCTGTATAGTGACGAAGATTTCCACAGTAAAGCTCATTTTTAAGTAATTTATAATGTTGTGAATAAATGGTAGGATTTTTATAAATATATAGTAGGAAACGATTATCATCAAAATGTGAACAGTAGTAATAAATATATTAACATAAAGTCAAAAAATAGGACTAATGGTATGAAAGTTAAAAGCTTTTTGGATTTATTACATGTTTACGTTATAGATAATTTCTTGAACAACGAAATTTAAACGTATGTAAATTCAAATAGTAATCTTAAACTAAAAATTAATCTTTAAGAAAAGATATAATAAAAAATATAGCAATTGGTCAATTAAACATTACACCTCAAAAAGATCATAAAAAGCATTGGAAATAGTAGACAGAACGTTAAGAGATTTATGTAATACTGAAAGATAATTTGGAAGTAAATTAATTATTCATGAAGTTGATTTTCGTCAGATTCTCCCAGTGATAAGAAACAGTCATAGAAAAATTAAACTAAAACAAACTATTGAATCTTTATTTTTATGGAACTCATTTTAAATTTTAAAATAAAAAATCAACATTCGTTCTAACGATAAAGGATTTTTAAAATTATTATTAAGAATTTGAAAACGGGTAATAAAAACTTTGAATATTCTTAAAAGTTGGATCTCAAATAATGAATGTTGTGAAATATTTTCTAGTATCTACAACTGTTCGATAAATAGTGTTTAAGACTTACATGGCATAACGAGAACACCTCTTATTGGAATAATAAAATCCTTAAAAAATTAACTAGAGAAATTGTAACTTACTATAGTATTGATAACCAAACTTAAGAAGGAGTTGATTAATCAGATGATAATATTTATTTAATATTTCTGGTGAAAATGTTGAGCAATATTCGTAAAGGATTACGACCTCATGAACTAAATCTCAAAATTGGTACAATAGTGATGTTACTGAGAATTTTAAGTACATCAGAAGGACTTCGTAATGAAACACGTTTACGAATCACAAAACTGTGACAGTATCGTATGGAAGGAGAAATAATAACTGGAGAAAAAATTTGAAATAGAATCTTAATTCAAATAATAACTTAAGACACAGGAAACTCCTCAACATAACCGTTTATTTTATATCGTAAACAATTCCCTATCGTTGTGGCATTTGCATATGGCAATAAACAAATCCCAAGGTCAAAATTTTGATAATGTAGGTTTGTTTTTTTTAAAAACCCTTATTTCCTTATAGTCAGGTATATGTGTCTTTATCAAGATACAAAGATAAAAATAATTCATTTATTTAAGTAGAAATGCAAAAAAGTACAGAAATAGAAAATGTTTGTTTGGAAAGAGATTTTTACACAATTTGTTGACTTCACTTGATGATTTTCATAGATAAATCGGCAGTATTTATGGCAATAAATTAAAAGTTACTAATAAATGTTCCATCATTTAACAAGTATACATGATATGATGTATAAAAATGTTGTGGGGGGAGCTGTAGGGGGTCTCTGGGGAGGCTGCAAGGGCTGTGGGGTGTCTAAGAATAAAGTTAGAAAATGTCAAATTAGCTATGAAAACGGTCAAATTTTATCTTATTTGTGGGGCTGTGGGGGGTACCATGTCTGGGGTCTGTGGGGGGGCTGTGGGGTGGATTTGTAGAATGTCCCACACAAATAACTGTATAGTATGTAGAACTTGTGGTGGCTCAGTCAGCTAGGTCGTGGATTGACACACGGGAGACCGTGGTTCGATTTCTAGCCAGTGCAACTTTTCGCGCAAGTACCTCTGTAATTTTCCACATGTGCTTTTTCACCCCGCAATATTCCTCGAGAAAGGTTTAGGCGACCTCCTCGCAGCAAAATAACCTAACTTTTTTCTATATCCCTCCTGTAATGGGAGGCCTTTCATCTCTCTTCTTGTCCCTCTCCCAAGTGCTAAGTGCCCTCAGTAGTGCCCTTATAAAAGGAGCCGGACGTAAAGTACTATAATATAAAAAAAAAAAAAAACTGTATAGTATAGGCATATATATATATATATATATATATATATATATATATATATATATATATATATATATATATATATATACACTTATTAATGGTGACTTATACTGACATTATTATGTAAAAACAGGTTATTATGAGGACAAAATCGTTTTTTTACGGACTGTCCTCCTATATAAGTGGGGCTTGGCCCCCCTCTTCGTTTCGTATGTTAATTTTCAAGAAATATCTAAAACTTAAGAATTTAATAATCTACTATAATTAGAATATAATACACATAATTAATTGTAACTCAGTTTGTTTTCTTTTCTTAATGCTGTTTCTAATATTTTAATCACTAAAAATATACGTACAACATAAAATTTTATATCACAATGTTTTAGTATATGATAAATACAACTTATACTTAGAATTATCGTATTCAAAGATCGAAATTTCAATATAAAGGCTTTTTTGTAAGAAAAATGTACAAATGTGTATTATCGTATGGATTAAAATATTAGGTAATTAGTACTTTCTAATATTATAACATAGCAGCGTTGTGATATTCGGCCTCAATATTTTTTGATCTCACTGTCTTGTAACATATGGTAGTATAAGTGACTCTACGTTCCCTCTCCTCAAACTTTATAACTAGAGGCCCTTGGGCCAAGGGAAAGGAAGAGCGAGCAAGGAGAGAGTCTATTTGGGGAGTACGCGACGAGCCTTTGTAGGGAACACACGCGCTATCTTGCCTTTGATTACAGTATCTTGAATAAAGGTCCTTTAAATAATAAGTGTTGATCATTCTCGCGAAGCACCTCCTTATCATTATCTTTCTTACGTAACAGTTTTTGGTGCTAAGTGTGGGGTACGGTAAGAGTAAGAATTTTTTTGTTTACTTTCATTTTACGCGTTTCAAAAAAAATTCCACCGAGAAGCACACATAGTGCAGTGCCGCGAGAACGCAACGATTTGAAATCAAGAAGCCAAGGATCCAACCAGAGGCAAGAGTACCAGTTTACAAGCAGAGGTTACAGCAGCCTGGAAGCCAACAGGACTAGGGTACCCATCGCTGATAATCACAAAATCAAGGGGACAAAGGACGAGGAAAATAGTCTCCAAAATCTTATTTCTATTGATGTGCATATCGACTAGCACGTCAGTACATATTTATAAAATTAATTGTATCCCTTACTCCCAAGGCAAAATAGGAGAGGCACTAATTAGGTAGAGATAAGAGCGTTAGATTCTTATTCTTTTATTCTTGATGTATATATTATTCATCCGACATATTTATATATATATTATATAAATAAACTTATTATTTCATCCGCTCCCCCTTTTAGTGCTTTTTCTAAAAAGCAAAACATAAATTACGCGATGAATTAGATTTAAAACGCATTGGATTAGTAGAATTTTTGTTGGCAAAACGATTTACGTAATAAAAGAATTCGAGAACAGGGGGAAAAATCAGTGACTCATGACGAAAAAACTTGACGAGTCGGTCAAAAACAGAAAACAGCAGAGACCAGAGGGGAGAGAGAACAGCTTCTTAAGAAGAGGATAAGTGTCATAAATTGGAGCAAGCACGGACAGTAGGGAAACTCTCTTGCCCGTCTGTTCTCTCTCAATCTGCTGCAGCTAGGTGAAAGGGACCAAATATTAGGACCTGAACATAACATATATCGTATCGAGAGCTGGTCCAGGGACCCTCAGCATTATCTTTTCCGATACAACAAGCCCACGCGTCTACACTCACTCGGAGCCTACTACAGTGACTCAGAGTGAGCCAAATAAGCCATGAGTGAATCACAGACACATGAAACGTCTGGAAATAATAATTTGCACCCATATCGGCTAAAGTATTTATCACTATTCTTACTGTTATCATTTTTTTTTACGAAAGCAAACGACAGATACCCCTAAAAAAATGTTTCTCCCCATTGACCACCACAAAAATAAATCACAAAATTAAAGAAAGCAAGTGCAAGACAAATACCGCCCTTTTACTTTCTCGTCCCACCCCCTTTTATTCTTTTGTCCGATTATTATTTGCCCACGACACAAGTAATTAAATGCAGGTATATCGCGAGAAGATTTAATAAGCTCTGTCAAAATTAAAGAGAATTAAAAAAAAACAAAAAAAAAAAACAGTAAGAGAGAAAATGATACATCTCGGCAGCATTACTCATGAGTCAGAAAGCAAAGACGAAGGCCTGGGTAGTATAATAACCAACACGTGCAGACCCGGGCCTAGTAAAAAACAGCAAAAGGAAAACATGAAGGAACAGACGTTGGAATTAGAGCTGGAAGCAGAGGGGTGTGAGGAACTTGACGCTCTAGACGAGAAAACCAAGGCGATAGTAATGGGCCTGTTTTCAAAGATTAAAGCAAAGTTAAAGAAAGCAGAGGAAGCGGATGCACAACACATAACGGTCACAAAGACTGTCCAAAATTTTATCACTAGAAAAGAGAAATCCCAAAAGTATGTTTCACGACACAGAACCTTGCACGGGACGTTAAGAAACAAGCACGGGACTTGTGAACAGAGGGGCCAGTCCTCTTTCGGGCGAATGAGTCATCGAGCAAAGCGTGAGAAGAACCGAGGAAATATGCGAAGCTCAAGCAGACATAACGAATAGGCGGGAGACACAATGGGGCATGCCAGAGAGATAAGGGTGGCCGAATTTTACTGCAACTGGCTTCGAATATAAAGAGCCTGAGAAACACGGGATGAGAGACTTGCACAATCAACAGCTACTGGACAATATAAAAAGATGAGCGATAAACTGGAAAGGAGAAAGGAAGTCGCGTTTACAACAGCGATACTACAACTGAATATTAACTATACAAACCGAGTCGATTGTGAGGCAAATAGAGATAGAATATGGGATGACACAGACCACACTAGACCTCAATTCACGAACTACACACAAGCGACAAACAGCTATAATCACCCACGCAGAGCACAGAATGCGTAGCATAACATTCTGCCCTCACTCAGTCATATGGCAAGCAACATCCCGTTTTTTGATGGTGATCTAATCAATCTGCCGCTATTTGAAAGGATGGTGAGGATGACCGTGCTAATAGTGGGTCCAGAGAACGAATTATTTTTCCTTAGCACGCTTTCAAGCAGACTGAAAGGAAAAGCGACCGAAAATTTTGCGCGCAGACTGGCTCAATTTGGGACAGTGCGGAAATTTCTTCGGAAACTGTCAAGGAGATACGGCAGCATCAACAACGCAGACATGCTGATGGCACAGCTCAAAACAATCAGGCAGCAAAGCCAAGAATCAATAGAGAAGTACAGTAGAAGAGTACTTAAACTGTACAATAGGCTAACGATGCTGCACGAATTGAACCCAAAACTTGAACTGCCTGTCCAAAAACAAGTGCTGAAGGAATGCGTGGAAGCAGAGGCAGTGAAACAATCTACTAATGGTCTACGTCCAACGTACGGAAGTAAGGTCACATGCTAGAACCCGAGGACCCTCTGCGAAGCAATTATAGAGGCACTGAAAATAGAGAGCGACCTAAGTCTGTGGCATGCAATACTGGTAAGTGCACTGCCTACATATAATACGATGACTGAGACGGGACCACGAGTAAATCTAGCAAGCAAGGAAGAAAAAAGAACGGAGATTACTAATGGGGCACAAGAGGCAGCAGCAAGTGAGAAACGCTAACAGTCGACGAATGCCGAAGATTGATGGCTTTGATGAATGACAGGAAAACGTTAAGAGATAACGGGAGGGAACCAAAAGGAAACTGCAACTATCGTTAGAGATCGGGACACCACGCGAGAAACTGCTGCTCACGTAAGCAAGACAGATAGGAGGAGGAAAGACAGCGTAACGAAGGATATAACCAACCCGTAGAAAATACTAATATCAACAGAAACGCCTATAATTTTGGGGGCAAAAATGATAAGTACGATAATTATAATAATTACAACAATTATAACAGGGGCTATAACAATGGCCCATCGGAGTCGTACAACAGAAATAATAACTACTACAACAGAAACAACAATTACAATACTCGAAATAATGGAAACAGTAATAACAATAATACGAATACCAATTATTATAATAGGAATGATTACAATAACAGGTACAATAACTACAATCCCACTGGCAGTAATTATTACTTCAATTGCGGCTACGGTGACCCTTATAATGATAACAACGGGAACACATCCAACCGTTATGAAAATGACTATACAAATCAGGACAGTATAATAGAAGAGACCGCCCGCCAGGTCACCATCGTCGACGTGTGTGTCCCCTTCGAAGACAGGAGGGAGGCCCTTGGTCAAGCTCGCTGGAAAAAGCTAAACAAATATCAGCCGATTGTGGACGAGCTTACCAAGCTTACCGGGCTACCACGTCGAGGTGGAGGCCTTTATTGCGGGAGCGCTTGGTGCGTGGAGTGGCTACAACGAGAGGGTCCTCGGCCTACTGAAGATCGACGGATGGTACGCCAGAATGATGAGACGTTTTATGGTGAGTGATACAGTGTGGTGGTCGAGAGACATATATGTTAAGCACATGTTCAGTGCGCGCCAGTACATGTGAACGAGGGCGTGACGGTGATTATTTATTGGTGAACTATTAGCAACAAAAGCGAAGGTCAGAGCCCAATGCTTGTGTGTTTACAGTACAAACTTCGAAATACGCTGCTGCTTAAAAATAGCAATCAAGGCTACATGCATCAAACTATTAGTATTAACAAGAAGGGATGGCTATAATAGAAACTTTATAAGACCTAGGCCACCGCAAGATAGGGGCCCACCGCAGCAAAGAAACATCGAATACGGCCCTGATAATAGGAGAGATGGATCGGTTGTTTTAAACTTGCAAGATGTTTGGCGCGGTCCCCAAACGCCGAGCATGAAGTAGAGAGAGAGAGAGAGAGAGATGGAAGAAAGCGTGTCCAGCGGAGAAGAAGGTGCGAGAGAAAAGCCGCAAAAGGCAGAGCAAGAAGTAGTGGAGGCGGAGATGCACAACAGTTCAAATACTAACGCAGTGCATAAAATAATAAAAAGTAATAAGGCAGAATGTGAAAATCCTCCTAGACAATAAGTGGGCAAACGTACAAGAAGAGGGAGGAGAGCCCCCAAAAAAAATAATCGGACAAGGGCATCGGACACATATAGAGAGAATGAAGAACCCAAGCATTTGAAGTGTGATGAATAAAAAAAGCAGCTTTCCGGAAAAACTATAAAACTCGCGAGAACAGGGCATAGGCCACCATCGGTTTAGTTACAAGGACCACAGCTAAAAAACGAAAAGGTAACTTTTTATGTGGATACCTGCCCAGAGATTTCTATCATAAAGTTTAATTTTTTTTTAAGTAAAAACTTCTTATGGCGCGTTGGGCACTTTTCTGAATGAGCATTTTCAGCCGTTCTCGCAACAAACGAGATTTTACGCAGATATTCTCCGCGTGTATTCTTATGATATATGTATACTATACGCGCTCTTTGCATGGGCATTCGTTCGTGCTTTCACGACAGACGAGATTACATACCTATATGTATACTCAGAGTGTATAGGTATGCGAGAGCACTGCATGCTATACGCAGCAGCGTTGGTCTGAGCATTCTTCCACGCTCACAGTTCATGCTTGATCGCACGTAGCGCCGCTGCCTGGATCTCACCGCGAACTACTTGGCACAAGAATTCAAATTCAAAATTGTATGATTTTTTCAGCAGACAGTAGGTGCAGAAATTCAAATTTGGAAGAAATCTTTGTATGTATTAGCTAATTAATGCCTAAAAATATTGGATAATGTTGTATAATTACATACATTAATAGTATACCAAGAATTTCTTCAAATTTGAATTTCCGCGCCTACTGTCTGTTGAAAAAATCGTACGATTTTGAATTCAAATTCTCGCGCGAAGTAGTTGTCGGTGGGATCCAGTCAGCAGTGCTATGTGCGATCAAGCATGAACTGTGAGCGTGGAATAATGCTCAGACCAACGCTGATACGCAGTCTTTGCATGGGCATTCGTTCGTGCCCTAGTGACAGACGAGATTGAGAGTTTTTTATATTTATTTTATAAATGAATATTAAACGGAAAATTTATTTGTTTAAACATTTCATTTGACTTGTGTTGCTGCTATAATAGTGTGTTAAAAAAATTAATAAATTTTGTATTTACTATTTACTAATATTTACTCATTGAAATAAAATTACTTTCTTCAAATATAGTTTCTATATAACTATACTTCATGTCCATTCAAAAAGTGCCCACATTGCTTTGATAAACTTAATTTTTTATGTACAACTTCTCATTTTACGAGCACACCTAAAAATGCTTACCCAAAAAAGTGCCCAACGCGCCATAAGTTCAAGTTTTCACTTCTGCCTGCACTCCCGGAGTGCTACTTGTACTTGGTTTTAAGCACTGACATGCTAATAAACAGTAGGTATCGCGTGGCTATTATTGGCGTGACTTACGAAGCACGCAAGACATTGGGAACAGTACAGGTTCAGTTACAAGGGCTGAAGTGCACATTTCACGTTGTCCCCCATGACTCCCCTATTGACGTGGAAGGAATAATAGGGTGGGATACGTTTAAGCGATATCGGGGCCAGGTAAGCGCCGCTGAGAATGTAATTAAATTAGAAGATGTAGAGATAGCACTGTTGAAGCCAGATTGTCTTAAAATTCCTGCGAGATCAAAACAAATTGTTTATGCGCGAGTAAAAAATGATAGAAATAGAGCAGAAAATGGCTGGATACTCCTGCAAATGATGGAGGAGGGGATATTATTTGGAAACTTTCTAGCGAGAAATATCAACGGGAAGATAGTTGCAGAATGTACTTATATGAGTGATGAGACAAGATATGTGCCTGTTCTGGAAGTAGAGCTGCTAAGTTACAAAGAAATTTATCGGAAGCACTCAGAAATTGACGGGGACAATGTCGAAAGCTTGGGGGAAGCGGTAATAAGGTTATTTAACGAAGAAATGGGAAGTGACGAAGAAAAAACAAAAAATTTTACAAAAGACGAAGAAGAGTTAGAGAAACTGAAACGGGTGAACAGAATAATTGAACTCGTAGATACAGCCAGGTTGCAACGATAAAGAAATAGAGCATGTGAGAGGACTAATCGAGTTAAACTTCTACGTATTTGGCCTTGACGGAGAGCCTCTGAAAGCAACGCATCTCGTCAAATACCGGATGAAGACGACAACAGATAAACCAATAGTTGCAAAGAGGTATAGATACCCACCGTCGATCAAAGACCAAATGAGAACAGAACTAGAGAAAATGCTAGAGCAGGGAATAGAGGAACCATCTACCTTTCCATATAGCTTAAACACTTGGATAGTAGCAAAACAACTGGGGCCAAACAACGAAAAAAGATTTAGGGTCGTCACAGATTTTAGTCTGCTTAACGAAGTCACGGTGGGATCGTGCTATCCATTACCATTTTAAAGTGATATTTTAGACAACCTAGTATCTGCACGCTACATTACAGTAGTCGACCTAAAGTCAGGATTTTTTCAAATTTAAGTGCACGAAGACGACGCGCACAAAACGGCATTTTCAGGGCTGGACGGGCATTACCAATACTAAAGAATGCCCATGGGGTGTAAAGACTCGCCGAACACATTTTTAAGGGCAATCGCTCTAGCACTTGCAGGTTTGCAAGGTCATCAGGTCGATTTGACAATCGAACTCAAGAAGTGCCAGTTTTTGAAGAGCGAAGCAAAGGTGTTTTTCCATATCGTAGGTTATGGACAAATAAAGACCGATCCTAAGAAGATCAAAGCAGCCAACAAATACCCACGTCTGACAAACGCAAAAAAGGTTAAACAATTTTTGGGATTTTACGGATATTAAAGGCGATTTATAAAAGGCTATGCAAAGATCGCCTGACCCCTATCTACGCTATTAAAAAAGGGTATAAAATTTACGTAAAGTGACAGTGAAGATAACGCATTCAAAACTCTTATTGAAATACTGTGTAGCAGACCAGTGCTCGTTGCCCGAGACTTGGAAAAATCCTTTATAGTCACGACAGACGCGTCAGATTACGCGATTGGAGCGATCCTTAGTCAGGGAGAGATCAGAAAAGATAGACCGTGTGAGTACGCGTCTCGCTGCCTTAAAAAGAGTGAACTTTGCTACCCGACATACGACAAAGAGTTATTGGCGATCGTATTTGCAAAGGAGCAATTCAGACCATATTTATATGGGCGCAAATTTGCGGTGATTACAGACCACGAGCCGCTAAAGTACTTTCACTCATTTACAAAACTAGACATTCGTTTTAACAGGCTTAAAGCGGAACTAAGAGGATATGATTTTGAAGTAATATACTGCCTGGGCGTAAAGAAAGGACCACCAGACGCATTATCGCGAAACCCAATACTAAAAGAGGGAGAAGTGAATCCCGAAAAACCACGCCAAGAGCTATACCAGCTAGCAGACGAACAAGAGAACGAAGAACCGGCCGATAGTGACGGACCATCTGCGCGCATATTTAAAGTACGGGCAACTTGTAAGAAAAGAATTCAAGGCAATCCGAAGAAAATAAAAATCCATGGCACCGACTAAGAAAATTCGAACGGTATAACACGAAAAAGAACACGATATCGGGGCGAGAATCGCGAAAAAGGTTCAAATATGAGTACAGAAAGTCAAGAAAACAACGATGCGGACTCCGAATTAGAGGAGTCTAACGAAAACAATTCGTCACTGCAGCAAGCACTAAGGAATCAAAACAAGGGAGAAGTACAAGAGGTTGCAGAAAAAGAAGAAATAATTTCGCAGGGGACAACAGAAAAAAAATTGGTCTACATCAAGAAAGAGCCAGGCTTTCAGAAGAGAATAACTGCTACAAGTACGCTAGCAATACTAGCACAAAGAGAAAAATTACGAAAGGCACGCAAACGACTACTTGACACTTTGCAAAGACAGAAACTGGGCTTTTCAACTACTTAGCTGACGACGAATCCGTCGAGAGAAGTAATAATAGCCGATTGTGATACACCATTACACAACGTTAATAGCAAAAATCAGAAAGTAACTACAGAGGAACAGGAAACTACTACAGAAGAAAAGGAAGAAAGCATAAAACAAGCAAAGGAACTTTTAACAAATGAACAAGAAGAGTCGAACATACACGATTTATTAGAGGGAAGATCCAATGAACTACGGGCTCTAGTAATGAGAGACATCAAAAAGCGAGACGTAAAAGGCAGACTGGCAATGAGAGTAGATATGTGGGAACCTAGTGAGATAATAACAACAGAGAAAGCAGCGTTACACACGTCAGCAGACGAAAACAAAAACACCCATGACGGGGTGAACATGGTCCAGTAAGAGGAAAGTGAGAACGCGGTACGAGACGAACGCAATAATCTCTCAGAAGTCGCCCCCCCAGATAAATGGTTAGATTATTTAAAGGACAAAACGCGAAGAAAAACTTGTGAATACGCATAACCTGGTAGTAGTCTGACAAAAATATTGGAAATACCATCCGACCTACCTGAAAGCTGTCTGTTTCACAGCCTCATATGGTTATACGAACTTGATATCTCAACTACTGAGTTACGAACGATTCTGCGCAGTTCTAATTTATTACAAAAATGCAGGGAGCCAGATAAAACAAAAAAAATTTTGGAGTCACAAACAATGTACCGGAACAGCGATTTCACTTAATTGTTCTCCCAAGAATTTAAGAAAAATATTTGTGCACACTAACCAATGGAAAGTACATTTACACTCATTACATTGCTATGGCAGACGGTGAATTTGGTCATTAACATCTAGAAGGCGCAGGTAAAAATGCACATTATACGCCTTTTATGCAAGTTTCTAGCATGATAAATACAGAATATGAGTCAGGGACGGAGCCACAAAAAGACCGTAGCAGTAGTTAAGGAAGTGAAGAGCGTAAGCATGGGTCCAAACTAGACAATAGAGTAGACAGAGGCAAACGAGGACAAAAGTAATTCAGAAAAGGAGCAAGACACCCGAAAGTGCAGTGGATACAAGTAAGCATACGGAAAAACGGGGAAACAGCAGCGACAATGACAGCAATGAAAGTACAGTAGAGGAAGAAGGAGAGCAAGCCAACAAGTCAAATGACGCGTTATGCGAAACAGAGAGCGAGGTCAAAGCCAACACAGTCATACACTCATCATTGATGGAAAAACATAGAGTGTGCAGAACACGCCTACCAACGGAAATGCCACCATAGGCATCGAAAAAAAAAGAAGATCCACCCCTACTACAAAAACTCAACAGGATCGAGGGACACCCATTTAAGTACTTAGACAATCTAGCGTTTATGACGATAACAGAGGCAGTACCTAATACAGAGGTCATAGATGCGCTGAGAGGGGATTTATTAATCCAACACGCATGAATGACGAAGGAAAAAGCGTCAGAAAAACTAAAATAATAAATACAAGGAGAATAAAAATTATGCATATGTATGTAAAGCAACATTTGAGAAACGGCGCTTACATCAAACTTAAAAATATATATTAAGGCTCTCAAAGAGGTAGTAGTAGCAAACGAAATGAAAACGATTGGAATTGTTAGAGATCTAGCGATTCTCAATCTAACCCAGTGGGGATACTTTGTCGATACCTTTGAGGAAATATTCAAACATGTTAGACCAGCAGCAGGACTCTACACGAACACTCTGGTCATCCCACCAGCAGATCAAATATTTAAAATCATTGGAGAATACTACGAAGCGGCAATAGGCGGACATAGGGGAATAAACAAAACATATTATAACAGAATCGCCAAAGACTACTATTGGAGAAACATGCGCCCAGATGTAAGACAAGTCATCCTGGGATGTCCATCGTGGCAGACGAAAAAACTCGTCCAAATTAAAACAAAACAAGCAATGCTCATCACTGGCACACCCAGTACACCGTTAGAAAAAATCTCTATAGATTTCTACGGGCCCATCAGTAAACCCTCAGCAACTAAGTATACACATATTTTATCTATACAAGACTGGCTCACAAAATTAATAGTTCTTGCACCTGTGAAGAGAGCAACTGCCGAAGAAACGGTAAGAGCGATAACAGATAAGTTTATAGCGTACTTTTGGCTGCCGGAACATTTATTATACGTACACATATAGCATACACTTTATGAATAAAAGCATGGATAAACTTGCAAGGCTGTTTAAAATAGACAAAATAGGAAGCACAGCATTCCACCCACAAACAAACGGTGCCATTAAAAGAATGCATCATACTCTTATGGAATACATCAAGGCATATGTAGAACAAAATGATGACTGGGACAAACATTTACCTATTTGCATGCACTCATACAATATTACGGACCATCAGAGTACGGGATACTCACCACACGAATTAGTTTTCGGACAAAGAGCTAGAACACCATCTGGTATCAGACTGCCACCTAAGGGCCAAACTTTGGATGAACATTTCAAAGAGTTAGTTAAGACCCTGACAGAGATGAGAACCATTGCAGCAATAAACCAAGTTAAGGCGAAATACCGATCAAAGTATTGCTATGACCGCCAACTGAATACAAGATATTTCTTAGAGGGAGAAATGGTTTACGTGCTGAAAGAGCCATCAAAGGGTAAACATAATTCACAGTACGAGGGCCCATATGAAATAACAGGCATTGATTACATTAACAGAAATTGAAAACTACGGAGAGGTGACGAGATAAGAGTATCTCACGTAGATAAGATCAAAAAAACATGTTTGGTAAAGGCACCGTTAGAGAATGCCAACAGTGTGAGGCGCACGAAAGAACCTCCCTAAACATTTGATTGTACGTAAAATTTTTGCGGCCCCTGAATGCAGCGCGAAAATATAACAGAAAAGAGGAATTAATTAGATTTACGATAAAATTTTTTGTGGCCCCCAGACGTGCCGCGAACTACATATATACGTATATTGGACTTAGATTCGCAAGCTTACAGGAAAAAAAGTATAATAGGGAGGTACGCATAAGCAAAGCATTAATAACATCAATCAATAGTAGAATTTGCATTAAATTAATTTAAAAAAAAGACAAAGCGAGAGAGGGCGTGTGTGGCACTCTCTAATGAGAAAACATACTCTAATAAGCGTAGAATTAATTCTTTGGACAAATTTACATATTATAGATGGTACAACAGGAAAAATTATGTATACGTATAGGCTGAGATAAACATGTAAATTTAAGTAAATATATGCGAGAGGTGCGAAAAAAAAAAATGTTAAATTAGCAAACGGAAAAAGTATGAACAAATAACAATTCCTTTTTGTGGCCCATTGACATCTTTATTGTATAGAAAAAACTCATTTTAGCAATTATTGTTAGGTAGAGAGGAGCATAGAGGAATAAAAGTAAAATAAATTAAGCAATCGCAGGAAAAAAAATATTCTTTAACGGGCCCACGAACTCACGTCAAAGAGAAGAGGTTTAACCTCCCTTTCTTCCCTCCCTTCCGTCATTTTTCACCAGTAACAATCCTACTCCCTCCGTCATGATCCACTGACAATCAGAACGCCTGAAATGACACACACAGTCGTCATCAAGTATCAAATCGACTGCCACGTCCAAGGCAACGACCAGACTGTTTGTCAAACCGTCCACCTCAAAGTCAGCATAATTTTGCAAAAACTACATGGACCAGTACTTAATCGTTCATGCAAGGGAGACTAAAAATAATGCACTCATATCACCACTTGACCATCGAGAGGAATAATTGACCACACCCAGTGTGCGGCAGTGTTTCTGAGAACTTGGCCTTTGAAGGACAACGTTACTAGGCCACCCTCATTCAAACACGATCGTTGATACTGGAGGCATACCAATCTACAACCTGCATGCTTAACTGAAAGAAATAAAAGACGATTGCTATCATATAAGCTGTTACTTAAATAAGGACATTGCGCAACAGTGTACGCAAACTGCTCCTGCTTTTGAAAAAATAAAATTGCATCCATAAGAACCGCATACGGAAATTCTACTGGCGCAAAAAGGAAAAAATCATGTTGTGACTCGAGTAGAGTTGAAACTCAGCTTTAAGAACTTAGTCAGCCACGCAATCATCTTGGAAAGTACACTTTCTCTAGATATTACAGAGGGAAAAAATAGCGAAAAAGCAGCCAACAAAATCAGCAAATACGTCTAGGGCGTCGAGAGTGGAAGTCAACAAAAAAAATATCCTTATAATTCCTTCCCTAAAACTGACCCCATAAGAAAAGAGAGAGGAAGAGTATGAGGTAAACATTATATAAGAGTATGTATAAATAAAAAATACTTAAATAAAAATGTACGATACAGGTCAAAACTTAAATGCAGAATACACCTCTATGAAATGATTATTTTTTATCCATACCTCCAAGCTTGTTTCGACTAAAAAAGAAATACAAGTAAAATGTAAGGCAAGCAATCGTCAAACTATCCAACTCTACAGTGTTCTTTAATGTGTTATATGACCCCACAGGCAAAATGGGGCGCATAATATCATAACCGACTTTTCTTAAACTCAATAAGCGACTCATATGTTCACGTAGAGCTGATGCGAAAGAAGGGATAACGTAATGAAACATATTTACGATTGAGAAGTTTTTTTAACTAAGGGAAAAATACCCACGTTGACGAAAACACTAAAATAAATAACAATAATTATACAAAAAAAGTAAAGAAAAAAAAATTAAAAGATATACGTTCATTATTATGAGCTTTATATGTGAGGAGAGAGCCACACTTGCAGCTCAACGCTAACCGAATAAAGGGAAAATATAAAAAAAAGGATAAGTTACATATGGTAATACATTTAAATAAATAGCTATCGATGGGACATAAATTGTGTTAGGACAAGTATTTACCACAGGTCTAAAGTGCGGACTCATAGGCAGCAACCAGGGTTAGCAGCTTATATCTAACAGCTTTATACATTACAGGGTTAATAAATTCGGCATGGGGCTTCTTTTTCTTATATATAAGTGCCTTCTTCATCAAGAGGGGGCTACTACTAAATTGTTACGGGATGTTTACAGGTAAACAAAGAGCTCAAGAGGAAGCACGAGAATTGGCAGTAATCGAAGCCGCGCTGACAGTAGAACTCGGAGCAGAAAGGTGACTGCAATCCTCTAGACGGATACTAGATTTGCTGGTGACCGTGATACAAAATTAAAATTCATGAGCATCGAGGATGAGCGCTGGGAGTCGCTTGACTGCATCGGGGGGCGCAGTTCGAAGGACCAAACTAAGAAAGAATTTTCTGTTTTAAAATATGTAGTTAGTATCGAAAAAGTCATTTTAAGTCGAAAAAAAAAAAAAAAAAAAATTGGTAGTTGTAGCTGTAATAATGATAATAATAATTATAAGAAAGATAGTAATCATAAGCAAACGGACGTAAGCGCTGGGAGTCGCTGGACTATATCGGAGGGCGCAGTCCATAGGACGATACTTACAAAGAATTTTTTTCTTTCCAAAATGTGGAACAGCGAGAGAGTTATGTTAAGGTCTATTAAAAAAAAAAATTAAATAAAATAAAGTAAACAAAAAAGGTAATTGTAGCTATAATATTAATAATAATGATGATAAGAGTGTGGACGAAAGAGAGCGCTGGGAGTCGCTCGACTGTATTGGGGGCGCAGTCCGGAGAATGAGATCCAAAAAGATTTTTTTTATTCACTTGAATACGATAATAAGGAGTTTGTACGGAATTTTCTTCGTAATTAAACACATTCAGAAGTTAAAATAGAAACTATATTGTAAAACTAGATTCAATATAAAGTAGTACTAAGCAAATGCCCCCCTCACGGCGATTTTGTATATGATTGTAATACAAGGCAAAGCTCATACACAAACAGTATTGTTATACGTTCGACACACGATGAAAAAAAATCGAATAATTGACCGAGCAAAAATATTAATGTAAAAAAAAAGTGGTTCTTTACAGTTGACTAGAAGGATGAGTGTGAAAGATTAAGCTACATAAACAACACAGACGACAAAATACTACCCACACACATAAAGTCGAAAACAAGTATACAGACTCAACACTACATAAATTAAAAAGTCAGCGTCGTTGAGAACAACGACGTCGTGGTCTCGGACGTGTAACGTACGGTAGTATAGGTGAGACTCTACACTCTCTCTCCTCAAACCTCATAAGGGTATCAACGTAAGAGTATGCCAAACTATGATTGTTTTCACATGAATCAGAAACTCACAAGAAAAGCTTAAGTACATTGAATTGTGAAAGATATGGTGATATTCTATTAATTTTTGTTTACGGTGCGGAGACTGTCAAAGACATTTTTTATCATAAATTCAGAATATCCTGTTTTCTATAAATTTATCACTACAAAGTAAACGTTTCTCTATGCCCTTGTGTAGGCCCACCGTAAATAGATATTTTGTTTTCCTGTAAAACTCGCAATTGCTTTATACAGCGCTGGCAAGAACGTTGTTCATTAATAAGATATATTCACTTACACCTGAATTTTTTTCCTTTTTCTATGCTATCGTCTGCCTTACGTTTTTTGACAGATAATTTTTTATTGCTTTCTCTTTTTACTGATTACTTGTCCTTTTTGAGATTTTGGGTTGGTTATCATTGCAAGTAGTTTATTGCTGTTAAACAGTATTTGTTCCAATATAAGGTTTGAAATGAGTTTCTATTTTTTTATCTTAATCTCAATTTCGTCTGTTGGTAAGTGCACCATTGATATAATTTTAATAATAACGTTTTTCGTCAAATCATAAACAGACAATAAATTGTGCAGTAAATATACAATTTTTTCCATTACAATTTATTAGTTTTCATGTTATCTAGCTTTTTACTGTAGTATTTTATTTTTTTAACGACTTGAAGTTAACTACCCATCATGTAGTTAAAATGTCAATGTATATATGTATATCAGTAAATATATAAACAGCATAGCCCTTGACTTAGTTATTAACGTTATCTCCTTCTCTCGCTGTTTTTTGTTGCTTTCTTGTAAATACGATAAATAGAGACTTCTACTTACAACTACTTTCTCGAACATGACAGGGGTACTATCAACGACCGAAAAATTTTAATTAAATTTAATACTATTTTTCTCGGTAAATGATCAAGTGTCAAATTCTTTACCAATAACATAATAATTAATTTTTTGGCGTACAGCATGTGTTTTACTAAGCGCTTCTTTCGAAAAAGTGCGATACTTATCTCTGTTCAGTAATCCGTTATTTACTGCGTCATACTTTACCAACTTTATAATTACATATTATAAATATTCTATGGCATCCTCTTCAATTAATGCCACTTGTGCGGCACTGATTGAAGCATTTTTAGTTTTTCTTATTTCTACGAAAAAATGTAAACATTTGTTCCACCATCGATTACGCAGGCTCAAATGTTACTCTACCTCTTATGTATACGACATACTTAGTAGCCAACATTATTGTTGTCTGTGTGGTTTCAAACAACAATCGACATCTCGTTTTATTTTTTTTAAATTCAGTTTATTCCACATTAAGTACAGAGCTGCATACCAATTCGGTAGGTATAATGAATGCTGTCTTAAATCGAAAATATAATAAAAGTAACATCTGCTTGTTTTTTCATCCTTTAACTTTCTGATGTTGAACTGTTCTCAAAATCATGGGGGAATAAGTAATTTTTTAATTTTACCTACTCTTTATTAAGCTAGAGTAAAAAATCGTTATTGTGTTAGAAAAATGCACTTGAATCGAAGAAATACTTTATTTCAATCGGGATATTGTTGCAAAAAAATTATTTACAGCATTGTCAAGACGAAATAATCTTAAACCTTTCCGTTATTATTAAAACTAAATCTATTCTTAGAATATTTGCGCAGTTTAATTAAGAAAAGTTTGTTATTCATACAGAAGTATTGTCTATTGTTATTATCTATTAGCGTATAATATTTAACATATGCATTTCAACATTCAGATCTTTAATCTTTTTGTGACATGGTTCATCCTCAGAATTCATGAAAGTTACTTTGAAGCGATTAATGGAATTATCAACATTTTCGACTTTTTTTAGTATTCAGATAGATGACATATGTATCAGACATAGGATCCAAGTTTTTCAGGACAATTGAAACTTTGGCCTGCATTTGCTTATTTAGTGCAGCTATTATCGAGAACGAAGATTCTATAAATGAAAAGTGTTTATATATAGTAAGGTGTAATAATGCATCTAAAAAACTGTGGAATTTTGACCATAAATGTTTGTGATAACAGTTAACTCTTCTGGCATTCTTTTAAAAAAACGGTTTGTAATGCCGTCCATCTTCTTAGTAGGCGTGACATAAGAGCTACCTCGTTTCACGGAGTCTCTAAGTAATTGAAAAATCTAATTGTTACAATTTTTAAATTTTCTTAAGATCGCTTTTGCTTCTCGAGCTATGTGCCTTATCTAATTTAGAAAATTATTGCATTGTTTTGGCAATGCTTCAACAGCGTTTTGAGAGCAAAGGTGCTGTAGGGGACAAGAACATTTTGTTTTTAAGCCTGTCAGAAATTTCTTTGTCAATCTAGCATCGGCCGAACCGTACTGTTCAATAATTAAACAGTTGTTATTTGTACAAGTTGACATTATATTCTAAACGTCAATACGTATGCCACTAAAGCATCTTAATATTATTGATTTCAACGCATCAGCATAACCTGATAAATTACCATTTACCTAGTACACCAGAGTTATATCGAATGCAGAACACATAATTACCTCTTTTTCCTCGTCAGCATACCTAGGAATAATGTTGAAAAAAAAGTTGGTTGTAAGATTAGTCGACTTATCGATAAGAGTTGAAAGTCTTCTACTTCTTAAAATTTACCTTATCTTCTGTGAATGAGCCAGCACTATCACATTATTACCAATGTTTTAAACTTATTTTTTTGGCATGGATTTATTTTTTTTTATAATAGAGTTAAATATATTAAACATTTTAAAAACTTACTGTGACGTTCTAACAGAAAAAAAACAAAAAATTGACTATCAAAAATAACACACACCTTAAAAATTATGATCAACGTGGAGGATACTGACACGTTTATATTATTTTATTAATTGTTTACCAGCTCTTACTATGTTCGTAAATGGTTGTCTAGAACCTGTTCGTTGATTACGTACTTACAGTTGCATTACGAAACATTCAGCTTTGAATTCTTAACTTGTTTGCGAACAAATCTACACTTGCAAGCATTGAATCAATGTCATTTGTAGTAAATCATTAAAACTGTTGTAAGTAAGCGTCAATTCTTAAATAATTCTTTCTCCAAATAGTACAACATTCAAGGTCTGTGATGAATTCACAGCAGTAATACTTTAACTACAGCCTTGTTTTACAATATAAGGCCATTTCTGTGATGCTTTTCTGACACGCCACCACCATAAGTAGGGACTCACTTGCGAGCCATCTTTTGTGGCTCTAGAGACCATTAATTACACATGCAATTCACAGCTAGTGCTGCTCACTCGTGCAAAAAGTTTTGTACACCACTTATTCGACATGTTATGTGACTGGCACACGCATGTCAGCTCGCACACCAGCACCAGCGTGTGTGCGAACTACCACGGGTGCGTCAATTGCATATCGTCAGTAGTATCGAAATTGCTCTTTTTTACGTGCTTTTCAAAGTTTGTATGTCTTTCCACTTTTAATATATTACTTTTAAGACGTATGCCAAAAACTTAACACCAGAAATCATCGAAAACAATTAAACTCTCACACAGCCGTGGTGAAAAACAGAAATTTTGTTCCCATAATATGTTATACTGACCCATTGATATTTATGACTAACATACAACATGCACGATTGAAACTGTTTTTCGAATTTGTACAGTTAATATGTTGCTCAGTAACTTAAGAAATAGAATTTAAAATAAGATATTTTGAACATGACATAGTAATTTCAGCACCTCATGCTATTGCAGAGATTGCACAGATTTTACTAGTTGTCAAAAAGACTGCTCAATCCATTGCCGAAATACAAAAAAAATTGTTTTTCTATGTTTTTTAGTAGAGAAAAAATTGGTTATTTTTTTAGAGAATGTCCTCAGCCATTTAAAAAGACATGTTTTGTTTGAATCACAAATCGACTTTACTTACTTGTTTTCAAATAAATGAACAATTACTAATTGTTTTGTTTGTTTTTTGTCTTCATCGCCGCTTCTGTTGCTTGTATAGAAATTGTACAACCATAAATCTTTTTGTCATAAACTCTCCTACCAAAAAGACACTTGAAAAAATTTATTTCTTATTGTGTATAATACACTTATGGTAACACAACACTTGAAAAATTTTTTTTTATTTTAAATAACTTTTGATTGACGTAGAAAATAAACTATTAAGTCAATTTTAAATTAACCACGTTAAAACAAAGATATAACATAGCATAGTCAGAAACTGTATAAACATAATTAAAAAATATAGAAGGCGTACATATATGTAGTACTAACTGCAGTTATAGCAGACAAGAAGTATATTTATATTTATGTATACAGATACACGCCATCAATATTTCTTAATTTTGTTCCTACACATAGATTTCTGTACAGCTATACAAGGTGTGTTAAAAAAATAACGAGAATGTTCGTTTTATAAGAAACATATTTATTCATTCATCAATATCTATTATGTCCCCTTCAAAATGATTCCCCTTGGATATAATACACTTGAGCCAACGCTTTTTCCAATCCTGGAAGAACTTTTAAAACTCGATCTTTGTAATAGCTTTTAGCTCTTTCAGCGATTCGCTTTTAATGTCATCTATGCTTGTAAAACGACGGCCTTTTAATGTTGTCTTTATTTTTAAAAATAGAAAAAAGTCATATAGAGCCATATCTGGAGAGTATAGAGGCTGAGGCATCGTTACAGTTTTGTTTTTGGCCAAAAATTCACGAACAAGCAAAGAAGTGTAAGCAGGTGCATTATCGTGGTGCAAAAGCCATTAATTGTTTTGCCACAAATCCGGGCGTTTTTTTCGGACTGCTTCACGCAAACGGCAATTGAACTTGTAGGTAGTACTCCTTACTGATTGTTTGACCTTGTGGCAAGAATTCATGATGTACTATGCTACTTTTTCACGTTTTCATCGGTTGTTGATGTGCTTGGGCATCTGGGTCGTTCGTCATCTTCAATGTTTTCGCGGCCATCTTGGAAACTTAGCTTATAGCTTATACTTGAAAACTTGTACCACTCGTAAAAATTTGCTTTACTTATAGCAAACTTACCATATGCCTTTGTTAACATTCTACAAACTTCGCTACACTTCATTTCATGTTTTACGCAAAATTGAATACAAATCCTTTGATCCATTTTTTTTTACAAACGATAATCGCCGAGCTTAAAGAACACGTCTAACGTTAGCGGCTGACACTTAAGAAGTAAGCAATAAATACTGTTAAAAAATTTATCGTACTCCAGGGGCATGTGTACCAACATAATTACAAAAAAATTTCTACAGGTGGACTCTCCAAACCCACGAAATTAAAAAATTCTTGTTATTTTTTTAACACACCTCGTACATATGGTTAGTATACTTTATTGATAAACATAACATATAAATATAAAGCTCTTCCGTGTGTACACACACACATATATATATATATATATATATATATATATATATATAGATATATATAATGAAGGCGTGTTCAGTGGTGGGGTAAACATTATTGGAGGAGTTGCCAAGATTTTTTGTTGCATACTTTTTCAAACGGTCTTTGCTGCATGCTATGAGATGTTTTACATCAAAAACATCACAGAAACAAGTGTGTTATGACTGAATGAACTAGTGATTTGAGTCTTTATAAGGTTTACGAACACCAATAAATAATGTTCGTTGTTGGCAGATGTCCTACAAGATCAGAAATAAATAAAAATATAAATTACGACTGTGTCAACACAACAGCTTAATTGTTCTTACAAACTGACAATGAACACTGTAATAACACTTTGAAGTTTTACTGTAAGAAATTAATTAACTAATGATCTGATAATTATTTCATAATTAAACAAACAGCTTTTTAGTGTGCTACGTTATATCCATGTTTTAACATCATTACAATGGAATTAACATGGTAGTTTTTTTTACGTCGACCAAATGTATTTAAAATAAAAAAATTTCTGTGGTACGTCGTTGCCATTAGTGTGTTATACACAATAGAAAATACATTTTTTAAGGTGTCTATTTGGTAGAAAAGTAGAAAATTTGATGACAAAACATTTATGGTTCTAAAATTTATATAAATATATTTATATATAAATACATAGCAAATCGTGAGATAAGTAAGTTTAATTTATTCTAAAACTGTGATATTATCAAGAACATATTATTTTTATCCTCAAATAAGGGTACAATAATTATATAACAAATATCGTGACACAAGAGTAGTACACCATGAACCGATGTTATTATTTTTCAGATTATCTGTATGCCTGCTCTCTCAATAAACTTTATCAGTTCAAAACATAAATGGATACGATAGATGATAGAAATATTTATAGAAAAAGACCTTATTTACAATAGGAGGCAGATAGTATTATGTCATATTCAAAATTTTTTTTTTTTATGATGTTTCTAAAGTTACATTAATACATGTTACCCCTAAACAGAAGATAGAGGACAGTTGTTATTATGCCTGCCTTACGTTAGTCATAAATATCAATGGGTCAGTATAACATATTAAAAAATAAAATTATTGTTTTTTACCATAGCTGTGTACAAAATAATTTGTGGTCGATAATTTATGGTGTAAGGTTTTTGGCATACGTCTCAAAAGTAATAAATTTAAACTTGGTAGACATATGAACTCTGAAAAATACAGAAAGAAAAGCCATTTTGATAACACTGACGATTAGATAATTAACATAGTACATTACAGTACTAGTACGTGAGAGAGGCAATAAATTTCCCCGTGTTAGCTTGCACTCTCGCTGGTTCTCGTGTACGACATATGTATATCAGTCACATAACTTCTCGAACTTGTGGTGTAACAATTCTTCGCACAAGTGTAAAGCACCAGCTGTGCGTTGCGTATGTAAATGAAGTTTATTAGAGCTTTTTTTTTCAAATTTAATCTCTCGAGTTTTATCGCCAAATATACAAGTCTAAATAAGATGAGTTTGGGTTTAGCATTGGTAGGAGACGCACGTAAGTACAAGCTGCAGAGCAATTGTACACAAGATAATAACAAGAACCGTAGAATGAAAGATCTAGGACACAAGGGAAAAAGGACCAACATAAAATACGAGTAAGAGAGAAGTGGAAGGCACAGCAACAGGAAAAATATCAGAATAAAGAGACTCGAAGTCACAGAACGAGTTAACCTACAATGAAGAGGTTATGTTCTTCCACAGCAGACATGAAAGACGACGAGAAGAAGAACACAAGGAGCACGACTAAGACACGTACAGGCAACGTGCCCAGCAAGACCGGGACGATCGTTAAAACACCAGTGGGGCAACAGACGATTCTCGAGGCCGGTTTCAGCAAGAGATTCAGAAATACATAAGAGATGTAGCAAAGAAGAAGAGAGATGAAGGTCTCAAGACGAAGGTCGGTTACATGAAATGCTGTTTAGAAGATAAGTGATTCAGATGGGATAAAGGATTCAGTTATCTGAGAGTAGTAGAAAGAGAGACAGAGAAGAGAACATAGCACATAAGAGAAGGGGGAGGAGAAGGGAGAAGGGTAAGGGTGTGTTTCTAGAATGTGGCTGGCTTAGCAAATAAAAACAATGATTTTTGGAGATATATAAATGAGTTTGACGAGGTGGGGCTAACAGAAACTTGGACGAAAGCAAAAAAGTGGAGCAAACTGAAAAGCAAGCTAAGCAGAAACTTTAAATGGTAGCATACAGAAGCCGTCAGAAAGCATTACAAAAGGAGAGCGAGCGGTGGCATGTTATACGGGGTAGGAAAAAATGAGTTTGGTGAAAAGTAAAATCTGTGAATTTGTGGAAAGTAAAGTGCTAAGTTGGACAGGGTCAGTGGACAGTGAAAAGTTCCACGCCTCCATTACGGACCACCCAAACCCCACCATCGCCGCACTCGGAAACCTCCAACCTGGTCGCTTCAACCTTATAAGACGTCCCTGCGCTCTGGCACAGAACCCCGAGGACCCTTAATATACTCTAGGTCTTCAATCTCCCCTGCTTTCATGGGATGCATCATTTCCATCTCCATGATCTTGACGAAACGAACGCGACTTCAATTCGTGCGCTCCCTTCAGGAGCACCCTTCTATTCGCCGTATCTTTTACGGCCTCAACCCTATACAATCACTTACATTAATCACAAGTACGCTTCCAAACACACAATACCCAGCGGACTCACACATCTACACACACACATACAATAACACAAAATTTAAGCTTCTCTAACTCCATCCCGGCGCAAGCCAAGATTCGAGCTTCACCCAGATGCGTAAGTGCCCCCTCCTCTCATCTCTTCAAGAGCAAGTTGGCCTCCGAAATTCTCCATTATTTTCCTTCTTCTTTCTCCTCTTATGCCCTTTTGTCTTCTAGGGAAGTGGTCCTCATGGACCTGTCCCATGCGGGGAGGTAAGTTTTTAGTCAGTAGGCACACTGGGTGAATCCGACACTACCACCAGATTAGCTAGGGTGTCTATGAAGATTTTCTTCTCCCCACTCCATCAAACAAAAAAAAAAAAAAAAAAAAACAAAAAAAAAAAAAAAAAAAAAAAAAAAAAAAACAGTGAAAAGTGAAAAATAATATTTTTGTTTAGCCAGGGGGTGAAAGAATTGATGAGAACACGAGAAGAGGATGGATGGGAACCAGGACAGAAGTTTTTGATCGGAGGTGACTGGGACGCGAGGAGAGGCAGTCTGGGGGGCCCACCAGATCCAGAAAGTGAGACAATAATCAGGAAAGCAAGAGACAGTGTAGTGTATAGTGAGGGAAAGATCCTGGTGAATAAATTGGAAGAGAGAGGATGGGCAATAATGAATGGGACAGGAGGAGGGACTGGAGAATATACATATATAGGGGAGAGTGGCCGCAGCACGATTGACTGCATTATAACTAACCCAGAGGAGGGGGGGGGAACTTGAGAAGTTAACAATAGGAATAAGAGCCGACTCTGATCACCTTCCGCTGGTTGCTGAAATAAGGACAGGTCAGTCGATGGAGGAGGTGGCAAAGAAGGGGGGACTCAACGTCAGGTAGGGTTGTGAAGGAGAGGTTATAAAATAAAGAGCTTACAGAGACCTATCATAATAAGTGTGAAAACTGGAAGGCACAAAAAAGTAACAATGACAAGAGGATGCAAGAAATATTAGACAAGGTTAAACAAGCCATACCCAAAGTAGAGAGGGTGGTGAAACAGGTGGCATTAAGGGAAAGACCATGGCATGACAAAGAGTGGGACCAACAGAAGAGAATGCTGAGGAAAACCTTGAGGGACTTGAGTAAAGGTGAGCTAAACCAAGAAGAAAACAGGACAAGAAAGAGAGAATATAGAAGTTAATGCGCAGAAAAGAGAAAAATATATAAGGCAGAAGAGTTGAACAAGATCAGACAGATAAAGACAGAAAAGGAGGCACGGCAGTACATAAACAAATACAGAAGAGACAGGAGGGATGCAGAGAGATCGATTTAAATACTTGGAAGGTTCCCTTTGCCAGAAGGTTGGGAGGCAAAGAGAGAAGAATGACAGAGAAACCAGTAGATGAGGGAGAAACAGGAATTGGAGGGCCTGTGACAGAGAAACCTTTTACGAGAGAAGAAGTAATTAGGACGATAAGAAACTTGAAGAATAGAAAGGCACCAGAAAAAGACAAAACAGAAAATGAGGTAGGGAGCAAGATGCCAGTGTCATAGGGAAGGCTTTCTTTGAGTTATTACAAAATATATGGAAGGAAGGAAACATACCAGCAAGATGGAAGACAGGTCTCATCTTCCCGATATTTTAGAAAGGAGAGAAAGAGAGAGTAGAAAACTACAGAGGGATCACGCTGCTAGACACGGCCTACAAAATATACGTAGGGCTGCTCAATGACAGGTTCATAAAAGAAGTAGATCATTAGCTGCAAGAGAGCCGGTTTGGCTTTAGGAAAGGAAGAGGAGTGACCGATGTGATTTACATTCTCAACCATGCAGCAATTGTTAGTTTAAGCAAGAAAGGAGGCAAGATGTACGCCTGCTTTGCAGATTCAAAAGAAGCGTTTGATAGCCTAAACAGGAGCAAATTCAAAGAAAGTTTAGAAAGATTAAGCAAAAACAAGGTGCTGAACAAGAGAGCTCTGGAAATGTATGGAGAAACATGCTGCAAAGTTAAAGTGGGAAACGAGATCTCAAAATAATTCTGAACAGTAAAGGGTGTTAGACAAGGATGCCCAATAAGCCCAACGCTGTTCAATATATACATAGCAGACCTAGAAGAGTTCTTAGAAAGCAAAAGATTAGGAGGTATAGTCATAGGTAAGAAAAAGGTTAGAACAATAATATACACAGATGACATAGTGCTCCTGGCAGAAGACGAGGAGAGCATAAGAGATATGCTGAAACAGCTCAGAATATATGCAAAGAATAAGGCCCTAACAGTAAGCATTAAAAAGACAAAAATAATGATGTTTGAGAAATGTAAGAGAAAAGGAAGTAGAATTTGGAAGTGGAATGATGAATGGATAGAGGAAGTGGGAGAATTTAGATACTTAGGCTATGTCTTACAAAAGAATGGCAAGGCAGTCAAACATTTAAGAGAGAGAAAGAAAAAGGCAATGTTAGCTATGAAAAAGACCTGGAGCATTGGAGAGAGAATCTTCAGAGAAGACCTAGGAAGAAGATACAGAATGTATGATGCATTGGTAGAGAGTATAGAACTATTTAGAGCAGAAATATGGGGCTACAAAGAGGAAGACGGTATGGAGAGACCCAAAAGGAAATATGCAAAGTGGATTTTAAGGTTTGATAGGAACACGCCTAATTACGTATTACAGGAGGAGACAAAACAAAGGAGCTGCAGAGGCAAAGCAACAGTGAAAGTAGTAAGGTACGGAGAGAAAGGGAGAAATTCAGAAAAACAACTAGTAAAAGAATACATCAAAGGAAAGGAGAAAGTAGAGTTACACACGCAAGCAGGACACTGGGCAAAACTGAAGAGAGAAACGCTGGAGAGGACTTTGAGAGGCAACGAAGATGTAGAAGAGCTTAGAAGGGAAGGCAGACTGTGCATACAGGTAGAAAGAAACCTTGAAGCTGAAAAAAAGATACAGAGGAAGAAAAAGATAGAGGAGTCGAGATAAAACACACTTTACAAAGAGTTTCTAACGGAATCAAAAGTTTTACCCTAATATGCAAGGTCGCACCTAGAGGCAAAGGATAAAATAATGATTGCAAGGTTTAGATGTGATAATGAGGTAAAAAACAGACAGCACTGGATGGGAGAGAGAGAGAAAAATAATGCAGGCTATGTAGTAAGGAGGCAGAGTCATTACAGCACGTAGTACAGTATTGTGAAAAATACAAGTCTGGCTATACAGCCAAAGAAGCACTAGATGAGAAGGGAAGAGGCCTTCTGATTCTTAAAGAGATAGAGAGGAGTAGAAGACTGGCGCTAGGGAGTACCACACAGGATAAGGAAGTTTAGCCCAGCGAGAAAAGTAAGGAGGGCGATTCCAACCACAGGGGTGAAGAACAGAGCAGGGATCTGGTACAGCAAGAAGCAGAGTGGAACAGACCTATATAGAAAGGAGAAGAAAGAGGGAAGAAGTCACGGGCTGACCAGAATAAGCACGTGGTAAGAGAACCACAAAGTAACAGGTCAAGCAAGTGTGCAGAATGAGAGTAAAGTAGACCAGAAAGGATGGACGGGCAAGAAAGCTGAGAGAGAGAAAGAAAGAAGGAGATCAAGAAGATGCTGGAGAAAGATGATAAAAGCGATCTAGGCGAGTGGATGAGAGAGGTGGAAAGAGAGCTGTTTTAAGTCAAAGCATTTGCTGCGAACATAGGAAAAGAGAGAGAAAGTGAAAGAAAGATCGTCGAGGAAAGGCTTCAGAGATTGGAGAAAAAGAGAGAGACAGATGTAGTAGAAATAAACAAGAAGCTGTCAGGAATTAAAGAAAGGTTAGAACGGCTCGAGGAGGAAGAGAAATTCTGGGAGACCTGGGTATGGGATGTGGAGAGAGATATCAAGGAGGTAGTAAAGAAGCAAGAAGCGAGAAGTGCAAAAGGAAAGCTCGAAGGTATAACTGGGAGACAAACGGAAGAGGCTTGCCCAAGGAGAGAGGAGCAGGTAAGGCAAGGAGTGAGAAGAGAGGACAGAAAGGAGGGCAGTGGCAACAGGCTCAACAGGACAATATATGATGAGAGGTGTCCTAGATGGATCAGAGACATACACGATAGAGGAGAGTGGACGTGAAGTCTCAAGTGGTAGAGAAGTGGCTTAGGGCGTGAGGAAAAAGTGGTAGTCAGTGGTGCTCAAGTCAGTGGTCAGCCATGCAGAGGCTAGTGAATAAGTGTTAAAAGAATTTAGTAAGGATATAATGGACTGCGAGAAAAATGTTTGATTATTTTAATAAGTGCCAAAATAGGTGCTATATAAGTTTGGAATTTTCGAGATAATTAACAGTTATTTAGTTGTAAGTTTTAAATTATTTCATTTTTAATACTTTAAGTATTTTGAATCTTTACAATTTTCTGAATTTCTGAATTTTTGAAATTTTTTTTAAATTTTGTTTGTGAATTTTAATTCTGGAACATTTGAGTTTTTGTATCGGTGTTAAGACGAGATTCGACTAAAGTAAAGTGAGAATAGATAAAATAAAGTAAAGTATAGTACAAGTATAGGTAAAGAGAACAATTTGTGATTAGTGACAGTCAAAAGATTGGTTAAGGTTAGACATGGTCTACGAAACCAAAAATAAAAATAAAAATAAAATAACTCGAAAATAGAAGTAATTAGAGTAAGTTGAAGTCAAAAGAATTGTAAAAGGCGTACAGGTCATCGATTTGTAAACCTGTCTTTCCTTACCAACCCCAGTGGGGTATGCAAGTAAAATAAATAAAATACAAGTATAAATAATAAATACAAACCGTGATGATTAAAAAGCTGCTAAACATGTCAAAAAATTATGTTATTTCAATTAACTAATTTACTTCTTTCATTTTTAAGTAAATTTTTTGTGTACTTACTTATTTCAATGAGATTGTTTGACAAGTTGAATTATAATAATTATTTAACATAATATAGCTTTTAAAGTACAAAACCATACCTGAAAAGTTACTATTGCAATTTTTTTACATTAAATTACATATTCTCAATGCTCAGAACATTGGGTGGATAAAAAACTAGAAAACCTAGTGTTACCTAAAAAAATTGTGATCTGTCACTGCCAATAGCATAACTTTAAGCAAATTACAGTTGTAAAATATGTAAGACTGAACGGTGCAACTAATACGTGATAAAAATTTACAATGTAAAAAAAGCGACTAAAAAATATATAATTATTTTACGTATTAAGTGGTTATATTTATTATTAACCTTAACTATCTTACAAATTAACATACATTTATTATTTATGCTTATATGTTTGGCCATAAAACTCAATATATTTAATTTTACAAAAAAACTGGAGACATTTTTAGTTAGCCACCCTCTCGAGCCTCATGTAACCACGTGGAGCAGCTACAACGTGCGCACCACAAGCACACCTTGAAATTGTAATGTCTCCGAGACAAATGAGCCTAAATACATCCTTGAAGTCGCAAAATGTTCGTTTCAAATTGTACTACAACTGTAGAAAATAATTATAGTAATATTTTTTATTCATCTATGGTAAAAATGCTTATAAATCAATTACTCAGATAATTTTCATAGAAAATTTATGGAATATTACTTTACAGTAATTGAACATTATTCTAAACGTCATTTTACAACACTTCTGTAATTAATATTAAAGTTAAGATTTGCAGCTTTAAAATAAAAGGTTTTGAAGCTCCATATCTTATAGAGAAGCTGAGTTACGAGCAAAAAGGCTTCGAAAACTGCCGTTCTTTGAGCTTGTTGCACTACATTTGCAATATCTCTGGCTCTGATCAACATTTTCGTAAAATTCTTGATCGGTCACATTTCTGGTGAGCTTACTTATCAAACTGTTTAGTTATTATATTAAAAACGCCCCCTACTGATGTCGATCGCGTTATAAACATTTAAATTGTTATTAACAGTTTTTTGAACAATTTTACGAAAAAACGAGTTTCAGATTCAGATTCTGCGGTCAAAAATACATCGATAATGCTAACTCGTTCTCGTAAAAGCTTATTTTTTACGAAAATCTTCCTAGCTGATGTACGACTTGCAGGTGAAGGCAGAACCATTTGGAGAAAGAAGTAATTAAAAATTAGAGCTTACTTACAATAGTTTTATTGATTCACTACACATGATAGTGATAATTTGCTCGTAAGTGAAGTTTTGTTCGCATACATAATAATGACCCAAAGCTTTGTCGTGCATAATACAATAGTAAGTATGTAGACAAGAGAAAAGTTGCGTACAACCATTTACTAACTTAGAAAAAGCTAGTAAATAATCAATAAAACGATGTAAAAGTATCAGTAACAGCCTCGCGAATCAAAATTTGTAAAACGTGTGTATTTTTTGATAATGACTCCTTTTTTTTTTAAGAAAACGTTATTGATTTTCTAAAAAAGTTAATATTTGACTCCAATATTATGAAAAATTTATCTATGCTAAAAAGTTTTTTATTTTTATCAGTAAATCAACTAACCATCCAACTGACTTGTTTCTCTACATCGTTTTTAGGTACGTTGATGAAGAAGAAAAGGTGATAATTAGTTTCATATTCGGTATAACTCTAATGTATTAGGTGTATTATATCTGATAAGCTTATGCAGATGCGTCGCAAACAATAATAAAAAGATGCTTTAGGGGTGTATGTATTGAAGTTTAGAATGTATGTGAACTCGTCAAATTAATAACGGTGTTATTATTCTGAAGTACGTTTGAGTCAATGCTACATTGACAAAGAAAGTTCTAACATTTTTAGACATATTAGAATGCATATGTAAGGTATTATCAAACAAATGCTAGTCAAAATTAGCAATAAACAATATTTATGTATGAATTACAAATCTTCTTCAATTAAACTGCCCAAATATTTTAGAAATAAATTTGGGTTTAATGATTACAAGAACATTTAGGATGCTTTTATCTTGAAAATGTAAATAAGTTATTTTTGCAAAAATATTTCAAATGAGATGAGGTGTTTCTTTAGTAAAACTGCATTTTTCTAACATGAATAACAATTTGTAGGTAAGCTAAATAAAGAGCGGGTAATATTAGGAAATGACTCGTTTCCTTATGATTCCGAACAGTGTAAGATCAGAAAGTTAAGAGATAGAAAAAAGTGAGTAGTTCTCTTCACATTTTATTGATCTTACGCTAAAAACATTATACCTACCAAACTCTTATGCAGCTCCTAAATAAATGTGGATGTATCTAAGTTCAAAAGAAAATAAAACGAGATTTCTATTATCTTTTGAGACCACACAGATGATAATTATTTTGACGGCTCAGTACATCATATTCATAAGAGGTACAGTTGAATTCGAGCTCACATAATCAATGTTCAAACAAATGTCAGCATTTTTTTGTAGGAATAAGAAAAAGCATTCCGTGGCATCAATCTACGAAAATGCCTAGAAAGTCTCATAGTATATAATTATAAAATTGTTGGAGTATCAGGCAGTAAATAATTAATTACTATACAGAGATAAGTATCGCACGAAACATTCTTCGAACGAAACGCTTTGTAAAATACATACTGTACGTAGAAACATTAATTATTATGTTATTGATAAAGAATTTCAAAGAATTAAAACTTTTTTGTCGTTGATAGTATCCCTGTCATGCTCGAGGAAGTAGTTGTAAGAAGAGGTCTCTGTTTATTGTATTCAAAACGAAGCAACTAAAAACAGCTAGAGAAGAAGTTAACATAAATAAGTAAGTCAAGGGCTATGATGTTTAATTATCTATTGATTTACTGATGGGCAACAAGACTTTATTTACACGATATGCAGTCATCTTTAAGTCTCCGGAATGAAATAATATACTATATAATAATATAGTACAAAGCTAGATGACATGAGAACTAATTAATACATTCGTAACATAAAAAATTGTAAACTCTTAAAATGGTGCACTTAACGATGGACAAAATTTAGAATAAGATACGAAAACAAAAACTTGTTCTTAAACTGATATTGGTATAATTGCTGTTAAACAGCAATAAACTACTTGAAGTGATAACTAACCACAAATCTGAAAAAATGCAAGTATTTAGTGAAAAGAGGAAACAATCAAAAATTGTGTACCAAAAAACGTATGGTAGACGGTAGCACAAAAAAAAATCTCAGGTGTAAGTGAATACATCATATGAATAAACAGCAATTTTTCCAACGCTGTGTAAAGCGATTTCAAGTTTTACAAGGAAGTAAAATGTCTACGCAAGGTGCGACTATACAAAAGCATAGAGATTCGTCCACTTTGTTATTATGGATCTATGCTTGCTGAGGATCACAGACTAACACTATACACGCAATGGTACTTAGATTAATAAGAATGGACTATGAATGTTGACTGAAAACAAGTTCTTCTGCGTTTTTAGTTAGAAATGTTCTGGACACTTTCTGCACCGTAAACAAAAAATATTAGAATAACACCTTATTTTTTACAACTTATAAAACAACCATTACTCGTACAGTTTCAAAATGTTTAGCCTCAGGATAACTTTTTTTGTATCACTTACAAAGTAATTTTGCTGGAACAGTGTTTATGGCAAATAAGTACAAAAAGCATAATTGATATATTTTAACGACTAGATGAGTTTAAACGATTAATTAACTTCCTTAAAAATATCTTATAACAAAACCATGGGTAGCTAAAATGATTTAAAATGTTGCATATGACATTTTAAAGTCATTCTGAATGTATATTTCGTTTTAAACGGAATTTGTCATAAAAATTTACTTCATAAGCATCCTTCACAATTTTTACAATGGGATTTCATGTATCGAATTTTCACCATGAACAATAAACTTAGAACTCCATTAGAAATTCGTAAAATTGTGTTTCTCTATCAAAAGATACTGGTTTGCGTATAAGTTCATGGTATACAATAATTATATTTACTACAAATTAGTCCTGTCAGTAATACTGTGCCAAATCGTACTACTTATTTTTACAAAATTACAGTTACTGGGCATTCAATGATTATCAAGTATTTCTTCCAAAATTGAACGTTACACATAATACCACTGTTAAAAGAGCTCTTTCGCAAAAGATTATTGTAAAAATAAATTTCCAACATGCTGTGTACGGGGAACGAGATAATGAGCCATCTGTTGTGGCTCTTAAGACCTTGATTTACATACGCAACTCAGAACTCATGCTGCGCACTCGTGTGAGTGCGTGTGTATGTCGAGATTTTTAGAGCCACATTAGATGGCTCATAATCTCGTTTCTTGCGCATGATGTGTTGAAAAGTTGTATACACCACACGTGCGAGAGGTTAGATGATTGACACATGCGTGTGACAATCGCTTTTCTCGTGCCCTAGTATCGTAATGTACTATTTTTTTTAATAATGTATTATAATACAATGCTAATAGTTTTTTTACTTGTCTTTAATACTAGTGTCAAAGAACAGTAAACTCTACTTATCATGATAGATACACCTTTTATTGAAAATAATTTTTAAATAGTTATGCATCCTCTGAGTGATTGAGATACAGTAAAGACCCTCATTAACGTTAAATATATCTCATACATTTATATTAGTGTTTTTTTGTGCCGTTTGAAAAGTTAGTTATTAATTGACACAAAAAGTTTTAGTAAGTGTCCAAAACACTTATATTAAATGAAGGTTAGCTGTAGTTTCGATTGTAATTAAGAATTCCTGTTGTAAATTATATTGCATACTAAATTCTGTTGAGTATTATAGACGTTATATGTTTAAGACGCTCAACAAACTATAGGTTTTAATAATGTAGAGTGCCCAAGTGACATTCGAATGGATACGCACGAAAATGCTGTAGACAGTATATTTTTAATTGTTCAGATAATTATTTAACTGTAAGGTAAATACTGAAACCATTTTTAATATTCTTATACTTGTATTTTTTCAAATAATAAAACTTACTTAAAATTTAAAAACCTTAGTTCATTAAATGTTAGTTGTATTTAACTATAACAATGTATTATTACATTAATTATTTTTTATGTAAAGGCTCCGATATTGGAATCTTTATATTGCTCTTGGCAAACAATATTAGTTCTTAGTTCTTAGTTTATGAATCAGAATATTGAGCTTCTGACCTTAGAATAGTCATAAAAAATTCTTATTCTGAGGGAAATTGTGTTTCTCCAATATTTTTGTGAAATTAATTTGTGTTTTACACAAAAAACTGAGCACTTAAGGGTTGTTTTGTATATTAACCTCCTACACAGTGAATAAGGCAATGTGTCCAGGGTCTTTTGACAATTATTATTGAAATATTTTACTTCATACATTGTGAATACGTTAAGGGCTTTTGTTGCAAATTTTTCATTACAATAAGTAGCAAACATTTAGATACAATTGTTGCCCCTTGCTGTGCGGGATGTGTAGCAGATACTAATTTAAATGGCTTAAAGGACTGAACGTGATTGACAACTGGGTATACTTATCTAAATTTATTATAGCTGGCACTTTTAATACTTGTTTTTATCGAAGTCAGTAGAAGTATTATTGCCATTGGTATTGATTTTATTTTTCGTATTTTTACTGGTCTTTGAGCTTTTTTATTTCCTATCTTTAAATATTTTTTATGTTGAGTAATGCAATATACTATGAGGTGGCGTATATCTTTTGTATACTCAGCACTTTTATGTTGTATGAACAGGAATAACATGTTACTGTTTTTGTGGTTTGCTGGATGAATAAATATTCTTAATTGGAAGTTTGTATTAAAAAATGTTAAGAATATAATCGGTACTGTAAGGCTGTTGTACAAAAACGTTGATCTTATTTTCAGTAGAATTCAGTGCCACAAATCGTAAATTAGGACTGTTTCATCTTCTTTGTATTTTTCTGATATTGCCTTGACTACTTAAATTGTGGATCTTGCTGATGTTGCTTGATGACTTACCTTATTTGGTGGTTAATTTAGGAAGTCAATAAGATCCTGCAGTTTTAGTGCTAATTATTAGCTGTTAGCCGCAACTTCTACCTCGTGTGGTAAACTTAAAACCACCTGATAAATATAATAACCCATAAGAAATTGTTCTTGTCTTATAGACTGGACTACTCTTAAGCCGTTAAAAATTTTTTGAAGTGTTATTCGGCTTCAGCAAGAATGTGCTAAGTCAGCGTGCATACATCATCCATTGTTTCAACAGCTCCTTCATTTTGTTTGTTTGTTATAAATGTACTTTTGTAAGTAAAAATAGTGGCTCCTTTGTATTTTTGATTAAGTTAGTGTACAAGTGAGTGTTTGATATATGAGATCTCGTTGTTTAATTTCATTTGTTTCATACGTATTAGTGGATAAAGGACATGGTTAAATTGGTGTATAGGAAAACATAGGATTAATGTGGATGAATAATTTTGAGTGTAACTAGCCAAATGTATGACTGAAGATTTTATGATTTATTAGAATATCCAAAGTGGATGTGAGAAAATTATAACTTTACCATACTGTCAATCTAGACATGTGGTGTTAGGTATTTTTTTTTTTTTTTTTTTTTTTTTGATGTAAAAACATTTCATACGAGGTTTGGATATCCGCTTGGGCAGTGAGAATTTTCAGAGCGTAGCACTTTTTCTGTCACGCCTATATAGATATACCAATACCGTTCTCTCTTTCTCTCTACTGAGGAGCACGGACTTTACGCTGCTGCCAGCCAAAATATATAGATGTACTATATCATAGTCCTCTACAACCAGTTAAGTATGCATGCGCACGCACACACACACACACACATGTTATGCACGGCTGCTGGCCTATAAGTGGCCAGTGTTGCCTTTTACGCTGCCACCCGCAAAAATATTGGTCTGTCTAATCCAAAGGTGAGGCGAGTAGTCTACAAGCCACAGGAAAAGACTGAGAGAGATGACAATTGCTATCCATCCGTGCATGTGTATTAGTTTGCGTCCGTTGGTAACAACTGACGTGTATGAATATAACCTTACTTGTTAAGCACATTGCTGTTTATATATGTATCCAAATACTAACATTAATATAATTATTCGCTTTTTGCGGTTTAATTTGCTTCCATATTTAAGTATTAGTTCTACTACATTGCAAAAAAATTATAATTCTTTGCCTATGATTGTTTCTAGTGATTTGAACATTGATTTCAATAATGAAGATTCGCAGCCTTTAATAGACTTTCTTCACGGTAGTTTACATTTACGTATTAATGATAATCAAGATAAATCTACTACCATAGGTGGTACGACTATAGATGGAATTTGTTCGATGTTTTTAAATAAAATTTCATCTTCAACATTTATTTCTTACTATAGCTACCAAAAACTGATTGTTATTACTATTGTACAGCGATGAATATCACACTTAGCACTGAATAATATTGTAAATATTTTTTAGTTTGATTTTTTTTTTGTACTTTCTTGACATTATTAAATATTTTTTATTAATAAAAAAAATGGTATGCAATTAAGCTTTTTTCATTAACTTAAGACATAACTACTATTTGTAAGGTGAACTTTTACAACATTTCAAGAGATTAAATTTTTTCGTGCTGCATGTTTCAGAACGCAGCGAAAGATAGTAGTACATATCCATATATTTGTTTTTACATCTACTTAAGTTTAAATGCGACACTACGACTTGTTCTTTTGTATTTTTTTTTTATTTTTTTAGTATGTGATAACCTTTCTTCATTGCTTATTACCCCACCACTAGACACTTTCTTTCTTTCTTTCTATATATACACACGTTGGAGCTTGTGCATTTATATCTTATGCTCATTATTAAAGCATACTAACTGTATCTATAGCTATACAAAAGTTTATGTGTATTAACATAATTAAAAAATATGGATGAAGCGGACATATATACAATGTAAGTCAATATGTATTGTATAATTTATGTTTGTTATAAAATTTTTTTTTAAACTTCGTCCTGACTGGAAGTCTGTAGTCCCCTAATGGCTGATTTTAATTATTTGCAAAAGCTTTTGTCAATTTCGTGTATATTTGTAAAATATTAAGATTTCGTTACAAAGCAAGGAACATAATATAAGATACCAATTCAAAGGTCATATGCATTAGGGACCTTAAATGTTTGTTTTTTATTGTTTTCGTGAATCAAAATAAGATTCAAAGTTAAAAACCTCGCAAAGGTTATAAGGACTTTTAACGATTGAAATTCGACTTTTGCTATTAGGAAAGATTAAAATACTTTATTCTTACTTTTTAAATTAATGAACTATCTTCAATTTATCAAAGAACATTTTTTTAAGAATAATTGAAAAATTACGTGGATTTGTAGTCTTGTAAAAATATTGTAAAAATTGAGCTTATTTTTGCAACGTCACTTTTTAAAATCAGAAAGTCATTGGTAAAATCTTGATAAAGCATATAAGACTTAGAATCTTAATGTATGTGTATGAGAAAGCTTGGTGCTACAAATTCTTTTGTATTTTTCAATATGTTTGACAACGGCATTCTCTCCTAGACGTGTGTTGACCTAGTGAGCCGAAGGCAAAGGTGACTTTTACCATAGAAGTGATGCTGAACATTACTTCTGAGACACGTATACAAGGTTTTTCGTTCCTTTACTTAAAATACGATTTTATTGTGACTGTATTGTGTAAAGTACTTAACCTGTATAGTGGAAATTACATGAACTGCTTTTTAGAAGAGTATAGTTGGTATTCTTTGCATAAAAATCGCCTCCAACACTAAAGGCGAGGGTGGCCATTATGCGTAGGATACTGAAGAATTTTCCCTGCAAGTAGTGAGTGTGATCTCTTACGTGGAAGAAATATGGCACTCTGCTTCCTAAAAATAGGGAGCGACGTTGTACTATTAGAAGGAAATGGTTAAGGTACTTGTTTCTCCCTAGGCAACACAGTAATTTTTGAGAGCAAAGTATACCTCTGAAAGTAAATCTAAACTATGCTCCTGGGTACCAAAGATATTTTTTGTGACTCAGGAATAAATAAAAATTGAAAAATTCAGGAAACGTAGTTTACTCCCTTGTGAAAAATATAACTCCTAGTTATTTTTGAATTACAGACATGCATAACAATGTATGCCAAATATATGGTACAAATAAATTTACAATACAGTGTCAAAAGTAAGTATTATTAAAAACGTGATGCATGAGGCTTTTAGGAAGCATAAAAAAGATTGTTTACTAGTCTTTTTGTCTCATACTGTAAATTAAAGCTCAGAGATATAGGAGATTCTCAAATTTTAGAAAAAATTTATAAGCTTGTCGATACTATAGTAGTTACATATTTAGTCAAAAGATTTTTAGAAATGTTATAGAGTTTTTGTCAACCATTGCTATTCAGATTGTTTTTTTTACAAGCTTGTTTATCGTTTCATAATTTATTCATTGATATAGCTTGTTGTTTATTCATCAAGAGCTTAACATTCATTGATTTACGGTTTATGTTTTTGTTGAGTGCTTAGTACCTCCTTTGCTGTCAATGAAGTACAAATAAGCTTTTTTACAATTTTTGCCATAATTTATTGAACATAATGTACAAATAGTGCAGTGAACAAAACAGAGCATTGCCTTTCATGCATCTAAAGTATCTGTTATTTTATTGAGTTGAACGTGCATTAATTAACTGTCTACTCGTTCAAGGCCAATATTTTATTCTTGCTGGATAACTTTCTCGATGTAATATTTTGTAATATTGCATAGTGAATCCTTACTTTTTTTACGTCATTCCACAGTTTATGACTTTTATATCTGTACGTAGTTTTATTATAAAAGTTAAGGTGTATTTGGGGAGATTTTGAAACTTCTTTGGTTAAAGTTTAGTGGTGTTTATGCACACACATAGGGGTTGAACGTTAATTTAAAAACAACTTGTTAACAAAAATAAGCCTGGTTATACGGTTTGAAGTTCTAATGGGTGATACGCTTGTCATCGAAGAACAATTTCTCTAAGTTTAGGTCATAGTTTAGAATTTTATTAATATGATGAGCCATCATAAAATGTCAAGTAATAAGTTAAATCATAAGCATTTACAAACAAAAGAATGTATCACTTGTGTACACCAAGATTTTAATAATAACATAGAGCAAGTAAAGAATTTTATTGTACACCAATGGATTCAAGCATATTAATAGCTTGGTAACAGATTGTTGTACTTCAAAAAGTTTACAAAAAAAAAAAATTTCTCTAACACATGAGAAAAGTCTACTGTAAACAAGATTTAATTTATACATTTTTGTAATGGTAGGACTACTGTTCTGTCAAAAAAAGCAGCAGTTTAAGACAATATAAGTGCAATAACTATTAAATGACTTACAAAAAGATTTACATATTACGACTGTAATATTTACAGGAAAATAAGCTCATTATATTGTAAATAATAGTAAACGTGGTGATAATTTTTGTTCAATTAACAGTGCTACTACAACACAATTTCAAACAAATGTGAAATCATTTCTTTGTTACACAGCCTTGTGATTCTTTTTGTGATTGTAAACGAGATCGTTTCTTTTAACCTTTTCAATAACAGTTATGAGGAAAACAAGTTACTTAGTCGCTTTTAGGAATATATAAGATTATACTATCTCATATCTTATCTTATTTCTTTTATCTGATATTGATTTTACTATCAAAAATCTTAAATCTCATCTTTTGTGTTGTATCTTATCTTATAACTTATCTTATATCGCATCAGATGTATTGTTTTGTACCTTATTATGTATTTTTTCTTATATTTCGTATCTTACATCTTATCTTACATGCTCTTTCATCTCTATGGTGGCTTTAGTATTGAAATAACATCTGTGAGAACAGCACAGGGAGTGAAACTACATGGGTCTATGATGTAAAACAAGAAAACATAAATAGTTTTAATATAGATGTAATTATAATGTTTTTGATTTAGTAAAAAAAGTATGAAAAAAGTGATATAAACGACAAAATATTGATTTACATTCGAAAAACATTTAGGTGATTAAATAGTAGATAGGGTAGACTAGACTTAGCAGTAGTTGACGTTAAGTTACTAGTTTTTTATGGATTGTCTTATTATCATATTATTTTATAAAATCTTCAATTGACTTCTACTAATACTAATAATATTATTGCTACATGCATGTTAACACAAAAAAATCACATAGTTTGGGAACAAGTGAATACGGATATCCTGTCCTCACCAATGAAAAAAAGCAATCAATACTTCATTTTATGTGGTAAAGAACAATGCGTAGTTTTCTTACGAGAGTAGGGTCCGTTCAGCGGGGGGTGGAAGGGAAGCACGTATGTGTTCATAAAACGCACTGTGACAGAGTCTGCTGTACTAACCTAGCTAAAAAACGTCTACTCTTTTAATAACGGAGTATGCTTCTGTCTTCTATGTGCCAGTCTTTATTAGGGTATTAATAATATGCTTTGAAAGAGTTACAGAATATTTTTAACGATACCAAGTTTCTTATAATACAAATAAAATAGTTTTTTATGAGGGATAAGAAATAAGGAGTAAATGGCACAGTTAATTTGATATTTTTTCTTTGATAGTGCACTCTGAATTGGAGAAATTTAAGATTTTAACTATATAGCAATAAATTCAAGAGCTGTACGGAGTTTCATATAATTATTTTTAGTAGAACGGCTTCTAGAAGTGATTTTGTGAAAAGCAATTGTGCTTTTTAAAAGTCAAGCTTACAGCAGACAGTATACTCAGTACGTCCATGTCACTCACGTGAATGTAGTATACAAGTTGGAAACAAGTTTTTTTACGTTCTTGCAAATAGCTCTATAACTGTTGACTTTATTTTGTAAAAACCTTGCACGTTTGTCAATTATCTTGACATATACAACATATTAATTTTTTAAGCGATTGTTTCACTATGTGAAGCATAATAGGTATTTTTCTAAAACTTCTTCGACATCTTATTGTTAAGCCTACGTCGAAATCAAGGAAAAAGGGGAATTTCACTTTTTTTTCTCGGTATGTGTAGACGTGATTTTGTTTAAACATGTAAACTGCATATAACAGTAAGTTGCACCCTTATTCTCTTAAAGTTCTTAAATAAAGTACACGTAGTACAGTATGTGGCTAACTTAAAGTGATTATATAGTGTTTATTGCTAATGCATATAACCGTGGGGCTTAATCGTCTTTACAAGTCGTCAGCTTGTACCTAGAACATTGGTAGACGAATCGGTTGTCAATCTTCATTTATTGTCATTTAGTTTGAACCATATGTATAAGATTATTCATTTAAGTATAAAAAAGTTTTTTTTCCGGTTACATGTTACGCTTTTTTTCATCTTATCCTTAATTTTCATAGTGCATTATAAGCAGAAAAGGTTAATTAATAGGTTAACAATTATTTGTTAATATTACTTAGATATAGAGACATAATACACAGAACTGTAAGTAATTCTGCTTAACAAAAATATTCTTAGACTTGTAACTTATGCTACTTAAATTTACAATAGAAAATATGGTGAACTTTTTCTTTGAGTGATAAAATCATTTTTGTAGATGAAATGTCCTGAACTAAGCTTTTAGGTGTACTGTTTGTATATTAAAATCAACAAACAAATTTTGTCTTCCGTCGTATACCAGTCTTATTCCGTTGTAAAAAGTTGTGTCATAATCAAACAAGATGCTACGTGAACTAATAAAAACAATTTTCTTTACTTCTTAGTCATGATAAGAAGTGCATTTTATTTTAATAGTTTTAGTCTCAGTAAAACTACGACAGACAAAAATATACAAGTTATTGCTTCATGCATAATGAATAGATAGATCTATCATTATTTAAACAAATAGCTTATTAGCAAGTAGTCACCTCCATGATATGCTAACGCCCAACAATAGGAGATTTTGCTTTTTTTTGGTTTCAAAATTGTAAATCTCGCGATAGAATGCAGATATCCATTTAATTTTATTTTTTTTACTGGTGTGATAATGGTGCATCAAGTAAACTCTATACTAAGAATAGTTCATTGTTGTAAGCAATTATTATTTTGGCATGTACATGAAGAGCAATCTTTTAAATAAACAGATAGAGCTCTAAAAAAAAAGTACAAGCACGATTATCTCGAAATTCATTGAAGGTTAGTTTCTTAGGTTACTTACTTAGTACGATAAAGGTTATTTCTCAAAAAAAGGTTATTTATGAGAAATTTATATGGGCTAATCTAAAATAGCAAACAAAAAATTGTTTTTTGTTTCAATATTGATAAAAAATGCAGTATAATGACTTTTAAGGTCACTAATTACAATGAACAGGTTATTTTTAAGAAGTTTAAAATAACTGATGCACAATGGCAGACTGAAAAAGTCTTTTTCGATTAAAAATTGATACGAACTGCAGTTAAATAATTTTTCCAAGGTCGCTTAGTATAGTAAAAGAGTTATGTTTAAGAATTACAATTTGGCCGATCAAAGATGGCAGACTTAAGAATTTGTTTGTTTGAAAATTGCTAATAACTGCAGTATAAGAGTTATTTGGGTCACTGAATACGATAAAAAAGTTATTGTTCAGGAATTCCATAGAGCCGATCCTAGATGGCAGACTAAAAAGTTTTTGTTGAAAAACTAATAAGAACTGCAGTTTAAGGATTTTTTAGGTTGCTGAGTACAATAAGAAGGTTGTTTTTGGGAAATGCAATATGGCCAATTTAATATGATGGACTAAGAAAACCATTTGGTGATTAGAAGTTGATAAGAACTGCAGTACGAGGGGATTTTGGGTCAGATTATACAATAAAAAATTTATTTTTAAGGAATTTAAAATAGCCAATCTAAGATGGCAGATTAAAAAAATTTTTTTCTTTTGAAAATCGATAAGAACTGCAACATAAATACTTTTTGGGTCACTAAGTATGATTATCAGATTATTTTTGAGAAATCCGAACTGACTGATCTAAAATAGCAGATGGAAAGTTTTTAAGTACGATGAAAAGATAAATTTTCAAAAATATAGAACGGCTGATCTATGATAGTAGACTAAAAGAATTTGGTTTTAATAATTGATTAGATCTACAGTATAAGAAATGTTTTGGGTAGCTGAGTATGATAAAATGATCATTTTTGGGAAATTTAAAATGGCTGATCCAAGATGGAGGACTAAAGTATTTTTTTTCGTTTAAGAATTGATAAGAACTACAGTACAGGACTTTTTGGGTAGCTCAGTACGATAAAAAGGTTATTTTTAGAAAATACAGCATAGGCGATTTAAGATGGCAGACGAGGTTTCTTTTTTTATTCAATTAAAATTTAAAATATAAGGTTTATATCAGTTTCTATAAGGAAATAAAAGAAAATGATATAAGTAACCTAATATGGCCGATCTTAAACGGTAGACAATGATATTTAAAAAAAAAAAAAAAAAAAAAAAGCAAACCACGGGGGATAAATGGGTCATGGGACCCACGGTAAGAACAATGTTCTTTAAACATGAGATGAGTATAGACACAATTTCCCAGGTAACAAGGGGATCGCCAGACCCACGGGAAGAACGAAGCTCTGTAAACGTTAGTACTGCATTCATGTTGTTTACTAAAACAAACACTTGAAAAATGAATAAAAAAAAAAAAAAAAAAAAAATTGTTTACTACTCACGATGGTTGAACTTCGTGAGAAGGTCGTGCATAAATACAGTACTCACGAAGTTCAACCATCGTGAGTAGTAAACTACTTTTTTTTTTTAAAATTTTTATTCGTTTTTCAAGGGTTTGTTTTAGTAAACAACATGAATGCAGTACTAACGTTTACAGAGCTTCGTTCTTCCCGTGGGTCTGGCCACCCCCTTGTTACCTGGGAAATTGTGTCTATACTCATCTCATGTTTAAAAAACTTCGTTCTTACCGTGGGTCCCATGACCCGTTTATCCCCCCTGGTTTGTTTTTTTTTTTTTTTTTTTTTTTCTTTATTTCTTGTTTTATTGTTTTTTTTATTTCTTGTTTTTTTTTTCATATTTTATTTTATTACATTTTTTTTCATTTTTTTCTTTATTTCTTGTTTTATTTTTTTTTTCCATTTCTTGTTTTATTTTTTTTCATATTTCATTTTATTACATTTTTTTTCATTTTTTTGTATTTCCTTTATTTAATTTCTTTGTTATTTTTATATTTAATCTTTTTTTTTATTCCTTTTTTTTTTTTTTTTTTTTCCTTCATATAATTATGTGACATTGTAACATAATTAGTTAGTCGAATTCAAAATCTTAAAAACAATTGATACGGTGTGCAACTCTATCGTATATGTTTATTGTAATAATTTACTTATAAAATATATTATTTATAACAGTAATTATTAGCATTACTGTAATGCCAAAAAAAACCTCAGGTTTAATAAAAATCGGTCGGTATTTCATGCATCAAATGCATAAAATACAAATATTTAATGCGTAATAACGCGCATTATGATGTTTAATCTTTATTACCATATTCATGCTACTTAAAAAAATTTTTTTTTTTTCTTTTTTTTTTTTTTAACAGTAATACACACTTTATTATGAATTAAATGTAGTATCAGCGAATGCATATAAAAAGGAATATTATACGAACCGCACAATTAGTACAAGAAACCGATTTTCTCAGCCGGCAGCGCTCGTAACAGCATGGGTAAGGTACTGGATTGGCGTGCAGGAGGTCGAGGGTTTGAATCTCTTTAGTGGAAAATGTTTTTTTTTTTTTTTTTTTTTTTTTTTTTAAATTGTTAAAGAAAAAATTCAAAGTGAAATAAAAATTATTGTGGGAAAATAAAATTAAAATTTGTTAAAAAATTAATGGCTTGGGAGTGTGAGGGGGAATGGTGGGTAAAGGTGTGCAGAAGAGTAACACGGCATGGTTGGCAGATATACATATATAGTGGAGAGAGGGGAAGTGTGTAGTGAACAGGCGGTGAGGGGGACGTGGTAAGGGGGGAAACTTGAAAGGCAGAGAGTCCGGGTGAAACTAATTTCGTTTCCAAAAAAAAAAGAATCTGTCGGTTTTAAAATTCCAGCCCCCCGAGTAACGGGACATAAAGAACCTCGTTCTAAAAAAAAAAATACATTGCATTGGTTTTTGTATTGCAAATTATAAATATGAAATTATTTAAAACATATTAAAAACGGCTGATGGAAAATGGTGGATAGAATTATTTTTTTCTCATAATCTATTGTAAACTGTACTACGGTTCTTTGCGGATCACTGATTGCGAATCAGAGGCTAGTCTTAAGGATTCTGTATTTGTTAATATAATGAAAAACTTTTTTTCAAACATGCTGATATAGATTATGACTATTAACTGAAGAGAAAAGCATCAACAGATTCATATATTTCATTTCTGATCACAATCTACTTATGACATACGTGATAAATAATGATATTGTACCTTAGATACCAGACAAAAAGTATGAAAGTAAAAATAAAATTCATTTTCAGACTTTGTAACAATTTTTTATGACCTAAGAATAATAATAAAGACTACAAAAACATTATAACAGTTAATAATGGTATTTTCACCTCCTTGAAAAAGAATAGAACCTCAAAATAGGTATTTCTACTATAGTTCAAGAAAATCTAGTACTATCGCAGTATTTACATGATGCTTATAGTCTTGTTACCGAAAAATAGTTATGGATTAGTGCCTAAGATTAGTAAAGTTTTTAGCAAATATAATTATACAGAACTTCGAAGCTAATGTACAAATACAATATAGTGTGTCAAGAATGCGTTTGAGTTTATAATTCAGATTCAGTTACTTTCATCATCTAAACTAATGCTTATGTCTGTATCGGCCTCAAACTTGGCAGAATCTTATTTTGGGGAAAGTTCCACTGGAATATTTTAAAGATGCATGTATCGCATATTAGACTTCTAAAACAAACATGACATTCTTATATTACTATTACCTTTTTGCTAAGGAACTGTTTGCATGTAAAAAAATTTTTGCATGTTTCGTTACTGTTCTTCTGTCTTTAATCAAAATCAATGATATAAGAGCATCACTTGTGTACATCGCTCTGTGATATATATCAGTTATTCTTACTACTCTTAATATTTCCAGTTCAGAAATAATATGATTATCTGGTTTGTATTGCTCCATTGCTTCATGTAATTTATCATAACATGGATAGATGAGGTAACTATGCTCGCGTACATTGTTGCTGAACATGTTTTTAACTGTAATTGTGCTCGATATAAAAAGCCAATGCAGAATTACTTGAGTACATTTTCCTAATGCCTTTGCCCTTATTACTGCTCTCTCTTGAGAGACTTGAGACTTTTTTCTTAGATTTCTTCAGAGCTAGCTGTAAGACTTCTACATTTTTTCCAACAGCATTAGCAATATCGAGAGCCTGGTAGTGAATAAAAGCTTTAGACTTGCCACTATTGCTTATACATCTCCTTTCTAAATTAACACTAACTTTAGGTCTTTTACGGAGGCGTCCTCCTTGGCATGGTGAGCTTATTTTTATCTCACAATAACTAGATCATAAATTTTATACAGAAATGTGTTAAAACGACAGTAGTCAGGATTTGTCGTTAATACACCAGGTACGTTGCATCATTATTAAAACTATTCAATAATGCTTTTTTAACACTATCCAGATATATTGAACAACTTGTTTTGTTATTCGTCAAACAGTTATAGGCCACCGTAACTATTATGCAGTAAACCAAATTTAATGTACTATTAAGTATTTTCGTAAGGAGATTTCTTTTTCGTGTAGAAAAGCCATAAAAAATGTGATTTTTCATCGATATCGTTTTGTGGTCGAGATATTTTTTTTTCATTCAATATTTTGAGTTAAAGTTTTCATAAAAAATTGGTGAACAATTATTTGACTTCTGCATTAATCTGCCAAGCGTTTAGTCAATGTTTCTTCATTGTTAATTTAATTTACGTCAAAAATCTTCCTACTTTAGAAATATATAATATAAAAATGAATGCACATTTACACATTACGTAAACATACACACACACTCAAGTGCACGTCACATTCACCTACATACATATATGCACACACTACTGATGCGGTACGAATTTTAGATAATATCGTGTATGTATTGTATGTATGTGGTGGATTCAAAGTACCCTAAAAGTAAACAGTGAGACTTGAGCGGACACCAAGTAGCAGTACGTATATGTATATACGTACGTACGTTTAGCTGTTTTAGTAACCGTGGTGCGCTTAAAACAGTTCTGACTTAACAAACATTTTCGCTCACGCTTAATATAAGAAAATGCTTCAATAACGTTAATGTTAATGTTATTAACGTTTCAATGTTACCTTTATGACATTCATTTAATATAAAAGAAATTATTTTAAGTATCTTTTATCTAGTGTAGTTAGATAGCTCACCTTGCGCAAATAATTCAAATAACAGTTGAAATAATTATGGTTTCGAGACCGATTACAATGAATTGAATACAAAAAATCTTTATAATTCAGTTCTCATTAGTTTTAAAAAAAAATAATTGTTTGGGCCGCCATATTGGATCAGCTATTCGGCATTTCTTGAAAATAATCTTTTAATTAAACTCAGCGTTCTGAAAAACCCTTACACTGCAGTTTTTATCAACTTTAGAACAAACAAAAAAAGTTTTTAGTCCACCATTTTGGATGTCATTCAAATTTTTATTATAATAACTTTTTTATTGTACTCAGTAATCCAGAAAACCCTTAGACTGCAGTTCTTATTAAATTTGATCAAAAAAAAGTTTTTTGTGTACCATTTTAAATAGGCCATTTTAAATTTCTAAGAAATGACCTTTTTATCGTACTCCATGACCCAAGAAGTTATATTGTTTTTTAAGACAATCGGATTTGTACTTTATTTGTTAGAGCTGTATCTGTTCTTTCGCAAAATAATGTTTTTGCTCATGACAAAGTAATAATTGCATACAACAATAATATATTCTTAGTATAGGCTTTCCTTGATGGACAATAATCATGTTGATAAAACACAAAAAAAACTGAGTGAATATCTGCAGTCCGTTGTGGGATTTACGATTCTTAAATTACTAGAAGTAATCTCCCCTCTCCAGTAAGAATATTAACCCTAATTAAATATGTGAATACTTTTACGCTCCAACAATTGTTGCAGCGGAGAAAGGACTGCCTATTGTCTTTAATTGTAAATATAGTTCTACTTCTAACAGCAATTCTTTGGCAACATGGTAGTGGGTTCGAGCACTCAACTCCGAATATTTAAATCTCGTTATTCTGTGTATCTACTAACCTTGAATTTTCTGAGCAATCACAGACATATTCACACTTAATGAGCCACTATAAAACCCCACTATAAAATATGAAATAACGATAATCTCATAATATTTATAATCAAGAAGTTGACCTCGTGACCAACAATGTATATCTGTAGCTTCCCGAAAAAAAGGAATAAGTCCATTCCTAACGACTTCGAGAAAATTGCATTTTAATGTTTAATCACAAGTGTAAGATCGGGGCAAGCAAGTTGGAAATGTTGGAATTCTATACAAGGCTGATAATTAAAGTAAAATGCAAGGAATGTTTCAGTACAATAGGTTGCAAAAAAATGTTTTCATGCTATAATAGAAAGCAGCGAAATGCTTGATTTTTTATGGATTTATGCCCTTTTTCCAGGAACGAAACTTATTTCCTTATTCTGTGAACTGTGCATTCTTTTCGTTCAAATGCTAAAATTACCATCAGGCGAATGCTTTTTGTCAAAAATATTTCGTACGTTGTCGTAAAAAGCCAATCAACGCTCGAGTTGCTTCCTTTCTCTTCTTTTCTTTTTCTTTTCATCCCCCTCCGTCTTTTTTTTTTCTTGTTTTTTCTTTCGTTTGTTCACTTAATTTACCATTGACAAATAACCCATGACAGCCTTTACGAGTTCAAAGCATACATTTCCTACATATATGTAGTCATGTAAAAGTTTTACAATATATATACACTAGTGGGGCTCCCACCCCCTGCGCGCTCCACGTGCCAACCCCCCCTTTTCTTGTGTTATGAGTGTAATTTTTTTAAAACAAGGTTTAAATTAATATTTTTTAAAGCCTTAAAAAATGATAAAATTAATTGTAAGTATGAAAATAATATGTTGGAGTATATTTTACAGAATTCGGAAGACTATGGCATTTTTCGAAAATACTCGGGAATAAATTTTTTTCGCTGGGGAATGATTACTGGTCTGCTTTTAAGGAAATATGAAGAACAAGCTGCTAATTTCAAATAAAAGTGGTGAAGTTTGTATAGATAGAGAGATGTGCCCTTGACTTTTTGTTAGTGAGCTTTATTTTTTTTTCTAGTGGCTCTCTTTTTTAAATGAGCTGTCTATCCTGTATGAGTCAACAGATATTTCTAAGCTCTTATAACTATATATGCCTCCTGCGCGCTCTGCGCACCAACCCCTGTAATTGCAAATTAGATTTAAGAAGTATGGAAAAAAACTCAAATTATATTAATTGTTAATTAAAATTTATATATGTAGAAATTGTATATTGATCATAATTAATTACATGATTTTTTAACAATCACTTTTTATTTTCCCTGACTAATAACAGCTATTTCTATGCGATTAGTAGTACACAATTTTCAAAACGACATAATTTTTAGAGAAGCATGTAACGGTAAGCTGCCTTTCCAACTACAAAAATTTTTCGCATGGTTTATTATGTCTGAAAAATTTTTTTGGTAATATCATTTGAAACAAATACAAAAAATTTTTCATTGAAGATTGTTAAGATGATCAAAATAAAGCTCTTTTACAATCAAATGGAATTTTTAATTCTGAACATATGTCTTGTAAGGATTTCAGTTTACCAGAACCAACAGAAACGATATTAAAAAATATCGATACTGAGAATGATGATAGAATATTTTGTTAACATAAATTCCATGAAATGTTTTCAGAACTCAGTCATGATCAACGTCGAATTTTTCAAGAAATAATAAAACTTAAAAAAAAAATTTTTTTTATGGATGGTCCTGGTGCATCTGAAAAAACTTTTCTATACAAAACATCAATTAATATTTTATATTAATTGAAAAAAAATTCTTACAATGGCTTGGACAGGTATTGCTTCTATTCACTCCCAAAGAAAGTAACCATGTACAGAACTTTTAGACTTTCTTCAGACAGAAAGTGCATTTTTCAAGTTCAAGCCAGATAAACAAAAATTACGTAATGTAGAAGTAATTATTTGGGATTAAGCTTCTATGATACAAAAAAAAGCGTTCGAAATCGTTAATAGGACTTTAAAAGATTAATGTCGTAGTTATAAACCTTTTGAGAATAATATAACAATTTTAGGTGGAGACTTTCGTCCAATTCTCCTAGTAGAAAAAAACGGAAGCAAAATTACTATTATTCAAGAAATTATAAAATTTTTCAATTATTGGCCTTCATTTAATATTTTTTATTTAAAAAATAATGTACGTTTAATTAATAAGAAATTTTCTTCATTGCTACTGGACATAGGAGAAGGCAAAATTAAAACTTTTTACAATTTTTCAGACATGGAAAACAAATGATGTATGTTCTAAAATTTTTAATAATGATGATGATTTTTTTATAAGTAAAGCTATATTACCATATAACAATAAATACACTCATTTTTTAAACAAAAAAATTTTAAATAATATTGTAGGAACATTAGTAACGTACTATAGTATTGATAAAGCAACTCACAAAGGAGTAGATAAAACACACGATAACGTTTATATTAATTTCTTCACAGAATATTTTAATAGTATTGAAGAAGGTGTTCCTTCACATAAATTGAATTAAAAATTTCACGCTTTTTTTATGTTGATACGAAACTTAAACATACCTGAAGGACTTTGCAATGGTACAAGATTACGAATTACAAAATTATTTAAATACAACATTAAAGCTGAAATAATCATAGGTGAAAAAAAGGAACTAAAGTCTTTATTTAAAAAATAACCCTACAAACAAACAATTCTTCTTTGCTACCATTTATATTGTACAGAAAACAATTTTTATTTACCTTAGCTTTTTCTATGACTATCAATAAAGTTTTCATTCAAATTGAATTAGAAAACAACTTTGAAATTAAAAATATTGTTTGGAATGAAATTTTAGAGTGACAAAAAAACTATTCTATAGTTAATTACTATTTTTAAACTGTCTTGAAAATTTTATCTTTCATCAAAAAAGCAAATTTCAGTACCGTCTAGTACCCAGATTTATTTAATCATAAACAATTATTTTTTTGTAATATGTTTTTAGATACACAATCATGAATGCAAAATTTTATCAGTGTGACAAATGTAACTTAAAATTTTTAAATCAAGAGTGTCTATCATCGCAATAAAGAATTCACAAAAAAAAAAGTCGTATGTGATCTGTGTAGCATTATAACATTAGACAAGAAAAACTATTTGCGTCACTCAAGGGAATGCCAAAACATTAAAAAAAATTTAAAGTGTATTAAATGCGAAAAAAGTTTCAAAAGAAATCATCACTTACAGAGACATTTATAAAGTCATGAAAAAAACGTTCAAAAAAATATTTGTTAACATTGTGGAAAAGGTTATGTGAGAGCAGAGCATTTAAAAAGACATTTTTAAGTATGTAATCAAAACAATTATCGTAAGTAAGATAAACGTGACAAAATTTCTTGTTATGGTCGAATGAGATTTTATGTAAAAATAAGACCACTTGTAACAGTTAATATATGAGGCTTTGCGAATATATTTACATTTCATATAGGGAAGCTGGGGAGAATTATGAGGGGAGTGGGGGGGAGATTGGGGGGAGCCACCAAAAAAGGAGGATTACTCGAAAAATGCAAGAAAATGAAAGAATAACTACCTTTTTTGGGGGTGAGCTGGAGGGAAGTAGTGGGGAGGTGGGGGCGGGGGGGATCAAAACCTCGCTCTAACTCTTACGACTATATAATATAGGAAGATAAGAGCGCGAGGTGTCTCGGTTGGCTAGGTCATGGATTGGGATGCGGGAGACCGTGGTTCGATTCCCGGTCAGTGTGACTTTTTCTGGCAAGTACCTCTGTGTATTTTCACAAGTGCTTTCACACCACGCAATGCTCCTCGAGGAGAGTTGAGGCGACCTTTTTGCAGCAAAATTGCCTAATTTCCCCCTACCCCCCTCCCAGTAATGTGAGGCCTCCTATCCCTCTTCCCTTTCTCCTCCCAAGTGCTAAGTGCCCTGTGTAGTGCTCTTTATAGGAGCCGGACTTAAAGCACTATAATATAAAAAAAAAAAAAAATATAGAAAGATTTATATACATACATATACATACTAATGGGGCTTTGCCACCCTGTGCGCTCTGCGTGCCAACCTCCTACTTTTCTCACCTAAAAGGAAAATCTTTGTAATTCATCTGTTAGTAGGAAAAGGTTGCTGCCCAGAACTTCGTGAGGAAAAAGAGTTTTTGATCTACATCATTAAGCATTAGTTATATGTTAATCAGTAAATTTCCACACCACCCAAAAAGTACTATTGTGGTATGTTGAGGGTTTTCTTTAGAACTCTTCGTTATGTTAAGAGAAAAAAGGTAAACATAATTTCTTCAACGCTAAAATTCTAAACAACAAGAAGTTTTAATCACTTTAATAACATATAAAATATTTAAATTTCATATAACATATACTTTAGACTATTTTTGTTACTATTATGCATTTTATCAATATATTTTATTAATTAATATAAGTGGTTTGAAAAAATTTTTTATTTTTAAATTCAAAGACAAATACGGATATAATTTTTTCACAGTGTTTAACACTGTAAATTGAAAAAATTGTTTATTGTTTGTACTTTGTACTATTAAAATTCAATTTAAAATCAAACGTTATATTTTTAAAATTTTTTCAAACAAACAGTATAAAAGTTAGCGTAAAAGGGGATGGAAATTGTTTATTCAAAACTTTTCCCTATTTTCTGTAAAGTGACAAAGATTTCCACATGAACGCTTGTTCCTAAGTAATTAATAATGTTTTAAATAAATGGCAAAATAATTATAAATTTGTAGTAGGAAACGATTATTATTAAAATATAAAAAGAAGTAATAAATAAATTAACATAATGTGGGACAAAAAATAGGACTTATGGTACAAATGTTGAAATTAATAGCTTCTCAGATTTACCACATGTTCATGTTATAGTTTATTTCTCGAACAATGATGTTTAAACGTATATAAATTCAAATAGTACTTTTAAACTAAAAATTAATGTAAAAGAAAAAATGTAATAAAAAATATTGCAATTGGTCAATTAAACATTGCATCTCCAACAGGTCATGAAAGATTTTTTTTTATACTTGTATTAAATAAGGTAACTGGTTTGACATTGTTCAAAGACATTAGAATATATAAAGAAATAAATCATAAAACTTTTAAAGATACTGCAATTGCAATGGATTTAATAGACAATGATAAAAAAATCGATGATATTTCTGAAGAAGCAGTTGCTGTTACGTTTCCATATCAATTAAGACAATTTTTTGCTTGGTTTCTAATTTCATAAATCGTTCAAGGTAATAAAATATAGAATAGATACAAAGAATTTTTTCGAAGGGTTTGCCTAATGATAAAGATAATTTAGCTCTTTTACATAATAATTAAATTTTAGAATTAGAAAATAGATAACGTGATGCTGTTATTTACCTACACCAAAAAAAATAAAGAGTAAAAAAAAATATAGACAATGAAATACGTTTCTGGAAAAAAAATTTTTAACTCTATGTATAAAAGTTTTAATAATGACCAGAAAAATATATTTCATATTACATGCGAACAAAAAATGATGTTCTTCTTATGGATGGTCCTCAAGGGTCAGAAAAAACTTATTTATATGAAACGTTTATTAATTTTTTTTATTTTTCAGAAAAACACAATTATGTCAATGGCATGGACTGGCATAGCATCAATTTTGTTTTTAAAAGAGATCACCAGTCATAGAACTTTGAGACTTCCTTTAGATGTTGATAATATAGAGAGTGCATTTTTAGAATTCGAATCAGATAAACAAAAATTATGGGAAGTTAATTTAATTATTTGGGATGAGGCTTTAATGATTCTAAAAAGAGCATTAAAAATAGTAGACAGAACGTTAAGAGCTTTATGTAATACTGAAAAATAATTTGGAAGTAAATTAATTATTTAAGGAGTTGATTTTCGTCAGATTCTCCCAGTGATAAGAAACAGTCATAAAAAAATTATACTAAAACAAACTATTGAATCTTTATTTTTATGGAACTCATTTTAAATTTTAAAATAAAAAATTAATACTCGTTCTAACGATAAAGAATTTTTAAAATTATTATTAAGAATTTGAAAACGGGTGATAAAAACTTTGAATATTCTTAAAAGTTGGATCTCAAATAATAAATGTTGTGAAATATTTTTTAGTATTGACAATTGTTCGATAAATAGTGTTTAAGACTTACATGGCATAACAAGAACACCTCTTATTTGAATAATAAAATCCTTAAAAAATTAACTGGAGAAATTATAACTTACTATAGTATTGATAACCAAACTTATAAAGGAGTTGATTAATCAGATGATAATATTTATTTAATATTTCTGGTAAAAATGTTGAGCAACATTCGTAAAGGATTACGACCTCATTAACTAAATCTCAAAATTGGTACAATAGTGATGTTACTGAGAATTTTAAGTACATCAGAAGGACTTTGTAATGGAACACGTTAACGAATCACAAAACTGTTACAGTATAGTATGCAAGGAGAAATAATAACTGGAGAAAAAATTTGAAATAGAATCTTAATTCCAAGAATAACTTAAGACACAGGAAACTCCTCAACATAACCGTTTATTTTATATCGTAAGCAATTCCCTATCGTCGTGGCATTTGCATATGGCAATAAACAAATCCCAAGGTCAAAATTTTTAAAATGTAGGTTTGTATTTTAAAAAACTCTTATTTCCTTATAGTCAGGTATATGTGTCTTTATCAAGATACAAAGATAAAAATAATTTATTTATTTAAGTAAAAATGCAAAAAAGTACAGAAATAGAAAATGTTTGTTTGGAAAGAGATTTTTACACAATTTGTTGACTTCACTTGATGATTTTCATAGATAAATCGGCAATATTTATGGCAATAAATTAAAAGTTACTAATAAATGTTCCATCATTTAACAAGTATACATGATATGATGTATAAAAAATGTTGTGGGGGGAGCTGTAGGGGGTCTCTGGGGAGGCTCTAAGGGCTGTGGGGTGTCTAAGAATAAAGTTAGAAAATGTCAAATTAGCTATAAAAACGGTCGAATTTTATCTCATTTTTGGGGCTGAGGGGGGGGGTCCATGTGTGGGGTCTGTGGGGGGGGGGGGCTGTGGACTGGATTTGTAGAATGTCCCACACAAATAACTGTATAGTATGTAGAGCTTGCGGTGGCTAAGTCAGCTACGTCGTGGATTGACACACGGGAGACCGTGGTTCGATTCCCAGCCAGTGCGACTTTTCGGGCAAGTACCTCTGTAATTTTTCACATGTGCTTTTTCACCACGCAATGCTCCTCGAGAAAGGTTTAAGTGACCTTCTCGCAGCAAAATTACCGAACTTTTTCCTATATTTCTTATGTAATGAAAGGCCTTCCATCCCTTTTCTTGTCCCTTTCCCAAGTGCTAAGTGCCCTCAGTAGTGCTTTTATAAAAGGAGCCGGACGTAAAGTACTGTTATATAAAAAAAAGAAAACTGTATAGTATAGGCATATATATATATATATATATATATATATATATATATACTTATCAATGGTGACTTATACTGACATTATTATGTAAAAACAGGTTATTATGAGGACAAAATCGTTTTTTTACGGACTGTCCTCCTGTATAAGTGGGGCTTTGCCCCCCTCTGCGTTTCATACGTCAACTTTCAAGAAATATCTAAAACTTAAGAATTCAATCATCTACTATAATTAAAATATAATACACATAATTAATTGTAACTCAGTTTGTTTTCTCTTCTTAATGCTGTTTCCAATATTTTAATCACTAAAAATATACGTACAACATAAAGTTTTATATCATAATGTTTTAGTATATGATAAATACAACTTATACTTAGAATTATCGTATTCAAAGATCGAAATTTCAATATAAAGGCTTTTTTGTAAGAAAAATGTACAAATGTGTATCATCGTATGGATTAAAATATCAGGTAATTAGTACTTTCTATTATTATAACATAGCAGCGTTGTGATATTCGGCCTCAATATTTTTTGATCTCACTGTCTTGTAACATATGGTAGTATAAGTGACTTTACGGGCCTAGTTATAAAGATAATTTAGCTCTTTTACATAATTATTAAATTTAAGAATTAAAAAATTAATCACGTGATGCTGTTATTGACCTACACCAAAAAGAATGAAGAGTGCAACAGAAGATGTAGATGATAAAATACGTTTCAGTAAAAAAATGCTTTACTCGAGGCATAAAAGTTTGAATAGTTACCAGAAAAATATTATTTTCGAACAAAAAAATATTATTTTCTTTATAGATGGTCCTAAAGGGTCAGAAAAAACTTATTTATATAAAACGTTAATTTATTTTTTTATTTCTCAGAATAACAAAATCATGTCAATGGCATGGACTGGCATAGCATTAATTTTGCTTTTAAAGGGGATAACCAGTCATAGAATTTTTTAACTTCTTTAAGATCTTAGTAATATAAAAAGTGCATTTTTAGAATTTAAATCACATAAAAAAAATTAAGAGAAGTTGACTTAATCCAATTGGGATGAGGCTTGAATGATTCCAAAAAGAGCATTGGAAATAGTAGACAGAACATTACAAGATTTATGTTATATTAAAAAATATTTTGGAAGTACATTAATTATTCAAGAAAATGATTTCTGTCAGATTTTCCCTGTGATAAAAAACGGTAATAGAAAAATTATTCTTAAACAAACTATGAAATCTTCATTTTTATGGAACTCATTCCAAATTTTAAAATTAGAAATGGATGATCGTTTTGATTATGAAAAATTTTCAAAATTATTAGTAAAAATTTGTGGAGGAATAATAAAAGCCCTAACTATTTCTTAAAATTGGATCTCAAATGATGAATGTTTTCAAATATTTCCTAATGTTTACATTTAATTGACGAATAGTAATATACTAACTTTGCATAACAAGAGCACCTTTTATTTGAATAATAAAATTCTAAAAAAATTACCTAGAGAAATGAAAACCTACTATAGTATAGATAAAGCAACTTTTAAAGGGGTTGATAAGCCAGACGATAATATTTATTTAAATTTTACGGTGAAATGTCGAACAATATTCGTAAAGGACTACCACCTCATAAACTAAATCTTAAAATTGGTACAATAGTGATGTTTCTGAGAAATTTTAGTATATTAGATAGACTTTGTAATGGAACACGCTCACGAATCACAAAATAATGACAGTAAAGTATAGAAAAAAAAATAATAACTGGAGAAAACATGGAAAATAGAGTTTTCATTCCACGAATAATTTGAGACAAAGGAGACTCCTTAACATAACTGTTTATTTTGTATTGTAAACAATTTTCAATCGTTGTGGCATTTGCTATGACAATAAACAAATCTCAATGTCAAAGTTTCGGTTATGTAGGTTTGAATTTAAAAAAACCCTTATTTTCTCATGGTCAATTATATTTGGTTCTATCTAGATGCAAAGATAAAAATAATTTATTTATTCAAATAGAAAGGGAAAAAAATACAGTTTTAGAAAATTTAGCTTGGAAAGAGATTTTCACATAATTTATTGACTTTTCTTAATGATTTTTATAGATAAATCGGCAATATTTAATAATAAATTGAAAGTCACTTATGAATGTTTCATCATTTAACAAGTATACATGACATGATGTATAAAAAATGGTGTAGGGGGGCTGTGCGGGGTCTGTGGAGGGACAGGCAGAATTATGGGGGAGGCAGCAGGGGGAGGGAATTGTGGAGGGGCTATGGGTGGTCTGAGGAAAAAGTTAGAAAATGTCAAATTAGTGATGAAAACTGTCGAATTTCAGCTTATTTCTCGGGGATCCATGTGGGGGGTCTGTAGGGGGGACTGTGGAGGGTCTGTGGGAGGGCTGTGGGGGGATAGGTGGAATGCCCCACACAAATAACTATATTATATAGGGAGGTATGTATATAATGTAATTAGTGAAACCAGTGATGCTTACAACCAAGAGTTCTCGCTCACGCACACAACGACTTTACTATCTTCACGTCAGGCAGGCACTGCAAGGCAGTCGAGGAAGAGCTTTTCCTTCCGTACCTTCAACATAAGCCCCACGCACTTTCACAGTTTTAATACAACCTAATGCTTCTACAAACCATAGCGTCATAGTCGAGTTGACTAACTCTTTTGCTCATGCGTTGAATCTCAAAAACTCAGGTTCAAGACACGCTGCCGCGCAAATTTTTTTTTTATTTCTTGTTACTATTTACACTTAATATTCTTAAACTTATGCTTGAGTTTAATGCTGCAAATTAATATAAAATTACTGATAACGGTTTTTATAATTGTTTTTGTATTAAATAAAAATTACTTATGCAAAATATTTTGTTTAGAAATAAAGAGTAATAATCAAGTAAAGAATAATACAGCTTCCACATCACCTTGCGGTAAATATTTTGGTGCGTTTGTTTTAGTAGCAAATAATATTATTAGTATAATTACTAGGGAGTTCAAGAGGAATTTACATTTATATAGAGTACAAATTAACATCAGCGACGTGTATAGATCGGGCGCTCATTCGAGACTAATCACTCGAGCGCGACTGTATACAATAGTTAGTGTGCGCTCTCTCTCTTTCTCAACACACACATACGCGCACAAAATAAGATCGTGTTTTGTACACCATATGAAATGTAAATTCCAACATTCCCCCTCAAAACAGGATCGCAATTATAAATTTTACTCTTTAAAACGCCGCTTATTACAATATAAAAAAAAATTACTTCTTACAATCACACATAAATGAAACGCACCTATGATGGTCCAATCTTGCTAGACCCTTTGTTAATACATCGGAAATAAGCTTTTTCGAAGGCTTATGAAAAAGTTTGATAGTTCCATCTCTTATTTTCTCTCGTACAAAATGATGTTTAATATCTATATGCTTTGATCTACCGTGGAAAACGTGATTTTTTGCTAATTCCATCGCACTTATATTATCGTTATAAATTGGGATAAAGACTTGCTTATCGAGCTTCACGATATCCAAAAATCTTTTCAGATAAATTGCCTCTTTCGTGGCTTCCACGAGTGACATTCATTCGGCTTCCATGGTAGATAATGCAACTGTACGCTGCTTTCGCGACTCCCAACTAATCGGTCCGTTATTTAACGTAAAGATACAACCTGTATATGACCTTCGATCGTCTCTATCGTTGGCCCAATCAGCGTCCGCGAAGCCATTTAAAATACCATCGGCTTCCTCAAAACAAATGCCCAAGTTTATCATATTTTTTAAATAACGCAAGACTCGCTTCGCAGCCGTGGCATGTTCTTGTGCATAGCACGTATTATATTGACTCAAAGCGCTCGCCGCGTAGGCTATGTCCGGTCACGTTGTGGTTGCTAAATACATGATCGAGCCTATAAGCTCTCAATACGGAAAATTCTTGACGTTGTCGTCAGAAATACATGGTTTCGTTAATTCTTGTGTCGAATTTAATGGAGTATTAGAAACATTCGCATTCTCCATACCAAATCGCTCTAAAATTCTTTTAGTATAACCGCTCGGATTCATGATGATTTTACCCTTTTCACGTTTAAATTGTATGTCTAGGCAATGATTTACTCCGCCGGAGTCCGCCATTTCGAACTTTATCATTAAGTTACGCTTCACATCATTTAGCATTTTTACGCCTTTGCATGCAATTACAATATCATCGACATACACTAGGAGCAGACAGAAGTCTTCCCCCTTCCGAAGTATATACAAGCAAGGATCCACGTGCGTAGGAGAAAACCCCGGATTGCGTAACTCTTTGTCTAAACGTAAATTCCATTGTCTACCCACCTGTTTAAGGCGGTAGAGCGCATTTTTTATTTTACAAAATTTTTTACCGCGGGAAATCTGTTTGAGCAATTTCTGAGCCTTCTCCGCGCACTCATGCGGTCCGTTCAACGCTATTTTGCGTAATGACATCGCTAAGCATTCTAGCAATTCCATATATATTTCTTTGTCAATATCACCGTTTAAATACGCGCTTGACACATCGAGCTGATGAACCTGTAAATCAAATACGACAGCCAGAGCCATGATCATTCTAAGTGAGCTAAGTCTCGCCACCGGCGCATATATTTCATCGAAGTCTTGTCTGGGTTGTTGTGTAAAGCCGTGCGCTACTAAACGAGCTTTCCGACGCTCAACGCTGCCGTCCGCATTTAGCTTATCACACAGGACCATACGACACCCTACAATTTTGCGATCTGTTGGTCGCTCGACTAGCTCCCATACGTCGTTTTTTAACATGGCTATGATCTCTTTTACTATTGCTGTAAGCCATTCCTCTCGATCAGGACCGGAAAGTGCTTCTTTGACGGAAATTTCAGTTAAGCAACAGTGCTCCGAGGATGTCGAAGAATCTACTAAATTCGACTCAAATACATCATCGTCGCCCTCTTTGAAATTCTCGGAAAGCCTATCAGGAGTACGCACTGTGCTTCGTACTTTTCTTGGTCTACCAGGTCTTCCGGTACGAACTATACGCGGTCTGCCCGGTCCGTACTTCTCTTTTGCTACTGATTTATTACGATCGGATGAGGAGTTCGCGGAGTCTATTATTTGCTCATTTGAATTTTCGTTTTCACGCGCATCTTCATAATCTCCATCGTCATCACTCTCGCATTCACGCTCGGGGCTTATTATTAATGGTTCGCTATCGACGATAATAACTTTTCGCGTGTCTTGCAATTCATCGACGACCCGCATGTCGCGCGAAATATCTATTCGTTCCTCATCGGTTATCCATATTCTGTATGCTTTCGATACATCCGAGTATCCGAGTAATATTTCTTCTTTGCCACGTGGCTGAAATTAAAATTTTTTTGGATTTCTGTCAAGCGTTATCACTTTAGAACCAAAAACTTTAAAATATAAAACATTTGGTGCTTTGTCATGCCACCGATAGTAAGCATTTTCACCATCGAGCAATCGAGATGGACATCGATTTAAAATATAATTTGCGGTGTTAATTGTCTCGGCCCAAAACTTTCTCGGAAGCCCGGCCTGTAATAGTAGACACTGCGCCATCTCCACTAATGTACGATTTTTGCGCTCAGCGATTCCGTTTTGTTGCGGTGTATGTGTTACCGTAAGTCGCTGGCTTATACCACACGAATCTAAGAAAGTATCGAACTCTTTGCTTACAAGCTCTTTTCCATTGTCCACTTGTAGATATTTTATTTTCGCGCCCGTCTTATTCTCTACGGAACTTTTATATTGCTTAAAAACCACGAATACATCACTTTTATTCCACAGAAAATAAACAATCGCTCATCGTTACCAAAACACATACCTTGAACGCTTTTATCACAATTTATTTTTCGTAAACTTTCTTCGTGTACATGGCCTAATTTTTTATTCCACAGCTCAATGTTTTGAATTGATACTAAATTCACAACCAGTGTCAACGTCTTTACATAATACAAATTATTTTCGCGCTTCGCGGTAAGGACAACCGTACCATCCGATTTGCATACAACGGCCTCGTCGGGCCCAAAAATTACATTAAAACCCTTATCCGTAATTTTTGCAACCGATAGCAAGTTCGCTCGTAACTCCAGTACATAAAAAACGTTGCCTAATTCAAAATCTCTATCACCATTCGGTGTTTTTGTGGACACGCACACATTACCTTTACCTCATATTGATGCTAATGCGCTGCTGGCAAGGTTGAGATGTTCTCCTGGGGTAGGCTTCATATCGGCGAACGCCATCTCGTCGTGGCTCATATGTGACGTGCAACTGCTGTTGAGGCACCACGTCGAATCTCTCGTTCTCTTTTTCGCCGTATCTGCTAGTAGAGCTATCGCGATGTTGCCTTGTTCACCACCCTCCTTGTTGATTTTGTTCGTCGTTGAATCCTTGACTTGGAATTTTTGAGCACTTCCTGGCTTCTTTGAACGATATTCATTTGCTTTGTGTCCGAGTTTTTTACACTTAAAACATCGTATGACTTGAGATGAGTTTTGAGTGTTTGCTCGTTCGCCATTTGAATCACTTCGCTGCTGTGCCCCGTTGCTTCTTTGTTTACAAAATTTTCGCGCGTATAACGCGTTGTCGCCGCGCTCGGTGCTGTTGCCATTTGACCTTGCTTCACTCTCTTCTAATATTTTGATTTTCAAATTTTCGGCCATTGGATGGTTATCGCGTGATTCGATTGCTACTCGAAAATTCTCGAAGGAGTTAGGCAAGCTGTACAGCAGCAGCACTGCAAGTAGATCGTTGTTGACACTCACGTCCATGGTCTCCAACCTGTCGATGGCGTCGAAGAACGAATCGTTGTGAGTCTTGACGTCATCGCCTTCCGCCATTTTTCGCAGTGCCAATTGCTTTAAAAGCGTAGCTTTTCGCACTGGTCCTTTCGATTGATAGATGCTCTCAAGCTTCATCCATACCGCATATGATGTCTTGCAGGATTTTGTTTGTTTCAGCTCTGAAGGGTCAATCGCTAATATTAGCTTGGATTGCGCTTTAGCATCTGCTGCGTCCCATGCGTCTGCTTCAGTTCGATCATCCTGACTACATGTACTCGTAATGATTTTTCTCTTCTTTGATCCATTGACGTATTCCCAGCAATCGCCTTTGATTAGCAGAGCCTCTACCTGAATTCTCCAAGTGTCGTAGTTATCCTTATGGAGAGGCTTAATCTTGTTAAGATTGCTGAAGGCCATTTTAAATATTGACGCACTTCGCTCCAAACGTTAAACATGCAAATCGCGCCGTAGAGCTTTTCAAAGTCTTTTCGATCACCAACTATTCTCTCACGCACTAGACGCCACCCTGGGCCCATAACCTGTTGTTTCTAATAATAGATGAGGTGCAGGGATGTGCATAGAGTACAGGTGTCTACAATGAAATGCATTTAGTGCAAATAAAACAAACTTTTATTTATTACGTGTATATATAAAGTAAAAACTAACATCAGCGACGTGTATAGATCGGGCGCGCATTCGAGACTAATCATACGAGCGCAACTGTATACAATAGTTAGTGCGTGCTCTCTCTCTTTCTCAACACACAAATACGCGCACAAAATAAGATCGTGTTTTGTACGCCATATGAAATGTAAATTTCAACAACTACTTTACATAAAATTAGTATTTTAAAGAAATGTTTATGATTTGATGACTACTCTAGCTTTTAGTTTTTTTTCTCAATTAATTTACCACGTAGGCCTATTTCACTCGTTATTATGCTTGTATCATTTAAGAGAGGAGTGAATTAATGGTTACAAAAGACGTTGAACGCAATTAATGAAATACTAATGTATGTTGCAGAATCTTAGTATCAATAAGCTTAGTTAGAGTGTACAATAAAATTGTTCTTACGGTATTGATTAAGGCGTTTACAATCTAGTAATTAGTTATTTAAGCAGAACGTTCTAATATGATTAGTAAATAAGCACGTTTGTAATAGCGCATTGACAAACAAAACACTCATTATTACATGCACACAAAGCAAACGAAGAAAGCAAAAAGTTAAAATCAGATGGATCATAAGATACGCATTGGATATAATTTTTTATTGTTTTTAAAGAAATTAGGAAATTTCTAAAAATAAACAATTTCTTGAAGAAAAAAAAAGAAAACATCGTTAGTATAAGAATAATGTACGTTCCTTTGGTATCATACAAAACTAATTTCATTATTTCTGAAAAAAAAGGATTTTACACACATAGAGCAGATTTTCTTATTTAATACATATGCAATAATAAAAACCGTAAATAATCATTTAATATCAGTTTTTAGCATTAAAATAAAGCAACAAAAATTTTGAGTATAAGTTATAACAAAAAAAAAAAGAAGAGTTGCTTGGCAGCGTGTCTTGAACCTGAGTTTTCAGATTTAACGCGTGGGCAAAAAAGTCAACTCAACTATGACAGCTACGATCCGTAGAAGCATTAGAGTGTATATAAGCTGTGAAAATTGGTGGGGCTTATATTAAAGGGGGAGCTCTCCCTCCACTGCCTGGCAGTGCCTACCTGACATGAAGAGAGTAAAGTCGTTGTGCGCTTGCGCAAGAACTCTTGGTTGTTAGCATCACTGAGTGGAACAGTTCAAAACAAGACAACTAAAATAAAAATAAATTACTTTGCTCTGATGTAATGTTTATCCTTATTTGGGTAGATATTTAATTTATTTAATACAAATGATTCATTGTCCTTTGTGTTAGTATAAAAGTTATTTTTCTTGACAGTTTTGGTCTTATTTTGTCAAATTTTAAAACTGCATAAGAGTCTTACGTGAAAACCAGTCTTTTATACGTTTATCAAGCTTATCATTGTATAATTTTCGAAAAACTGTTGGTTTCCTGATTTATAATTGTCTTCCACGATTCTCAATAATTCGTTTAATACTTATAAGATAATAAAAATTAATTAAACACGATGTGAGCTCATTATTATTTTTTGTTTTTTTCAAGGTGATGACAAAAGCTCCGTTAGACTGTATGTGTCGGCCTTGTACTAAAATCGAAGAATATATTGTTATACCCCAAGAAGCTCTGGCACTTGATGGAAATGGACCACTTGTTGGAAAAATACGTGTCAAACATGCTAAAAAAGTTTAAAATATTGTGCAACGAACACATTTTGGTTGTCTCTAATCGTTTTGTTGCTTACTATCAATTTAAAAGTTATTTTGGGCTTACAAAAAATTGTGTCATTATTACAAATAGTTTTGATATGTTTATTATAACCTACACAGAAAAAAATGTGTAAAAACATGTATTCTTAAGCATTTGTGTAATAAGAACTGAACCAAAATATTTGTCATAAGTTTCTTAAGCTTTTACAACTTGAACATAAACAGTTATAACTTTGACATAAAAAATGACGACCACTCTCTTATGCAAATTTATGCTCTTACGTTAGTAACTAGAGTAATCAGAAATGATATTTGTGTCATAAATTTAGTAAACACACACAATAACTGTTTATATTTTGTGGCACCACTTGCACTGAAAGTTTCTTCCCAATAAATGTTACTTATTTTCTGATGTAAGCATTGTTGTTGCAGGAAAACAAAAATATCGCTTTTCTTTGCGTTAAATATAAACATAACAATTAACACCTTTAGAAGAATATGCTCCTGGCCATTTTTTTCAAAAAAAGTTGATAGTGCTCTTCTCATTAGTAATTGATTATTATCGCTAACAATTTAGCATTATTAATATTAATTATAATTAAACTGTATACATGTTTTAAGTGTAGACCTTAGACTCTACACGTTGTCATTTGTACTTCTTTTAAATTTGAAAACAATTTTCGAGTTACTGTTTTCGTAAGGTGCACCCAGAACACAAAAGCTTTAAAGTGAATGCATTTAAAGATATGTCATTAGTCACACTTATTTTTAAACAATCTTCTTCTGTAAGCGCATTGCATCAAAAAGTATTAAGTTTACTGTAGGATGTTATAGTCTTAACTTATCAAAACAATAATATCTCATATAACTTTTAATACTTTCTAACTTTATAATTTATAACATTGGAATACTATTGAGTCTTATGTGTCACTTTGGCTTACGTTGAAAAGAAGACCTTTAGATATGGCATTCTTTTGAATATAATAAAAACAATTGTAAGTTTCTAACTATAAAGAGTTTAGAACTGATAAAATCAGAATTGGCATTTTGAGCTTAAAAGTGCTATTCTATTTTTGTTGACAATGCATGAAGATATTTTAGCCTACAAAAACTGTAATACCATCGTATACTACGAGATAATATATTTTACTTATCTGTCCTAGTATATTAATAGTAGTTTGTCCAGAAGAAGTTGTTACTAATACTGTGAAATTTTTGATGCGAAGGAAAGATTTCGTCAGTTCAATACTATAGTGACATCTAAGGTACGTAAAGAAGAATCACCTTCAAAAGCACTTTCCGTTTAATATGTTCCCATTAATATCCAAAGAAATGCGTGAAAAAATGAGTTGTATGAAAGTTAATTTACTTTATCTACATAACTATCCAAATTGTATATTAAATAAAAATATACTATATACCCGTATGTTGGCACACTGGCTTACAACTAATGAGAAAATAGTGAAATTATAAAAGTGCAATTAGTCTCTGCTCCAGTTTTTTAGCGAAACTATTTACTACAATGTTTTGGCCACTTTAATTTATTTATTTAATATACAGGAGTGCTCTGCTTTCCATCTACACGATAATCTCCGAAGCTTGTTCTGTAACAATGCATACATACAATAAATGTATACATAACAATTGCTTTTTATTGGTGTTGGACTAATATTGGAAGTTAATAATGGTGTTATTTGTAAAATGTAATAATAACAAAATATTTTTTTTTATGTAATCAATGGACTTTACTTATTTTTTTAAAAGAGTTGTCTTGTAATTCATCGTATCAGGCATAACAACAAAAATGTATTCATCAATTTATAAGTAAATACAATTTTTTTTTTTCATGTTAAAGTAATGGAAACACCAGTTATTTGTAGTTTATTGACTTCTCCAAAACATGATTATAACCACATTGATGACGATGCTTTCCAGTTTTATTTAGACGAAAAGCTTTTAAACAATAGGGTGTTATCTATTGTGTGACAAATGACACTTTTTGTTCCCTAAAGGTCAACAAAAATGCAGCAGTGTTTTACTAATTACTTTCTACATTAACTGCCAATGCAACCAGGTATCTAAAATTTATGACCTGATGACAAATAAGCAACTTTATATCTTATTTTATTATTGCGTAGTAACGGGGGCGTACTACATATTTTTGCTCAATGAGTATTGCATCCATATAAATATCCATTAAAACCTGTTCTTTATATTATAAGTAGTATAAGTAACTGGTCTGAAAGACTTACCAGTATTGTTTGAATCATTTACTAGCCCTTTAAATAATCATCCTCTCTAAAGAATAATATAACAAGTATTTATATAATAATTTTCTAAATGTATTCAAGTAAAACAGTTCAGACTTTCTAAATAAAATGTTGGTACATTTATTTCAGGGCAACTATTGTTAAGTCTGTTCAGCGTTGAGTCTGTTGAGTCCTTTAGCGAGATCCACCTGGCTCACGTGTGTCCTATATACCTTGCACTTGCCAGGGAGATGTAATAGCACTGGAAGTCATACTATACGCAGTATTACAGGATGCAAAGTCCTTGTTAACTCCAACCACAAGTTACAAAAAAATAACAAATTGTTACAATATAATATAGCACACTGTCTCGTCTTCTAGCTAACATGTGTAACTACCCAGCCGCTCACACTAGTCCTACACGTAACACTACCTACTACTGACTTGCATAAACACTTGATATACTCATTCAAAAACTATTAAGTCCTGCACAAAGGATGCCATTTTAAAATACTGCTTCTTCACCTGAAAATGAAAAGAAAGGCACCAACTAAGCATTGAGAAATCTCATTCACGTACGTCACCTTTGTGACTTTACATTGGATTTTTTCTACTACAAAAGGAAAATTAGCGCCGGAGCTTCCTCGTTCTACAAGAAGAACTATAACGCTAACACTAACAAATATCTTTAACTATTCCTATATTAAGTTATGTTACATGTCGCGAGCTTTTGCTGAACTATTAAGAAATCATATAAATTGTAATAAATAGTTTTTCCAGATTTGGCATTGAGCAAGTGGTCCCCAATACAGCCAGCGTTGCTAAAAATCGCCTACTATAAGGCTGGTTGTTTTTATCTTACAGTAAAAAGAGATAGTTAATAGAGCTAGTTTGATGGTGGTTTTATAAGAAAATAAGAAAGTCAGTTTTAACTCCCTATTTTTTATTGTTTTATGTGTAAATTTAGTAAACTATTTTCTAAACAGCTCAAACATGGTCCATTATTCTATAATTTCACAATGAAGTTAAAAAAGGACTTTTTTCTTTACTCTTTGGTTACATGACTTTTACCAAAGGTTTTACCATAAGACTTTAACAAAATAAGTTGTATGTATACTCAAACTACCATTTTAGATGAACTCAGTATAAAGTCCTGAGTAAGGCAACGTCTGAGTTTCTGGTTCTCCAAGATCATGCGAATGACTGTGGATTACGCAATTACTTAGGGCTTACTCCAAGCTAGAGTAAAACCTACTTTTAAAACCTTCGAGTCAAAAATAAAGTTTCTTTTTATTTGAGGTCACTATACTTTTTTTTTTTTTTTTTCTAAGGCGTTAGTTAGAACTTTAAATTCTTTTTTAGAAAATAATTAGATACTTAACAGTTACAAAGTATTTTCCTATTAAATATTTTGTTACTCTACATAAGTTATTTTGGCATGTAGCAGGAAGTAAGCAAAAAGTAAGCTTCATGTATATTGATACACAGAATATATAGTTCATCTTTTTTAATCTTGTTGGCTGGAGTCTTTGCTTCCTGGTACTATAGAAGCCAAGCTTGCTAGGTGTTCGTCATCATACTAGTGTAATTAGTGCTCACAAGTATGATTTATATACTTGAAACATTTTTTAAAATCTAAAATATGGTTTCGTTCTATTTTGTCGAGCTACTTCAATTTAATTAAATATAGTTTTTGCACGAGTACAGAAAGCCGAGATGATGATGATTCTGCCAGCATGCTTGATTTGAAACGCACGAGCTCATTTTTTTTAGCACTGGCTGATGTTTATCCCCACTATTCCACCACATTGGCCGTCATGATGCGTTAATAATCATTATTAGTTTAGCTACGAATTTCACTGATACAACGCAACAGTACAGTTTTTCACAGGCAATGTGGGTATAGAATTATAATCACTGCAATTTTTAACTATCTATGTTGTAAAATGGAACGTCAGAAGTACTAATGATGAAAAAATTATTTTAGCTTCTACAGGTTGTACACAAAACTTTCTTTAAAATTTGTTATCAAATGAAAAACGTTCCTAATTGATATTGTCAAAGTTGTTTTGAAATTTAATTTTGCAATTAACCTTTATTTTATAACTTAGCAGTGCCAACATTTCTTAAACTGGTTTACTGTACGTAAGTTATTAAAAGTAGTATTCTTGAAAAATAGAATAATTTTAAGTACGATTTTCTGTGATATTTTATTAAAAATTTGAGGAATTCCGAGGAAGTGCCTTTTTAATAAATAAATGCAACTTTGTTTTGTTATCCAGTTATCATTTTGTAGGGCTTGCAAATCTTTGTATTGTTTTAACTTTCTTGATTATTAATTCCTTAAATACCACATTTTATTAGTTGTTTCGATTTTAATATAATGCCACATGCTTCGTTTCCAATTGGGAGGGGTCATTTGGTAAATATTTATAATACCTACAATTTTCATTTTACTAAAGCGTTGCTGTAAAATCTTTGGTAAAAATTACCAAAAAAAATAAACGAAGCAGAAGCCATTTTTTCAACTGCATCACAGGATTAAACAAAAATGCATTATTTTTTAACTGTTAGAATATTGGTGCAATTAATGTACAAGAAAGAGAAAAAGGCTGGGACGGTAAAACTTACTTTTACATTTTTTTTTATACAAAAACTTCTGGGTAACTAGTGTACCATGAATGTCATACTTGATATACGTATTACATTTTAGCATACTACACGTTAAAATTCAAAATATACATTTCACCATGTATGGGTCCTGACTCTTTTGAAAGAGAAGTAAAACAAATGAAGAGGGACATGAAGTTTACATTTGTGATAGAATGAGGAGTCTGTTTGAAGGAGTTGTTCTTTCTTACTCAAAGAGCACAATAGCTTCAATATTGTGCCAGAGATGCTAACAATAGTGTTACTTTTGGAAAATGGGAGATTACAGGATATAGTACGTTCATAGGTCAGTCTCTCCAGAACGGTCCATTCCATGTATAAGTAAATTACAACATTGTGTTAAAAGAAACCAATTAGAATTTTTTATAACTATGATTGATTTCTTCTATTGTTGGTGCAGCATAACTCAGATCGTTTAAAAGTATTAATTTAGTTTAAGATACAAAAAAAGACTAAACAGCGTTATGGGCTCGTGTTTTACTTAAAATTTTTAATTTTAGCAATGCCGAGAAATAAAATACAAATTTATATTTTTTTTACGGGAACAAAAAAATTGCATAAAAGACATGTTTAATACAGAAAAACTTAGCAGTTGTGGGAATAAAATCAAATAAATTCAAGATTTTAACATAAAATGTTCTTACAAATGCTTGAAATTGAATTTTGGTGTTCCAATAAAAATATTATGTATTCTACGGAAGTCAAAGCTATCATAATAACTTATTCTGATTTTGTTTTGACCAAGTACTAGTGCTACAGGCTTGCAAATCAGTCAAAACAGTCTTACAAAATTAAAGAATAAGAGCCCATAATGCTTAAGTGCAATGGCTAAGCTTGATTTTTGTTTGGTGTGTCACAACGTCAACGTTTAAACATATTTATAGAAGTCCGTAATGCTCTATTTTCTTGCTACAAGCCTAAAACTCAATTTCGTTACGCTTTGCATCTCCATTTTTTGTTAGATTATTGACTTGTATAGTGAATTATTTATATTTTAGTCATATGTACATGATATAAATGTAAGCAGAAGTCAAACTGACAACAAAGGCGCTTTCATCTTGGTTATGAAATGATCTTATATCAGCCCGTAATGCTTCTATTTCTCTTAAATAAATTTAAAAAGTCATCGTAAAAATTTTTTTTCGTGCAGATCTAGGGAATTAAAAATTTTTTTTTCTTCTTCACAGACAATACAAAACAAAGATATATAAACAACTACAATCCTTTTCAAGTGTATATCCATTCCAGCCCTTAAAATGTGATGATTCTAATAAAATCACCCTTATACAGTGCTTTTTGTCCATCTCTGTCAATACAGGCACTACTATGGGATCCAAGAAAATGGAAGGATGAGAGATAAAATCTGGTAGGCAAAGTTTTACCTTGACAACTAAATATATAAATAAATAAAGTCTTAACTACAGTATCATTAAATGTGCACTATGCGGAATGGAAAACTAATGTGAGTGTAATAGATACCCTTGTAAAAAAATTTGTTTTGTTTAAATAGAAAGTAATAATAGATTTTCTTAAAGTTAAGTGTTGAGTGGTTAAAACAAAAACCAATTTCAGAATTAAAGGATCCAGTTACAGAAATTATTTTATTAATCGCTTATTACTTTTCATCTAATTTAATCAGTAATCAAATTCAAGAGTTATATGTACACTGTTAGAATAACATAACATTTTGAAAACATGTTCACAGATGAGTTAAATTAAGTTTGATAATTTTGTGAATAAAAATTTAATAAGCAACTGAAGTTTTAAATTTTTTACATGTTTTTGTTGAATTTTATTGAAATCTTATAAGTTGTAATAAATCATTCAACAAAAATTTTCCATCGCTACATGATAACAAAAAGACAAAAACAATATTAAAATTTAATTATTTTGAATATTTACATTATCCAGCCGTATTTTTTCGTAAGAATGAATAAAAATATGTTAGTAAGATTGTAAGACCTCATTTGCTTAGCTAAAAAGAAAAATTATGTTGTTTAAAGTAATAAATAAGAATTATCACAAAATTTTGAACAAAAACTACTCATGTGAGAATACGCTTTTTAACCACATGAAAACTGAGAAAGTTCTAAAAAATTAATTATTTGCTGGTATAATAATTTTTGAACTTCAAATAAAATATAAACACTACACTTACGTTATTTATAATCATTAATAAAATTGGTATCTTACAATATATTATACTCATGAGAAATATTTATACTCTTTATTTTTATTATTAAGTTAAAACTATTAACAGCTCATTTACAGATATATAGATTTGATTTACGTACTAAACGGAGAATAAATGTTATTTTAAATGTGTGTGATAAGCATTGTTATAATCTTACCAAGATAATTTTTTTAGAGCTAGCACTATTGCTTAACAAAGTATAAGAAATTTGTAAGATTCATGAAATAAATCAAAATTTAACGCACAATTTTTAGAACGAAGTTCTTTATGTCGCGTTACTCGGGGGGCTGGAATTTTAAAACCGACAGATTTTTTTTTTTTTGAATCAGAAATCTCTTCCTCTCAAGTTTCCCCCCCTTACCCCGTCCCCCTCACCGACTATTCTCTATACACTTCCCCTCTCCCCAATACATATGAATATCGGCCAACCGTGCCGTGTTACTCTTCTACACACCTTTGCCCACCATTCTCCCTCACACTCCCAATTTTATTTTCTCACAATAATTTTTATTTCATTTTTAATTTTTTTCTTTTACAATTCTAAAAAAAAAAAAAAAAAAAAAAAAAAACATTTTCCAATAAAGAGTTTTGAACCCTCGACCTCCTGCATGTGAGTCCAGTACCTTACTCACTCTGCTACGAGCGCTGCCGTCTATAGAAATTAGATTTCTTGTACTTGTGGTGTGGTTCGTAACTATAACATTCCATTTTTACATGCATTCACTGATAATACATTTGATTCATGATAAATTATATTTGTATTTGTTTTCTAAATACTTGATTAAAAAAAAAAAAAAAAAAAAAAAAAAAAAAAAAAAAAAAAAAAAAAAAAAAAAAAAAAAACCTTGTGGAATAGAGTTAAAGAATGTATCAATGGTTTTTAGAGGCGCTTATTTCGAATTCTACAAACAAATTATGTAACATTATCACATAATTATATAAATAAAGTAATTCAAAGTAAATCAATTATAAATGAATTATGTAAGATCATTATATAAATATAATTCGAGCTTCATATCATTATAATGGTTTTTAAGGGTACTTATTTTGAATTTGATAAACAAATAATGGCACAATGTCATTGAGTAATTATATAAAAATAAAATAAAAATTGCATTAACAAGCTATAAAATCGCAAAAAAATAAGTAAAAAAAAAAATTTCAAAAAAAATTAATGAAATGAAATATGAAAATAAAATAAAATAAAATTACAAAAGACATAAATAAATACAACGAAATGAAAGAAAATAAAATAAAAAAAGGAGTGAAAAATAAAGATTAAATATGAAAAGAAAAAAAGGAATCAAATAAAGGAAATACAAAAAAATGAAAAAAATGTATTAAAATAAAATATCAAAAAAAAATAAAACAAGAAATAAAAAAAAAAAATTAAAACAAGAAACAAAAAAAAATAAAACAAGAAACAAAAAAAAAATAAAACAAGAAATTAAAAACAAACCAGGGGGTATGAATGGGTCATGGGACCCACGGTAAGAACGAAGTTCTTTAAACATGACATGAGTATAAAAACACAATTTCTCAGGTGACAAGGGGGTCGCCAGACCCGTAGAAAGAACGAAGCTCTATAAACGTTAGTACTGCATTCATGTAGTTCACTAAACAAAAACTTGAAAAACGAATTAAAGAAACAAATTAAAAAAATAGTTCAGTACTCACGATGGTTGAACTTCGTGAGTACTGTATTTATGCACGACGTTCTCACGAAGCTCAACCATCGTGAGTACTGAACTATTTTTTTTATTTTTTTTTTATTCGTTTTTCAAGTTTTTGTTTAGTGAACTACATGAATGCAGTATTAACGTTTATAGAGCTTCGTTCTTTCAATGGGTCTGGCGACCCCCTTGTTACCTGAGAAATTGTGTTTTTATACTCGTCATGTTCAAAGAACTTCGTTCTTACCGTGGGTCCCATGACCCATTTATCCCCCCTGGTTTGTTGTTGTTTTTTTTTTTTTATTTTTCTTTATTTCTTGTTTTAATTCTAAATAAGTTAATAAAAGCAAATTTAAATTATTTAATTTTACATAAGAAATTACCTCAAACTACTCAATATGCACAAACAAGTCTACGTTAATTTTACTACCTCTTTAAGACAGTATAATATAATAACGTAAGAATAAAAAAAGATACATGATAAATATAAACATGTCTTACATTTTCTATTGAGCGGAAATTAAAAAAAATTTTTTAGTAGGTACATAAAATTGTATTCATAAAGTCTTAATAGAAACCAATGTTTTTGCAAAAATCTAAGGAGAACTAACCTAATTTTATTGGGACAACTTATTAGAATTGAAGTATCATTACTCAAAGAAGCATTGAAGTCTTGTAAGACGTACAGAGTAACTTATGCCTGATAAAAAATGCTTAAACTTAAGAAATCTTTAAGAAACACTTGTACCTTAAGATTCACAGTTTAGCTACTCAAATAAATTTATTATATACTTTGTATTAGTCTCAAAATGCAAATGCTACGTATAGTATAATGGCTACACGTACGTGAACCCCCTCTGCCTTGGGCCTACTTAAGACAATTGTAGTGGGAGAGAGCAGATGGATAAGTAGATAGGATGCTAAAGTTCGCTTGCTCTCTGGTTAGAACGGGCAAGGATGAGAGTCTTTTACACGTGGCACGTTTTTCTCTCGTTTTGGATACATAAAGAAGTTAATACTAGTTCCTTGAATATTCACTTTATGCGCAACCCATGGTCATAGAATCCCACGTAATTGTTTTGGTGCCAGAAGTGGGATGGTCATCGTGATTAAACAAAATAGAAGTAAGTTTTTTTCGGCCTTTGTCAACGGTAAAGTATTAGCTTTCATGGTTCTTGGTAAATACACACAGTGTCGTGCCATGAAGTGAATAAGGAACTGCTACGAGAGAGATTGGTGAAACAAAGAGTTGCCGAAGTACCAAGAAAATCAACTTTAAATCTATTCGTTACTATTCGATTCGTTTTAAAATAAGACTGTAATTCGTGAACGTACAAAAAAAGCACAAATGATATAACAGGAAGACACAAAGGCATACAGAAAGACAGAATAAAACTCACTAGTCGTTGATTTATACAGCAGTTATATTATTTTGTATATTAAATACATACATTTTTTTTCTCTCTCTTCTCATCTCTTTTTTTTTGTCATCTTTTTATGTATGCTCCCTCTTACGTCACCATCCTTGTCCCAGAGAAATACGCTCAATGACAAGTTTCTGGACCCTATCCACAAGCAAATACAGAGGCAAGGAACTGGCAGGCCAGTCGAACTTATCGAAGGGAATTAGAATAAAAGAGAGCCCTTAAGGGTTCACTACCAATCTCTTTCCCAGCTGAAAACAAGCAAATTTTTTTACTTGAAGATTAAAAAGAAATATAACGAACGTTCAGAAATTAATACAACATAATACGTACTGCACAGTTAGACAAACAAATCATAAGGGCCATCGCCATCGGCCTCTTGATCACCACAACTTGAGACCCACGAGTACGTCTGACAGAGAGCACTTTCTGGCAAATAAACAATAAGAGAGACTGTAAGAAGAACGAATGAAATGGATATATATGTATTTTTTTTTTAAATTAAAGTGCTCTTCGTCCGGCTCCTTTAATAAGGGCACTACTATGGGCACTTAGCACTTTGGAGAAGGAACGGAAGAGGGGTGGGAGGCCTCCCATTACTGGAAGGGGAGTAGGGAGAAATTAGGCAATTTTTGCTGCGAGAAGGTCGCCTTAAACCCTCCTCGAGGAGCATTGCGTGGTGGAAAAGCACATGTAAAAGACACAGAGGTACTTGCCCGAAAAAGTCGCACTGGCCGGGAATCGAACCACCGTCACCTGCGTGCCAATCCACGACCTAGCCGACTGAGCCACCACGCGCTCGGTAAATGGATATGTATATACATACAGAAAAACTTTCGGACATAGAAGAAAATACTTCCATAAAAGCAGCTGTATCACCTCAGAACCTCTTTCATCACAGAGCCCTTCAAGATGGAGTCAACCGCTGCAAACAAGTGTTGTCGTACAGTAAGCTTGCAAAGTCACGCAGCCAGCACACAAAATCAATCAGACTCATAGGAGAAAGCACCATTTTCGTGGGATACCACAAAAATAATACTGTGAAAGCAAAAAAAAAAAAACGTTAATAACGCCAAAACCAACACCCTCCGAGTACACAGGATAAAAGGCAAGAGTCACTAGAAACCAAGTAGACAAGTTAATACTCCAGAGCCAAAGAAAGCAATAACAAAAAAAGACAAGCTTTTTAACAATACTTTCTATCCAGTCCTCTCGAGAAAAAAAAAAAGGGTAAAGTTAGCATGGAAACAATAAGACAGGAGAACTTAGAGGAAAAGCATGTTAGACAACCACGGATCCGCAGTACCTTGTGCGTCTTTCTGTTACAAATGACTTACAGGGCTGAACGTGCCGATAGACAGACGAGATATGATAATCTTGTTGCATAATGATGGATTGTTATGTATATATACATAGACCTCTGTTAAGCACACCTGAAATATAAGTTAGATATAGTAAGTAAGGGAAAAGTGCAAAAAAAAAGAAAGAAAAAACACATAATCATAACAAAACGTATTAATCTAGCACACAAAATTTCATGGCATACATGGAAATCTCGGATTATAATAAGCTTGCAAGTATTGTAACAAGTACAGGTAGAGCCACATTTCCAGCTTGATTTGCAAAAATTGAATTTTATCCGTTCGTAAGAATCATTGTTTTAGAGATTGCCATTGCTGGTATGAAATATAAGAATTCCAGGAGGGTATTTAGGAGCTACACACTAGTCATGCTCCTGGCAGTTTTTTTTTCTCTTTTTTCTCTTTTCTTTAAAATAATCCAGAAATTAACTTACAAAAAAAGAAATGTAGGTATCGTATAAGAAAATATCCATTCTTAATTGGAGGGGGAAAGTCGTACCTATAGGAAAGCAACGGAAAGAAATAGAGATATTCAAGAAGAATCCGAGGATATAAGTGAGAAATCTAGGACCATCCCAATCAGTCGAGTCTACATGGAATATAATATGGTCCGTAGATAGAGATCAAATATGAGAAAAAAAAAAGCATTTATAAAAACAAGCAGGTAAGTAGAATAAAAATGTAAAGTAACGAAAAGGAAAAAAGATGACTACATAAGGTGCATCTAAACAGTTACTCACAAGACCACGGAAGCGTTGCAAGATTTTGAAGCAGCGTACAAAGCAGACATAGGGCAGGAAGTTTACAGCCAAGTAAGAACAGTAGAAGTACTATATGAGCAGATATCTGAATGTGATGAGAATAGGACAACAGGAGTTTGTGGAATCAGATTAAACAAGTACGACCAATACTACAAAATGCCTCATAGAACAAATAAGAGTGGCAGCGTTTGGTGATCACAAACAAATACTACAAATGTTAATGAAATAAGGTAAAAGTCTTTTCTTGGAACGCTGCTATGAAATGTATTTCCCACATGAAATATTAAAAAAAATGAATATTAACAAAATATTGTGCGAATGTACAGTAATGAAAGAATTTAGGATTAATTGGAATATACTATTAGCAAAAAACCTATTTAACAATTATTTTGTCAATTAAAGCTATGAGAAAGGAAGTAAAAATTATGGCTATTGAGAAGTTACGAAAGACATCGTTACAAGATGAAAGAGAGTTAAATTTTTACGATTAATAATTGTGTGTTTTTTAAATATTTTTAAAGTAAATTAATAAAAAAAACTTGCTTAGGAGAACCAATACTTCTTATTTGTTACTTTTTACGAGTAAACTATCGAAAATGTTATAATTTTGTTGTTCAAATAGCTTATTCAAAAAGAAGTACACATGGTTTGCAAAGTGTCCCCCTTTTTCAAACGCTATTGATGATTGTTCCTGAGAGACAGCACTGTGCTTCGCTGTTTGTCCCGCCTTTAAATGCATGTGCATAAAGACTTACTTACTTGACTTTTTTAAACAATTAAAGCATGTTTTTATACAAAAATGATCACGTAGAGTATTAATGTAAGTGGTTTTCACCCACGTATTTCGTGGAGAGTTAACAAAAGTACCTAGTAATCGTTGTTTTGTTAATAAATAATACTTAACCTACAAATGAATTCTGATGCATGCAAATCATAGTATAGTATTTACATGTTTATTTATTAATTGATTAGTTTTAATTTAACAGAAGTATGGCAAAAGAAAAAGGGACAAATCAAAAAAAAAAAAGACAATGAAAGATAAAAAAATACAAAACGAAAAGAAAGTTAAAAAAAAAGAAATGAAAAAAATTTGACATAGTTACAGCAAAGATGATCTTTAAGCAGCTGCTTTAGTGGTATGAAATAAATCTTCATTTAGACAAGCTAGTATTATGCATAACACACTAGTGGCCAGTTTTCTTTGAGCTTTAAGAAATCTAATTTTACTGGAAAAAAAAAAAATAAGTATCTGCAATGGCACTGACTGTGGAAGAAGAACAAGATATTGTGAATTGAATACTATGCAAAGCTTGAAATTGATTTCCGGTTACAAAGACAGAACTACTTGTCAGTGTTCAAGCTTTTATAGTGAAATTCTAGAGGAAGAATCTATTTACCAATAGAAGACGGGGTCATCACTGGGACGAGACATTTTATTGTAGGTATCCTTTTATTTGTAAGTCAAGACAGCACAGAATTCAGCTTCGAATCGAGCTTCCATCACACAAAAGGATTTGAAAGTAAGGTTTGGCGAAGTTAGTAAGTTTCTAGAGAGCCAAAATTGGCTGAACATCGATCCTTCCAGGGTATTTAGCTGCAACGAAAGCAATGTCCAGCTCTTACCAAAAGTTTTTACAGTTTTTCTAAAAAATTCAATCTAGAGTACCTTGATATCTTATTTTAGATTTGTTACTTTTTTTTAATTTTACTTGGATTTTGATGTCATTTAATTCATTTTCAATTAAGTAACATTTGACGCTGTACTTTTAATACAGTTTCACACATTAAATTGATTTCTTATTTGTTTTGTATTACTATTTATATTGTTTTCCATGTTTTATTAAGGCTATGGGTAACGATATAAATAATATTAACGATAACGAATTTGTAATAAATAAATCGACAAATAACATAACTGTAACTGAGATGAATGATATGACTACTGATGAACGGGTAATTGAGTCTGATAAGCTCAAACTTTCTAAAGGTAATCTCATAATCTCAGTAATTTAAATGCAGATGCTATTATTGATATAAGCCAAGAATTACATGACGAATTAACAAGTACCGTGACACAAAAAACGATAGCTCAATCTGCTCATGAAATCATTGCTAGTTTTACTTCTTTTGAAGTTGATAACAATTCGATTATTGGACTGCATCAAAACGATACATTTAAAGTAAATGATAATACTGATCAAAATAGCAGTGATCAAAATGCATGCACCAATGAAAATAGTCAATCCACGAATGTTTCAAAGTTAGTTATTAGACTAGTTTCTTGCAACTCAAATGATAATACTGATTCAATTTTAAATGATATAAGAGCACAAACATTGAATAAATTACTACTAATATAGAAAAGCGAGCCTTGTATGAGTTAAAAAAAAATGTTGTAAAGCAATTCGATCAATAAAATGAAAAAATTAACTTTAATCAGTCGCTTATGATGTCAATAAAATATTTACCAAAAAAAAAGAGAGATAAGTTGCAAGCAACCAAAAAATATAAAAATTTGTCTGTGGATCCTCTGCATATGTGGTATAAAAATCAATTAGTTGTAGAAAAAATGAAAAAAAAAAAAACAAAAAAAAAATAAAAAAACGCCACAGAAAAAAAGAAATTTCAAGAGAAAAAAATCATTCTAGCACAAAAAAGAAAAGAGCTACTAGAACAAATAAATTTAATCTAAAATAGGAAAAAGTTACTAAGGTTCAAAAAAAAGCAAAAGAGAAAAACTTAGATTGATCTAATTGATATTCACAGTTAAAAACTTTTTCTTACATTCAAGTCTGCTTTTAAATAATACAGTTATAGTTAATAAATCGATCTTATGTTTTTTAATTTATTTTATTTAATTCAATAATAAACGACTGAAAATAATTGCAAAATCTTTTTTTTTTTTATCTCCTGCTTTCTTACAGTGAATATTAATCATGATATAACTTTTACAAACATTTTGACGGATTTTCATCTAGCCAATCCTTTTTTTCCGTGAGATTCTTTTTCTCCAATAACAGTGCGTTCCAAGCCAGTGACAACTACTGCTTTATTGGAGGAACAAATGCAAAAAACGTGTTTAATCGGAGGTACACGTTACTATTTTTTTTGAAATCAATACATTTTTTTAAAACTCAAATCTAAGTATTTCTTAGACGTTAATCAAAGGTTATTTAGTCATTCATGCATAAGATGTTCTTCCCCCAAACAAAAATATGAAAAAATTTTTTGTACATGACGATATTATTAGTGTTTGTAAAACAGCGTTCCAAGCAGGGACTTCTACCTTACAAAAATAAGGTAGGAGAAGTAAAAGAAGAAAGGCTTAAAATATTTTAAGATTGGGTAAGCAGATATAATTGAATGTCAGAAATAATATAGAATTGAAGCGACTGGCTGACGAACTAGCAGTGAAGTTCGAAACAGCAACAAATATGGTTAATTGAGCGAGTTAAGTAATTTTGCATTTACCAGAAACAGCGTTAAGAACGATATTGGAGGCAGAAATATTAGTCAGGCAGCTCAGATCGGATCTCAAGTTTCCAGACGACAAAGGCACAATGACAAAGAAAAGACTAGGGAAATATCAGAAATAGCAACGGTAGTACCTAGTATGAAAAAATATATTACATAAAAATAGCGTTGGTAACAAAAGAAGAATGAGACCTGCTCAGAATAACACAGTTACCCATAGAGCAAGACGGGTTCTTAACAAACATGATGGTATACCTAAAACTGACGTACGAACACATAGTAGGTAGCATGAGCAAAAAAAAAGTTCACTCTGATATCCTGACAAGCAGTCAACCAATGTAAAAAATTAGTCCACATCAATGTATGCACACCAATAGAACCAACGCAGGAGGTAGGGAAAGATCACCCCTGCGAGATACGGTTCATTCTAGGACAAGCCATAGACAACTTGAAGGAGTGTCCAATCGTCTTATCAAAGTCGAAAGGTATGTACGCCTCCACACGAAAAATCCGCACGAGTTCAACACCAAAAGAAAGGAAAAGGCACATTTTCAATTCAAGCACACCAAACACAGAGCGATAAAGGTGTACTACGTTAAAGTAACAAACTTAGCAAAAGACTGCACAGCCCAAACGTCAGAAACGAGACTAGAATCAGCTAAGGAGAAAGGTAAAAGTCACGTCGTTAATTTTGAAGGCCTGATACTGATCTTGAACAAAATTATACAAGAGATAGAAGGGGTGGAAATGATAAGTTGGTGAACCTTATAAAAATGGTTATAGAAAGATACGGACTACAGGGGCTCGGTAACTAATAACACAGGTCCAAAGATAGATGAACGATAGGTACTAACCTAAGGAACATAGTTCTAAGAGTACTTAAGGTAGATTAAACATGTATAAGAGAAGAATATAAGCAAGCAATCGCTACATCAATGATTATCATTGTTTTATACATACATACAAATGCATACATCTTAGTAAGCCTTGATAATTACAATTAAGCTATCATATCAAGAAACAAAAAAAATTTTGTAGCGTAATATCTAATAGACTCATCGTGCAGCCAATTGGAACAACGATAAAACAGTAATAAAAATCATTAAAATAATGATCAGATAAATAGTAGGAGGATAAGTTACATCATACAATATATAATAACATAGTATAATACCATATTACACAAAATTGACGCTCAATTACTTAAAGTAGAATTAATTATTTGCAATAAGCAGTAGGACTTAGTAATAACCCTTATCTGTTAAATTTAGAGGATTTTGTTACATAAAATAATGTAGTGAACGAGTTTGACAAAACAAAAATAATAAATGATAACGGCCATATATTTCATGTCGAGTGATGCTTTATAACAAGTTAAAATAGTTTTAAGATTATTCACTCTAGGAATAAATAAGTCGAAATTTCGCAATACTGCACACCCATATAAAAAAAAAAAAAACGTAAACAAGAACAATAAATGTTTACATACACAAAAAAAAATTATTAAAATAACGTCCAATGGAAGTACTGTCAAATTTTGTATTTATTAAAAAACAAAACGACGTTTCGGCCGTTTAGACAATGTCACGGCCCTCATCAGGTACAAAAATCTATTAGTAATTAGAAATTCTTTACAATACAAATTTTAATAAATACAATAAACACAAATTATGTAAAGTTTATAATATACCTCTAACTCTTACGAAGGGGATGTAAAATCGTAATGTAGTCAGTGTTTTAAGTTTTGTTGCTTTTATACTCTGCACATACACAAATGACACAATATACGCACACAATACAATCAAATAAGGATTGCAAGCAGTTTCTTGTAAGACATACGTAAAGTGACCATTTTTTCCTACAAAATTTGACAGTAGTACCTTTGAACGTTATTTTAATTATCAACCAACTGTCACTGGACGTCTTATATTATTAATTGTGGACGCTGGTGAAAGCTGTACGTCCTTTAAATGTACATCGGCATTTAAACTGTGCTTCTATGGAGATCACAAGATTGCAACAAATCCTATCCATCTTTATGAGTAGGAAGTTTGAATCGCTTTAAAGGTTGCTTGACTCTATACGTGATTGCTTCGATAGAAATGTAAGTGTTAGTTTTTATTAGCTTAGACGTAGTAAGAAAGAATTGAAAAGCGGTTAATCAAAGCGAAAATTTTTAATTAAATGTAGGACTTGTAACGTTTTTTTAAGACATATCAAACAATGTACCAATAAGCTTAATTATGTTACCTTTTTTAGTTTCCAATCGAATATGAACCATAATGATAAACTTATATGAGAAATTTATGAATGTATTATTACGAATTGCAATTGAATAGCATTTTTCTCGAATATCGTTATAAATTAAAAAAAAAGTTCATTGCCCTTTCCTTGCATGAAAAATCCGAACGCGAAGGTGTATACAATACACTTTCAACTAAAAGTGTCAGTGACCCTGGCCCGATTTGGTACCCTGCACTTGTCAACAATGAAGGCACAAGGAAAATAGAAGAAAACTGGCTATGTAACCTTCCTAACACACTGCTACCCAATTGTGTCTCAAGCATATTAGAGTTAGGCGATAAATTTAATTTTTTTTCTAATGTTAATAAATGTGATCATTTTCAACTTTTTGGAAATGTTGAACATTTATTAAAATATTTGGAAGAGTTTGAGACTGTCAGAAGAGGACAACTTTACATGATTGGTAACAATAGACACAATGTATCTAGTCGTCTTTCCTTAAATGATGGAATTCTCTAAGACAACTTAAAGCAAGCTTAAGTATTTCTCAAAAATTATAAACTTATTTTATACTACTAAAGCATACTAAGGTAATACCACTGTTGTCATTGACAAAGAAACTTAGATAAATAAAGTAGAAAAACTCTTAAGTGATGATAAATATTATTTACAGCTAAAAAGTTATCTTTTAAAGCAATTAATAAAAGATACAGGAAATTTTGTAAGCATGTTGAATCAATGAGGTATTTTTAATGAATTTGATGAAAATGATAAAGATATGCATAAAAAAAAACTTACTTAAATGCTACGGACTGATGAAAATACACAAAAAAGACTTTGCTATCCGTATCATTGTCTCGACACTAAGTTTATCTACTTATATTTTTTTTAAATTTCTTTCTGATTTTTTTACTAATAATATTCCACTGGTAAAATCTTACGTAAAAAATATGTATGAGTTAAAAAATAAATAAAAAGGTATAATCATTTTACTTGGTTACTCCTATTAGTCTAGGTATTGTTAGTTTATTAGTAAATACTAGTACTAGTAAAAACTTAATCATAAATGCAATAAGACATTTTTGAAAATTCTTAAATGGTAAGATCAATGTTTCTCTCAATGAATTTTGCACAGGTGTATCTTTGATTTTGAATTCAACTTTTTTGCATTTCATTAAGAAATTTTATAGAAGAAATTTTGGCTTTCCATTGGGCAGTCCCTGTAGTCCAATACTGTGTGATCTTGTAATGAAATTACTTAAAATTTTATGCTTGGAGAAGTTATGTTTTGATGTTTCACTGTATGTGCGGTATGTGGATAATATTCTCATATGTGTGCCTACCAAATATAATAACTAAACTGAAAACATTTTTAATACTTTATGTCCAGAATTACAATTCACTGTTAAGACATGCAACAACAACAGCATTAGTTTCTTAGATTTAAAAGTTATTATTCAACAAAATAACACAGTGCTAACTAATAGTACCAAGAACTCACACATTCAGGCCAATACTTGAATTTTCTTTCCCACTATTCAATACAACATGAAATGAGTATTTTCCAAACATTGGTAGACTTTTTTATTAAGTTAGCAGACACTCAATTTAATACTGATAATTTTAAATTAATCAATAAATTTTTACGAGCTAACAACTATTCTCAGGAATTTATTGATATTTTTTGTAACAAAAGAATAAATACCTTAAAAAACATGAACATGATTGACATTTGTAATAGAAACAATAATAATTATAAAGTTATCTTAGCATTATTATCTTTTCCCCACTTGCAGGGTCCTATTCAATATTTTTGTAAGAAGCTTCACATTGGTCTTGTACACAGTTTAGATCATAAATTGAATTCGATATTTTCACTTAGAAAAGATTTAACAGAGCCACTCAATAAGAATAATGTCGTTTGACACATACCATGTGCAACTGCTGTTATGTCGGTCAAACTTTGAGAGCTTTAAAATTAGGAATGGCAGAACATAAAAAAGACGTAGAGAAAAAAAATACATCTGTACTATCACAACATAGCATTGAATTCACGACTAACTTTAAATTAATAAAATAAAAATTTCAGTCACGGAAGGAAATTATAAAAAGCGTCTGATTTCCAAAATAATGAATACATATATAGTAATAATAATAATATTAACAGACAACAAGAAACAGAAAAATTAAAAGATTGTTACAAGTCTTTCGTAAAATTAATTAAGAAAAAAGGCTAACTCTATGTACACGATTTTAGGAACCCTTTTACGTATGGTATTAGAAAAACATAATCTGTTTACGTATGTCTTACAAGGAACGGCTTGCGATTCTTATTTGATTGTATTGTGTGCGTATATTGTGTCATTTGTGTATGTGCAGAGTATAAAAGCAACAAAACTTGAAACTCTTACTACATTATGATTTTATATCTCCTCCGTAAGATTTAGAGGTATATTATACGCTTTACTCAATTTGCGTTTATTGCATTTACCAAAATTTGTATTGTAAAGAGTTTTTTATTACTTATAGATTTTTGTACTTAATGAGGTCCGGGCCATTGTCCAAATAGCTGAAACGTCGTCTTGTTTTATAATAAATACAAAATTTGACAGTACCACTATTAGACGTTATTCCAATTATCAACCAACTGTCATTGGACGTCTTATTTAAAAAAAAAAAATTAGCAAATTTATGTGAAGGAGGAGCAACGACAGGATACTTTATATTTCCCACCTTTCCACTACTATATCAGGAATCTAATTGACAACACAAACAACATAACATAATTACAATACTCCAACACAAACACACCTTATACTTAAATGAGCATAACGCTTCTAAGAACAGTAGCAGCACGGCCTTGGACGTGTCACGTATGATATTATAGCTACACGTCCGTGCGCGTCCTTTTCTTGGATGAGCACATTATGGGAAAGAGGCGCTTAATTGCAAGAAATTTGTGAAACGGTTAATTGCTGCCATAAGACGGCTATGAAGTCGACACTTTATTTTAAAATGAACAAAAAAATTGAAGATTTTGTGGCTCAAGATAAAAGGCATTGTAAGAAAAATTTAGCATTTGTGTATAAAAAATCGACAACATTCAAAATCTTTATTCTACCAGTACATGTCATTATACACGATTTATTTGATACCCCCTTTAAATCTGTTAACAGTTAATGGATCTATTTGTATAATCACTGATAAACAAATGAGGCCAGTCCTGGAGCAAATGACTCTGCATCCGTTTTGACCCTTAAAAAGCTTACTCAAGACGTTGGCGCTAGACGTGTGCTACAGAACTTTGCGGAAAAATGTATCAGCCCGGAAAGACCCACAATGCTATAACGCTGCAAAAAAGATGAATCTGTTGAAAAGGCACAAGGCAGCAAGACTACAATTTGCACGCAACCATCTTTATCTTACAAATCAGCAGTGACAAGATACAATTTTCATTAACGAGAAAGTTTTCTCATCTGATAAGGACGGGAGCTGTACTGGGTGGAGGCAAGGGTTGGAAAGGCAACATGAGTAACAGCTATAGCGCCTTTTAACGCGTTTCAAAACCTTCGACCTTGTTGGTTCCAACCAGAGAGCAAACTCCTTTCAGCACCCTAACTACTTATCCCTCTGCACTCTCTCACTACGATTATCATCAGTAGGCCAAAAGAAAAGGACGCGCAAGGACGTGTAGCTATGATACCATACGTAACACGTCTAAGGCCATGCTGCTACCGTTCTTCAAGGCGTTATGCTTATTTAACTATAAGGTGTGTTTGTGTTAAAGTATTGTAACTGTTATGTTGTTTGTGTTGTCGATGAGATTCCTGATATAGAGTAAAAAGGTGGAAAAAATAAAATATCCTGTCCTTGCTTCTCCTTTACATAAATTTGCTAATTCTTTTTTTTTAATTAAACATCCACTGACAGTTGGTTAATAAATAAAATAACGTTCAATAGTGGTACTGTCAAATTTTGTATTTATTAAAAACCAAAGCAACGTTTCAGCCGTTTGGACAATGTCCCAGACCTCATCAGGTTCAAAAATCAATGAATAGTAAGAAATTCTTTATAATACAAATTTTGGTAAATACAATAAACGCAATTTAGAAACAATGTATAATATACCTCTGACTCTTACGAAGAAGATATAAAGTTGTTATAAAGTCAGAGTTTCAAGTTTTGTTGCTTTTATACTCTGCACATACACAAACGAAGCAATGTACGCACACAATACAATCAAATAAGAATCGCAAGCAGTTTTTTGTAAGTCATACTGAAACAGATCATGTTTTCCTAAAACCATAAATAAAAGGGGCCCTTGAATCGTGTACATAGAGTAAGCCTTCTTTCTTAAATGATTTAACAAAAAACTTGTAACAATCTTCTAATATTTCTGTATCTTGTTGTCTATGATCATTATTATTATTATCATTTTTTTAACTATAATTATTAATATTATTATTATTATTATTATTGTTACAATATATATATATTAATCATTTCAGAAAACGGACGCTTTCAATAATTTTGTTCCGTAACTGAAATTTTTATTTTATCAAAATTAAAGTTGCGTGTGAATTCAATGCTGTTGTGATAGTACGGATGTATTTTTTTTGTCTATGTCTTTTTTATACTCTGCCATTCCTAATTTTAGAGCTCTCGATGTTTGACCGACATAACAGCAGTTGCACATATAATGTGTCAAACGACATTATTCTTATTGAGTGGCTCTGTTATATATTTTCCAAGTGAAAATATCGAATTCAATTTATGATCTAAACTATGTACAAAACCAATGTGAAGCTTCTTACAAAAATATTTAATAGGACCATGCAAGTGGGTAATATACAATAATGCTAGTATAACTTTATAATTATTATTGTTTCTATTACAAATGTCAATTATGTTCATGTATTTTAAAGTATTCATTGTTTTGTTACAAAAAATATCAATAAATTCCTGAGAATAGTTGTTAGCTCGTAAAAATTTATTGATTAATTTAAAATTATCAGTATTAAATTGAGTGTCTGCTAACTTAATAAAAAAGTCTACCAATGTTTGGAAAATACTCATTTCATGTTGTATTGAATAGTGGGAAAGAAAATTCAAGTATTGGCCTGAATGTGTGAGTTCTTGGTACTATTAGTTAGCACTGTGTTATTTTGTTGAATAATAACTTTTAAATCTAAGAAACTAATGCTGTTGTTGTTGCATGTCTTAACAGTGAATTGTAATTCTGGACATAAAGTATTAAAAACGTTTTCAGTATAGTTATTATATTTGGTAGGCACACATATGAGAATATTATCCACATACCGCACATACAGTGAAACATCAAAACATAACTTCTCTAAGCATGAAATTTTAAGTAATTGCATTACAAGATCAGACAGTATTGGACTACAGGGACTGCCCATTGGAGAGCCAAAATTTCTTCTATAAAATATCTTGTCGAAATGAAAAAAAGTTGAATTCAAAATCAAAGATACACCTGTGCAAAATTCGTTGAGAGAAACATTGATGTTACCATTTGAGAATCTCCAAAAATGTCTTATTGCATTTATGATTAAGGTTTTACTAGTACTAGTTAATCAACTAACAACATCTGGACTTATAAAAGTAATTAGGTGAAATGATAATACCTTTTTATTTATTTTTTAACTCACAACAATTTTTTGCGTACGTTTTTGCCAGTTGAATATTCTTTATTAAAAAATCAGAAAGAAGTTTAAGAAAAATATAAGTAGGTCAATTCAGTGTCGAGACACTGAATGGCACAAGGCAGCAAGACTAGAATTGGCACGCAATTATATTCATCTTACAAATCAGCAGTGGCAAGATACAATTTTTATTGATGAGAAAGTTTTTTCATCTGATAAGGATGGAAGTTGTACTGTGTGGAGGCCAGGGTTGGGAAGGTGACATGAGAATCAGTTAAAGTGCGTTTTAACGTGTTTCAACGCGCTATTTGGGCTGTTTGTCTCTGACCGTTTTAGTGCATTTTGTACTGTTTAAACGCACCGTTTGCGCTGTTTGTCGTCTAGTCATTTCAGCTCGTTTCAAACCTCTTTGACGCACTGTTTAACGTGAGGTCTACACCACAACTATCTGCAGGCTACAGCTGTTCCATTTTAAGTTGTTATTGTCTTTGTTGGATCGCATTATTTTAAACAGTAAGTGTACCTCTAATTTTTATAGTTATTCTCGAAATTTGTGATTTAAAAAATTAATGCCTGCTTGCACTAAGTTAATGCTTATGAATATACAATGCATGTGATATGTCTGTGTAATATATGTCTCCATAAAAATTTAATACACACTACACTTGCTTAGTATTAAAGTTAGATTTAAAACATTTTTTTGTAGAATATTAATAAATAATTATTGATTTAAATAAAATTAAATAGTCTTACATCAATACGATTGTTAAATTTGTAATAATTTATATTTGTAAGAAATCATACTAGATCTGTGCTACATACTAGCTCATTTTTCATACGTATACAAGACTTGAAACTTTTTTTTTAATGGTTCAATCTTGGGCTTATTTCTTTGAAACATATACATCCTTATGCATATATTACTTAGTACATAACACAATAGTTAGAAATTACAGTTTTTTATGTAAACTCTTTTATATCGCAGTTTATATTTTATGATGAACAGGCCTAGTAGAATTGATTCGACCGGTTTTTCTAAACTGTGAGACAAAGACACGTTAAAGATAGTTGCTGTAATTTATCAAAACAGTGATTAGCTGTTTAAATAAATTTGTATTCACACATTTGATACTCAAAGGTAAATTTTATTCGATTTATATACAACCACATAACTACTATTTTTATTCACTATCAAACAACGATTTTTTTTCCTTTAAATTCAGCATAGTACAATTTAATTGCAAATGATGTATGTGTTGATCTTGAATCATATGAGTTTCAATCTTCTAAACGTATAATGCATGATTTTAGACTTAATGTTACATCTTTGTTTGATTACTTTGCAGAAAAATATGTCCTAAGAGAAGCAACATTGCTGCACATCAAGTAGAAGAAGGTCGAGGTAATATTGCTGAACAACGAAGTATAAGTTACATTTTTTTATAAATACATATTGTCTTAAATTAACCATCATGCTCATTCTTTTGTAAACTTTGTCTCAGTCATGTTACAAAAGTTATGCAATTTATAACTTTCGTAACGTCATACCTTTTAACCCTTTTTTTGTATTCTCACCTACTTTAAGTCCCTTGCTTGTTGTGTAGAAGACAAAAAAAAAAACATGAGTGTCACATTTTTTAATGAATCACTTTTGGACCCACTAGAATTTTTTCATAGAAGCCTACAATTAGTTACCATATGTAAGGTTGGTTTGTTCCAAAACCAAAATTTTTTTCAAATAACTTAACAAATGATCAATTCATTAGGTTATACTATATGAATTCAAGAGACTGCGCACAGGCTCAATTAGCGTACTCAAACAATCTTACCCCATGAAAAAGATCCCCCTGGATATCCACGTGGAAATCCAGCCATTTTCAGGTGGATTATCCAGATCCTATTCGTTCAGCTAAATTTTGCAGTCGCTCCAGGTAGAATTTCAAGTCGATGCAGCTGGGTAATAGTCAATCTAGTTGGATAATCCAGTCCACCCAGCTGGATTTTTCAGTGCATCCAGGTTGATTAGACAGTCAATCCAGCTAGGTTATTCGTTCGATCCACATGGATTTTCCATTCTATTCAGCGGGATATCGCAGTCGATCCAGCTGGTTTTTGTAGTTTATGTGGGTGGAATATTCAACCAATCTAGCTGGATTTTTCAGTCGATCCATCTAAATTCTCCAGTCTATCTGGCTAGAATATTCAGTTAATCCAGGTGAATTTCACAGTTAATCTCGATAGATGATTTAGTTGATCCACATGAATTTTCCAGTCGATCCAGCTTAATTTTCTAGTCACTCTATATCGAATTTACATTCCATCCAGCTGGATTACTGTATTACGCATTAGGATCGATTAAAAAATCCAGCTGGACCGACTGAATAATCTAGAAGGGTTAACTTTAATTCTACCTCAATAAACTGGATACTTTACCTAGAAATGGCTGAATTTTTGCGTGGATATCCAGGTGAATTTTTTTTATAGGGACGCAATTCAGGTGATGTACTCAAAAAAAATCTTTTGACTCCGCCTCTCTTAGCGTAAAAAAATCTGCGAAATAATTTAGTACATGCGAAAGCTTTTCGTTTACGCGAAAATGGCTTTTTATCACGTACGCGAGTGTTGCAGTCTGTCGTCATGCATACGATACTCATGATTCGCATACGCTACATTTGGGCTGTAGCTGTGGTCTTTGCGTATACAAAATTAAACACCTTTTCTTTTGCGTACGCGAGGCATCCTATAAACCATGTATAAATGTAACTGTATAAGAAATAAAAGGTTAAGATAAAATACCAACAATACACGTTGAGAAGTAAAAACTCTCTAGATGCTTTGGGCATTTCACATTGTAAAGTAAGATCATAGCTAGTTAACGTAACGCTGAGTAGCTAGATATATCATCCAGTGGTTCCGTTGATTTATACATACGATCAATTTAAAATTAAAAAATAAATTAAAATTCAGTAAATAATAAATTGCGAGTACGTATATGTATACATGTACAATGCAAAGCGTCGTAGCAGCGACTTTATCAGTGTGCATAAGTCTAGCTTTATACATAGATATAATATTCTAATTTGTGTCATGTTTCGTACAGAATGTGCATGCTTATGCATAAAAAAAAAAACTATTTCTGCCATACAACTTAAAAACATAATAAAAAACGTCATATTTTGGAAGAAAAGCAAAATAAGCTAAAAATTAAAATTACTAAGGGTATCCTAAAGGAAAACAAGACCATCGAGACGCACAGGTTTTCGATGATATGACAACCTTGATGTTACGTAATTAGAGCAATATTTTGTTATCATTCGCCTATCTATCTATTATCTATTATTATTCGCCTTAGTAAACGCATTGGAAGCGTCCCCCTCACAGCCACTTATGAAACTTGCTTAACTCATGTAAACAAAGCAGAATATCATGGGCAGGCATGGGCACACATTTCAAAATAATTCAATTTAATAAATATTTAGTACTTGCAGGACACTTAATTATTTTATTTTAAGTAGAAATATTCATTTGTATTTGGGGTTGTACAGCTTTGACAGCTTTGCTTTGCATTTATATCTTGGCTCACTTGTACAAATGTGCGAATACTTGATTAATAGGTTACATGCCTCACATGGGGGGCTAATTCACAAAATTTTTAATCACTCCTCACATCGCAAAGTCTCTTTTCAGTCATGTTAAAGTGTATCCATACATGTAGTATGCCAGCTGACTATTCAGACTGCCGAAAGAATATTCGCTTCTTTTTAAAACTGCGTTTCAGACAATGATAAAACAATAGTTTATTACAATCAAATGCTTCTACTACTTAAAATCACATGATTTAGTATTCTGCGAATTTTAAATATTCATAAAATTAAATAATTTTACAATGTGTGCCTATGCCTGCCCATGTTATTCTGCTTTTTTTACATGCGTTAGGCAAGTTCTATGAGTTACTGCGAAAGGGGCGCTGCCGACGCGTTTACCACGGTTAATACACACTTAAAATTTGGTCCAAAATAGTTGCATGACAACGTAACCTGCAAAAATTAAAAAAATCCGTCCTCCCGAAGGGAAAGACAGAAAGTCCAAAAATAACAATTTTTTCGGGTTTCACAGAATATTAATGGAATCAGTTATTTAGTCTTGAAATAATGAACTTTAACTTCAAATTAACATTTATCTAAAGGAATGGTGTTCTGTTGAGTTATGTTATGTAAGCAATCAGACGATGAAGTATAGCATTAATAAAAATTTATATTATATCTGTAGTTTTTTTTTTTTTTAATTTAATTTACCGGTATATTGCAAAACATTACATGTAATCTCTCAAAACAGACATAACTTGGTACTTAATCAATAATATATTTTTTCTTGATTCTTATGATGTTCTCGTTAAATACGTTTGCATAATCTTTAATTAATTTGTAGTGCTATATCAAATTTAGTAACACACGGATTCAAATTTTCACTTTTAGCGGCGGTTCCAAGACCCACACGTATTGTTAAATAAAAAACTGTGTATAATTATTCAAAAAAATGATAAGAATTATATTAAAACAAAAAGTAACTTTTGACAATCATTTTTCTTTACGAATAATAGAATTTTAGTATCATATGCTACAATAACATGAAGATAACATAAAACGAATAAGCATTTCGCATGAAAAATTTCCTTGGTCCATCTTGTTGAGTTTTCCAAAATAATTATCACGCATTCTTTTTTTTTAGCTAAAAACCTTAAAAGATATGACACCTTGAAGTTTCGCTATTTTTTATAGCTATATACTATATACTCCCTATGAATGTGACGTCACAATTGCACAGTAAAAAACATACATTTTTGTTCTTACATCATAACTTGAGTAAAAATAAATATTTTTTCTGAAAAATTTTAGGAATACTTGAACTTAATGTTATTTTTATATGGTCTAATTTTCAACAAATTTTGTTTTACTGTTTCCATGTTATTCGAGGTTAAGTGAACGTTTGTTTTTTTTTTTAAAATGCCGTATCTTTAAAAGTTTTACATTGTTTTTTATGTTTCTGGGCTCATTTTTTTTATAATTAATCGTAAAATATACGTGTACAATGTATGCTGCATGTAACATATATATGGTATTTTTTGTAATTATTGAAAAACCATAACCTTAAGGTACTATCTTTTTCAATTTCCGTATTTTAGACAAAAAAACCATACGTACTGGTTTTTTTTATGAAACTCTATAAGACAGACCAAATAAAACAAAATTTCTTTTTTCATGCAAAATCCCAATTAGCCACTTTATAATTTTAGTTCGCACTTCTGTTGGCAGTCCTCAGTGACTGCCTGTTTTTTTTTTATTGTGTCTCTTGCACTACAACATGGATAAATAAGTTTTGTATAACAGATGCATAAAATAAAAAAGACATGTATATATAAGAACTTATACTCGATCAAGCTGGTCACACTAACTGTTTAAGTAATAAATTGTTGCGATGACAAATTACATGTTGCTAGGTAACAATTCACAACATCGCTTACTCTATCACCAAATAAGCGCGTTATTCAAATACACCAATCTCATACTCAACATAGTAAGTGATCATAATTTTTTTCAACTTGATTGGTGTTTACAATGTAACTTTGTCAATAACCCTTATACGTATACGTTAAAATATAATTATGTTTACTAACGCGCGAGATTTGTTTCTTTAGAAAGTGCGCTTGTTTGGTGACAGAGCAGAAGTCTTACATTGTTTCCTACTAGTACGAAATTTTTTATCGCACCAGTTTGTTACTTGAACAATTACTTTACCAAACTTGGTCGAGTACGGATACATGCATTTCTTTGTTTATTTTATGCAACTTTTACACGCAACTTATTGATCTATGTTGTAATTTAAAATGTGAAATAAAACAATGCAGTTTTGTTATTTATTAAAACCTTTTATTTCTCATGTGGTTTCATTTACACGCGTTTCATTTTTAGGCTGCCCTACGTACGTGAAAGTAAATAAGGTGTTTGGTTTTGCATACGCGAATACGATAGACCGAGTGTAGCGTATGTGAATAACTGAGTTTCGCGTACGCAGTGACAGACTGCAGCTTGCATACGCGATAAAAGCTTATTTTCACGTAAAAGAAAAGCTTTTTTTTCAAGTACGCTCAAACATGGTGCTGATTTTCTTACGCAAAGAACAGGCGGAGTCAAAAGATTTGCGTATTAAGTAGGTGAAGCGATCTTATTTTTCTCGTACTTTGCAGACTTTGCGTAAGATTTTTCGCGTCAGCTAGTTAAGGCTCTAGACAGTTTCAAAATTCAGTGGAGTCTTGAAATTTTGATTATCATTTGTTTTTCTATACCAGTCACATCGTTTTTAGATAATTTACGTTGCACCAGACGTTTCAGATGTGTTTTCAAAAAGTTTACATTTACCATTTAGCTGTTTCCTACAGATAACAAACGTTGATCCAGCGTTATAAAAATGTTATGTTTGCAACGTCCCGTCACAACTGAGTGTGAAAATGTTGATATAACGTTGAGATGTCTGCGGCCAGTTTGAATTAGGTTTGGCAAAAGTTGCGATCGCAACTTCTGCTCAACGTTGTAGGGGGAACATTGTTTTTATTCAATTAAAATTGTTTGGAATTTTAAATACGTTTTTCAGTTTACATTAAAACGAAAAATAATCTGTAACACTTTAAACATACTTCGTGTACATGGAAATCAATTAGTTTAATTTAATGACAAAAAAAATATAAATTATTACAAAAAATTAAACTAATTGATTTCCATGTACACGAAGTATGTTTAAAGTGTTACAGATTATTTTTCGTTTTAATGTAAACTGAAAAACGTATTTAAAATTCCAAACAATTTTAATTGAATAAAAACAATGTTCCCCCTACAACGTTGAGCAGAAGTTGCGATCGCAACTTTTGCCAAACCTAATTCAAACTGGCCGCAGACATCTCAACGTTATATCAACATTTTCACACTCAGTTGTGACGGGACGTTGCAAACATAACATTTTTATAACGCTGGATCAACGTTTGTTATCTGTAGGAAACAGCTAAATGGTAAATGTAAACTTTTTGAAAACACATCTGAAACGTCTGGTGCAACGTAAATTATCTAAAAACGATGTGACTGGTATAGAAAAACAAATGATAATCAAAATTTCAAGACTCCACTGAATTTTGAAACTGTCTAGAGCCTTAACTAGCTGACGCGAAAAATCTTACGCAAAGTCTGCAAAGTACGAGAAAAATAAGATCGCTTCACCTACTTAATACGCAAATCTTTTGACTCCGCCTGTTCTTTGCGTAAGAAAATCAGCACCATGTTTGAGCGTACTTGAAAAAAAAGCTTTTCTTTTACGTGAAAATAAGCTTTTATCGCGTATGCAAGCTGCAGTCTGTCACTGCGTACGCGAAACTCAGTTATTCACATACGCTACACTCGGTCTATCGTATTCGCGTATGCAAAACCAAACACCTTATTTACTTTCACGTACGTAGGGCAGCCTAAAAATGAAACGCGTGTAAATGAAACCACATGAGAAATAAAAGGTTTTAATAAATAACAAAACTGCATTGTTTTATTTCACATTTTAAATTACAACATAGATCAATAAGTTGCGTGTAAAAGTTGCATAAAATAAACAAAGAAATGCATGTATCCGTACTCGACCAAGTTTGGTAAAGTAATTGTTCAAGTAACAAACTGGTGCGATAAAAAATTTCGTACTAGTAGGAAACAATGTAAGACTTCTGCTCTGTCACCAAACAAGCGCACTTTCTAAAGAAACAAATCTCGCGCGTTAGTAAACATAATTATATTTTAACGTATACGTATAAGGGTTATTGACAAAGTTACATTGTAAACACCAATCAAGTTGAAAAAAATTATGATCACTTACTATGTTGAGTATGAGATTGGTGTATTTGAATAACGCGCTTATTTGGTGATAGAGTAAGCGATGTTGTGAATTGTTACCTAGCAACATGTAATTTGTCATCGCAACAATTTATTACTTAAACAGTTAGTGTGACCAGCTTGATCGAGTATAAGTTCTTATATATACATGTCTTTTTTATTTTATGCATCTGTTATACAAAACTTATTTATCCATGTTGTAGTGCAAGAGACACAATAAAAAAAAAACAGGCAGTCACTGAGGACTGCCAACAGAAGTGCGAACTAAAATTATAAAGTGGCTAATTGGGATTTTGCATGAAAAAAGAAATTTTGTTTTATTTGGTCTGTCTTATAGAGTTTCATAAAAAAAACCAGTACGTATGGTTTTTTTGTCTAAAATACGGAAATTGAAAAAGATAGTACCTTAAGGTTATGGTTTTTCAATAATTACAAAAAATACCATATATATGTTACATGCAGCATACATTGTACACGTATATTTTACGATTAATTATAAAAAAAATGAGCCCAGAAACATAAAAAACAATGTAAAACTTTTAAAGATACGGCATTTTAAAAAAAAAAACAAACGTTCACTTAACCTCGAATAACATGGAAACAGTAAAACAAAATTTGTTGAAAATTAGACCATATAAAAATAACATTAAGTTCAAGTATTCCTAAAATTTTTCAGAAAAAATATTTATTTTTACTCAAGTTATGATGTAAGAACAAAAATGTATGTTTTTTACTGTGCAATTGTGACGTCACATTCATAGGGAGTATATAGTATATAGCTATAAAAAATAGCGAAACTTCAAGGTATTAAGTTACAGCGGTAACTTGTTGATCAAATTAATAGTGGATAATGCTATTCTCAAGCAAATCACTGAAATCGTTACAGTATTTAAAGACAATAAGTAAGAGGATTTACTTATAAGTCTTAGTGGTACAAGACTGAAGAACTACCCATAAAAGAGGTTCAGATATTTTAGGGACACTTGCTTCAGAATTTTTAAAAATCTTTAACAAATTTGGTGACATTCTTCATACTGTAGTAAGTTTTGACAAGATCCAGAAAAAGTAATCATTAATAAATTTGTACATACATATATGTTCAAAATGTGATAAAATAATAACATTTTAATTTATAATAAGTTTACCATGGATAAATCTGTAAATACATTCTATAGTACAGCTATTTATTTTTTTGTATATAAAGTACAACTTAGTTCAAACTCTTGGACTTCGTATGTATATTCGTTAGAATAATGTTTGTTCTGAAAGTAATGAGGAAACAAAATAGTGATAATCAAATGTGCTCTATAATTATTTTATGCTTTTCCTTTTACATTTGTATTGAAGCAGGAACGCAAGCTTAGTAATAGTCCAAAAACCATCAGATACCAAAATGTATGCATTTTTATGACCATACATTATCCCAGACAATTTATTATTTATCACTATTATAACATTGAAATTCTCATATTTGATGGTCCTAAGCATAATTATTGGTGAATTAATTGTTATAAACAATTTTAGTAGAAAAAACTACTTTTCCCTAAATAACTTTTAACATTTAGAATTCGCGGAAAAGTGTTTTAAACAGAAGTTGTGTATTTTTGGAGTTTACTTAATTTATTTTTCATGCATTCTTTTAAAAAACCTTGATCGCAGAGATATTGCCACTCCCGTAAACTATTTTCAAAGAATCTTTTGATATCTGGCTCTAGACACAGCTACCCAAATGTTAAATGGTTATTTCATTTGAAAGTATAATTGTCGCAACGTTGTTCGAAGCCATTAAGAACTTCATGAACTTTGACAAATAAAATAACAAATTACTGTTTTAAGCAAAAAACTTTTTTTTTATTTCAATGGACTACCCATTAAGACAGCTTTAAAAAATCTTAAAATTTCTTTCACTTATGATTTTAAAGAATTTTCTTTGTTTTTATATAATTGAGAACAAACATAGTTTAACATTTGTGTAGATTATGCAAGAAATTTATACATTTTTGTTTTCTTTGAGTAAATATCTTGGAATATATAACATTAACTATTCGCAAGATTTATCTTAGAAATTTAATTTAGATATTTCACACATGTGTTAAAAAAGCATGATTGTTATCAATAAAATTATCAATTTGATATACATTTCACCATAGGTTAGAGACATTGTAATAAGTAATACATTATTTGTTTAGGAATCTGCATGTCATTATTATTATCTGTATCTGTTTTTGGAGTTGTTCTTTTGTACCAAATTTTTTAATACCATTACAACTGACTTATTCGTTAAAGCAGTTTAATTACTGTAATAAACACTTTTATGTTAATAACATAATGGATAAGTTATTAAAATTTGGCAGCTGGCTTTCCTTGCGTGCACGGGAGCTAAGCTATACTATGTACATAAAGTTTTTCGTATTATTATCTCGTACTTTCTCGTTTGTTATATAATTTCAATACCTGTCGGTCATATCATTCAAAAGTTATTTTACATTAAATCTTAATAACATAATGGATAAGTTATTAAAATTTGGGAGCAGGCTTTCCTTGCGTGCACGGGAGCTAAGCTATACTATGTACATACAGTTTTTCGTATTACTATTTCGTACCTTCTCGTTTGTTAAATAAATTCAATACCTGTTGGTTATCATTCAAAAGTTATTTTATATTGAATCTTAATTACTTTTAAATAGTCATGAGCAGTAAATGGAATATTATAGTTATTCTGACTGAAAAAACACTTAGTCATTAGTAATACAACCTTGTGGGGGTTGATGCATGGAGGCGAAGCCTAACTAGTATACATATATACATAAAGGCATGCAAGGGGGAATAGCAAATTCAGCGCTAAAAATAGTGTAAGAACTAGTGAAATTAAAGATGAAAAAGGAAAAAAGCGTTATTGAGAAATAAATACTTTACTTGTAGTGAAAGTGAACTCAAGTAGTATTGCTCGCATTGTATTTACATGTATGAGAAAGTAATAGAAAAGGAGTTTATTAGATTCATATTCAAGCCCTGATGTAAGGATTATCACTTCGTAATTGTAAAGAGGAAAGCTAAGGAAGTGTTAAGCTCAACTCTATTAAATGCTTATCATATAAACAAGAATAAATTAGATGTGACTACTAACACTCACTTACTTGGATAGGTGACCGCTCAAGTCTGGTCGTCACCTGCACTGTTTTTCTTAGAGTTCGATTAACTGTTTCTTCTTTTCTGTGGAGAACATAAGCAGGAGGTGTGCAGAAACGTATTCTACGGAGACATATTTATAGACATCTGGACGGAATTCTGGCAATACACTGGGTCGTTCCGGGATGGGTTCTTCCCGTGTGGTTTCCCCACCCGCAGGAATTGTCATGGCTAATGCGGAGCGACATCCCCTACCATACCCGATCTTCCCTACTCATCCTCTAACCCACAGCGCTGAGTGCCCAAGCATGAGGTAGTGCACTATAGTAAATAAAATAAAAAAAGAAGACTTAAGTAAAAATAAAAACTAACAGTAACAAAAATAATATGATAGAAGCAGGTTATTTAGAAAAAATAAGCATCGAACACGTAAGTAGTTCAGACATTTTGAATACATAATTACACCAGTTAGCATTTTATGTTACAAGCAACCTAATAATTAAAAAATGAACAATAACACTAAGGATTTATACGTAAGTGTTAAGTGAGAAGATTTTTTTTTACGATTTTAAATTATAATATAAAAAGTAAAAGAAACGAAATAATTATGTATGAAAGTTCTTATAATCTAAAGATTATATCATAAAATCTTTACATTTTCCCTGCAGATATGCTTTGTTTCCTTACTAATTTTTCCAGACTTATAATTTAGTCGTATGGAAAGCATTGATTATCATTAATAAATTTCCTAGATAAATATCGAGTTACTTTTAATGAATACATAAAAATACGAAAAAATTATTCTTGAAAAATAATTGCTGATTATAAAGCCACACAGCGAACATCTTTTAGTTATCGTTTAAACATTGGCACGGAAAGTTTTAAATTTTATGGACACTAGTTTCTTCCACATATTTAACGTTTGCACGATTCCATTTTATGAAAGGAACCTGCGTTGGAAATGTTTTTATGTCTGTAAGACTAAGGGCGTAATCACACAAGTTCGGATGTATTTTTCTGGCAAGCGTTCAGAACTCGAAACAATTTTTACATTTATTTTGAATGAACAAGTTAAGGAACGAATTTTTTTTACTTATATAGTAACCTAATGCTTCAAAAAAGTTTTTGGAGCAGTATCATTTGTAAACGCATCAAATTTATTACATAGATTACTATATTTCGAAAAACAATTTCTATGGTACTTAGGAATGAATTACACGCTAAAAATAATGAATTCATGTTATCAATGAGTGCTTGCATCACAAAAGAGCCACAGGTTTCATCGGAAAATACTGCACACTCATCTCCTATCCTGAAAAGCTTTTGCGTAGCGTTCCCCAAGCTCATATTATCATTACCAATAGATGTTTTAAAAGAGCTTAGAGCGTCCAGGAAGTCAGTGATAATTTCCGATGAAATGAGAGGTGGAAATTTCAATTCTTTAAGTTTTTACCAGCTGACTAATTCAGCAATAAGTGTTATAGCAAGTATCTTTGTACTGAATATTATCAGGAATGTGGAAATCATTTTTGTGAATTAAAATCGAAACTTGAACACCGAATTAATTTTTGCAAGTAGCACATACGCATTACAAAAATTCAAGAACTTTTTTTCTGCATGATCTGTAGAATCTGTGGAAAAGTAAAATAAAAATGTGGGCTAACATTCTTGTGCATTTAGTGATGCTATAAATTCAAGTCCAGAACCATCAATATCTATAACCTGTGTATGAATTTTTTTGTTTGATGTCAGAAATTATTGATTTCATACTATTATAGCTGTGTCAACAAACAATTTCGTTTTAGTTGGTATCATCTCCTCTTCTGCTAGAGCAACAATCATGTTGTGTACTTTTGATTCATGTAAGTACTCGTAGTCAACACAATTGCTGATAAGAAACTGTAGAATAGAGAGATATTTCTTAAACTAGTATCTTTGTGGAGTCTTCTTATACGAGGTTCTTGTGTTTTCTTAACAAACAAAAGTTCGAAAAATTAGATTTGTATGATTCTAGGAAAATTTGTTTGTAAATCTGTAAAAAACTCATGTTGGTTCGTATTTATATATGCATGCACAATTCCAATAATAAAAATTTGATTATCAAGTGACTAAAGCCTTTTTATTCGTTCTGTGATTGGTTAAGACTTTGTCAAGAGTGGGAAAATTCAGCATTATGACGTTATAAACTAAATGAAAATCAATTAAATTAATAATTTAATTTAAATAAAATGAAATAAAAACTATAATTAACAGAGCTTGATTTTGCATTGTTAGTTGTATTTTAGAAAATTGTGTTTTTATAAATAGAGGTTGCTGCACGAAGCACGCAAGAGGCGAAGAAAAAAAAAATTAGAAATATAGAAAATAAAAAATTTAAATTCGTTCGTTATTTCCAGCTACATTTATTACATTTGTGCAATAAATTAGTTATTGAATTGTCGGTCAGATTCGTTGACTGACAGTCATACTTGTCTACTATATTTGTAAGTGTACGGTTACTTTTAATAATGTTCAACCCTTTGCAAAAGGAAAGATATTACGACAAAGTTAATAGATTGTTTCTCAAATTATACTATGTCTTATCTTTTTTATATCTTTCTGTATTACACGTAATCTATAAGTTACTAATATATTTTTATGTTTTAATAAATAATAAGTAATTGAAAAGAAAAACTAAATCGAAAAAATACAAGGTATAAATAACAAAGCCATACAATATTTGAATTGTAACTGGTATCATAACTAGCACTTGCATTACTAAAAAAATCTGCTTACCTTCGCGATTGGAATTTGCTGTTGATCACACAAATATTATGAGCATGAGGTACAAACACTAAAAGGGCGTATGTGAAACTGGAGTCTTGTGACTCTGCGCTTGTCGTACTTCTTCCATTCTTTCGGGAACTTAGCCAAAGGAGAGGGAGGTGGTGACGGACTAAAATCCAGATTACAGTCAGCAAGAGAACCAAAATTTTGCTGCTTTGGTTTTTTTTCCAGAGGCATTGCTGCTAGTGAAGACATTGACGAAATTCAGTACGAAGTTTTTATTGTGTGAGAAGTGTACCAAGTGGAGATGAAGATTATTTCTATAGAAAGCTCACAGTCATTCAGGGAAAATTAAAAAAATCTTACATATTGTCGAAACAAGGAGTAGTTGATGTAGATTCGTCTTTAAATGCGCCACATTGATATTATTTAAAGTATACACTTTGTGACACGAGAAATAACTGTTTCAATTAGTGAGCACTGAACGAGTTCATTTAAAACCGTTAAACAAAATCACACACCTTATAAAATCTTCAATATGTGTAAAAAAACGTTAACAAGGCAATGGAAAAACCATTTTTTCAATAAAAAAGTTTTTCCACTGTATACTCGATAAAAATTATTAGTAGTAATCCCAGACTTATCTGCAAAACACTATGTCTTTTATTTTAGGCACGAAAAATACACAAGTAACCAGAGCAAAAAGTCCATATAATGATACTGAATAAGATCTTGATGTAACGTCACACGATAATTATATAGATAAGTTTTTCACTAATATTATACTAGTTAATGGCACGTAACTAAGTTGAATGATAAAAAAATGATTCTGTATTGGTAAAAGAATGTGCGATGTATTATGCATTAAAAAAACACTTCAGACAAAAACTCAGTATGTGTGGCAACAGCCTGAAGTACTTTGCTTCTAGTGTTCGTGTCTAACATATTTAGTTACAATCACAGTACGGTTAAAGGTTAATAGAGATAAAGGCAAACAAAAATTGAGAGGAAAAATTATAGGTGCTCACAAGGAAACAAGAAATGTAGTTAAAATAGGTTAAAGTAGAAGAAACGTTGAGCTCTAGATAGAGAGAGGCGTAAGGCAAGGATGTCTACTAAGCCCAACGCTGTTTGACGTATACGTGGCAGATCTGAGGGTGGATTTGAGAAAAGGACAAGTGGGAGAATGCAGAGTTGGTAATAAAAAGGTATGGAGCTTAGCATAAGTGGATAATATACTTTTGATAGCGTATAGAGAAAAAGATTTAAAAGAGACGTTAAAAAGATTTAAGAAGTACCTGGAAAGGAAGAGAATAATATTAAGTAAAACAAAGACAAAAGTTCTTGTAATTGAAAAAAGGAAGGGAAAAGATAGAACATAGACGTGGGTTAGTAAGGAATTAGAAGAAGTAGAGAAGATAAGAGATTTTTAATATGTATAGCTAAAAAACGTGAGAAATGACAGGCATACAGAAGAAAGGAAGAGGAAAGCAGTGACGGCTATTAAAAACGTATGAAGCATTGAAAAGAGAATATTTAACAATAGTTATAAGAGGAGAAAAAGTTGTTTACTGCATAAAGGGAGAGTACATCATTGTTCAAAGTGGAAGTATGGGGATGAAAAGAAGATAAAAGGCTAGATAGCGTATAAAGAAGACATATGAAGTGGAAATTAAAATTAGATAGCAAAATGCCAAATTATTAAAAATTTGAAAAAAAATTAGAGACTTAGATGCAAAAGTTGTAAAAGAATGCATAAGAGTGAAAAACAAAGATTAAAAAAAAGAAGATAGGGACAAAATCAAAAAAGAGAGCTGATGTCTTACGAGAAGTAAATGTCAAAGCAGGAAGATATATAAAAAGAGATTAATTTAAAAAAATGAAAAAAAAAATTTTAGTAACCAAGGAACAAAGAAAATTAGAGAAAATGGAACAGATAGGAATAGCTACAAGATTTATTAATACATGAAAGTGGAAGGAGTTAAATTATATAAAAATAATTGCGACTTTCCGCTGTGGAAATCAGTGTAAAAGCAGAGGGTATAGAAAAGTAGAGAAAGATGAAACGTTTAAATTGTGTAAAGAAAAAGAGAAAAATCATATGCATACACTGCAGATTTGTGGAGAAACAAGTTACAAGGTAAAAATTGAAAAAGCATGAAGCTAAGATACAAAAGAAATAAAGATCTTAAGGGAATTAATCAGAAAAAGGAAAGAGGCAGGCAAACACTAGAAAAAAATCATAAAAATAAGAAAAAAAATGATGGTCACAGGCGTCTCTCAGAAGATGTCAAAACATACCCAAGACAAGCAAAAACTGACTCATGATGCTAATTTTATGGGTAATAATGAACTTTATAAGAATGCTGTAACGTGTAGGTATTTTTAGCATCATCTTAAAAGAGAATTATCATTATTGCATGGATTAATTGAAATGTTACACATGAATACCAGAGAAATCGATTGCATCATGGACACATTGAGAAATAGTAGTAGATTAACAATTAATAGCAGTTTTTTAGATCTACTTTAAATCAAGGTAATACATATGAACTACTAAAAACCAACTCACGGAGGCGCACAAATTTCGAAGGAACTCATTACGTTAAACATAACAAAATTTGAATAGTGAAAGTTAAAAACCTTTATTAGTATTTAATTCCATTAATAATTTTGTACCCTTAAGTAAGACCGTAAAAACTATTATTTTTGAATCATCTAGTTTTACTCTCAATATATAATGTTTTTAATGAATTTTAAAGTTTATGTAGAGTCAAAAATTTTTGAAAAACATTGCTTTTACGTAGGCATTTAAATTCAGAATATTTTATTATATTTAAGAAAAATATTTAACTTTATTTTATTAACATACAGTCAAAATGAAAAAATTTTAATTAGGTTATCTTTAAGTTGAAACTTTTCAATTCGTGTACCTTCATGATTTTGGTCTCCTGTAAGACACCTGCATAAATTTTTTTTTTGACCTATTTTGCTTTACCTTTAAGATAAGACGTTTTTTATAATTTGTTAGGGTTGTGTTGTAATAATACTTTTGTAATGTATTCTAAGCAAGTAAGTAGTCACTTTTTAAATATAATATATTTTTTTTTAGTAAACACTATCTTAACTTAATTCGGGCCTTAAAAAAATTCGACTATTTAACGTTAAGATTTTTATGTAGTCAGAACTCTTTTATTGATGTACTTTTATAGTTTTGTCTCTCTTTTAAAAACCTGTAATAATTTTTTTTTGTTTTAATTGCGATTTTCTTAGAAAGGCAGTGTTTTTTTAGTTTCTTAATCAGTCATAGTATCCTAAAATTATTTTGTTTGTGTATCTATATTTTTGTACATATGTGCCTGTGTATGTGTGCAGATATCGATATGCATACTGAAATGCGTATACTGCCAAGCATACTATTGATTTCACTCTCCATTTTTTTTAGCAGAGTGTACAGTTCACGCCAGATGCACGAAAACACAGGCATACACACAGGAGTTACATATTATGTATATGATAACTTACACCAATATAAAGATTATCGTTGTATACCGTTAGTCAATCCCGAGTACACCTGCCTATCTCTCGATGCCATGCGTTGTCAGGTCATGCCATGTTTGTTTTGCATGGCATACGTATACATTGATAACTATACTCGTACGTATGTATGCGAGATGTTAAATGTGCGGTATCGGCATATGTAGGTATACACATTGGATATCTTCAGAGTGGGAGAAGTATGAAGGGGGAGATCGGAGATAGACTCACTAAAACTACCACCGTCAGCTCAACCAATCGCAGTAATCCTCCGTCCTCTGTCCAGTGCATCTATAATTTTTGGTTTAAGAGGCACAAAAGCGTCTACGCGAAAAAAGGGAACGTTTGGAAATTTTTACTCCCCAAGCGAAAAGGCCAAGGCACCACATAAGATGCTGTTAACGGAAAAATATAAATATATATATTTTGATTATAAGTGAATCATATGATAGTTCGATTAGATAACTAATTGGATAATAATTGATAGTTTTCTTATAAAATAATATTGTAATGTGTCTTGTTCTTTCAGTAATAATATTATTTTACAAATAAATATTACTGTGTCCATTATTCATCAAGTTTTCATCTTGCAACACAACGCCCATACAGTATACTTTTTTAGTTTATAAGTTGGAAATAATATGCCCTTGATATTCATATCAAACCTTTGCGTCAAGAACAATACATTTTCTATCATGATTGCATGGGATTTACAGTTTCAAATTTGTAAAAGTTTTTTTTAGTTGTTTGAATAGATTTTTTTTTAATTTCAAACCATTTAACTTTGTAACATATTGCTTCAACTGATACATACGCGTTAAACTGAAATATCTATTCTTTTTATTCTTTTTCTTGACCTGAAACAATGTAATTAGGTCTACCATTACTGTAATTTAAGTTTAAATGTGTCTTTAAAATTTTTTTAATCAACATATACGTAATAATCTAACAGAAACACTCTAGTTAGAGTTAACCCTTATTACCTACGATTTTAGCTTTAAGGTAGAACAAAAATTTTTAAGTAGTCTGGTATTCTTCTCAGAATATTAGATTCTTAACAGAAAATACTAGGAGCGTAAATCTTCAAGGTATTGATAAACAGAGTACCAAGCAATTTCTTCTTTTAAACGTATTGTATGTTGGCAAGTTATCCATCGTAAATGTAATAACATTTTCATTATACCTTCATCGAAAGTTGACATTCCCTCTCAGGGCTGATTTTCGGGAAAGCCATTTTCGGTGGAGGAGTGATGAAAAATAGTATATTTTGTATCACATATGACGAAATTGATTCATAACAAGGTATATTTTTTAAATGTTTTCAAGAAAATGTTTTGGAGTCTGTTGTACAGACAAAGAGTTTCTAATTCTTTGATCTAAAATTCTGTCTAGTTTTTTTGCTATTATTTGAAATGTGCGCTCAAACAAGTATTTATAAATTAGATCTTTTCCAAATAAGAAAGTAGGTTTCTAAAACTGAAAAAATAGCATTCCAGGATTTTGTGTGACGTTAAAGGATATTAATGTTAAGATTTTGGTGTAATTGTATGTTATGTTAGATAAATAATAATTGAAAAAATTATATAGCATTTTCTTTTATTTTGGAATGACAACAATTTTTTTCAAGGGTATTCTAATAGTTTGTAAGAACTCACGTGTCAAAGTTAACTGCGTTGTTTTTAATGGTTTTCATTTAACTTTCATGCTCAAACGAGGATTTTTGAATAACATCTTCTTCTTTTTAAGATATTAGGTTTAAAACACACAAAAATTACTATTTTAGGCTTTTAGATTATGTTAAAGGCAACATATGTTAATATTATGTCGTAATCGCATATTACTATGGAAAAACAGTGATTTGAATAATAATAGCCTTTTTTTGTAAAAAAAAAACTTTTTGAGCTTATTTCAATAATTTGGAGGTAAGGATTTTTCGTTTATAATTGCTTAATAATTTTTTTCTATCAACTTTTATCTAACCCTTATGCTTGAACAAAAGTTTCCTACCTACCGGTTTCATACTTCTTTTTTTTTCCGCTGGCCAAGTACTTGTTTTTGTAAAAAAATATTTAAAAAACTTTGTATACAATGAAAAATATTTAAATTTTTGCTAAAGTTAAGCATACCATGCCATGCCATGTTGTATACATCAGTTTTCCAACTGTTACATGTTCGTCACGTGGCAAATTAAAAAAATAAATATACATATATTCTCATTACAAGTGTCAAATACTTCTTGACAAAAACGCTTATAAGCTTCAAAATAAAACATCCAGATAATTAGCACTGCAAGAGTTGTGCCATGACAGAAATTAATTTTCGAAATGCGTGACATTTTCAAAGTATTGGAATAACGTTATTAATACCTTTATAAAATCGTTTACCTTTGAACGAAATAATACCTTAATCTTGATGCACGTTATGTTATTATAACTCTCAGGATGCCCGTTTTGTAGTGTTAGGGACCGTATGGATTAGCTAATCCATCACAGTGGTAGTCAATTATGCGTATTAGCAACCCTTAATGAAGCAGGTAGGTTCAAGATAAACTGAGTTAATATCATCAACATTATTGCCAAGATAAATACAAACCTTATCAAACACAAAAAATTCAAATGTAAATTTTATTTACTTATATTTAATTGTGTGGCATTAAAGTTAGTTAGACTTAAAAAATCAAACACGCATACCAAAATAGATTAAATAATCTATCCAAGTCGTATGTCATTTAATGAAGTAAATTTATGTCTAGTACTTTAGTTCAGAGAAATTCATGAAAGTATAATAACGGTAATGCATCACAGTATGTGTCATTACCCATAGAGCACCGTACATTTTTGAAATGTATCTGATGATACTAAGAAATTTTATAAATAAGGTCTCAGAAGCATTTTAAAGCCGTTCGAGGGGCTTCTAAAAACTCGTGGTTACAGTCAAATTAGAAACTTCTCCTAAATGTGTCCAATTCACGCGTAAAAGGTAGCCAAATATAATGCTAGTTAAAAATTTTGGTAGTAATTAATAAAGCAAATAATTATATATAAAACCTAAGGAAAACAAGATAGACTTTTGCATTAGACATGCAGAACATGATTAATATAACATCTCTCTCCTACAGAAAAGTCACAACTGTGGATAGTATGTAATCACAATATTGTACACCAGATCTCAAATAATTGTATCCAAATTGATAATGTAATCCAGAGTTAATCAAGAATAGAATCAGCTGCTGTTGAGCTGTTAAGTAGTTCTTTTTAATTAAAGGGTATTCAAAAATGAAAAAATATTGATTATCTTGAAACTTTGTTCAATCGAATCTTTTATAAAATTGCGTTTATCATCCAATACAATCCCACAAATTTAAAATTGCTACCTTGAACATTTATATTCAATAAACAAATAGGTAAACCTTACTAAAGTATGAGTGTTAATAAAATTAATATATATGCTTGATACATGTACACTGCAAAAGTTGACCACTTGTGCTGTGTATTTATTGATCGATTTTGATCATATTTGTCAAGTCATATAATCTGTGATAGCAAGTACTGGGATTAAACCCTGCTAAGATTTCTCTAGTGATTTAGCAGGTTAAAAAATTTCATATTTCAGGATGTCGCCAAGTAGTTGATTCTTATGAATTGACCACCCATTGTTGATTTTCAGCATTTTAGTATTTCTCATTGGTAATAACACAACGATGATAATCAACCCATCAACAACTCAAATACATTAAGTTAACGTTCACTCTGTCTGCAACTAGAAAATAAGACACACCACAATCAAAATTACATCCCTATTTATCTCGTAAGCAGCAGATTGTCATTAGGAACTATAATAGCTTTTAAAGTTGCAATAAACAATACATCAAATCAACGTTAATTCTGAGATGGGTGCAGACAAAGTGTACTTAAGTGTCCAATAAACACATGTATATTGATACACTTACTTTTACATAAGAAACACGTTTGAGGACATGCTTAATTGGATTATAATAATATGGATTATAATTATACTTTATATATAAGACTAAGCAATTTCATAATTTTAGTTGGCAGTTATGCGGGTTATGCTATTAATATTAAAAATAAATGCAGCAATAAAGTTATCGCACAACACAAGTGTTATGATATATAACAGTTTACCACAAAGTATATTTAATCGATCCCAATAATTAACAAATATAAAATACACTTACTGTTAATTTAAAACATTTCAATCCAATAAGAAGCACACAGATGACAGATATGAATCGCTGCATGTAGTTGTGGTATCGGATTCACCTAAAGCGGCTCAAACAGTGTGTTGAAAAGGTTTGAAACGCGCTGAAACGACTGGACGGCAAACAGCCCAAACAGCGCGTTGAGACGGTATGAAACGTGCTGAAATAGTTGAGGATAAACAGCCTAGATAGCGCGTTGAAACGCGTTTAAACGCGCTTTAGCTGATACTCATGTTGCCTTCCCAACCCTGCTCTAGGGCCATACCATATAACTTCTTTCGCTTTGCGTTACATGGTACGGCCCTTGGCGTGCCACGAACTTTTTATGCGAAACGTTCCGAATGAAAAATTTCTTGCGTACCCAGGTCTGAGGTACGCTTGTCACTTCTCAATACACCATTTTGAAACGAATCCAGTTCAGAGTGTCCAGAGTCCAGTAAGCCTCTAAGGTCTGATTGAGACCGTTCGATATTCGCTGATATCAGTTATTCTACTACATATGTAGTTCCTACTATACGAGGACCACAAGTATACGAGAGAGAATTGAGGACTTACTGCCCTCGACTTCTCTGTTATCTCCCTTTCTGCAGGAGCTTCACTGCCCCTATTTGGAACAATAAGCAGTCTCTCCTTTGTATATATATGCTTCTGACAAAGTGAAAGCAAAACTGAGTATTAAACTTTTATGTGACTGCACCTTAAGAGAAAAAATTAACTCGCATGAAAATTTGAAAATTGATGTGTAAATTAAAAGTTTTGTATGCACGATAATGTCCTCAAAATCTCAAGATAATTTTTCTTTAATCAAACCAAGATTTGTTTTGGTACGTTTTCATTATGATAAAAAGTTTTACGTAAAGCACGTTTCCGAACTTTAATGCACAATAAAAAAAAAAAAAGAAAACTATTCCATACAATTTTTCAACCTACGGAGGTTACAAACTTCAGCAGGTCTTCATGGTATAGAGCTTTGTGGGAATCCTCAGAGTCTTGCGAAGAAGAACATTCGCACACAGGGTACTATATGAGATAGTCACCGGAGATCTCAGGTAATATTAATCAGGTGGGTTGTCAAAGATTATTTTACAAGTTCGATTTCATTATTCTGTCAATTCGTCATTGTTAGCCAGTATGAATTAAATTAAGGCACAATAAGTACAAATTAGAAAATAAATTTAAGTTTAAATAGTGCAAGAATTTTCTTATTCAGAAAAAATGTCTAAATAAGCTCTATAATGTCTTTCACAACGTTTGGCTATACATTATCTTTTTTAGGTTGAAGTAATGTGAATAACATTGAGAGTAGAAAAGAGCAAAATAATATTGTTCCATATCACCGGTGAGTGTGAGCAAATACTAACGTCAACGGTAATATATTACTCATTGTGTACAGTTTACAATCTAAATTTGAACATAATAAGATTTTAAGTCTTATTTTTTGTAGAACACTTTTTGCATGGAGCTTAAAATAACAAACCATTAATAAGAAAGTTCCAAACGGTAGAAGGTAAGGTTATTGTTTTAACAAGTACATATAACCATTTAAAAACAAAGCATCGAAGAGCAGCGAGAGAAGGAGACAAAAAGTCTGTCAAGAGCTATACTGTTCATAAAATTAATATGTAAGTGACGATATTTCGACTACTTGATACGTAGTCTTTGTCAAGTCGAAATTTACTAAAAGTAACGTCAAAAGAAGAACTAGAACAACAGAGCCCTTGACTCACTTTTTATATATATTTACTTCTCAACATAACGTAACTGTCATTTCGAACATTTTTTTTAGAGAACATAGTAGATAGACTAGGCCAATACGAGCCCACGCCGAATCCAGCACACGTCCCCCTCCCTGCCCACGTGCACGACCATGCGCGGACAGCTACGACTCTGCACGAAGCGCTAGGGGTTGTGCACAGCTTCCTTCTCTCTGGTTTGCCTGTAGGAGAGCGTATTGTTTTGTATGTATATGGATGAGAGCCCCAACCACACGCTCATATCTATGAGGTATGACAAATAATTGTTACATTCCCAAGGTAATACGTGTACACATATACATGTTTATCTTCATACATAGATAAATACTTACGTACGATGCGTATGTATATATTTTTATAAAGATTTTTAATTTAAAATGTATAATGGGTAGGTAATAGGGTAGGATTAGAGTTAATAATGTAGCACAGTATATTTAGATCAAGTGGTCCTTGGTTTCAATTTGACTATGTATAGATTTTTTTATGGGTGGACTGTTTGTGCACAGCAAAAATAGAATCAGCAAAATAACAGCAGTGAGAATCATCTTGTTTGTGTATCGACAGGTCCTTCGTTCGAATTTGACTATCAGCCTATGTATAATGTGTTTTATTGGTGGACTGCTTACGCACAGATAGAATCAGCAGTAAAAGTTATCTTGTATTATTATAACCTTTCTACGTATAACTAAGAGACCCAACGATACACTTACCTGTAGGGTACATCAGCAGCCAGAACTATCTTTTATTTATGACTGAAGTGTCTCAGCCATACGCTCTTTCGCATGCAGTACAACCAATACTCATTACTAAGAAAGGGTTTATCTGAATAGATACGAACACGAATGGGACAAGGGTGGAATTTTTCCATTATATGGTAGTAAGTTTCGTTAAAAACAACTTTTATTTAACCTTTTTATCAGGTTTTTTTCAAGTAATAAAAATATTTGTTTTACAACATTTTAATAAAATTTAATTTGTATATAATACTTCGACATTCTTCTTTTATACAATACTTCGACATACTTTTTTTTTCTTCTTCCCTACATTGATGGTACTCTTCCTCTTCCTTTTTTTGTTGACAGTTGTCAAGTTTTTAAGTTCAACTGATAATGGTGGGGGTGGTGGTGGCATATTATCCTGCTGACTGAGGTTTTTAGTTGATAAATCCAGAGGCTGAAGTACATCACTATTCGGGCCAACTATTGGCGACGCTGCCTGGGACATCACCAATTGTTTGACCGGTGACCATGTAAGATCAATTATTAGTGGTGATGCAGGTTGCGGTGACGGTGATGTTGCCCGATGACTAGTATGCTTCTTTTCAAACTCCTCCGTAAATCAAGGAGTTAGGCTTGATGGTGATATCAGCGGCAAACGTGTATTTAGTATTACTGGTGGTATAGGGTCAACATTCGGCACCATTGCCTTTGATACCGCTGATTTTTTTACCGGTGACCACGTGAGGTCAATTATGGGCAGCAGTTCAGGAGGTGACGGTGACCACGTGAGGTCAATTATGGGTAGCAGTTCAGGAGGTGGCAGTGATGTCTAACATCTAGCGATTTCACGCTGCTCATGGAACTCCTTCGTAAATGAAGGAGTAGGACTTATTGGTGTTATCGGTGAAAAGGGTCCATCGAATAATAACGGTGATATTGGTTGAGCAGCCAATCTCTGCCAAAACAAATCATCGTCGTTGCGGTCATCCCTTTGCAAATATTCAACTAATTCACCCAGCTCTTCTTTAACTGGCAGCGATGGAAAAAGGCGATGGGCGATGAGCGGCCCTGCATCCTGAGAGTTATGTGGTTGCAGCAGCAATAGATGGTCAGCGACGACTTGTCCTGCATCTTGAGAGTTGATGATTGGTGAAGACTCAAACAACTGCTTGCAGACTTCCATTTCCAAACGCTCCGTCGGTATAAAAGATACTTGGCGAGAATCCATGTCGATGAATGAATGAATTTCTGAGGGACTAACGCCTCGTTTAGATAGGCAGTCGAACAGCTACGCGAAAAAATTGAAATATTAGAAAAGGATACAATTATGTCTGCTACTATCTCTCTTCTTAAAATGTAAATAGCATTATACATATAGAAATTCGTGAGAAGGGAAAAACTGCGGTTTGGATCCATTGGACCATCAGTGAGCAGAAATCCATAAGTAAGGGAAAATTGTATTAGAAAAGGATACAATTATGACTGTATCTATCACTCTTCTTCAAATGTAAGCAGCATTATACATGGAAAAATTTATGAGTAGGGGAAAACTGCGTTTTGTAGCCATTGGACCATCATTGTGCGAAAATTCATGAGTAGGAGAAACGGCACATCCAAAATACACCCCCTCCCCCACCTAATACATACATGTGTATGTACGCAAGTTAGTCATGCACTTGATTTTCTTTGAGTGGCAAAATAAATTTGCCCACTTCTACAACAGATTTAAGGATGCAACAAGTCTGGAAGAGAAAAACAGCTAACAAAGAGCTTAATTCCAGAAGGAAAAGGAAAAGGAATATCAACAGTAGCCGAAACAGGAGCAGCAGTAAAGGACGTGGTCCATAAATTTGACGCAGCAAAAGAAAGAGTACCTCGATTTTAAAATCATGAAATCTTTTGCTTTTTTCCCTTACATAGTTGCCTTAATATGTATTCCTAAAGTTTTTTCTACTTTTTCACAAACTCGCTTGACTAAAACTTTCTCTCTGAAAAACTTTTTGTAAAGAAAATGTTTTTCATAATTTTTTTCTGACACATTTTACTTTAAAATTAAGCTACTTAAAAATTTTTTTTTCAAACTAAAAATGTTTTGTCTTGCAGTTTAATATATCCATCTACATACGTTTGATACAAGCTGTCTTTCATAAATTATTTTTACTCTTCTTGTACGCGATTTAACGCAACAAAGGTGAGAGAGCTTCGATTTGAAATCCTATAGTATTTTTCTCTTACTAAGTTAACCAAATCTGAACTTCTAAAATTATTTCATACTCGCTTGACTAAAACTTTTCATGGTAAAAAGATTTTTTCCCGACACATTTTACTGTAGCTACTAAAATTTTTTTCAAAATAAAAAAATTTTTTCTTATGGTTTATTATATTAATCTACATAGGTTTGATACCAACTGCTTTTCATAAATTATTTCTACTTTTTCTTATACGCACTCAACTAAAACTATATTTCTAAGAAAGAAATTTTCGACTGAAAATATTTTTCCTGAGACATTCACCGTTTTCTTATTTTTTATTCTCGAAGTGAACATTACTTTTCCTTTCACATAATTCATTACATCTACTACAACTGTTTCATTTACAATGCCTTTAAATTTTTTTTTATGTTGCAAACTTAAATTATTTTTGTTCGTTTTAGCTCGACTCAATTTCTGTACCTACACCAGCATTAGGAAGAAAATAGCTAGGACGATAAGCAGTAGCAAGCAGTGTGCCATAAAGTTACTAGGACTGAAGTATCCCACGAGACCCATCCAGCAGCAGCAAAGGTAATTTATCTGTATTACAATGATTGGTTTTATTTTCTCTTTCTACGACGTATTGTGAAAGAATGTTTTCACTTTCTACTGCGGTCGTGATCTTCATATTATAAATTTCAACCATTTCTCAGATAAAAAAAAAGTATTTTTGTTTTTTAAATAATACATAATGCAGTGTTCATTCACGTATTCCAATTTTTTTTTTTACAGCATCACGATGGTCAAGACAATATCAACTTATCATTCAGGAAAAAATTCAACATCACGGTCTAAAGATCGATTAGTAGAAGAAAAAGGAACAAAAAAAATAGAAAAAGGTATCTTTTAATATTTTTTAGTTTTCCCAATTTTATTTGCTTATAATGTAACATCTCTTTTGAACTTAAAATTTTTTTACAGAGCAGATGCCAGTATTATTTGACGATGTCTTCGACCAAGTGTGTAAAAATTTCATCCCGCTACCACCACCAGTTTCACCAATTCAATCAGATGGTCCTTTATGGTGGCTCTTTAATGAAGAGGACGATAAAAACGACGACAAATTACCTCATCAAAATCAAACAACCAAAAGAAAAATTAGAAGTGCCAGCAATAAAAGAAGATGTCCCTTTAATGCCACCTACAATAGAAGTAAAGGATATACCGCTACCATCTCCTATATCATGGAGCGAGTGGATGGAGCTGTACAAGCAATCACTGTCACCTCCTCCATCATCAACACCACCATTACCACCAGCTCCAACACTGCCATCACCATTTAAAGAATCACCGCCACTACCACTATCACCAACACTACCACCAACATCATCGCATCAGCAGCAGCAGCAGCAGCAGCAGTCACCATTGTCAATTCAACCGCTGCCAGAGAATATTGAGGAATGGACAGAAGATAATAAAACAGAACTGGACATGAAAGTCCAAATCTTGCTAAAGCAGCAGGAGTTAAAAAAAAGGGCAGTTAAAATTATAAAAATGATGAAAGTTCGGTAGAAAATAATCAAAAATAATCGGAAAAAATTAGAAGAAAAAGGAAAGCGTCAAGCTTCCTAGCTGAAAAAAAACGATTGAACCAAAAGAAAAGAAAAGAAAAAGAAAAAATAAAGAAAATAAAGAAAAAAAAATATAAATGTAAAAAAAAAAGTTACAGTAGTTGAATAATGAACATTACATTTGTAATTTTGTAAGAATATATCTGTATTACTAAATGTAATTAATATCATTTAATTTTTTTTAATATTAAGTCTTTTATTGTAACATAATGTTAAACTTCTTTTTAGATAAGAAAAAAAAAAAATTTTAATTAAAGTTTTACCGCAATAACTAATTAACTTTTTGTTTGATGTTAATATCTTTCTAATAACTATAATATAATTTTACCTGTAATACTGACTCCTTGTAAGATATTTACCACCACCCCAAGTCATCTCTTTATCTCATTCACACACATACATACGTGCTTCCCACCCTTATTTAAATATGCTTTTTGCTAAACTCTGAAGGTACTTAAAGGAGTTTACGTTGACAGAGCAGTTCATTTTAACCCAATGACTTGATTACTAAGCTTCCTTCTGCAAGAAGTCATGGCTACTGTACAGCATTTCAAGGACTCGGCTACCTGCCTGTGGCAATCATACCAACAAGTTGTTGAAAGTAAGGTCAACGCTGCTCAAATTCAAAGACTGTTAGATTGTAGTCTAGTATTATTAAAGGATGCTGATATTTTTAGTAAAAGTTGCAAGTTAACAACCTCTGAAAAAAAAAAATTTCAGGCAGCTGTGGCTTTACTCAAAACTACCGTACAATTTTTTAATGACCATTTGAAAATAGAAGAAGTGGAGAGAAAATTTATAGATGAACCTCACGTTTTTGTGGCAGACAGTGAGCAAGAAGTGACAGCAGCAGTCAAGGCATTTGAAAATGAACCTGAAATTTTCATACCAGAAAGTATACAAAAAGCAGGCCTTGCAATAAGCGTTTTAAGGTAAGGGTGTGACAGAAGCAGGCCCTACAACAAGCATTCAAGATGAAGGTATGAACGAAGCGACAGCAGCTCCTGTTCTTCAGGATGATAGATCAGTAAATTTAAATGACGTTAATAGTGCATATGAAAAACGCATTACGACAGCTTTGATCGTAAATTTAAAACACCTAAATCTGAAAAAGTTTTTAAAAGACGCTAAACATCAGTTTGTAAAACGGATTCATCGATCTCTTAATGAATATGAAGCGTTAAAAGTAAATACAGTGTTGGCAGCTGAATATATAATAGTTAAAGATATTTTTGTAAATGCAGATTTAAAATACTTATACACAAAATCACAAGCTATATTCCAGACAACAGACTTGAATGAGTGGTTTGATGTAAATATACAACAGCTAATAGAAAAAAATATGAATGATTTTAGCGACAAACAATCAGGCTGGTCTTTGCTTTCAATTTTGAATTTAGTTGTCAATATTAATAAACTGAATCCTATGCGAGATAGTTCTTTTATAGATTTGCCAGGTTTCATAAAAAACAAAAATGCTTGTGTAAATGTCGTCAACAGAGACATTCAGTGTTTTAAATAAGCTATTCTGTCAGCAATACTTCTAACCAAAAGAAATCCAAATCGGGTCTCGAACTATGTTCAGTACGAAAACGAGTTAAACTTTGATAGAATTGATTTTCCTGTTCTTGTGAAGGTATGTACCCTTACGATTATACATTTTCTTTTCAAAAACTTAAGAAACGTAGGCTGCCATCAAAAGAAAGTTTCTACAGCAGCTTACTCGAAGCCCATATCAGTGATGAAGAATATGAACATGCTATAAATATTTGGAATACTTTTAACATATAAACACTTGGGCAGTATTCTGACTTATATTTAAAGACAGATGTATTGTTACTAGTTAAAATATTCGAAAACCTTAGGAATAATTGTCTTGAGGCATATCATTTAGATCCAGCTCGTTATTACACAACGCCTGGCCTAACATGGGACGCGATGTTGAAATTTACGAATGTGAGTAATATGTGCAAAGTATTAAGATCGTTACACATATATAATTTATATAAATAAAATTATAATTACAGGTAAAATTGGAACTGTTGACTGATATAGATATTGTTATGTTTATCGAGCGTGGAATTCGTGGTGGTATAAGCCAATGTTGCAATCGGTATGCCAAGACCAATAATTCGTACATGAAAGAAGGCTATAAAGCTAATAAAAGTGATAAATATTTAATGTATTATGATGTTAATAATTTGTATGGATGGGCTATGTTAAAACCATTGCCTTATGGAGGCTTTAAATGGATTCAAAATGTTAGTCCAGTTGGTATTTTGAACGTGGCAGATAATGAAGAAATAGGTTACATACTTGAAGTGGACCTTGAATATCCTAAGACTCTTCACGATGCCCATAAGGATTTACCTTTCTGTACTGAGCACATCGCACCTCCAGCGTCCAAGCAAAAAAAATTGATGACTACACCATACGATAAACAACGATATGTGATCCACTATCGTGCGCTCAAACAAGCCGTTAGCCATGGTCTTCGCATAAAAAAAGTTCATAGAGTTTTACTGTTCAATCAAAGTCCGTGGTTAAAGAAATATATAGACTTTAACAGTGAAAAGCGTAAGAATGCAACGAATGACTTTAAGAAAATGTTATATAAATTATTTAATAATGCTGTGTATGGAAAAACGATGAAGAATGAGCGCAAACGTATTGATGTCAAGCTTATTAACAAATGGGAAGTACGTTACGGTACTGAGAGTTATATCGCTCGACCAAATTTCCACAGCTATGACATATTTGATAAGCAGTTAGTGGCTATACAATTATTACGCACTGAAATCACCATCAAGGTAGCTGAGTTGACTGACGATTTTCAAATATTTTTACCGTTTAAAATGTGCATAGCTCTGTATGATAATGATGACTTTCATAACGAACTGCTGCATGCTGTTAATAAGTTAAGATTATATTTAATGTACAATGGAAAACCTATTGTATTTTCTTATGATTAAGAATAAGTAAATTAAATGACAAATTCTCTAAAATTTGAAGTATTTATTTCTCGAATACACTTCCTGTTACAGTTATAACGATTTTTTCTTAATATAATATTTAATTTAATATATCATATTGAGCAAAATTTCCTCAACACATTTTTTTTTTAATTAAAAAAGTTTTATTTTAATAATTTATTTGATCAATTATAAAAAAAAAATTCTTTTACTTGTAATAGAAAAAAGATTTTTTCATAATTAACGCTTATCAATCCAACTATTGTAAGTGTTGTTGAAACCCAACCACTTTACAAAAACTTGCTGTCCACGTCTTCGAAGAACTTTCTCCACCAGGTAAATATCAGGATTTTTTGTTTTTTGCAGTTCCTGCTCATAAGAACCTCCGGAGATAGGTTGATCTCGATAATCTTTGAGACGATACGTAGTTAGATTTGTTCCTGCTACATTAGTGATTGTAAATAATTATGTTGACCAGTTAGGAGTATAGCCTTTTTCAAATAGTTGTTTTATTTTGCTTACGCGTACTTTATCACCAACTTTGAATTTTGGTTTTGGTTTGCTGCTACGTTTGCATCTTTTTTTAAATTTTAACAGGACTTGCATTTCGTTTTCAGTAGTAACATCTTTTGATTTCATACGAATCGTTTGATGCTTTCTATTATTATATAATTCGATCAACGTTTGTAGAACATTTAACCATTTGTAATTGCCTTGTGAGCTAAATTGTTTCCACATAAGGTCTTTTAAAGTACGATTGAATCGTTCGCATTTAGATGCTTTGAGGTTGCTGTAGGTTAAGTATAAGTTTATTTTATATTTTTGCATTAGATTTTGAAACTTATAAATTGTACAATTCCTTGCCATGGTCAGTTTGCAAGTTTACTGGCACTTTTCCGTCCTTTAATATAGATGGCATCGCTGTTGACACTGTTTCACCTGTTTTTTTCTTTACAGGTACAGCCCATGCATACTTTGAAAAAACATCTATTACAGTAAAAATATACCTACAACCTTTGTTTTTACTAGCGTAAGGCTGCATTTCGACAAGGTCCATTTGCCAAGTCTCATCTAAGCCACGCACGTCAAATTTTCGACGAGGATAATTACGTCTTGCTGCCTTGTGAAGTTCCTCGACAACTTGTTCCATGTGTTAAATGTCTAAATTTATTTTTGTTAAGTCAGCTTGAATAAATGGAAATTTTTTTTGTAAATTATATATAAAAATTTGAATGCTATCTATTTCTTTTTCAATACTTATAATTTTTTCAGTTAAGTAAGCACGATTTACAGCATCTCGAGGTTGTTTCGGTGCTGCAACATTGCACAATCTTTTATTATCTAAGTCATACTGTCCATCTGCAGTAAGTTTGTATCCAACCCCAGGAAAACGTTGGGTACCGCCTTTACTTCTACCTAGTTTACGACCAAGTACATCAACACTCATTGTGATACTGAAACAAAATGACTGCTCACTTTAATTGAAATACCCTGCCTCACGTAGCTTTTTAATAATTGATATTATTTCATTGTCATGACTTGGATTTCCTTCCGATCTTTCAGCTGTGAGTAATCGTAAATGATCCACAAGTTCGTTGGGATTGTCCCAGTGCACGTAATTTACATGGTGTGTTTTTCGGGCGATTTTGTACTGTGGTAATAATGATCCTCCAGTTTTACTTGGAACGTCATCGAACATAGGAGCAATAATTTTATTAAATTGATGACTGTTATGTTGCCTAATAGGTTTATTTTTATCAAATCCTCTTCTATGAACACTTGAAATTCTTAAAAGCATATAATATTTTTGCATATTCTTTTCCGTTGTAAGATTTGTATTTGGGTGTCTTTTTGTGAGTAGCTCCATTAATCCGTCAGTCATTGGAAATTCGAGTTTGTCCATTGTAATTTTATTGTTATCAAAAATATATTGGTAAATTCACGAGTTTGTATGTTCTATTTTCTTTTGTACCCCATACATCAAATCCAATAACTTTTTTTGATCATTATCAAGCATTTGGAAATATGAGCTCCTCGATAAGTTTTCATTGATTTCAACATTATAAGACATACATTGAATAGTTTTATTTATTTCGTCAGTATCTTTATTCATATTATTATCACTTTCACTGGCAGCAGACTCAAACACCATGCTATTATCATCGTTGGGTGGTTCTTTAGTTTTTGCTTTCGTAACATCTTCATTTTTATCGTTGTTTAAGTAGTTATAGATTACAGATGAATTTATTTCATTTTTCTTGGTTGTAGTAACGATTTCCTGTAAAAGATCTGTTATTGGTTTAAAAGTTTCACTTAGGACTTTTTCAACTTCATCTTCTCCCAACTTTAACTGTCTGTACTTTTTATCACGGCCACTCTTGCCTTTACTAATTGATTAAGTACGTCTTTTTCTCCTTCATACATGTTGATGCTTTAATGGCTTTCGTTGGACTACAAATTTTTGCTATGTATCTCTTATATTTAAAGCAAAATTTTCGAAACCTTTTCTATATCAACCATTTTTTATGTGTACATCCTTGTTTATAAAAACAAATCCATACCGATAATTATTCTAACAGCTAGAGCATAACTCTTAAAATTTAGTATATGGCATAGCTGAATTTACATGATCATTATACACATGTCTCAAATTAACTTGATGCTGACGAAATGAAGCTAAAAAGTTTACGTTGTCTCTCTATTACTGTATACAGTTGTCTATTACTGTATACAGTAATAGTTACAATTGAACTGTGAGATAAAATGATGCTGCCCTTTATACTCTTGCATTTTTATGTTATACTATGGCTACATTGCAACTGATCTGATGAGTATAAGTATACATATTTTTGTCGCAATACTCAGTCACAACCCAATCTTCAAAGTGAAATGATCATACATTGTAAGCAAAGATATGGTCTTGTAAATAAAATCATAAATTCTTTACCTGTAGAAACTCATTTACCAGGTTATCAGTACTGAGGTCCAAGTACTATACTTACGGATTGCCTTGCTAGAGGTGATCTTGGAGTAAATCCTCTGGATACGGCGTGCAAAGGGCATGATGTAGCTTATTCGAAAAATCGATACGATCTTGAGACTAGAAACAAAGCAGATAAAATTTTAGCTGATTGAGCTTGGCAAAGAGTTAAGGCTTCAGATTCAAGTATTGGTGAAAAAACAGCTGCTGTTCTGGTAACAGGTGCAATGAAGCTGAAGAGTAAATCAGGTATGGGTTTGGAACAGAAGAAGAAAAAGAAAATGCTCCTCATGAAGAAAATGGGGGGTGACCTTCTTGCAGCAAAATTGCCTATTTTCCCCCTACCCCCTACTTGAAAAGGGAGGCCTTTCATCCTTTTTCTTGTCCCTCTCCAAAGTGTCGAGTGCCCTAAGTAGTGCCCTTATTAGGGGCTAGGAGTATGTCACTATAATAAAAGAAAATAAAATTACATAGATCTATTTAATATATAAGTATACTTGTATGAAATGCTAGAAACAAGCCCATTGTAGAGGTTGCAGCAAAGTCATGTAAATCAAATTATTTATTATTTATAAATATTGAAAGGATAAAATTAATATTTTTATAAAGGGATGTGCTTCTTCAATAAAATAGCAGTATAATTTTTCTTAATAGTATCTTATAATTTAGATAGAAATACCACTTTTTTTTTTTTGAGGTTCTATACTTTCAGAGTTAAGCCAAATGAGATGTAGATTACCTCAATAATGTAAAAAAGGTATGCATGCACATGCAGGGATTTATTTCTTGATATTTCTTACATCATTAGGGTAGTTTACATCTTATTCGGCTTATCACTGAAAGCATACAACCTCAAAAAAAAAGGGAACTTTATTTTTATCTCAGTTGTAAGATAGAATATAGCAAAATTATACTTCTTTTTCATTGAACGTACGTTTTCTTATACGTAATTATCAATTTCGTCACTCTTATAATAATAAATGTTAATTAATTTTATTAAAATGATTTGCTACCACCTCTGCATCTCTGCAACACGATTTGGCTTTGTTTACAGATATTAAGTAATTTCCGCAGGTGGCAACAAGGGTGGCAGCACAGGCCTTTACACATGATGGATACTTAGTATACATAAAGTGTTTTTGTAAGGCATACCGAAAATCTCGCGATTCGTGTAAGTAATGTTTCGTGAAAATCAGCCATATTTAAAAATTAACTGCTTGCTATTTGTAATAGTATGAAAATTGGGAATTCATTAAAGGTATATTGACTTTTGATAGGGTTCACATTACCTGTCACTTTTTTTTATATTCACAAATTTTTTGTCAACCTCTTTCTGCCATTAACATAAGCAAATAAGGTTCCTCTAAAAACCCAAAATTAAGTTTGCTTTTCTTTGACACTTAACGAATATTGAAATGTTCTAAGTAAAATTAAAAGACATTATCCTTATGACCTGAGTCTGTTGCATAACTTCCTATTTCTCGTAATTTTTTATATTTATAAAAAGTGCAAGTTTTTATCGTATGCTATTATCCAGTATTAAATGTTGTATCAAATATTGCACCCTTGATGAACACTACCAACGCAAATGCGCCCAAAGTGCGTTAGACCTAACGTACAGTTTTTATACGTTTTACTGAAGCAATCAATGTCCTCCAAATGTACTTAAAATTTGTTGCAATTAAAGTATTTTCTAATGAGGACAAATTTTTTTTGTCACTAGAAAATCCTATTTTTATTTCAGATACATATAAGTGGTATTTACAAGGTAGAAACCCTGCTGATCCCAATATTAGTAAATATTTGGGCACAATGCAAGAACATGTGATGCAGCAAATTTAAGATCCACGCAAATCATTTTGCTATATCCTAAATTAACTTAATGTTTGACCATGCGACTTATTTAATCATCTTATAAACTTCGTGCATATTAGTTTGAGCAATGCATAGTAATCTTAGTCAAAATTTGTGGCTTTAGTTATGGTTATAAACAATAGTTGTGATACCCTCAAATTAATGCTGTATTCAAGTAGAAAGTATCTGTCAAGACCTACAAATTTTAGCTATTAAATGTAGATGTACACAGCTGTATATTTTGCATGAATTTTGAAGAAGAAAGGTGTTTTGAATATGATTTTTTTCAGCATGTCAATCATTTAAAAGTGTGTCAGCCGTAATACGACTTATGTATCTACAGAATAACCAGATTGTCTTCAAAATTTGATCAAAATTCATAACTATAAATACCTACTTTTAATAGTTACAATTAGTATAACTCCATAGCTACTTTGTATTTCAATATGTATAGCTAGAACGGTGGTAGTTGCAGTCATTATGCTAGTTCTTCTTTAATTTCCGATTTATTTATTGTAGTCATAATTGCATTTATTACACTGGCACACAAAAAAAAAGTGGACCATACTTTTGATTAGACCCACTTATCTTTATGTATTTTAACGCGCTTAATCCAAATCTGAGGTCCGTTTGACCCATACTACATCAAAACTTTGAGTAAATTGCGAAAAACTGCGAAAGATCGCCAAAAATCGTTAAAAATCACATTTTCAGCGCTTCAAACATTAAAAAAAAATTTCGTACACATAAAACAAGGTTGATTTAAATGTATGTCAATGCGTTAAAATTAAGTCCAAGGTTGGTTTGACCCGTAAACCATCAAAATTTTAAGAAAATCGCAAAAAACTGCAGAAAATAGCCGAAAATTGTAAAAAATCACATTTTTAGCTCTTAAAACATTCGAAACATCGGAAGATGATGAGGAAGACGATTACTCACCAGTCTCGAAGAGGAGTGCTCCTCAAGCAATTGCCCAAGAAGATTTATATGATTTGATACGAGATCTTGGTTAACCCAAAGATGGAGCTGAATACCTGGCAGCAGCACTTAAGAAGAAGAATTTATTATCAAAATGATTTAGTACTTACGTTTACCATAATAAAGGTAAGGAGTTTTTAAAATTCTTTACCAAAGATGAGGAAAACTCACTGGTTATCTGTTCTGACGTGAAAAGATTAGTCGATGAGTTTAAACTAAATATTAACAGGAACGAAGAGTGGAGACTTTTTATTGATTCATCATAACGAAGTCTCAAAGCAGTTCTGCTATACTACAAAAAATTCGTACGATCCTATTCAAATAGCTCGTTCCATGAAACTTAAAGAGACCTATGAGAATTTACAGGTAGTATTGGAGAAAATAGATTACGCTAAACATTAATAGTAAGTTTGCGGTGATCTTAAAGTTTCAACTGTAATACTAGGTCAACAATCTGGATTCATGAAAAATCCCTGCTTCTTATGTTTATGAGATAGCAGAGACAAAAAATATAATTATATTCAAAAAGACTGGCCAAAAGGAACAAGATTTCATCTAGGATCAAGGATCACCGTACGTGAACCATTAATTAAACCTTCCAAACTTTTGCTACCACTTCTTCATATCAAGCTGGGTCTTATAAAGCAATTTCTCAAAGCTCTGAACAAAGATGGTCATTGCTTTCAATATTTAAGTGAGAAGTTTCCCGCGATAAGTAATGCAAAATTGAAGAAGAGTATTTTCGATGGTCCTAAAATTTGTGCTCTATTTTATGATGACAATTTTATTACAAAGATGAATGAAGTTGGAAAAGCAGCATAGCAAAGTTTCAAGAGCATATCTCAGAAATTTTAAGGGTATAAGTATAGTGAGAATTGCCAGAACATAGTTGGAGAGTTAACCCAGGGACAAGCAATGAGTTCTTATGTGATTTGAATTTGAAGTTTCCACTTTCTAAGAATCACCAGAATATAGTTAAAGAGTTGTTAGACAATTTCAAACAATAAGATTGTTTGATAAGTCTTAAATGACATTTTTTACGTTCTCACCTTAACTATATTGAAAATTGATATCAAAGAAGATGGGATATCAATATGATGACTGATTTTTGTTGGACATTGAAGAGAGAAACAACTCAAAAGAGAAATAAGAGTAAGAGAAATCTGCTTAATAAGTCGTTTAAATAGAAAAAAGTTCCCTACAAAAGGAAGAAAGTTTAAGAGCAGTATAACTGAAAACATGATTTACATGTGTAGACCTACTTTTCTTTGTTATCTATCCATGATATTCATACTTGACACTTGTTACTCCTTATGTTGGCCATTTTTATACATTGTTTTCCGACGTACAAGAAGAACGTATGTCCAAAAACATGAAAAAAACTTTTTTGAGTTTTTTAACGCTCACAAACGCAATTTCCTTCTGTTTATACGATTTTCTCGGAATTTTGAAAGTTTTGAATCGAAACGAATCTCTAACCTTAACTTAGTGAAAAATGAAACATAAGAATTGGACAAAAAAGGCGTAAAATTTTTTTTATACTTAGCTAGAGCATAGAAATTTGATTTTTTACAATTTACTGTGAGTTTCTGCTACTTTTTAGGGTTTTTCTGCTGTTTTTTCAATTTTATTAAAATGTTTAAGGTCTACTGCTCGAGCAGACGTTGAATTTAGATTGAGCACGTCAAAATATGTAAGAATAAATCTTGACACATGCTTACAAAAATGTTTTCGAATGTTTTAAGGGTTAAAAATGTGATTTTTTACAATTTTCGGCTATTTTCTGCAGTTTTTTGCGATTTCGATGGTGTACGGGCCAAACCAACCTTGGATTTGGAATTAACGCGTCAAAATACATAAAGATAAGTAGGTCCAATCAAAAGTATGGTCCATTTTTTTTGTGTGCCGTTGTTATTTACAACTACAACTATAGCTAGAAATTTTTGATAATGGACATTGTCATACCATAATCTTCCAATCTTTAAGAAATATAAGAAATGGAAAATATATGACATACTGATAAATGTCAGTACCCATAAATAGTTCGTACGTCCAATCGCATTTGAAATACTTTAATATGTTATGTTTATTTACGCATTTTGACACTTTGATAAATTATATTAACAGAAATATTTGCTGTAAGTGTTCCTCTAATAGTTTTTACTATATACTGTATGTAGATTATTAACTCACACGTTCAAATGACTAACACATGAGCCTACGTGAGAGCTTACATTAGAACTTACATAAGTAACTACATAAGATCTTATGTAAGTTTTTGGTTGATAAGCAAATGTCAGTTTTTTTACAAGTTGTGTTATATGTTCTGTTAAAAGAATGTATAAAATAACTCACATAAGAACTTACATAATAAACTACATAAGAATTTATGTAAGACTTTATGACAAATTTTTAGGTGGGGGTTCAAGGTCACTTAAATATTGAATAATTTTTTAATGTAATTTTATACTTATCACAAATCTATAAAAGGCGTAATGGTCGAGATTTTTTGTTTTACAGTTTTTGAAGTGAAGCTTTACGAACAAAAAATTTAATATCACGGTGACGTTGGTGCGAAAGAATTTGTAGGCCGGAATTTTCGTTGAAAAAAAGGAATTTTTCCACTGGGATTCAAGCTCACAACCTTTCGGTTACTGTGTTTGCACACTGCTTTACCACTGCACCATCGAAAGACTAAGGAAGTATTAAACTCGTTGTTTACATTTGGTACAGGTGTCTAACAATTATTTTTTGTATTTATTCATGACGTTATAATTAAAAAATTTGTGATTTGAATTTCGTTGTTATTGTCTTTTTAAATGTAATGAACGATTGCGCAGTGAATTCCTAATACATGAAAAGATTCTATAAGCATTTGTTATTTACAATTTTTTAAACTTATTGACTATTTCTCATCTTATTCCTATTACTTGCTATCTTGTCAACAAACAAAATTTTTTTTACAACTTAAAAAATATAATGTTTGAGCTCGAAGATGCGTGTTAGCTTTTTCCTACAGGAAGTTTTGATAAGACTTGTCGCTTGTGTCAATCGTGGACCTTTGCAGCTTTCCGTCGACTTTAGTAAAATAACTCCCAAAATGTATACGTTTTATTGTATTTCTCTAAGTAGAATCCAAATCTGCCAGCTAAATTTCGTAAAAGTGGTACACTTTAATTAGAGTACCATTGTTGAACAAACACAAAAGTATACGAATTTGGATTTCAAATATTCTGTTTTCGATAATATGGCATACTTTAGAAACCAAAGTCTCTTTTAATTTAATTAAAAAAAGCTAAACAAGGCACTAAGTTGGACCTTTCTTCTAACCCCCAAAGAAGGCTAACCTTCTTAAATTATTTTTTTTTACTTACACGCACATTGGTCAGGGCTCACGTGAGGGCCGATCATTTGCAAACATTAACTCTATCACCTTTCATGAAACAAATAGGCCGTCACGTGCGCTCTGGCACATGCCTACACAAGTAAGGAGTTATTTCTAACTACATTCGATACATTTATTATTCTTTTCTAAGAAAACCTAGAAATTCTCTTATTTCACGTTTACTTTGGCTGTGACTTGTACCGTACTCAAACATTATGAAAAAAGTTGTAATTTTTTTGTTTGGATGTTGTGTTTTAAATTTGCATGCATATCATAAGCCACGTTGTTAAAATTTAATACTGTAAACGTGTTCTCATACTTTATAAAAAATTGTTTTAATAATGTCATTAAAAATTGATAGTTATTTGGTGTAAAATAAACCATCTGCAATATTTCGTATATTATTTAGTGCTTTACTTTCAGAAAATTCAGACGATTGAATTCTTTTTTTTTATTCTAGATTGCATATTACAGCTATAAAAATGTCTGGGCTGACACATTTTTCCAGAATAGCCTTTACAAATCGATAATGTTTCTGCATGTATCTTGGACTTTCTATATGTATATATAAGCCCTCTATTTTTCCTATCGCCTCAAAATTTTTTAATAAATTTGATGTATCATCAGCTGTTGTGTCTAACAAAGTTTCGTCAAACTTTACTCTGCAATGCTCTGATTGCATTTTAAATATCTTAAACGAGTATATTCAATAATAAATCCAAGAAATTAATGAATAAATTCTTTTACGTATCATAAGAGTATTGAGTTTTTATTTTCTGGAACGTAGGATAGTTAATTTGCATAAAATTACAACATAGTAAGATTTGCAAGTGCCCTATAATTGCAATATTTTTATAAGTAACCTGGACTTTATCTCAAATCTTCTAAAGAGGAGAATGTAACAAAAACCTTACAATCAATGAAACCAGAAAATTTATATAAAAATACCATCGGCTTACCAACCTCATCATGCAAACTTATTCACTATTATACACAAAGCGATATAATGATAAAATATAAAAAATAACAAAAATTATTGGCAACTATAACTATAAAACTAATATTACTTGAAATTAAATGCAGAACAGTTTTAACGTGGAAACGCCACTCATGTCAGTCATGTACATTTTGACAGTACGGTAGTCCAATCGCTTCTGATAACAGAGTTTATATATATACTCTATATAAACTAGTGGGGCCTCCCTACACGCTCCGTGCACCAACTCCTTACTGTTCTTACTTAAAAAGAGAGTTTTAAAATTTCATCTGTTAGTGTGAAGAGGTTGGTGCCAAGAATTTCGTAAGGAAGAAGAGTTTTTGATCTGCATCATTGAGCACTAGTTATATATTTATTAGTAAATTTCCACACCACCCAGAAGGAGTGTTAAGAGTTTTTTTTTTAAATCTCCGTTATGTTTAGAGAAAAAAAGTATATATAACCTTTGCTAGTTTTGACAACTTTCATTTCACTTGAATATGATTGAAAAAAAAGTCCTTTCATTTTTATGTTGAATGCAATACTACCATTGAATAACAAGTAATTTCATCAATAAAAAATATGATTGTATGTTACAATATTCTTTGATTGTATAAAAAACACTCGTAACGCAAGAAAGCTTTTAATAAATTAGATAATTTGAGCAATAACTTTTTTTTTTTTTTTTAAACAGTCAGAGAGTATGATTTTTTCATTAAAATAGCCATATGAATATTTGCCCCCCTGCGCGCATCACGTGCTAACTTCTGTCGTAAAAGTTTAAAAGTTTTTTCCGTAAGTTCTAAATTACTTAAAATTAATCCGTATTACTTAAATGTCATTTTTTTAAGAATATTGAAAAACAGCAGTTGTAGGAATTAATTTACTTTATTATTTCTTACTATGTTCAAAAATTAACATTTAAAGTTTTTGCACATATTACATTATTATTTATAAATTTCAAAAAATATTATAAAATCTGCTCGTGGTCTAATTTTTCTTCAAAAAACGCTTTCGTCAAAATTCTGAAATGAATAAGATAACTATGAATTACCATATTTATAAATGTGGTAATATTTAATCAAACTATAACATTTAAATTTTACTTACTTTCTTAGGATATGTCTTAGCATGCCTTTTTAATAAATCCTTCCTACACAATTTTTTTTCGCATTCAATGCAAATATCTCCATTATGTGGATTATGCATTTTCATCTGTCATTTGAAAGTGTATCTCTTTTAAAAAGACTTTTAAATTCTTTCTGACAAATATGACATTTTGTTCCTTTTCCGAAGTTATGTTCTTTTATACGTCTTGTGATATGATTTCTTAATTTTATGATTATATTACAAATATCACATTCAAAATTTCAGATTTTTTCTAAATCAGATTTTTAATAAATTATTTATTAACATTACGACATCATTGAACATTTATTTAATGTTTCATTTATTTGTTTAAGGTCCATCTACGTGCCTCCTTGGCGGTGTGCAAAAATAGATGAAAATAAATATTTTAAAAACTAAGTAAAATTAAAATTTATTGTTAATAGGAGTAATTTTTTAATATGGTTAATAGTGTGGTGGACCTATGGAGGGACTGTGGGGGGTTTGTGGAGGAACAGGCAAAATTTTGCGGGGGGCTGCGTGGGGTCTGTGGGGGGCTGTGGAGGGCTTCAAGAAAAAGTTAGAAAATGTCAAAATAACGATGAAATCGGTCGAATTTTCGCTTATTTTTGAGGGGGGGGTTGTGAGGGGCCATGTAGGGGATCTGTGGGGGCGCTGTAGAGAGTCTGTTGGGGGATGTGGGGGCTGTGGGAGGAAATGTGGAATGCCCTACACAATAACTATATAATACAGGGAGATATATATATATATATATATATAAATATATCTTAATCATATGTGGCAGTTGGTGACTCAACACTTGTTATAGTATCTAAAAAATTTTTAATTCCCCACAAAGGTCAATCAACTTCACGTATCAAATGAACATCCTTCTTTCTTTTAACTGTATTTTTATCAAAATTAACATTAACCATTTTGAATGCGATTCCTTTTCTTCAATAAAGTTCTTTATCATTGGCTTCAACTGATTTTTAATAAAGGTTGTGTTGTGAATTTTACGTACGTTGAGACGTTCTGAAATCTTTCTAATGAATATTTCTATGTTAATAGGGGCAATAAACTTAGGAACGCTGAGTTTTGCCTACATGTATACAGGCATTGTCACTGCGTTAGAACTTTGATACCATTTTAGTATTTTTAAGATTATCAATTATATTGTTGCCTTATTTAAAAATTTTCTTGAGGAGTTTTTTAATCGACAGTATTACAGAAATATTATACGGTATTATACTATTTTTAATTTTTCTAAAAAAATTGTTGTTGCCTAAAGGAAACTGACAAGTAAGGTTTCCAGTGTGTGGGTAAAAGATTAGGCAATTTATTTGGAGATAGTTTATGGGACAAAATGAAGATCCTAGATTCAAGATGCTATCTACTAAAGCAATTAGAGCGATTATTGTTAATCAGGGACTGTCTCTTTAAATATCATAACTGTACAAAAATTAATGTGACAGTCATATTGCACTATTTACTAAGTTATGAGCTACGGTCTTTTTTAAGCAGTATTAGGTGATTATACCAAAAATCAAAGTGTACGCGCTGTAGAAGTTTCTTATTTGTAAAAGTAAGCGATAATTAAATAATTTCTCATGATTTAGGTAATGTACAAAAAATTAATGATGTTACTATTATGAATTTTATGCCTGGGCTTCATTTTTTCATCATAACTATTAAAATAATTATATCTATGATCAAGTGTTGTTTAAAACTGTCAATTATCATTTTACCAACATGAAAAAAAAAAATACATGTGTATGTGTTTTCCAATTAAGATGAACACTAACCTTTGCAATCTGGCGTCATAAATTTCGCAAATAATGGAGGGATAGGTAAACCCATCGGTGTGCCAGTTATTTTCTGACAGAAGGTACTAAGAACGTCACTGAAGCATTTTCAGAAAGGATCTCAGTGCAGTCTCTGAGTGTATCTAATGATATTTTACTTTTTTTATTAATGTGAGAATGTTATCTGTCTCAATTTTTAAGGTCTAATTCACATGTAGTATTGGTAAGCAAAAAAGTTGATGTATAATATATAAATCCGCTGTAAAAACAAATTTTTTTAAACAATTATTGTTTAGGATAGAAGATAAATGGGGCTACTAATTAAAGATATAATAGTTTAGAGAGGGCTGTGTAGTATGTGAGTTTTAAAGAGTTTATGTGGTTCGGCAAATACTGTATTCATTGGTGTCATTTCTGTGTTAATGTGTTTTCTTGGTATTATTCTATTATCATTGGGTAACTTAAAAAGTGAAAAGTGTCAAGCTATACTGGAGCCGCGTAGTCTAAGTTTCAGTGGCTTGCACGGGAAAAGAGCGTGCATCTGTAACTCAAAATCACGTGCGCGTTTGCACCGTTTTTTTTGCTGTCTGCACACGTTGTTTTGCGCTCCCACCAGGCCACCACGCTCGATGTTTTTACCAGCAGCACTGCACTGTCCTTAGCTGTGACTGAATTTCTCCGTGTACCAAGACCCACACCTTGTTTATTGTTATAGTACCTGTTAAAAATAAATGAGCCTAAGAAAATAAATACTTGACAACATCTACTATAATAGACTTAAATTTATTAATATTAATACTCCATGTAGTACATGATACATCTTACCTCTGCAAAGGGTACCTAATCACACAAAATACGTATCATTATCAAACGTGTATCAGTCACGTGACTTAAGAGCTAATTTACTTACATTCTGATACGCCTCCTTAAATTTAAAATTTTGTTATGTTATAAATTTAAATTGGTCATTTTTATATTTTGAATCAATCTTAAATCCTTCCTAAACTAGACAGATTTAATAATACTTCTTTCCATCGATAGCTAGATCGCTTCTTTCTATCGATGGATTCCAACGTACTATGAAATGATAGTTCATCACTCATAAGATACTCAAATACTTAATTAGGTTAAAATATCTGGAAGGGGTCGTCTAGTAAGGTGATAGCTTTTGTGCCAAATTTAGTGTTAGCTTTTCTTAGTTTTGTGACCACATGACATTGTTCCTTGACTATTTCGTTGATCTTTGTTGAAAGGAATCTTCTACATGCTAGTCGATTTAGTGCTGCTAACTCAGTTATCTAAGACACAAGAAAATTACGTAAGTTTTCAAGTACTAAGAAAAAAATTTATAAATAAAAAAACACATCCCAAACCTTTATATCTGAGCTTTGATGTCTCATACGAATCTGCTTATAACTGTAAAAAAACTCCAAACCTTTTTATTTGAGAGCTTGTTGTTGACCTGACCTGCTTGCGTTGAATGATAAAGTAGTTAATGCTTTTAGCTGCTTACTATAGTTCTGACTAAGCTCTGCTGGTTAATGCTACTCAAGATATAGGTTTCCTCCTGCTACTAGAGAAATCTCTCCCCCTACATTGGCTGCTTTTTTATTGGCTGTTGGTCTGCTATGATTGTCCATACACTCTCCAGCTATTTGTTCTTCTATTATTTTGATTTTATAATGGCCCCTAAGCAGTTTGTCTGTAGTGTTTGATAAAAGGTATCGCTTATCATCTCGGGAAGTATCAGCCATTTTATTTTTCCTCTTATTGTAGAGCTTATGTCAACTATATCTTATATTAATTTGCTCCCGATGGATGTTAATGATTTGGTCACGTAAGCATTTAGTGTAGTCACTGAAATCGGTAGTTGCTTTTACGACGTTATTCTCAATACCCATCGCTTTCTTAATTATAATTTCATTTTTAATGAGAATACAATATATCCTTCTAGTGAGCTCAACAAATTCCAATAGAATATTGTCATTGCACTCGTGTTTTATTAGCTCAACGATTTTCTTGTTTTTAACGGTGTCATAAACTTATTATTTTTTGAAGAATCTGATATGTCAAATTTGATAATATCAGATTTCATCATTTTTAAAATATCATGGTTTGTTATCTTTTATATCAGACGGTCTTCATCAGTGTGTAAGAGCTTACAATCATTTTTGAGTTTGGTAAGCATATAATCGTAATGAAAGCGATACACAAGAGTCTTAGATAAGTATAAAACTCCAAGCCTAATGTACATTAGCTTTTTCATGATCACTGCTATACGTTGCAGCTGTATAGCTACAAAATTCTCATCAAAAATATTACAGCTGTATAGCTACAAAATTTTGATCAAAAATTTGGCTTTGTAATGAATGCTGCCACCCCATAGCGTCTATTTTAATGACTGAGAAATTTGATATCGAAACGCTTTCCCTCCTTTACCATCGTTCTTCCGAAAAAAGCATTATTGAATAGTTTAAAAAGCGTTTTTTTAAACCTTATTCTAAGACTCTTTTCACTCAGTACTATTAAGATCAGTATATTCTTCAAGCCATGCACTTTGCCAGAATTTTAAGGTTCGATGAATTTTCGTCAGTAGTGATTCATGATTTGTGGCTTGCTTGAGGGCTTCATAAACAAGTATATTTTAGTGTACATTTTAGTACTTGTTATTTGATATTATAATTAATTTAGGCTGCTTCGAACCCGGTGCTGAAATATGTTCGCAACAAAATGGCAAATCTTTATAAGAATAGTGAAGCTTCTCTGGATACTCCAAATCCACTTCTAAAATATATCCGTAAGAACTTTCATTGCCAAATTAAAAGAATCATAAGGCTGTTGCTCAACATTTTTGACCCACTGAAATCCACTTAAAAAAAGTTTCTTAATCATTGCCCATCCATAGAAATTATTAACATCAAAATATGCTATACATCTTTCACTTTTATCTTTTTTTAAGTTTTCCATATAGCGATTATTAGCTTCTGCATATCTGTTACAGCACTGGCTGATTCCACCTCGTATGCCTTTTTCAATGAACGTAAACATATCTTAACAGCAATGAGTTCTAGTAAAATTTAAAAAAGTTTTCTTGGTAATAACTAAAACATATTTGACATAATATTCTTACTTACAAAACTTACTTTCATTTTTTTAACATGGCATACCAAGTTAAGCCTGGAGTTGTAAAATAGTGAGCGGGATCTCATTTATAAGCCTTGGAGAAATTATTCTTAAGTTTTCAAATACCTCTGTTAATAATTGTACATCAGTTTTTAGGTAAAGATCTGAATAATATCCAAGAGTTATAATATCAAAAGTTTTCCATACTAATTGGGCATGTGCATAATCTTTACTACTTATATAAGCGTCATATAGTTTACTGTGAAAACCATTTTCAGATGGGAGCGATGTTTCTTCAAGTATTTCAAATGATGCTATATCATTGTATGGAAAAACACCCTTCCTTTTTAGCAGATTAATTTGCTTGAAAGAGTATTCATCGTCTTGACTGAAGATCTTTTTTACAGTGTCATACTGCTCTAAGTAAGATCCTAACTTAGTAAGCAACGATAGCAAAAATCTATACAAGTTACTGAAGCGTAAGCTCATACTTGTCTCTTTAATGTATTTCGTAAAAGAAATGTATTTTTTTTTTCGTTTGATGTATAACTTGTACTTTTCCGGAAAAGCCAGTTACAAGTTCTTTTATAAGTAAGTGGGCATCATAATAGCTGAGATTATGAAAAACTATTGGTTCTGCTCGTGAAGCTTAATATTTGAGATAACATACATTGTGAGCTAGGGCATCGATATCTGCGTAAAAGGCGAATATTAGTTTGAAGCAGAAAATTTTCTCAATTAAAAAAGTAATGAATGTTATACTTATCCTGTAGTAAACTGACAAGTGTCATGAACTTTTTCATCATTTTTAATAGACTTCTCACATATGTGACATGTATCAGCATCAGAATAATAAAAGTCCTCTTCTTCAGTTAATGATTTCATAGGCATTGGATTGTTGTACATGCTCTGTAAATCAAAGGCGAGGTTTTGTATTTCTTTTACAATCCAGGTAGCTGAGTTCTCTCTGCTTTGAGTTCTTTTTTTGTAGAAAATATATCGTGATTTTACGTTATCAAGACTGCACTTTACATACTATCCAACACTTAATGCTTCATGGTTTTGTACTGCTCACTCTCTATTATGCACGGGTTTCAATAAACACTCAAAGTCTGCGTATACTATGAATGGTACATGATTTTTATTCATGTGGTTTTAAAATTTTAAAACTTTATTATCATACCTTGGCAAGCTTATTTCACACTTTTTTTTAACGCACAACACAGTATTGTTTCTTAACTTTTCATCAGTTTTATAGTCATGAAGACAGTGGTCGCAAATAAAAATTTTATGTGGATGTTTTGTTAAAAAACTTCTTACCAACCTAGATAAGTCTTTGATATATACGTAGTGGTACATACTATCATTATTGGCAGTATTATTACCATCTTAGATTTCTTCTAAGTAATCTTCTCGATCTTCTTTTACCTTATTTTCGTCCATTGCCTTAGCGTTAAGAAAACCTTCTCTATATTCTCTACCTCATCTTTATTCATTTTCTTAGCATTAATGAAATCATGACGTTCTCCGTGAACATTTTTTTGTTCTTGAATTTTCCCTGACTATACGTATCAATATAATAATTTTGTATAAGCAGCGAATAAAAACGTTTGTTATTTTTTTCTGCTGTCAAGTAAAGAAGTAAAGTTTTATAATTATTTTTACTTTTTTCGAAAACATATATATTAATAGACACATCATTCTGTTTTTCAAATTTTGTAACTTTTATAGGCTGCACTGTAAAAGTTATTCTCTCGGAATTATAACTGTTTTCTTATTGTGTATAACTTGTCACTTCTTATGCATTTTTATTTACTAGTTGTTAAGCTGACAAAATGGCCCATTTGAAGCATTGCTGATCTGCATTCCGTACATTTACGCAAGCTTATTTTTTCTTGATATTAGTAGAGAGTTCTATGTAAGAACTGCCGTTTATTGCATGGTGCTTGTATACATTTACTATTAAATGTTAAATCGAGCATAAAGTCCATCCAGAAGCTTCTGGACATTTGTTTTAAACCATTCAAATAGGTCTGTCGTATCGAAAACAGAATCAGAGTTTGTATTAAAATATTTTACTTCAACAGTCTTCGTATCATTTTTTATCGTCAAAAACTCTGCTGCTAATGGTGTATCAATTTTAAAAGCATTCTGCTCCTTGAAAATTTCTCAAATTTTGGAATAATTATTTTTTTCACAGACTTAAAAAATTTTACAATATCTATATGCCTACTATTTGCTATAACAGCCGTTCTTATGCAATTTTTGAAAGCACTATCAATATCCTTACATAACACAGACTTATAACTATCTTGATTGTCTAATTTTTAATCAAGCCCTGACCCTCGTACTCTAAGCATTTTATAAAATGCTGCTAAAAACGTTGATAAGAGATACTCAATATTCAACAACTTATTTTCCACTGCTGATGACAATTTTATAGACAGCATATAGTCGAAAATAATTTTAAGCACTATTTTACGGTTATCAACAAAATCTTGTATCTCGATCATATTATCACCATGCAGCAAGCACTGGTATTCTATTCGCACTACTTCACAGAAAATTACGTAGCGCTCCACAGCGTTGGTGTTAGCGAAATTCTCGCAGAGTTGGTCCATTATACTTACAGCTCGCTTAAACGTACTTAAGAGAATGGTACGCCGCTTGAACTCTTCTTTTATACTGATTTTCCTATGCGAAAGCGATACGAGTGATTACTAGCAATGACCAGCAGTTGTTTAACAAGAGATGACATGTCGATAGAGGGGTTACTTAACTAAAATTAAGATGACGAAGTACGTAGTTAATGATCAAGGCTTCAAAGCCACGCACAACGAATTTATTTTTACAGGGGTCGCTATTATACCTTTACAAGAAAATGCTACACTATAAGTTTTTGTCTTTAAACCCTCATTTTCTTGGGCACAGCTTTTAAATAAAAACAAATAAGAAAGTCGATATATAGAGTTCAAATACCACGATCCTCGTTGGAGTTCGGGAGAAGTCCCCTACGAGGATCTAGCTAAAACTTTTTAAGCCATTTTTAAAGATGATCATGTTATTTAAGTCAAAGGTGTTAAAAAAACCGAATGGTTGCGCCGTGTGCTATTTAACAGATACAATACTCATAATATGATTTATACACTTTACTACATATTTGCATCACACAATTATTTTATAGATACTTTTATGATATTAAACAATGTATATCTTTGAAAAAAATGAGAATAATATTGAATGCACGAATTATTAATTTTATTTAGCTTATGTCATTAGGTTGAAAATGCTACAGCCATAGAAAAGTGGATTTTTAAAAGGCAGCAACGATAAAACGATATCCTTTACTCAATGAACACCTGATACATAATACTCATACAATAAACTTCTTCTTCATGAATCTATGTCAATTTTTTTTATTTACACCTCCTTATAACTGCACCAATTAACATTACTTTATTGTATTAACTGACTCTATTCGTTGGCGAGGTACTATGGTGACGAGGAGTAAGCCAAGCAATGTTGGAATACGCTTTCGGTCATAAAGTGGTACACATCTCTCTGGCAACTCGTATTACTCAAGACGCCTGGTTTTGCTAAAAAATAATATAACGCTGGTGCATTGTATGCCTCGGTAAAAAAGTGGTAAATCAACGGTCACGGCTAATGCATGCATGTAGGTAAGAAATTATAGCTATATTTTTTTTTCTTTTATATTGTAGTGCTAGAGCACTAGAACACAAAGAAAAAAAATTTCGATAACTCATTATTCACCTAAATAAGGAGCAAAAAGTCATCGTTTATGGCTAAGGCAACTGTGTGGACAAGAATTATTAGCTTTATAGGCATTGCGTCGAGTAAGCCAGCGTTGGTCAGTTAAAAGGGCGTCTAATTTTCCCAATAAAAGAGTATACGTTTGTTCTCCAACAACTCGATATGCCTGCTCTTAAGATGAAAAGATTTCGTTAAGACGACTAAAACAATGAGCAGAAGGAGGAAAAATAACATTCCCTGATAAGAAATACTTGTTCAGGCTTGACTATTTTTCTCTTGCTTTACGCTAAGCTTCTGAGTAGCCTCTCGAACCATCATAATGCCAGAGGTCTATTTGAAGCCAGAAACAAAGGCAGTCCTCGGTACCATCCAACGTCACCCACCACCTGAGTAATCCTCATCAGCCACCACCTCGTCGGTACCATACAACGTCACTGCTACCAGCATTCGGTTAACAAGGCCCCACGTTACCACCCGAGTAATCCTCTACGCCCGACTGCTGCATCTTCCCCCACCACCAAGCGGCTAAATCTCGCCCCACCCACTGCCTCTCCCCGCGACACAGTCTTGCTATAGCTCGAACCTCTCTAGTCACCCAATCAGCCTGTCCTCCTACCAACACCCCAGGGGGAGCTGGGGGGCTCATGAACCACCATAGCTTACCTACTTTTAGGCCTACTCAAAATTTGATTGTTAAAGATTTCTGGGATGTTTTATTTAATGCCGTGCAGAGCTCAAGTGACTTTAGACATGATGATAGTTTGTCGATTAATTGTGCCATTAGAAGTGGTATCACTAAGAACAACATAAAGAAAAAATCAATACTAACCAATTATAACAATAATAATCTTTGTTTACTACGAGCTCTAGCAGCAGCTTACGCTTACGTCGCCCAGGGAAAAAAATGCACAGGTTGGCTACATAATTATTGAAACCTTGTAAGACACGATTACAGACTCACTTAAAAGAGAGCTGCCGAAGAGCTTTTGCGATTAACAAAAACTTGTGTGCCTGATACAGGGTTGGGCGTCACAGAAGTTCACGAATTTCAAAAATTTTTTTCTGCTCAGTAAATAGCAATTATCGTTTATTCGTTTCAAAATTCTAGGCATGGTCGTTGCCCCCTATACGATGGTACTCATTGAGTTTTAGAGACTTAAAGACAAATTGTTCATACGTTACGATTAGTGTACGATTACAACCATGAGCATTAAGACCCTACACTGAATTTAATCGGTGCAAGCGGTAATTGCGGAAACTGTATACCATGCAATGGGAGTTATTAGTGTATCAAGAATCACAGTTGCTTTAAAAAATATTACAAGTGTATGCAATCTTCTCTTTGTTATGTGACGATTCCATCAAAGAAATTTGATTCGTGTCACAGATTATTTTTGAGCTCGGTGTGTTATGGAAATCATTTTTAAAAATGTTCGTATAATAAATCCTTAACCTTTTGAGAAAAAATTAAAATTTTCTCATTATGCTGCAAAACTGTGCGAATATCGAAAAAGAAACACAAACATCAATGCGGTATTTTTTTTGGTGTTGCAATTGTAAAGAGTTTTTTAACCCGTAATTTTTTAATGTTACATTGAACCGTTAGAATTGAACAGCAAAAAGACTTATTTTCTAATATTATTCTACGATTTTTAAACCCAACAGATGACACACATTGTTGGTGATGAGGAAAAAAAAAATCCACGAAGTGAATTTGTGTATCGTTTAAGAAGCTTGCAATGCTTGTGGTAACGTACAAGATATTTCGATAAGCTTCGTACATTGCAGCATTCGAGAGTGTATTTCTCAAATAAGTCCAACTAAGCAGTTGGTAGATGTTGCTTCAGATTACCAAAAATATTTGGACAAGGTCATTTGTATAGCTCACAATGCACAAGAATTCGATGCTCAATGTATTTTTAAGTATATAGTGGAAAAACACGGCAAACGCATAGTACCATCTGTTATCATAAATGGATCAAAAGTAATATTAATAAAATTTATGAAAATATAATTCATCAATCGTCTTAATCGTTTGTGGCTTACCTGAATCGTACAGTCTGTTGGAAATTGGAAAAGGTATTTCTCCACATTTTTTTAACAAACCCTAAAATTAATCATACATAGGCCCTCTATCGCCACTCAACGTATATTTACCTGATAGCATACGTATGAAATATGGATATCTCGGTTTATTCGGTAACATTATGGGCAGCCATGTCAAAGGCAACCTTAGAATTGTAATGCGATTCCGCGATGATCGTGCAAACCATTTGAGAAGTACAGTATCCATTGACGAGAATACTTTCTAGTAAGCGTCTTTCTTGGCAGCGTCCAACGTGTTCGATAAATCGCTGGAAAACGTGTTTTTTCATTCAATAAAGCCATTTTAAATCTATTTCAGATTGATTGTTAGCCATGCTGTAACCTTTCTGTGGTATTATATCAATTTTATATTTTTTCAGAAATTTTTTTTATACACACGCACACTGGTTGGAGTGATTGTCGTGCATTCCCCCGATAGGGTTCACCTCGAATTTTTCAAAGGTTTCTCGAAAAGTGTTCACTTATAAGTGAATATTTGTAGGGGACTTACTGCTCGGTGCACGAACTGTATTACATTATACTAGAGACTGGCTGGTAAACGTGAAAGGGGCTCGCGCACACAAGTAAGGTAGTGTAAACTGCTCCGTCTGAGCTTGTGTTGGTGTGCTCGTCCCCCGCCCCTATTAATTCCCAATCTTCGGGGCTCTCTGGCGATCGCTCCGCTGAGTTCGCGCCGGGTTAAGAGTCGGCTTTCGTGGGCCCTCGAGGAAGGTCGGGAAGCTCCCCCGTGGCAGCCAGGCTCTCGTAGTTCAGTTGAAAAGTCGGCCATCGAACACAGAAAGAACAAAACTAGATCTTTCCACGCAGACAGCAGTTTGTCAACAGTTTCCGTTCCCCGCTGGATCAAGGAAGCTTGTTAATCAAACTCGTCACCGAGCAGTGAATTCTCTCTCCCACTAGAGTGACTTCAGTAAGATCTTTCAATTGTCCTCTTTGTTTGAGGTAGTATTTTGTTATTTGTTATTAAAAGCTTAGACTCCACGGACAACGCTTTCAATCGTTGTTTCGTGGCAGCTAGCTGTTTATTAATCTCATTCGCATACGCGTCTCAAATTTCCTCGAGACATTCTCTTGGTGATTGTATGTTATATTTAGACTAATAAACAATTTTGGTTAGTTTAAATATTGTCGTTGATATTTTGTTTCAATCTCCTTTGCAAAAAACAAAGGGAAATTTATAATTTCGAAAGAGAAACATTTCTGATGTGAGTAGAAGATCCTCAAAGGATAAACAAAAAAAAACTGGTGATTTCGATTCGTGACTTAGAAAGTTAGAGCCACGAGAAAAAGCCAGAGCAACTTTTCAAAGTTTTCATGGTAGCAGAGCGTGGTTTCTCATTATCAGAAACAGTTTTCCTTTTGAAAAATATTTTCAGAGAGTGAAATCAAGTGAATTCATGATTTCAAACACAACATCAGCCGCCCGGTGATACGAGAGTGAGGAAGAGGGAACGATCGAGTGTGGAAGGGAGTGTTGACAATAACAACGGTGGTCTCTTCAGTTATCGCCTCAGTTATCGCCGCTTCTTCCTTGTGCGGTTCTTCGAAGGGCAGAGAGGCTTTAATCCCTACCACCTACGCGTTGTTATCACCCGTTCGACTCAACTTGTACACATGCAGGCCAGTTCTTCGGCGTTCGCACGAGGTAGATGAGTACGGGGACAAAGGTGTGACGGGGACGGTAAGTCGTCTTCTCCTTCTCGCACAACGTAGATACGATATAGTAACATTGGTCGTATCTCTCTTCTACTCCCGTAAAGCCGGTTGTAAGCGTAGCGCTCTCGCTGTTTTGTTTACTTCGTTGGCTCATCAACGGTACTTTCTTACTGTATTTAGCTGTCGTCTACTACTTTCATTATGAACGACTTGTTGAAAACGCAACTGAAGTTATATGGACTTCTATCCAACTTTTACGTAAACACGGTCAGCAAAACTCCAGTAGAAAATCGGAATGCTACGTATTATAAGGCTCGTCTTGATTTGCTCAAGTCGTATTGGACAAAATTCGAATCGAATAACGAAAAGCTGATGACGATAGAAGACGAAAACCCAAATATTCCTTACTTTGAAGAGGAAATTTATGTAACGGGAGAGACTGAATACATTAGCGCATTAAGTCGTATTCGCAATTTAATTTACCAACTCGAGCCGCCCGCGACGGCCACCGGTCCGAACCCTATCGTTCAAAATTTTACGGCCGCTGCGCCTAATCTTATGCTTCCTGCTATTTCGCTTCCAACTTTCTCTGGAAATCAAGCTGAGTGGGAGAGTTTTAAGCAGCGTTTTTGCTCCCTTATTAAAGATAAGGCCAATATATCTCACATAGAGAAGTTACAACACTTACTTACCGCAGTACAGGGTCCGGCCGCACAACGATTAAAGGGACTTGACGTGACCGAGACCAACTTCGACGTCGCGTGGGGAAAGCTCTTACGCCGGTACGATAATCCGCGTATCCGTCTCTCTTCCACGCTGGAGAATTTAATGAAACTCCCGGAGGTTAAATCTCGTAATATACAGGATCTTAACGAGATCATAGACCGAACCGAGGAAGCTGTTCGCGCGTTGCGTGATTTGAATTGTCCTATCGATCACTATGACAATTTGATAGTGCATTGCATAGTCCGCAAGCTAGACGTTAACACACGCGAGGCTTGGGAGATATCTCAGGGAGCCACCGAAGGGTTTTCGACTTATGATTCAATTTTAAAATTTTTAGAAAAACGGATTCAAACCTTAGAGCAGGCTTATTCTTCAAACGACAATCAGGGGTCGCAGAATAAGCGGGGTTCGTCGTCTCGTTCTTCTTATCGTGTCACGGCTCATAACACGCAAACTGTTGATTCATCGAGTTCAAAAGCTACGCCGTCGTGTGACCTTTGTCAAGGTAATCATTGGTTGAATCGTTGCCGTCAATTCAACGCAAAAACCCCAGCACAGAGGTGTGAATTATGTAAAAGCTTGAAGCTCTGTTTGAATTGTTTGAGGAAGGGGCATTTTTCAAGTAAATGTTCTTTGCCTAACCGCTGTTTTACGTGCCATGCCGCGCACCATTCAAAATTGCACATCGATGGCAGCTCATCGAATAAATCGTCAAGCAACCGCGAAAATAAACCCGGAGATAATAGTCCGAACAATCCCGGTCTTGATGTTAATTTAGACGGTGAAGGTTCTCAGGTAGCTTCGCATAGTGTTTCTGTCGGTGCTTCAGTCTTATTAGCGACTGCTCGCATAAAAATTTCTAATTCATTTGGAAAATCGCTAACGGTTCGTGCTTTGATTGATCCTTGTGCAGAGAGATGTTTCATCACGCGACGTACCGTGCAGCATTTAAGTTTAGATACTGAAAAAACCTCACTTTCAGTGATTGGCGTGGGAACTGAGGCACCTGCCAGATGCAACACGGTTGCGCAGGGTATTTTGCAATCTAGTTCAGATCAGAATTTCGCGATGGGATTTTCCGCTCAAGTCCTGAATGAGCTTACGGGTTGTTTACCTAAGGAGAAAGTTCCTCAAGGGCATTGGCCTCATATTAATGGTCTGACTTTAGCCGATCCCCAATTCGCAGTGCCCGCGAGAGTAGATTGTATTTTAGGAGCCGACGTATATTCCACTTTGATTCTGGATGGCATAAAAAGGGGTCCGATCGGGTCACCACTAGCTCAACAGTCTGTCTTCGGCTGGTTATTGACTGGACCCGTATCGCCTTTGCCTGCGAAAGATACGTCCAAGTTGGTTCGCTCATTTCATGTGGTTGCGGAACCATCGCTTTCACAGCAGCTTGCGACGTTTTGGGAGATTGAAGAGGTGCCTCGCAAGGTTCCTTTAACTCCAGACGAGAACTTTTGCGAGATGCATTTTTCGAGCACGCATTTTCGCGATGAGAACGGGCGTTTTGTGGTCCGTTTGCCATTTGCCAAGCGCCCTAATTTGGTTGGTTCCCGCGACCTAGCTGCAGCCTGTTTGCGTCATTCTGAGCGACGATTGCAGAAGAATCCTCAACTCGCTGCTCGTTATCAAGCATTTATGCTCGAGTACATCGAGTTAGGGCACATGGAGTTAGTTCCTCCTCAGCAAGTTCCGAACCCTTCGTATTACCTGCCCCATCATGCAGTTGTTAAGCCAGACAATCTTGAAAAATTACGTGTCGTTTTCAACGCTTCTCAGAAGGCTAAAAATGGTCTCTCCTTGAATGATGTACTCCTGCCTGGACCGAAATTGCAGGCTAATATTTTAATCGTATTAACACTTTGGCGACGGTTCAAGTTTGTGTTTACAGCAGACGTGATCAAGATGTTTCGACAGATAGGGATTCATCCAGCTGATTCCGATTGGCAAAGAGTTCTGTGGAGGCAGGATGAATCGCAACCAATTCAAGATTATCGGTGTGTCACGGTGACCTACGGCACTGCTTCAGCCCCATATCTCTCGCTTCGGGTCATGAAGCAGCTTTCGCTCGATGGTGCCCATGAATATCCTGAGGCAACTGTCATCCTTCAACAGATGCTGTATGTTGATGACATTTTCGCCGGCGCAGACTCTGTGGACGATGCTCTTCGTAAGCGAGATCAGCTGGTGGCGTTACTCGGAACGGCTGGTATGGCACTCAGCAAGTGGGCGGCTAACGAGAATCAATTATTGTCAGGCTTACAATCCACTGCTTACAAGACGGAGGTAACGGTAAAAAACACTGAGGTAATCTCAACTTTGGGTCTTAAATGGTTGCCAGGCGAGAATACCTTTACTTTTTCAGTTCACACTGCATCTCAAGCTCTACAAGTCACTAAGCGTTCGATTTTATCTGAAATAGCCAGATTATTTGACCCACTTGGCTGGCTGGCACCTATAATTATTGTAGCTAAAGTTTTAATGCAAGACTTATGGCTTGATAACCTCGATTGGGACACGCCAGTGCCGGAATCTTTACAGGATAGGTGGCTGCAGTTCAGGGCTGAGCTTCCAAATATCTCAATCATTCGGATTCCAAGGTGGCTTAACACAACTGAGAAGAAAGAGTGGCATCTCCATGGGTTTGCTGACGCATCGCAGAGAGCATACGCAGCTGCTCTTTACTCTGTCGTACCAGGTCGTCAGCCTATGCTTCTGTTGGCGAAGACTAAGGTTGCACCAACGAAGGTTCAGTCACTGCCGAGGTTGGAGCTCTGCGCTGCTACCCTGCTGGCACGACTTATCAATCATCTGCTTGAATCGCCGCTAAAACCGCCAGTTAACATCCACGCCTGGTCGGACTCTAGGGTTGTCTTGGAATGGCTAAAGAGTCATCCATCAAAGTGGCAGACCTTCGTGGCCAACCGGACTAGCGAAATAAAAACTCGGTTGCCAACTGCGACTTGGAGGCACGTGAGGTCCGCCGATAATGCAGCAGACTGCGCGACTAGAGGCCTCACACCATCCGTACTCGCCGATTATCAGTTGTGGTGGCATGGACCAGCTTGGCTGCCACTGCCAGAGTCTGCTTGGCCGACTTCAGGCCCCTTTAAACCCCAGATAGATGAAGAGGTTCATGTTCTTGCAGCCACGGAAGTGAAAATCGACGATGACAGAACAACTTCTGGATGTAACTGCTTACCATCCCTTCAGCAGTTCTCAAATTTTAGCAAGATAATTCGTATTTTAGCTTACTGCTGTGCTTGGCGTTTTAAAGCCACTGCAAAAACCCAAGACTCAAATCGAATCTTGTCTCAAAGAGACTGGGCCATGGCTCGTATCTACTGTTTCAGAGCCATTCAACTCCAACATTTCAAAGAAGAGCACGCTCAGTTACTCTCTGGGAAGCCGCTCTCCAAGCGAAGCCTGCTCGCACGTCTCAGCCCGTTTGTATGCAGTCAAGGTCTCATTCGGGTTGGAGGACGTTTACACCTCTCAGCACTTCCTTACAACGAGAAGCACCCTGTGATTCTACCTGGTGCGTGTATCTTCGTGAAACGCCTAGTAGAAAAGACCCATGAATTGACACTCCACGGCGGCACCCAACTCATGCTGTCGCACTTGTACCGATCCCTGTGGATAACAAGAGGATCTGCTGTGGCCACAGGAGTTTATCGACGCTGCGTACGATGTGTTCGTTTCAACGTTCCACGCCTGACCCAGCAGATGGGACCGTTGCCGATTTCACGCACAACGCCTTCTCGTGCCTTCACGGTTACTGGGTTGGACTATACCGGTCCGTTTCCTGTGCTGTTCTCAAGAGGCAGAGGAGCAAAAACGACGAAGGGCTACATCGCTATATTTATTTGTCTTGTTACTCGAGCAGTACATATTGAAGTGGTGTCTGACCTTTCCACCGATTGTTTCATTGCAGCTTTTACTCGTTTCACAGCTCGTCGAGGTGTGTGCCACACCATTTACTCAGACAACGCCACCACGTTCACGAAAGCAGCGAAGGAGCTAAAAGCTCTGTTCAACTCGGCGTCGCCTTTCTTCGACTGCATTGCCTCTACACTGGCTAGTCGTGGCACCGAGTGGTCCTTTATACCTCCACGAGCTCCTCACTTTGGTGGTCTGTGGGAGGCTGCCGTTCGGAGCTTTAAACATCATTTCCGTAGAGTGATTGGAGAGCTCAAGCTCACCTTCGAAGAGCTTACTACATTGGCCACTAAGATCGAGGCCTGCCTGAATTCTAGGCCACTTTGTCCACTCAGCACCGATGCCAACGAAGCAGTTGCACTGACGCCGTCGCACTTCCTGGTGGGCACCTCATTGCTCGCCCATCCCGAGCCCTACGATGATACCAAACAACCAGCATCCTTCAACAGTCGCTGGAGGTTGCTCAGCCTTCTGCGGAATTCATTCTGGGCCCGCTGGAGGAAAGAAGTGCTTCATCATCTACAACGTCGCAACAAATGGCTAAACCCAAGGCCTAATTTGCGGCAAGGTGACGTAGTACTGCTGACTGATGAACTCTCCCCCCCGACCCAGTGGCGACTTGGTCTGGTGACTGAGACCCATCCAGGTGATGACGGACTCGTACGGGTTGTCACGGTGAAAACTGCGAATTCGTCATTCAAGCGCCCCATCGTGAAGTTGATTAAACTCCCTACCGAGCCGGAATTGGAGCAGCTCTATCAGCAACTAAAAGTCTAGTTGCCTAAAATGAACCGCTGTAAAATTTTGTTAAAGAAAATCCAAGAGTTCGGTAGCTTCGATAGGGTAGCTAAAAGTACATTTTTTTATTCATTCTAATTAATGTTAATTTAGTTTTGAAAATTTATGATTCAATTTATTTTCTTTGAAACCAAGTGCCTGTTATTCAATTATACAGAATTTTAATATTGTTGTAAAACTACCTAAGAAGCGTTGGTAATCTAGGGACAGTTTCTATTAGCTTATTAGGCTTTCCTATTCTTTAGTAGTGTATAATTGTTTTGTTGACGCAAGTGCGTCAAAGTGGGCGGAATGTTCACTTATAAGTGAATATTTGTAGGGGACTTACTGCTCGGTGCACGAACTGTATTACATTATACTAGAGACTGGCTGGTAAACGTGAAAGGGGCTCGCGCACACAAGTAAGGTAGTGTAAACTGCTCCGTCTGAGCTTGTGTTGGTGTGCTCGTCCCCCGCCCCTATTAATTCCCAATCTTCGGGGCTCTCTGGCGATCGCTCCGCTGAGTTCGCGCCGGGTTAAGAGTCGGCTTTCGTGGGCCCTCGAGGAAGGTCGGGAAGCTCCCCCGTGGCAGCCAGGCTCTCGTAGTTCAGTTGAAAAGTCGGCCATCGAACACAGAAAGAACAAAACTAGATCTTTCCACGCAGACAGCAGTTTGTCAACAGTTTCCGTTCCCCGCTGGATCAAGGAAGCTTGTTAATCAAACTCGTCACCGAGCAGTGAATTCTCTCTCCCACTAGAGTGACTTCAGTAAGATCTTTCAATTGTCCTCTTTGTTTGAGGTAGTATTTTGTTATTTGTTATTAAAAGCTTAGACTCCACGGACAACGCTTTCAATCGTTGTTTCGTGGCAGCTAGCTGTTTATTAATCTCATTCGCATACGCGTCTCAAATTTCCTCAAGACATTCTCTTGGTGATTGTATGTTATATTTAGACTAATAAACAATTTTGGTTAGTTTAAATATTGTCGTTGATATTTTGTTTCAATCTCCTTTGCAAAAAACAAAGGGAAATTTATAATTTCGAAAGAGAAACATTTCTGATGTGAGTAGAAGATCCTCAAAGGATAAACAAAAAAAAACTGGTGATTTCGATTCGTGACTTAGAAAGTTAGAGCCACGAGAAAAAGCCAGAGCAACTTTTCAAAGTTTTCAAAAAGCTAAGCAAGGTAATCTTCAAATTTTAACATGTTGCTAACAGTATTTTGTAATTTTAATTTTAAAGTCAAATTTATAATTATTTTCTACTTGTGTATTGTACCATTTTAACAGCTGATATCAATCTTTTATATGTATGCTATCAGGTAAATAAACGTCGAGTGGTGATAGAGGGCCTATGTACGATTAATTTTAGTGTTTGTTAAAAAAATGTGGAGAAATACGTTTTCCAATTTTCAACGGACTGTTCGATTTGGGTAAGCCACTTGAAGGTATATGAAAATATTTAAGACTATCGATAAATTTTATTTTCATAAATTTCATCAATATTACTTTTGATCCATTCATTATAATGGATGGTACTACGCGATTGCCATGTATATACTATATACTTAAAAATACATTAGGCATCGAATTCTTGTGCATTGTGAGCTATGCAAATGACCTTGTCCAAATATTTTTGGTAATCCGAAGCAAGATCTACCAACTGCTTGATTGGATTAATTTGAAAAATATACTCTCGAATGCTGTAATGCGCGCAGCTTATTGAAATACCTTGTACGTTACCACAAGCATTGCAAGCTTCTTGAACAATACACAGATTTACTTCGTGGATTTTTTTCCCTCATCACTAACAATGGGTGTCGTCTGTTGGATTTAAAAATTGTAGAATAATATTGGAAAATAAGTCTTTTTGCTGTTTAATTCTAACGGTTAAATATAACATTAAAAAATTACGGGTAAAATCTCTTTACAATTGCAACAACAAAAAATACCACATTGATGTTTATGTTTCTAATTTCTAATGCACCCATGATGTTTAGGTTTATAATGCACCCATTGATTAGCTTCTAATGCTGTCTGCGGAAAAGGAACGAAAAATAAATTCAACTCGCTCTTAAGGCAAGGGTCCGTATGACTATATAGAGAAAAAACATGATTATCCAAAAAATATCTACAGGTTTTGATCTTCTGTTTTTTAGCACCTTTTTCTTTATTTTGCGACCAACTTTTTTTACTTTTCTGTTTACACCACTGCATCTACGGCGAGTGTGTGCTAATTCTTTATATGGTAAAGCATTATGTCCTGATCCTTCCATTAGCCTTACAACTTTTTTTTGTAGCTCTATGTTTTAAATTCTTACCAGATTTGCTCATCTAATTGTTGTGTGCGTGCTTAAATGTTACATTGTTTTTTCCACTATCATCAATTATATTCAATCCCACTCGTAAAGTTTATTTTCCAACGACACGAGAATCTTTGACTATGTAAGGCATGGCACTCCAGGATAATTCAGTAAAAAAAAGCCTAATACATGCTCTCTCTGTCTATATGAACCTGCAAACACATGCTAGACTCCTCTTTCTCCCCTGTGCTATGTAATACTCCTCATAAAAAATCGCTTTGTAACGACTCGCTTGGAAGAAAACTTTTTAAAAATGTAACACCACGGTCAAGTCCCAAACTCAAATGATATTGACTTACCAAATTGATCTCTTATATCTTAATCGATCATGTGAAATACATTATTGAGAAGAGGTACGTAGGCTGGCGAAGTATACCTCTTGACACTTGTGCTTCCAAAATCAATTTCCTAAGCGGCTAAATTTACTATCTTCAGCTAGGATGCTAATAAATAACTGTTAGAATAAGAGTTTGTATAAAGCGCCATCTCTGCTATTATATATGTACTGTGCATACGCGAGCCCCGATGCTGCGCATCAGGCCAGTTCAGTTGATCGAAGGTCTCTAGCCAGTAAAGAGTTAATTGTAACAACAGCTTGTAAAGACGGTATAACGACAGTTTATTCTAAATAATAATAATTCTGATTTCTCTACAAAGTGTTTAGTGCTTTTCCCTTCTTGTTATCCTTCCTGGCTTATTTCCCGAATCCTGAAGGCCTCGCGCAGTGGATAATAAACTCAATAGGTTATAGGCCCAGCACGCTTCCACTGCGCAAGGCTTTTCTTTGTGATAAGGGACTTGCGCCGGGATTGACGCGTTTTTCTCTTTTCCATCTAGCAACTACTAATATGAGTGAAAGTGAAGAAAGCAACGTGCCAGTAAATGAGATTGGGTTCGAGGCAGAAGTGCTAGTAAATGAGATTGGGCTCGAAGCAGAAGTGCCAGTAAATGAGATCGGGGTCGAGGTAGAGGTGCGAGTGAACGACGGCGAGACGTCGGCCAACGACAGCGAGGTGGCCCCACCTGGGTTAGAAAGTGCGGCGGAAGGCGTGGAGGAGGCACGAGCTGTGTCACCGGAGACGAGAATACAAGGACAGGAGGGAAGAGGAAGGATCATGAAGGACGCAGCATGCCAAGGTATTAGTGAGTCCTGTATTGTTATTGTGTTAAGGGGGCAGTCATTTTTCGTGCTTAAAATTCGTTGCCTATTGGCTGGGCCTAGCCCTGGAAGAGGAGGTGAGCGGGCGCACGAACGGATTGGCGGCGCTGTCCGTGGTTGCTGTCGCGGGCGGCCGAGGCGCCGGGTTGGGGCTGGGGACGCCTGGTCACACCTGTGTGCCAGAACGCCGTCACCGTGGCGCAATCATGGCAGTCGGCTCGTTTCTTTCCTCTCTGTAGTCCCGTAGTGCGCGCGCATGTGTTGTGTTCACATATGTGTGTGCATGTACGAGCAGCTCATGCGCCATCTTTTCTTCCTTTAATTACATACCGGCGTGCCGGACTGTATGTGTTCTACGGTTTACGTGTGCGTGGGGAAGGGGCGGCCCAACCTGCCTGCTCTTCGCGCGCAAAGTGGTAACGTGTGTAGTGTGCATGAACAACTGTGTCTCGTTGTTTACGCACGCTTGTACATTACCAGTTGTATCCCTTCTTGGAAATAAACAGGTAAACTTACGTAATGACGACTTTATTTTAGATGAAGATGTGATCGACGCGTATATGCGACTTTTCCAACTCGGTGTGGATATTTGCGGAGATGATCTCGTAAGAGATTTATCTGTGAGATTAGAAGACGAATTAATTCTATTCGCAAATAAGAAAGGATCGATCGCAGCCATCTCAAAGGGTAACTTTAAGCCCTCAGAGTTTGACAAAATATCGCGAACAATTAGAAACTCTGGCGGCGTTGTATCCCTGTCTGCAAAAAGGACTAAAAATTCGCAAGTCCCAAAATTTTTGGACGCGCTTGATCTCTCGCCCGGGTATTCAAAGAAAGCACTGTTTAAAACGACGGAACTGCAAAAGACTGAACTTCTGACTGATAAAAGGACGGACGATGAGAGTTTTGACGAAATGCATTTCGGAAATTATCGTGACAGAGTTCCAAAAGAGAAATCAACGAGTTCAACTATCTCGGGAAAGCCGAAAATAATAAAGAATGAAAACGTTAATTTTTAATACGACAGAGAAAAAGATAAACTGGGCACTCAAAGACAAGTTATCAATAACTACTCAAGACAGGCACTTGATAAAAATGAACTTTTAGTTAGAAGGAGTGCAGCCGCGGAAGAAAGGGACAGCCTGAGACGTCGGATTGGCTGGCTTGAAGAACGGCAGAGGGCGGAGCACCAGAGTGCTGTACAGACTACGACTGAGGCCGTTGCCCGTATAAGGGCCTTAGAAGAGGCAGTGGCGACAATGTCCAGGTTGTCCGAACGTCTGGAACACTTTATGACAGCTCAAGAGCTAGGTCAATCAAATTTTGCAGTAGACGCGCTAAACTCTACTGCAATACCTTCACCAAATCAAAATCTCAATAAGTTATGGTCCGAGCACGTAAATCGTAAACACAAAATTGATTCACTCTCGGAAAGAACCCTAAATCGAGTACTGCATGACAGAACGACTGATCTTGATCGGAGTGAAAGGTTCCAACTCGAACTGTTAAACAAGGACTCACCGTCCCGTTATGATTATAAATTAACCCCTAAAACAAAGATAGAATTGTTTCTCGATAAATTGTTTTCAGAATTAAAAATTAAAAAACTACTGTACGTCTTGGATGATACCGTTGAGTTTCCCACATTTCTGTCTGCCAAAGAATAAGATGATTACAAAGAAAGGGTACGACATGTTATAATCAATCACATTAATGACTTTTACCATCTAAAGACTGCTCATTATTCCGATCCCAAAGAACTGCTAAATAAATTGAAAGAAATCAAAAGAAACGAGTCAAACTTATCGTCAAATGAAATCAGACGAAAACTGTATACTTTTCGGTATTTCCCAAATAAAATGACAGGGTCTGATTTCGTTGATAAATTTGGAGAGCTTCTCAGAAGCTACGAAAATTTACAGGGAAAACAACCCTTGTCAGAAGAAGAAATACGTGACGCATTCTATAATGCCGTCGTTAATAACGTAGCGCAGATTGAAACCCTCGACGCTGTGATTGAAGATGCACAAGGAAAAAGGATGACTTATGACCGTTTGAAATCTTTCTTTTTAAAGACAGAGTCGAGATGACAGAGGACCGGAGCTGCTGGGGGAACTGCGCCTGCAACAGCGCTACGGGTGCACCAGCCCAACTCAACCCACGATAACGAACGGTGTTATCGGTGCGATGACTACGGGCACCACTCCTATAACTGCCCGGTCGACGCAGGAATAAGAAAGTGCTACTCCTGTGGAAGGCTTCAACAGAACCTCATGGAGCATAAGAAAAATTGCAGGGGTGCCAAATCAGGTGAGAAGAAAAATTTAAATTGGGATTTCAAAAGACGGGAGAACAAAGACGGACAAGGATCTAAAAATTCGACAAATAAAAGGGGAAAAAGGGAGCATGACAGTGAAAATAACAACCAAAACAAAAGACAGAAAAGGGACAGTGATAAAACTAGTAAAAATGAAAGTAAAACAAAAAGACAGAGTGAAAACACAAATGACAAGAAAGGTAAGACTGTTTTTAAGCAAAGCGACATTGCCTCTTCGCTGTTTTCAAGTTCTGCAAATAAATTAAAGACCGACAACTACAATCTAGTTAAATTCATCGCTAACTCAGGAGCAACCGACCACTTGGTCAACTCTCGGATTGTATTTAAGAGCTTAAATTGTGATAAAACAAGCAAAATTAAGTGCGCGAATAGTAATCCTCTGGCAGACTTGAAAACGGAGGGAGAAGGCACCATCGTCGGTAAAAATAATAACCATGATCTGACACTAAATAATGTGATCTGATCTGAATCCTTGTCGGAAAACTTACTTTCTTGGAGAAAATTTGTGGATTCAGGCCTGCCCATATACCTCGATAATAACAAAATTGATATATTTGACCCAACTTCGAACGAGTCATTCATCACAGGAGTCTATCGACAGCCATACTGGCTTGTTGAATTAAATGTTCACAATAAAGATAAAAACAAATTTGACAGGAAATATGCATATCTAGTGACGAATGGCTTGGGTAAATCTCGGTATAATACACGAAGCAAAGCTATAACAAAAGACAGTGAACAAGACAGAAACTTAAGTAAAAATGTCCAGCGAGAGGAAGCTATTGGAAATCCGTTGGCACTACATCCCATAGGATCTTGCTTTGATAACTCAGTCAATGACCGTGAGCTTCTGAATCCTAATAAAATAAGCGTGTACAATACACCCATTAATGACAGCTATAGAAGTCTTGAAAAAACAAGCCCCATCAACGAGGCCATCCTATGGCACGTGAGATTAGGGCATGCTTCCCTCGCTTATCTAAAGGCATTTCAGAAGAAATTTCCAAATTGCAAAGATCTGAAGAAAGTTATATTTGATGACAGTATAGCTAATTGTGATGTATGCTCCAAGGCAAAATTCAACAAACTTCCGGCTAAGACAGTTAGAGTGAGATCCACCGCTCCCCTCCAAATTATTCATTCGGATACCATGGGTCCCATAAGTCCAACTTTATACCCCAAACGCTACAAGTTTGTGTCAGTGTTTGTGGATGATTACTCAAGAATGGCCATGGCATATCCAATGAAAGCTAAAAGTGATACAGGGATTTGCCTGGAAAATTTTGTCCGGAGCGCCAGAAACATCTTGGGGTATGACGCCAAGTTCTGCTATCTTAGGTCTGACCAAGGTACGGAATTCACTGGTGGCCATACCCGAGAGGTCTTAAAGGAACTGGGGGCCGAACTGCAGCTAGCCTGTCCGGATACACCGGAGCACAACGGGACGGCAGAACGATTTAACCAAACAATCGCAAAGAAGACAAGAGTCTACATGTTCGACTCCGGTCTCCCAGAGAACATGTGGGACTTGGCTCTGAGTGCAGCAGTTTATGCTTACAACCGAACACCTCACAGGTCGAATGGAATGGATATTCCGTTGGTAAAATTTGCGCCACATAAGAATCTCAATATCGAACAACTGAAACGGTTTGGGTGCTTGGGATACATGAAGATTCAAAGAAATTCTGGCCTGAAGTTCAGTCCGTTAGCTCAACGAATTGTTCTAGTGGGATACACAATCACAGGATTTATCCTGATGAAACCTGAAGACGGAAAATTTTATGAAAGCAAAGATGTGAGATTCAATGAACGACTGGTATACAAAGACAGATACCTAAAAAACGATATAGTGAATTGGGAATTAGTTACAACGACAGTTGATAACGACTGCTGGCTCCTGAAGTTCGACGAAAAGACGGAAGAAAGCACAAAAACGAAGGGAGAAATCGTCAAACGAAAGAGAGGACGACCGCCGAAAACATCTGGTTCAGGAAATACGGAAGAGCTCTCACCAGCGAAATGACAGAAGCTAATATATGACACTAGTTTCACAGGACTGCAGGTGCCCCATGATTCAAATAATCAAATCAGATTTGGACAGGAAAATTTTAACGAAGAAGACTGCTCTGTGGATCTAAATCAGGTTAAAGTATATCATGCATTGTTAGCAGAAATTTACAAAGATCCAACCAACTACCAAGATGCTCTGAAGAGCAAAAACAGCACAGAATGGCGGAAAGCAATAGAAGAGGAACTGAAGTCGATGAATGACGACTTTGTTTGGAAAATTGTCAATAAACCAATGAGTGATAGCAAAGGCAGAAAACCAAATATAATTGACTCCCGGTGGGTTCTGAAAAGGAAAGAAGACAACTCTGGAAACATAAAATATAGAGCCAGGTTAGTGATCCGTGGATTTAAAGACAGAAACCAATATGATCTGATGGAAACTTATGCTCCAGTCTCAAGACTAGCAGTGATTCAAGTCTTACTGGCAGTCATAAACAAATATAACTTGGAAACACGACAGCTTGATGTAAAGACTGCCTTCTTGAATGGTACATTGAATAATGATATATACATGGAAATACCTGATGGTGTTCCGTGTGCCCAAGAGTTGAGAAAAACCAAAGTGTGCAAGTTGGAAAGATCCCTGTACGGTCTTAAAATTAGTCCCAAACGCTGGTATGAGAGGTTTTCAGAGACTGCTACAAAAATAGGACTCCAGGAACACCCAAGTGAGCCTTGTCTCTTCATATCGAGATGTGAAAACAAATTTTTATTTTTGATTTTGTATGTGGATGATATGCTGATGGCAAGCAACGATGTCGATAAACTTACAGAAGTGAGTAATAAGCTTAAAGCCGAATTCGAAATGACAGATCTAGGGAAATCAAATAATTCCCTGGGAATACAAATCGACAGAGACAGAAGAAATCAAATCATTCGTTTAACACAGGACAAATAAACGAACAAAATACTGCAGAGGTTTGGTTTCGACAATGCACGACAGTGCAGGACACCTATGGTGACGAGACAAGTCATAAATCAGCAACGAAGAGACAGAGAAGAATCTGGAAACGAAGAAGAGCAAAGTGTGAATAGGCCAGAAAATTTTCCATATCGAGAAGAAGTCGGCAGTTTGCTGTACTTAGCAAACACTGTTCGACCTGATATATCTTATGCAGTGAACGTATTAAGTAGACATCAGATCAATCCCACAGAAGAAGATAGACAAATGGTCAAGAGAGTTTTCCGTTACCTCAATGGAACTAGAAAGAAAGGACTGACTTTTAAAGGAAGCACAGAAATCATGACGGCTTATTCGGACGCAAGTTTCGCAGACTGCAAAGATTCGCATACGACGAGTGGATACGTCATAAAACTATTTGGCAACTCTGTATCTTGGAGAACGCATAAACAAACTTACGTCTCGTTGTCAACCTGCCAAGCTGAATATATAGCTATGCGTGAGGCATGTCAAGAACTCATGGCTCTAAGAAACACCTTGACAGCAGTGCTAAATATCTCACTCTATCCTATGACTGTGTGGTGTGACAATAAAGCAGCCGAATCCAGTGCCAAGTCTTATGGAGGAACTAAACTCAGACACATGTCATCAGTGCGAGAACATTATGTGAAAGAATGTGCTAAATATGGGTTCATAGAAATCAAGTGGATTGCCTCTAAAGAACAGATTGCCGACATTTTTACTAAAGCTTTACCGATTGAATTGCATGAGAAAATGACTGCAAAATTACTAAATGACTGTTAGAACAACATGACAGTGAATCTCGTTTAATCAAAAGAATCTTATTCTTATGGTTTGAATTCTGTTTTAGGTAACAACAATCAGTGAGCAGACTTCAAAGACCCGAAAAACAGCGAGATTAAAGCTGACCCATTGATACATTTTATATTACTTATTTCTTATAACCGTTCAGAGATAGGTGCTCCATTAAACTGAAGGGAGTGTTAGAATAAGAGTTTGTATAAAGCGCCATCTCTGCTATTATATATGTACTGTGCATACGCGAGCCCCGATGCTGCGCATCAGGCCAGTTCAGTTGATCGCTAGTCTCTAGCCAGTAAAGACTTAATTGTAACAACAGCTTGTAAAGACGGTATAACGACAGTTTATTCTAAATAATAATAATTCTGATTTCTCTACAAAGTGTTTAGTGCTTTTCCCTTCTTGTTATCCTTCCTGGCTTATTTCCCGAATCCTGAAGGCCTCGCGCAGTGGATAATAAACTCAATAATAACCAATAATACTTCGTTCGTATATATTACAATAGATAAAAAGTTGATCAGGTACCATTCTTAATAAGCTTACTGGTTGTTTACCGTGAAATAATAGCCTGCAGTCTTTCTTATTTCAGCATGGTCATGCTTAATCTCTGTCAACCCTTCCTTAAACCCAATAACACATTTTATTGTAGTTGACAAAGCAGGAGTTTTTCTGTATGTTCTTGTACGTCCTGGTCCTGTAATGAGACAAATAATAAAACTAAATCTACCTCGATGATCAAAAATTAGTTGCTGACATTTTTTATCTTCATCATTATATTCGAACCATTTTCTATTCATTTTCTCTTATAAGCTATGCACAAAGTCGTATGTACCGTGCTGAATACAACATTCTTTTTTAAAGTTGTTTTGCTTATCACTGCCTTTTCTCGTCGAATATGTAAAATGGTCAATGGGACGTGAATCTCAAAAATTCTACCATCTACAGCTTAGCTCGATCACTTCTGGTAACTAAGTAAAAAAAAATTTTTGTTGTCTTGTTAGAAAGAAATCTTATTCTACTATTGCTAGGTAGAGTTACCGTCAACTCGTTATGATGCATTGTTTTTTCAATCTCTTAAATATATCTACGAGTTAAATTTTCCAAGGTATCCTACCAAACTAACAAAGTACTGTTTGCTTCTCTCTTTTTCTCTGGATTGCAAGATCTTGTCAATTTTATGCTTCTGTTCCAAGACACGCTCTTTGTGAACAAGGTTAAGTTTTTGAGAGGAAAAAAACCCTTCAATTTTTTTACCATCTAAATCACTGAGCATTTACACATGTATTACACATGTAAATGTTGTCTTTTCAAAATTCAATTAATTTTCAATATCTCTTCACTCCAGGTTCTTACTGCACTTTTTTCAAACACCTTTTTCTAACGGCTTATACGTACATAATCATCTATTTTATATTTATCTTTATTTTGACTGTGATGTTGTACTGTTCGCGGTTGTCGCGAATTCACCAAATTTTGTCGTTCTAAATGTGCCTTACATATTGTTACACTGCTTGGTGCTTACTTAGTTGTAGATTGGGCGGTATCATTGTATCCATTACTTAAATTTTGTAAAACGTCTATTTAACGGTACGTATTTTTGTATATGAACTATCTGTATATACGCTCTTTGAACATTTGAATGACTCGGTCTACTACGGCAGCTTGAACATCAGAATTCTTGGCAACTCTAAATATTATGGCATTGTCTTTTAAGAAGTGTTTAAATTCATTGCCTAAAAACTTAGTCCCTTAGTCCATTTGTAACATAAAAGGGAAATGAGATGAGATTTACTATCTTCAAGAATTTTTTAAAAACCTTCTGTTCCACTACGACAGCTTTTATTTTTCAAAGGTTGCATCTATACAAACTTCCTTAATATATCGATTACAATTAAAATAAGAGATACTTCAATATTGTAGTTTTTTGATGACGTCAGTTGAATGAGATTGGCCTTCCACAATTTATCTTTAAAGATAACATCGTAAAACAACCGTGGAAACTTTCGTATAATAGTTTTATGTAAAGTATAAGCATCATGTTTTTGCAGCCATTCTTTGATTTTCTTGAAAGATATTTTGTTTTAATTAACTCTTAGTAAATTGGGTGCACTAAAAATGCTGCTTCTTGGTGTTTAAAATATTGTATCTATAACGTATTTATTATTTATTAATAGTGTAGTCAATTTTAAACGCCACTTGATTTTGGGGTAGATAATTGTACTACATGCTTATCATGATTAGATTTATTATGGTGTACAGTTTTTTCCAAAGGTAATCAAAAACTCTTGTTTTCAAACGTCTCTTTGTCTGCATCGAGCAACTTTACATTACTGGTCCCATCCAACAGCAAACTTGAACTGTTGTGGCTCACGGTTTTCAAGAGTTTGATTTTTTTCAACTTTGTGAATTACTGTACCTGTACCATCCCACCTTAAATTTTTTTATATCTTTTCAAATATTTTTAAAATAACGTAGATTTCTGTTAGTATTTAGGTACAGTACTGATGATCGTTTTATCATCCATCCCATAATCATCCGTCGTAGCTATACTTTTAACCTTGTTTTCTGCAATATGTATTGGCTCCCGCTTTTTATCAATTAAGTATAAATATCTGTGCACTACTTCCAAGTATTTTTTTAGTTAATCATATTCATTACTTTACAAATTGAAATCTAGAATTTTTTTCATCGAGTCGTCTAACCGATTCAAATTATCTCCGACTCTCTTCATGGTTTCTAAAACAGGTTGCGAAAGAAAATTATTTGTGGTTGTTAGAGTATATGGACCAGAGCTAGCTCTTATGGTAGTACTTTTTCTTCTTATTTTTTTGAGCTAGTCTTTAGAGAGTGAAAGGATTTTTTTTCCTCTTTTTATTTAATTATTTTTACAATATTCTTGATAATATTTCACTTAGAATAAGTTGCAATAGTAAGGGTAGAAAGCCATTGCCTTTCAAAACTACAATTTTCCTTTTTTCTTTCCAAGAATTTTTACCTCTACTTTTAGAAATTAATTGTCTTAATATACTTCCAAACTTTTTGAAACTTTTTTTTTGACTGATTTTCAGAAAAACAACACCTTTAAAAACATTTAGAACACACTTACACAAGCAGTTGATTTACTTTTTGTCTCTTTTTTTCAATAATGTGGCTCTCTGTTCTCTGTTAAAATGTGTGAGAGCTTCTAAAATTGCAATGTACCTTCTCTCACACGGAGCTTCACGAGACTTGTCTACCTGACGAGGGGCTTTTTTATAATGCCAGTTTTTCGATGTTCGTGGATTCATAGTCAAAAGAAAACTGAGAGCTGAGCGTTACTGCTAACTATTTCATCTCCTAGCTCATACCAAATGCATTCGTGCACTCGTAATATATTTTGGCAGGTAAACGTACTGATACTTGTCGTCGGTAAATATACTTTCACGAAATCTTAACTCATTCAAAGTATCTTGCTTGCAATCAATCATAAGATACCCATGATCCTTACCCGTTGCGTCTTGTTATGCCTCTTGCACAAATTTCGGACTTTCATGATGTATCTGTCTAGCCAAATGTTGTATTGGGGCACGTTCGCGAGGGTTTTTAAATGTGTCAATAAATACGACACGTTCGGACTTATGTCTCGCGAATTAGTTGACTTGTGAAAAATATTTTGCGTTATGAACATTACGCTAATATCTTTATAGTGACTCCCTTTTGTAAACATATCTACCACAACATGATTCGATGATTCACGCATCAGATCGTCGATGATAAGAAGTTTTTTAGGATAAGCATCGTTTCAATAATTTGATGGTTTTGATAACCCCTTGCGAAATGCAATTTGCTGTCCATTTTTCAATAAATTTCCATTTTTATAACCATTCTGCCACACTGCATAATAAAAGAAAATATTGTCAAACATAACGTTTGCCATTTGTTTTAAATTTTTGAAAAATATTTCAACGAAAACTGTTTTTTGGCAGGATATTGGGCCGCAAATCATGCTTGTCTATAGGTGTTGCCAGCGGGTATCCATTACGGCAGTATTTTTTATACTAATTATATTTTAAAAAGCTTGCAAGTTAAATACTGTTCTTACAAGCATACCTCTAGATGCTGGTGACCGTGACGCTGCAGTGTTACAGCTAATACTTATGCGTATGTGTATACTCCTATATATAGGTATTAATCTATGAATGAGATGGCTTGACGTGTGAGCGTCAGATCATGTGTCTTAGTGCACACATCAAACACCACACTCTCCTTTTCTCAAATACTCCCTAGGGTAAATGGAACAAGCATGCAGCAAAAGCCAATATCTATTTTGGTAACTATCAACGCACATGATTGACTAGTATACTTTTGTTACTAGTACCTTATTTGAATTTTCAAAGATGCAAGTTCTGAATGGCTTAGTTGGTTAATAGTTGTATTGGTATGAAACGTGGATTCGATTTGAGCTCTTCAGAATTTGCACATGATAATTTTTTTGTTTATTTTTTCATACTTATTACAATTCCGAATATTTTTTGATTTAGAGTTTTTCAAAAATCAATATTCGGTTAGAATACCTCCTTAAAAAGCAAAAATATTAGCTAAACGGTTTTATTTCGCAATAACTTTTTTTTAAAAAATGTACAGTAAAAATAATTGTTCCATTTTTTTTATTATCACTGATGTTATCCATATTATCCATAACGTGTGAACATCTGGGGAATGGTGGTAGCAGACTTTGTCATTTAAGATTTTGGAAGGCGTTATAATATGCATCACTATCTTGCGATGATGCTATTTTTAGGGATAAACTCTTGATGATTCATTTTTTTAACATGCACGCTCCATACAGCGAACAAAATGACTGCTTGTCTTAAAAATGCTTTAGCGCATGCGCTAGACAAATGGCAAATCAATTTTTTTTTATTTTCATGCATTTTGAATGAGGTACGAATTTTCAAAAAGTCCTGAATCTTGCGTGCTTGTATTGTACTTCTCAATTTAGCTTCATCATTAGCATACACATAAGTGCCCTAAAAATTTTTGGTAAGTGTAATACGACAATATTTTAAATAATTGATTGGAAAATCTCTGTCAAACCACTTTGTACCGTGAACTTTTAGCGTCTGGTGGTTATCATATACTCTTACATCGTATGGTAAATCGTTGAATAGGTGGGTCGGTTTAATTACTTAAAAATCTATGACATTTGCTTGTATCGATACCACTGCAACTTCTTTTGGTATGAAATTTTTGTCAGAGTCGTAAAAACCTTGAAAATCTATTACGAAATACATCATAGTAAATCACTACATATTCTTATAATAATCATTTTCTAGACACGGTTCTAAGTTACTGGAGAATTGATTGGTTGTAAGTTTTTTTACCGATGAAAATAGCAATTTGTTCTCTTTTCATCCTCCCTGTTAGTTCTGGAGAGATGCCTTTATTTCTTTAGTACCCTTTTCCTTCTTGCCACTTGTCAACATCGTTAAATACTTAGTAAAAAACAGGTTGCAACATGCATTCATAATATCTTTTGCAAAATGGGGTGACATCTCTCCTATATGTTTGAGAAAATCGTCAATAATACTTTAATTATAGTGGTCGATGCATAAGTTATACACACTAATAAGTACTGTTAAAACTATTATCTTTTTTTTGGGCAAGTCAGAGTTTTCGGGATATCGTTATGATTCTAAGGTAGTTCAACAATTCTACGATCTGGAGGAACTCGCTGGTGACGTTTGTGCAGACTGCCTGCTACAGGTGAGTAAATGAATTTTAGGTGAACCATTATAGTGGTAGAAGTAATTGTTATATAGGTATGGTGCAGGTTATATTAAATTTTTCACCAGTATGTTACGCAAACAACTGTCACTATTGCTATGCATAAAATTTTTATCATAGCACTCTTTCTAAGTATCCTACTGCTACAGTTAATAATTTTTCTGCTATTTAATTTACTAACGTCATTAAAATAAAAATGTTATGTATACTTTTCATTTTTTATGATAAGCTAATGAAAACAATATTGTTAAAATAAATAGGAGAGAAGCGAATGATGGTAATAAAACTGTTTGAACGGCCAGTAAAACAGGTTATAGTGTATATTATTATTAATGACTGATAATACATTTTAAACCTTATAAGTTATCATGGTGTTTGCATTATATTACTATGTAAAAAATACGATCATTTTAGTATTATCATGAAAACTCTATTACTGATCTGTAGCCTAGAACTACGTTATTTTTGATGAAGATTCATTTACGAAAATATGTCAAATGAACGATTACAAGTGCCGATATGCACTTCATAAGAAACTCACGCCGTTGTAAGGTGCAACATAAACATGTTACTGATTTGTAATTTGTTATAGTACTGTTCGAAATTAAAAATTTGTAATCTGTAGTTTGCGTATGTAATAGTAAAATAAAAAAATTTTACAGTACAGTATTACGAGATTTTTCATTGAGACACCGTTAAGACGGTAGAGTTGCATTGGCTCCTTTCGAAGTTTTAGCTGATTTTACCATCCCTTTATATAAGCGTCAGCTGACATGTTACATTTGATAACAATTCGTAAAAATCAGCAATTTTCAGCTCTCCAGTAGGCAAATTTAGCTGTATTATTCACACAGTAAACCGAGAAACATAGCCATTAACGCACTACGAGGTCATTTTTTTTTAAATTTAAAATAATTTTAAAAAATTCAGATAACATCTGTCATTTAAGATGTCATTTGACACGTAGCTTCAATACAAAGTGTTTGTAATTCAAATTCAACTGTCTATATTATGTCATCAATACGTTGGTTTTCTCATATACCACACGATAAGTAGAACCAAATTAGCACTCTGTGGAGCTGAAGATTGCTGTTTTTACAATTTGTTTTCAAATTTAACTTTTTTTGAAAGGTTGCATTTGACATGTTTGCATGACATACTAGCGGACATGTCAGATGATATCTTAGATGACATATCAGCTGGTGTTTGTCAAAAGGGATATATTATGAATTTTAGTGATTCCATGAAATTTCTAACTGACTTACTGGCATAGTATACAAAATAAAATATTCGATGATACCTCTTACAATATTTCTTTTTATGATTTCAAATCTTCAGTGAGGAGAGACAATTTTGTCAGTCCGTTCAAGAAATAAAATTTTTGCTAACATTCTTTGATATTTACAGCATGCTACCCTGATAGGACACCCGTCTATGCAAATATTATGCAATTCTGATGCTTCTGCAGACTTACAGCAGATTTATGCTATATATAGTTACAATAGTTTCTTGCACAAGATTTGCGTAAAACTTGCGTTTCGAGCGGTGCGTCACACATTTCTACATTTATGCTTGCAGCAGACTTACGGCAGATTAACGTCAGATGCTTGTTCTACCTTCTTGTACAAGGATTGCGTAAAACTAACATTCAGTGCAGTGCATCAGCTATCTCAAGCATCTGACGCATATCTGCTGTAAGTCTGCTGCAAGCATTATTGCACAAATAAATGGCTAATAAACTACACTAAACGCAAATTTGGCTTCATTCTTATGCAAGAAGCTGTTGCAAGCATCTGACAGAAGTCTGCCGTAAAAGCAGACAATATTTTATTCTTACGCATTTGTGTAAGACGTGCTACCAGGGTAGAGTCATTAGTGAAAATGAGAAGGATGTTAATAGTAATTATGTCATGATAGTACTGACGATGATGATAATGACAATAATGATGTTGACGACAATTATAATGGCAATGATGATGGTCACAATGACGACTATTATGATGATGATAATGATGATTATATTAATTATGATAATCGTAATGACTATGATAATGTCAGTTATGATAGCAATGACAATCGTGAAAAAAAAAAAATTACAATTATAATCAAGACGTGTCACTTGTCATATCACAGCGCAAGCCTTACGTTAAATAATAATTATTTTAACAAAAAATTACCAGCATTTATTAACTTACGTTACCTTTCAGAATTTTTATGATGGAAGGAGGAACACCTACTGCTATAGCAGTTCTTTTGTTTTCACTACTCGTTTCACAATCTCGAACAGTGGTAATACACAATTTTCTCATCTCATTAGGTGTATAGAAAAATCGTAGGAGATTCTTTTAAAACTTTGAACAATTTTCAGCCTTTACAATGTTACTCCAAACTTTATCTCTGATAGTCACATCTGCACTCAAATACCGCATAACAATCTACAATGATAAAATAAGGGTAATTCATAATGTCAGTACTATAGACTATCGAAGAAAACTACCAATGCTATAATACACTCTCCTTTAGATGTAAACATCCAAAAGTTGGTTATACGCAATAATACGAAATTTCTGACAATATTACTAAGTATGTTATGATATACATAGGCGTCTTATGAGACAAAATAGCAAAATGGCTGCAAAAAATATGGTATCAATGTAACTTTTACAACTACAAAGAGTTTACAAATAATATTATGTGTGGAAAAAAAAAATTTCACATGGATAAAACAAATCCACTTACTCAGAACATGTTATTGCATGTAATCATAAATACAATAACGATATTTAAATCTTGTACGGTTGTTATAAGAGAAAACAACTCGATTAGCTAGAAGCACAAGATATAAATAAATTAAAAATACAGGTTATTAAATGACATGTTGTATTTAATTCCATGACCATTGTTTGATTTCAATCCAACTGAAATATAATATTACTTTTATAATGTTTTCATCGTCACAACATATGACTACGTTTAACTATAGACGTAAGAAAGTTTGACTTATCAATAAGTGTATCGATGTATACTTGTGTGCCGTTTTATGTACAATGTACTGGTGTGTTGTCATTGCCTTATGAGAAATGTACATTGATTCTAGTTAATTTAAAATAGACTCTGTCTGAAGAAGGTACTGTGGTGCCGAAACAGCTTTAACAACAAGCAGTAAAATAAAATGAGTGAAGATTGTACAAATAGTACACTTTTATTCTCCTTTTTAAAAATATTACTGAAGGCAAATACTTTCATTGGACGAATATAATTATACATGCATATAAGAAATAATTATGCGAAGTCTGCAGAAGGTAAAATGACAGGATGCTACGACAGGGATCTTATTCATAAGTGTCTGCACATTTTCTTAAGACGTGTTCTTACGAAAACAACCATGTAATCGTAGAATACTTAGGAGATGTAATAACGCTATAAGTAGTTTTATTGTTGAAAAAAAGACAAAAACAAGGGCTCATACGTTAATACAAACTTTTTAGAGTGGCTACAAAGACAGACAAAATAAAAGACTTGAAAATTTTAACGGATTAGGCCACCTTTTTTTTACAATTCTCGAACGTAGAGTATATTTTAGTTACATTTATTGCTTCTAGCTATCAATATAATACATTAGAGTGTGACCAATCGTACCTGCACTTTTCCTTCGGTCTTTGTAAAAGTTTGTAAGTACTTAAACCCATCACTGGTATTTGCTTCTCCATGTGATACAGACTGAGGTGACCCGTTTCTAATGTTTATATGGGCGTTATCGTCTTCATTACTGAGTGAAGGATCAATGATGGGCCAAGATTCTTTGATTTTCAAATTTCAGATTCGTTTTCAAAATCGCTTTCTACAATGGGTAAAATTTTTTTCCTTCTAGACTGAACTTCCGGCCTTTTGCTGAAGATATCGTCACCTGCTCTTTTGTTTTGGACGAACAAACTCTTTCTTGGATCTAGAACAACAAATGCATTAGTATTCCTTAACTTACTTATTTTTGAAAAATGTACACATCAGTGCACTAAATTACTGCAGTTACTGGCAATTAGTGATTTTAAACTATTGGAAGTAAAATTTTTTACAATCTATTTACAAGAATATAATACGATTTCACATAAGAAAATGGAAAAGAAAACGGTCAGATTAACTAGAAAAATTTTTATTTTCAAACAAAGAACTTAACATTATTTAATTATTAAATTAACAGAACAGATGAACCAACATCATAGAGGCAATCGCCATGTATACGAATTTAAGGTGGCTCCTCACTATAGACCTACTAAAAGAGTTAAGACACCGCAACACCGCTTCTCATTGGCTGTGAAGGCTCTTCACTAAACATGGATGGATAAAATTCTCTGCTTTTCAGTATAGCAGACGCCCTACTTTTCCTGATTCGCACAGATATCCACTTTTTCGACTAAATATCTCATAAAAATCCATGATAACACGCAAATTTCTTTATATCATTAAAAAGCTTGTAACTTCCTCTACCTGCGCCCAGTTTTTGATTAACAATTGCATTATTTCTGGTGAGATTTCACACAGCTTATAACATAAATGTTAAACCGTCCATAAGAGGCTAAGTTAGGAAATAGATTTTCAAGTTACTTTTTTTCAAGAAATTCCATGATAAGTTCTGAAATTTCAGGGAAAGACTCAAGGTATTTTTATAAACCATTCCTTTAAATATCATCCCGCTCTGCAGTTTTTTCAATTAGTGAGGAGCCACCTTAAAAAGTTGAGCCTTAAATGCTGAAAGTCAAAGACATTCTTGAGAAACGTTATGCGGTGTATTGTTTAACTGTACGTGATCCTCCCCTTGGCGTTGCATTGTCGACCGTTGGTTCATTACCGACTTTCACCAAATGCTTCTCTAGACTTACATCTACATCCTAAAAAATACACACCGTGATATCTGGCATTATATATAAATATATAACATTACAGTTGTGTGTGGGTACTTCGAACCATATGTTTTTAATTTATTGTTTATTATTACTATTATGTTAAAAAGCACTAATGCGTATACAATATCGTGATTACAGCAAAATTAAGTACTATATCACTTAAGCTCGCTATTTTTATAAGTTAGTAAGTGTAATCTTACATAAAATAATACAACTAATCCTGATCAGAGAGTCTAACAAAATTCTTGACTTCCATGGCTAGGTGAATTTGCTCTAGGAGCAATGATAGGTGGACGTCGTACAAGTGTGTGTTCATATATATCACTATATTATATAGTACTTGTATCATATGGGGCTGTGATCTTCCTTCCCTACCCTTCCGTAACTCTCACGCAAAATAATGTATTATTCGTTTAATTGCTAACTTACTTTTTTATCTATACATTTACGCTTATCTCCCTCACCCTCCCCTGCCGATCCCCCACACAAACAATATGTAGATTCCTCTGCCAATTGACGTCAGATGATATGTCATCTAAGATATTCTCTGGCGTGTCATCTGATATGTCATTACAATGTTAAATGAAATTTTTCAGATAAAGATTAATTTGATTAGGAACTGTGAAAAATACAATTCACAGAACTCTAGTTTGCCAATTCGTTTGTACTACAATCCACATCATACATCAAAAGATACAGGTCTAGAAGCTAAATAGTAGTAATTGTAAATATTTGATAACAAAGAAACAATTTGGGATGACAAATCAGGTGATACATCAGCACATTTTATGAAACAATTCATTCCGTTTATCAGGTAGATTATACAAATATATTTGACATGAATTTTTCTTTCATGTTCACAATAACGACGAAGATAAAGAAGGTACACAACAGGAAGTAAGGGGCGTACGCCGTCACGGATACATGAAACTGTATGTGTTGTGAATGTTTAAAGATACGAGAATCCTTTATTTTACAAATTTTATAAGGTTTTACGGGGTTGGCTCGCCCAACGCGCAGGGGGTGAAGCTCTACGGGTATATAAATATATGTACATACACGTATAATGTGGGAGTCTTTGGTTTAGTATCTGGAAACACGATTTCTAGCATACAAAAGGGCGGGAAGGGAGAGAAGAGGTGTAAGCTTACCCTTGAAGCAGGCAGTTTGGAATACTTTTTTTTTTAAGCTGGATTAATTTATTTTTGAATGCAGGTGGGCCGAAGAATGTTTACATTTACGTTCACAGGGGCATGAGGAGTGGGTCTCGGCCTCAATAGAAAAAGGTTCTGGTTACCAGATGCTACTATCTGGTCCGTGTACCACTGGCATTAATGGCACAGATCATAGGTATGAACAGGTAACTGTTCTGCCCGTGTATTGTGGACACACATGTAGCTACCAGAAACTGCATATAAGTGGCCCATGAGGTAAAAAACTAGTAGACTGTATTATGCAAATATAATACTCTAGAGAGTTAGTAAGTAAGTAAAATCGCATTTTTTTCTCCGTAGGAAATTATTTAGATATCCACTGCATGTTAACCACCCTCGTCTACGGCTTGGGAGGCCAGTTTCACCGAAAGGATACCAAAATAGTTTCCTAATGAGAAAATTCAAATGTCATTTATGAGTTTATGTTGCATGTTCAATCTATGAAATCAGAGGAAAATCAGTATTTTCACTGGGAGAAGAAAAAAAGTATGTGTTACAGGGGGAAGGAAACGTAACGCCTGCACGTATGCTGTATGAAATCCTATAGGCTTTGTCTTCACCTTGGGCGTTATTACACGTATGTTCGAATATTCCATCTTCCCCTTGTAAGAATATATACTATTTTAATGGATTATTCTCCTGTACTTCCACATAAGCTAAATTAAATTCTATTATAGTACATCATAGACATACAAGAATTGATTCTATATCTATATCCCTCTACTTACTAAATGCATTATATAGCTGTGTCAAAACAAATTTAATTAATATCTCATAACTCCCATACAAACAGCTGTGTTTGGGCCAGACCAGGTCAGTCTCCAGTGTCAGAACGTCTGTGTGCCAGCTCGGCCCAGACAGTCACCTGTCCGTACTGGTTGTAATTTAGCATTGCATGCTGGAACCGGACCAGACAGTCGACTCATGGCATCCCTGCAGGCCCATCTCCATGCCGTAAGGTCGATTTTATGGGGATGGCGACCAACAAGTCTTAACTGCCAGGGAGTAGAGACTCCAGCCAATCAGAGCACGTAGAATATTGATGAATATAGGTATACATCAATGGTTACCATGAAAGCGCCATCTGACCTAAGCTTGCCAATTTGCCATCCCTATTCGGGAGAGTTTGGTAATCCGTGTGTTCTAGAGAGGCTTTCTGACAACTTACCGACAACTTAAACATGACATAAGATATCGTAAGACGTTATTATGTTGTTGGTAGGTTGTTTGGAAGCCAACCTGGAACACACACCATATATTCTGTTGGTAAGTGTTGTGTGTGTACACGGAGGGTTCTTATTTTATATTTTCCCAGCGAGCAAAGCGAGCAAGGTATGCGCGCTTCTGAGTTAAGTTATGTATTCTTTCGGCAACTCTACTGTGGGTACTTAAAGTATCCAATTTTTTTTTTTTCGAGTGAGCGAAGCAATTAAGGCACGCGCACTTTCAAGTATACACAACCACCCACGGTAGTACGGCACCCATTCATCAACCCACACACGCTCAAACGCACTTGTGTGACAGACAATGCATGCATGCATGCATACATACATACGTTAAGCTTATGTAAAGATGTATTTCGATAGCCTCGAGCACAGTTATAAATAGTGCCCTCATCGGTCAACTTGAGAATGATTGGTCGGACTTGGAGAGAAGTGTACTATGTGAATTAGTTTTAAAGCGTTTGCAGAGAAACGATTTTTAAAGCTTGGCCATCTGGTGAGTAAAGCTAGGATGCAATAGCATATGGTACTATACTTTTCTAGTTCGACCAATCCTTACTTAAGTTGAACGATGGGGGTGTTATTTCAAAATTGCGCTCGAGGCCAATAACACTTGAAAGTCGAAATGTTGAAGTATTACCATGCTCTACGAGCTGTTTTTGCTATGTATTAAGGCTGTCCACCCAATGTAGCGTTCATAATTTTAAATAAGTTTTTCACAAAAATAACACGTATGCGCGCATCTACAGCGATCGGGGGTACTCGTTTCAGGCTTTTTCTCCGTTCACCCTTCCGCACCCTTTCATCGTGTGTCCAGATACTAAACCGCAATCGTGCCCTTACTCGCTTGGCTATTTAAAAAAAAAACAATCCTATTAATTACGGGCCACATAATCTTACACAATACTTCCGTAAAAAAAGAAGATTGTGTTACCAAAGTAAATCTTTGTGATCCCATATTACTTGCCTCAGAAACAAGCATTTCGTACTTAAAAAAAACGTGATTTCTCACGTGATCTCGGTACGTGATTTATCACGTGATTTCTCACGCTAAAACGTCACGTAAATTTTATCATAAAATATGTATTTTGCAAATAATTGTAAAATTAAATTTGAGATGAATTTATCAACCATAGCAGGCGTTGCCATCAGTACGATAGTACCAAAACTGGTGGACTAAAGTGTTTTACATGAAATTTACATGAATAGAATTTTTTTTTAAAATACCTAAGTTAAACAGAAAATACTTAAATTAATTGTTAATGACTCTTATGGGTATATTATCATTTCTTTGAAATTAAATAACTTAAAAAAAGATTATTGTTTGATATTGTTTGTCATAAAAAGGACATAGATGTGTCAGAGTTGCCAAATGTGGTAACGGCATCTATATGTGCCTAATTGATATTGATGATAAATATCAATGAAGTTTGCTTGTATACCCCTTAGGCTGAAGATACATGCAGCGGAATAGAGCCGACGAATAAAGAATGACGAATGGGAACGACCAATCAGGGACATTTGTCCATTCGTCCATTCGATTCAGCAACAGGGAGTGCAGTTGTTATTATTATTAGATTTATCAAGGTTAGGAATTCTGATAAACTGTTAATCATAAACATGATGTCGTGTAGTAATAAAAATGTGAGTTGGCAAACTTCAAACAATCTTAAAAATTTTTAACAAAAAATTAAATAATAATGTACACCATACAAAAAAATGACTGTACCATATCTGAGCTCTGAATCGTTCATTCGGCCATTCGTCAAATCTTCGTGGGTCCTGTACATATGAAGCGTAATCAAATCAACGAATGAAACATAACCTATACATTTTCAACAAATTATTTCAATAATAAAAAAATGTAACTAATGAAAACACGAATGCATAATTTTTTATGAATTAATCAGTGACACTTACCATTCGTCATTCTTCATTCGTCGGCTCTATTTTGCTGAATGTATCTTCAGCTTTAGAGTCATTAATGATTAATTGATATTATCAAGAAGCATTAGAATCAATGTCCACTTTATTTGTAGAATCCTTTAGTCCTCTAGTTTTGGTGTTATCGTACGGATAACATATATTATAGTTGATAAATTTATGTTCTGTTGCGTGTAAACACAGCCGATCCAACATGGATTGCCTAGTTCAAATTCAAAATTTGATTAATAAAAATATAAGGGGGTGACTACTGTATAGAGGGTTAGTTTTAATTAAAATACAAAAAAATTATACAAAAACAAATAGTGATGGAAAAATAAATAGAATTAAAGGGATGAAATCAAAGTTAACGACAAAAGCCTTTCAACGAATAAAGAAAAAAAATTATAAAAAATGGCCTACTTAAATCGGTAAATTTAATAAATTATGATACTGAATTTTATAACTGGTAAATGTCAATTGAGAAATTAGAGGGGGAGAAAGGTTAACACAATTAATAACCACTTATTAATGGGAAAAAGCCTATGGCATAAAAAACCCAGATTTATTGGCACGAATTGAGATTACAATCGAAGAACAGATCATACATTAATTATTTGAATTGTAGTGTGTGATGGTGTGTGTAAGGGGGAGGACCTGATGGTGATGACTCCCAACGCTCACGAGTTTAAGGTCGAGAAACGATAGACGAATGATTTGCGAACCAGCGGGCCCTGCGCGGTCGCACGAGTTAGCGCAAGGCTGGTGAAAGCGGACCAACGCCCGGAAGACGAAATTAGCTACTACTTGCGCTTGCGGTAGCTCAAAGATTATGGTTGTTCTGAGTGACGAATTTGGGTGGGGATCCTGATACCAGAACGAGAAACGGGATTAAACGGGTGAGACGTGGCGTGATAACAGTGGGATGACGATATGAACTGATTATGGTGTAACAGACGTGTGATTGGTGTAATAGACATATGATTGGTTTATGTGGTGGTGTGATTAAATGCAGATGGAGGGAGAGAATTTAACCACAATGATAATGGATGTGCAAATTTGTGTAAAAAAAGGTGCGGACGATGATGAGAGTTCGTGGACATGAGGCGACTAAAGGTAGATTCTACACGAGGATGCGCGAGGAAGAAAGATATGTAATAAGCAAGGGGTCGATGTGACAGACGTAGACGTGCGCGGGGTGAGGAGGACAAGTCCGAATAATTGTGATGATTATGACCTTGAATACGGAAAGGAAAGATGGCACGAGTGAGGTAAAAGAGTTAAGGTGGCGGCCAGGACGAGCAAGAGATCGATGGATGAATAATAATTAAATAATGAGAATAAGAGGTGTAGAGGGACAGTACTAGCACGAGGTGTAATTAATGAGAGATATGATAGTGCAAAGAGCAAGTCATGAAAGAATGAGGTGTAGATCGAGTTAATGAATAAAAGATGAAAATAAAATAGAGCTAAATGAATTGTAATAAAAGACTAAGCGTCTCGATTACGATGTCCTGAGTCCTGGGGCTCGATGACAGCAGCGAAATCTCCTGCTGACGGTGCAAACGGCAAGCGGTAAAAAAAAACACCAAGCATGAAGATGCTTTCAATTTGGCAGGCCAAGCAAGAGAAAGCGTGCAAGCAAGGCGTAACTGCCAAGTCCTGAAGTCCCACTCCTCTCGACCCCGTGCCGATGGGACATGAGCCAATCAGCGACAGGGGCGGGCGCGCGAAAGGCTCCAGGGGAAAATGAGGTGCGTGCGACTCTGAGATGTGGAACTAGACAAGGTTTCGCTCAATTCCGTCCCTTGACGTAACATGTCTGATTTGATTTTCTAAAATTTTTTGCAATTGTATACTACGCACCTACTGAGCGAGGTCAAGAATGTCGCAGATTTTACGTCAGTAATGGTGGTTAACGTTAAATGTACGACATTTCTTTACCTCCGAACGTGGTGCATTTACTACTTATTTGCATATCCTTGCTCGAAATTTCGTGCTTTACTGCATTTCTTGAACAAGTGGTTATGTATTACCGGTGCAGGAAGCACAAATTTTGGCGAGGGTATACAAAGAAATATATATTTTTTGATCAAATAAACGTAACGTTTGGCGTAAGAAATCACGTACTTAATCACGTCAGAAGCTCACGTAAGAAATCACGTGATTTTTTTCAGTAGGGCTGCACTCATAAATTATAATAACGAATTTATATAGAATATACATACCAAATCTGAGCGAACATTGTTATCTTCTGGTGATTCCTCTAACAAATCCGAAACGGACCTTTCCAAAATATTGTTGAAGTTGGTGTTATGCTGTGGAGTAGGTGGTTGTAGAGTCGAATATTGCAATTCAGTACCTCCGAAATTTTCGCAATCATCTATGTCGAAAACATTGCATATTTTTTTCGGTAAGATCGTATTTTTTACTTTTGAATTAAGAGTGGTATTTTCTAAAAACAGACAATACATACTACTTAAGTTTATGCCTCTTGAAGTTCAATTTCACTCAAACAAACTAAGTAAGATGACGTACGGTCTGTGTCCGGGATCTTATGTAAGTTTACCGCAAGAGACATACGCGAATGTAGGTTCACTAAAATACTGTGTAACTTTTTTATAAGCTTATAAGATTTCAAACAGATGCAGTCAAATATTTGGACTGTGTTAATAATTAGTTGTAACTTTTCTTTTAATAATATCTAAGTAGACTCCTAGAGGGCTTAAGTGAGGATGACAAGAGCCAGAGGCTTCCACACCCGTGTCAAAGAGTTCAGGGCATAGGTTTGTCACAGTCAAGCTCACACAGATAATGTATATTACTTTTTATTAATAACCATGATTATGGTATAATTATTGAGGATCTACAAATTGTTGTAGCTACGTATAGCCTTAAACTGAAAAATTAAAATGTCATGCATGGAAAAAAAAATTTTTTTCGAATTTTTTACATTTTTTTTAGATCTAGTGCTGGTAAAATTTTTTCCCCTGACCAATCTCTCTGTATATTAGACGATCGGGTTTAATCATTTGAAAAAAACGAAAAATCAAATTTGAGCCCAATCGGATAAGTACTTTTTTAGATTATCAAGTACATGCTTACGTGCACACATACTACGTAACACACCGTACTAGGCTACCTTGTAGCACTTTTTTTTAGATTCTTAATTTTTTTCACACTAAAATATATATATATATGGTTGCATATTTTATCTAGTGAAAAAATATAAGACACGGCTCGTGTAAAGCAGTCGTACCTAAATATTACTCTTTTAAAAAGGGTACAATTAAGTTTTATTTTTTAAAAAGAGTTAAATATCATTTTACTACTTGGCAAAGAAGACTTTAAAAAAATAACTCTTTTGAATAGATTACAATAAGGTCTTTTTTTTGAAAAAGAGTAAAGATATTAATCGCAATTATTACGTTGAAAAAGGTAACACTCATAAATTAGACCCACATATTTATTACACACCTTTTACTTTGAATAAGATTAAAGTCTTGCAAGACAGTTTAATAACAACACCTATCTCATTTTATATCAAATAGATAAACTATGTCAAATAAAACTGACCTCATCTTAAATTGTTTACATAAATTGAAAATTACTCTTCCCTCCATAAAGCAATAATTCAATAATTAACATGTTACAGAAAGGCAGAAATTTTAAATTTTTCCTCTTCCAAATGTTTCCTTATCACTAATATACCATTGATACTTATTAAACAATTCTACAGATACACTACGTACCTTCTAAACCATCATCCACAGCTATTATTAAATTTTTCATTTTCTGCATTAGTGTTTTGTAATTATTTATTGTATCTTGTTTTGTAACAATCTTTTTCTTTAAATCTTTAATCTTCTGTTCCAATACTTTTATTTTGTTTCCTTTTTCCTGACATTCATTTTTCAAATTGGCCAGTATATTCTGCATACAATGAAGTGACTCTTTCTGGTTGATACTTTTTTTAATGGTTGTTCACGCATTTTCTCTAATTTTAGTTTAATAATAGACATCTTAGCATTATTAGAGCCTTCTTAAATTTTACTTTGCTTACTTGTCTAAAAAAAAAAAACACTTCGTTACATAGTGGCTTTTGAATTAACTTTAATTATTAATGCATACGTCATTATAACTTACATCTGTGGGTGCTGCAATGGAATTATTATCATCGCTGTCTCTGCATTGGAATGAATCTAAATCACTTTTGTTGAACTTTTCGAAGTTTGCACGTTTTTTTACAGTAATGAAATATCACTTTTCGAACCTGGTTGATGTGACATTTTTTAAAGGCTATTTATCAAATAAAAATTTACAAAGAGAGGTAGTTTTACATTGTCACAATAATGTTATCACACTGTACAAAGGAACAAGAAATTTATCGAAGAATACTTACATATAGTAGACAGTAAAACTGGCACAGTCTTTCTTGTAGAAGTATCATTTTCTTTGTCAATTTAATAAAGATGGTAAATTTTTTTCCTGTTAAAATCTTGGGAACGGTTGGGCTTCTGTTCTTTAAACTCTCGAATGTTCGACAATAGCACAAAATGCTGAGTACCGTCAGTTAGTTTTATTCTTGCATGAATTAAATCACCCATTTTTCTAAAAAGGCACGTATGAACAAGCAAGAGAGTTTGTCTGAAACAACACTAAATCAGAAAGAAATTCGGTAAAGCGGTGTGCGGGTGGTGACAGGTTTAATGTAAAAAGATTCAAGGTTACACGTTACATCAAAAGAGACATGCAGTATTAAGTAGGATGGGAGAGACAGAGAAGATACTATAGGTCTGGTCTTCACTACAACGGACGCGCATAAATGTATAACACGAGAGAATAGTAGGTCCATTCAGATCAGTAGTGCTGATATGAAATATCTTAGATATATGGGGTGTGTTCCAGTAACGCTCTCCGATAACTTACCAACAACTTAATTATGTCTTACGATACCTTGCGTCATGTTTCAGTTGTCGGTAAGTTGTCGGAGAGCACTACTGGATTACACGGATGGGTACAGTGAGCAAGTTCCTGTAGGCTTCGTACATATGGTAGTCAGCGCCACTACACGGGGCACGTCCGATTGTCTATCGTTCGTTCGTTCATGCACTCTTATTCGAAAGTACGAGCCCCGTTAGATGGCACAGATGCTAGCGTACACAGCTGTACGAAAGATGCAGCTGTTACTGTAACTGTCATGAAAGTTATAATAATATCCGTACCTTTCGTGCAGCTTTTGGTTCATGTGTTATTGGTACGCTGGCATCAGCGTTATCTAACGGGACTTGTACTTCAGAATAGGGCTGCTCTACGCTAAAAACTTAAAAATTTAGAATTAGAAATAAAACGATGTAACGAGGAATAATAGATAGACATATGCTCTTATTTTCTGTAGCTGACGATAGGTAAAAACAATATTTCGGACAGCGATGTCAAATGGTCCGGAATTCTCGTACAAAATTCCTGGATACCCTGTACAGATTTCCGGGCTATTTGACATAGGCTGGTTCTACATAACACGAACTCTGTTGCGCACTACGGAGCACCTTCCTAGTTACTTTTGTATTAGTAGTAATAAAATACACTAGAAAAAAAATTAGCCGTTGTGCTAGAAAAAGTAGCTACGTTTGTTTATACCCAATTTGTGATAAGATATTAAACGTGTTAACTTTTTCTAGCTCTATGTTTGATTTTTTTTCTCTTTTGTTTTATTACTACTATACAAAAGTAACTTGGGAGGTGCACCAAAATGCGCACCAGAGTGCGTCTTATGTAGAACATGCAATAGCCGATTTTGGAGCTAGCTGCGTTGACTGCAGAGTCGGTACTCTGTATTTTTTTTTTTTTTACACAAGGATCTGAAAAAAAAAATTATTGTCTTAAAGGCATCTTTAAGGCGACAATTGGTTGTCCATACAAGCTTGAATAACTGTAATGCTAAAGGAACGTTTGGAAATATGAATTGTTCAGTGAACCGTACGTTAACAGTGGTTTCATGGAAGCGAACGAACAACCGATGGATTATCGAACGTGCCTTATGACTTTAACACGTAATCCTACGATGCTGGTGGTACCCATTCCAACTACGTAGGCCACCACTCTAACTAATTTCATTTCCTGTAAGAATTAGCATTGGTGGTTGGTGGTTACCACCTCAAGGGGGCAGCACTCCATGGGCACAGGGCCTATTGGAACCCAGCATGAAACAAAAAACGACTAGCGTGATGCCTCAGAACTTCCAAGGCATCACCGGGCACTGACACTTTAGTGCCTAAGCAGGAGTGCTATTGCGGAACTATTTTTTAGTACATTAGTCCCATGCTATAACATAGGCCCACAAATTTACGCAATACGATCTCTGGTAACGGACTCATGATCCAGGACAGGCAGGAAAACCGGAGCGCGACAAGCGCCATCTACGTCTTGCAGTCTTGGTGGTATATGCTTGACGCTCAGGTCATTACACTACACGGGAAAGCTATTCTATACTTTCAGCACCACGCCACACTACAACTTGACGTCAAATTACAACGCATAAGAGATGGGTAACGTTCCGTCATGCTGTGGTATGGCGTGGTGATGAAGTTACGGAATACCCCCCCTCCCCCATGCGCAGCGATGTCAAATATCCTGGATTCAGGGACTCCGGGAATTTAGAACAGGAATTCTGGGACATTTTACATTACTAAAACTGCAGACAGTGTCGTTCTTTACTCATGCGCTTTATTACTATACCTCTATGAAACTGGACTTATCTGGTACAATGATGGGCCCAACGGCGCTGAAGGTTCAAAATTCTAACAGCTTAGTCCGCTCTGACCACTCCAAGCGAATAAACCTACTGTGTCCAAGTCAAGCGTGCCTCCAGATACGTATACTCACAGACTTACAGTCCTCCCGCTTTTTTAAAGAGAGTGGCTTTATGTATTTAGTACACGTGTTTCGGTCAGTACTTGATCAAATCAAATATTTTAGTGAAAAAATTTATTAGCAAACATGGAACGAGATCCTCACAAATATTTTATTAATGCTAATAGTTATAAAAATATTCCACGTACTACCAAGTATACGGCTGATAAAAGGACAAATTCCATAGTCAACGAGGTATTTATTTAAAGTCCTTCAAATGAACAATTAAGGATTAATAGAGATTCTTGTGCATTGAAAAAATTATCTTGTGCATTGAATTGACAACATACAGTATATGCTTTTATAATTTTAACGCAGTAAAGAAATGGATGTGTTCATTGCTTTTTACGATGATATTTAAAGCATTGTTAAAGGATTATGACAATTGTGCGGATGATCCAATACTAGAAGATGAACCTGAGGATGGAGCTACTTTGACTGTACTGTCCAATAACGAATTGGGGTACCTAGAACCTGTATCAAACGTAGTAGCGTCTGATACTGAAAACGTTCATCGACATTTATAAGCTGTTGAAAGTGAGTGTTCTTATTTTAATGCTGTTATTGGATCTAGTGAGATACGAATCATTTAATAGCTTAGTGGCCCTATACAAAATCATAATAATCAAATATTTTATTGTATGTTAAGAAAAATAGTGCATTTTGCTGACTCTTGTTTTCACATAATTGCATTTTATTTTGAAAAATTTTTAAAGTAGCAAATTAGAAAATAATTTTTTAAGCTATGCTATTAATTGATTTAAGGTGGCTTACAAGTTATGGCCCCCCTGTCATCTAATATCTAAAACTTGTTATAATAAATTTATCAGATATGGTTGATAGAATGTTCAGAGTAAAATATAACTATGCTTGGATTGTAACTGTAAAATAGAATATAATATTTTGTTTTAAACGATATTATTTAGGCTCAAGCCTATAACAGCATTATTAAATACTTTTTGCGTAGTATCCAAGTAGAATTGTGAGTAGCAAATTATTGAGTATACATCGCACTTTTAAAAAAAAGTGTTGTATTACAGTAGCATGGTATGAACAGCAATATTAATACTTGGTGTATTTATTTATGGGTGTTGATGCATTAAACGAAATTAAAGGCAACTCCGTCCACGTAAGTGACTTGTAAATAATGAATACTTCAGTTGCACTCATCAATAGAACCCCACAATGTCATTTGTAACAAGTAAGAGCCTAATAATACAAATTCAATACACTCGTACAAATCTCTGTTTCTCTTATAGTCAGTGATTAGTTCAGCATACATGAAAAAATAAAATTTTCTGTAAACTGCTTGCAGTTTGTATTTAAATAAGAAATTAATATCTAATTAAAATAAATCAAAGTTTTGTGGCATTCTCCCAAGTAAATTTCTGCTTCATGAAAGATACTTACTAAGTATTATAAAATACTTATATTTTTGTCCTAAATAAAAGCTACCTATTTGACCAAAGCTAGTAAATGACATATGTTTTCCATAAATTGTAACCTGAACGGTATGTTACTGGAACGAGAATCCACTGCAAACTTTTCCTGTGTATCATCCCTGCATTGGACAAAGCTATGGTGGGGGAAATATATTTAGTATTTTTAGTTGCCTAATGATTTATTGATTATTTGACAGTATGAGTTTAATTTTCTTCATAATCTCAGCGTCCTACTACGATAAAGAATACAAGTTGAACATAATCAAATTATTAGTTTAATAAATAGAAAAATCAATCGTAGAAAGCAAAAATTTTGTAAAAAGTATTTGCTGCCGATGTTACGGACTTGGAAATACAACAAGTAGTATTCTAAAGTGTTTATCAAAGAATAATAATTTTTACAGTACTAAGTGATGCATAAACCGACACGGTGGCGCAGTGGTAGAGTCTCAGTTTCGTGATCAAGCAAGCTTCCCTACTGAAATTTCGCCGGTGATTTCTCAGGTGAGACACTTATCATGCCAAAACCTCGCCTGAGAAATATTTATTTTTTCAAAAAGCTATGAAATGTGACTTCAGTGTTCTGGTGTGTCCCATTGATATTATCATCTGAACAATTATCGAAAAACACACGTTTTGAAGTATTTTTTACGTATTTATAAAAAAATTATCAAACATTTTTCTTATTTAAAAAAAAATTCATCAATCATACTTAAAAACGTGTGTTTTTCGATTATTGTTTTTATGGTAATACCAATGATGCACGCCAGAAAATTAAAAAGTCACATGTAGTAGCTTCTTGAAAAAAAAAAATGTCTCAGGTGAGATTTTAACATGAGAAATATCTTCCCTGAGAACTCACCTGAGAAATTTCAGTAGGGTAAGCAGCGTTAGGTGCGGCGATTACTTGAATTGGTGACCGTTCAAGTCTCACGGTTTTTTCATCGTAGTTCAACTTTCTGGGATCGATCAACTGTTTATCTGCTGGTTAAGCGAAACCAAAAGGAAGTGAGTTTTTCATTGTACTTTCGGTAAGGGCCGAACCTAGTGTCTCCACGCGACGCTAAATAGTAACGCCGCGAGTCCCAGCAGTAAAGGGACTTGCAAAGGCAGTGAAACTAGGATTAGCTTTACCTAGTTTAAACTGATGTTGCAAGAATTAATTGACTAAAGGTAAAGTGAAGTGGCTACCCCTGAAAGAGCTGGCTTGGGAGCAAGCGTCCTCGTTTCAGAATCCTCAGGGGGCAGTCATCAAAAATGGTGGCACGGGTGTGGCAAGCCCGAGTGACCCCGAGCCAGGGGAAATGCGTGTCGTTTTCTCTCAAGAATGGTAATCAAATCTTATGCTTCAATGACTTCAGCTAAGGCGTGAGCGGAAGAATGTCGCTTGAAAGGAGACCCGGGACTTGACTTAACCGTCTGGTCAAGAGGTGAAGGCTCTGTAAACTTCTCAGAAATCTAAGCTGCTCGAATGGTGAGAGATTGAATGACCTGCTGGGAGCCCGGGTCGTTAATTCGAGAAAATAATTCTCAAACCAATATGTACAAATCTAAGAATCCATCCATGGATGCCAAGGTATCTGGACGAAGTAAGGAATAAATGAACATGAAAAGTAAAAGTGAAAGAATAGAAACAGCAAGAGAAAGGCAAAGTGGAGGGAACGTAGGACAAAAGAGAAAAGGAGGGGATCTGTTAAAAGCCCTGAGCCTCAAGGAAACGTCGTCCCTTCCAAGGGACGTAACTTTGGAAACAAAGCGGAGTTGGTAAACAACTTCTTGATGCCTCGTAGAACTTTCCGAACGACATGCGTCACTCGAAGCAGGTCAAGTGAGGAAGAGAGAGGTAACGGACGATTGAAAACGCAAATCTTGAACCAACTGAAAGAACTTTGAATATGCCTGAGCAGATGTGACATGACAAATCCGTCCGAAGCATCTGATCAAAACCTTAAAGCTTGATGCCTATTGAAAGCGATCGATTGTCGTTCCAGACCATGGACGCGCTCCAGAATGCCTGTCCTCAGGAGGTTAAATTTCTGCAACTAAATGTTGACAGATCAAAAAAGGTGACTGGAGAGGTGTACCAGCTGATCTCTGAAAAGAGGTTGGACGTACTCCTCCTCCTGGAACCGGCCAAAAGGAAGTCAGGCAACTTCTGGACGTGCACTGGCCTGGGCACAAATACGATCATGGCCACCGGCTCTGAAGAGCCCTGGACAGCAATTGTTGTCACTAACCAAAATTTTAGCGCTCTATTCATTTCGCAGCTCAATAACCAATGTTGCGTGGTTGCGGAAATCACAGCTCCTGGGCTCTCGTTTTATGTCATCAGTTGCTATTTTAAATACAGTGATGACAGGGAGTCGCACTTCGCCCATTTGGACATGGTGCTTCGAAAACTAAAGGGAAAGCGTGTGATAATGGGTGCTGATACGAATGCTGAATCATCACTCTGGAGCCTAAGAGGCTCCAACAAAAGCGGTGAAGCCTTTGAAAACTTAATAGCAAGCCATGACCTTGTGACCCAGAATAAGATCATGAATACACCAACATATGAGTCAAGGAGACAAAAATCTTGGATTGATGTCACCTTGGTGAGCTTGTTGGTGAACAATAGGATCTTGAACTGGAGAGTGCAGGTACCATGGACAACCGGTGAACACAAATGAATTTCGTTTAGTTTCAAGGCCCATCGAGAAGAAGGAGAGAATCCTTCTGCTGAAACAAGGTTTGACCTGAGGAAAGCAGACTGAGAGAAGTTTGAGAGAGAATCAATAAGACTCTCAGAGGAAAGACTCGATGACTTGAAACTGAACAATGAAAACGAAATAGATATATACACCCAAGAAATGGGAAAAACTATAATTGATGCGTGCAAACATGCTATGTCCAAGAAAGGTCGCCAGAGGAACCGTAGTCCATGGTGGAATGAAGAACTAGCAGAGAAACTAAATAAAGTAAATAGAATGCTCAAACAATATCAAGAAGATGTCTTGGTAAATGAGTACAGAGCACTATGAAAAAATTACAAACAAATGATTTGTAAAGCGAAAACTGAAAACTGGAAAGACTTTGTTAGTAAAGTGGGGAATGAAGACGTCCTTGGCCGCGTCTATAAATACATGGCAAACAAGAAAATTCCACGCACTGCCTTTAGCGCTCTTTGAACTAAAGGCAACTATACAGTGTCAATGAAAGAAGCTGCTAAAACTGTGCTAGCGATTCATGTGCCGGATGACGTCAAATCTGGCGACTCCCTGGAGCTGAGTCGCATGAGAGAGAAAGCGGGGACTCTTCCAGAAACGGAGCATGCTCCTGTTTTCACTGCTCAAGAGCTCAGACTTGCCGCAAAAGGTTTGAAGAACGGTAAGGCACCAGGGGCCGATCGGGTGGAAGTTCAAGTTATTAAACGGGCAACGAGACTCCTCCCAGATGGGCTCCTGAGGTTAATGAACGCCTGCCTGGAAAAGGGTCACTTTCCACGAGAATGAAAGAAGGGTCTGCTCACGGTCCTATTGAAAAGTTTCGACAAACACCTTGCAGACCCTAGTTAATACCGCCTAATAAATCTTCTCTCCGTAAACGGCAAAATCTTGGAAAAGCTCATAGTCAATCGACTGAACAGCGAAATACTGAGCTCCAGGGGTATATCATCTCACCAGTACGGTTTTAGGCCCCAGATATCGACCGAAGACACCATTGTGGAACTGAGACGGATAGTGGATGAGTTGACGTGTCAATACACATTCAGGGTCCTTTTCGATATAAAAAGCGCATTCGATAACGTGCAGTACTCCGTGGTCCTTTCAGCTCTAAAGAAAAGGGGGTGCCATAGGAACATCTACCAGCTTATAAAAAGCTACTTTGAAAACAGGCAAGTTTCCCTCGAGTGGGCGGGCCGGTCTGCCTCTAAAGTCACACCAAAAGGGTGACTGCAGGGCTCAGTGATTGGTCCCAGCTGTTGGAACCTCGCATTTAACCCACAGTTGGTAAGACTGGAGGCCAAACCAGACGTTGAGTTCCTGGCATATGCTGACGACCTCATCACAGTTGTGAGGGGTAACTTTCGAAAAAAAATCCAAATGAAAGGCCAGGAAGTCATCGATGAGGTCATAAAGTAGAGCAAAAGCGTAAAACTTGAAATTTCAGAGAAAAAGACCGAAGGCATACACCTCAAAATCAACGAATTTGGAAACAATGGACCCAAGGTAAAACGAAGGCCTGATAAGCCAAGGAAATCAAGGAAAAGAAAGGCAGCTTCGCTGCTACGGACGCCGATCATCAAGATCAAAGGAAAAAGTCTGAAAGTAAAGAAAACTGTCAGGTACCTGGGAATCATGACTGAGCAGGGTATGAACTTCGGCAATTACTGCAAATACCTCAGAGACAAAGTGACACCGCTTTTCCATAAGCTCAGGAGACTAGCTAACAGCACGTGGGAAATGAAATTTCCTACGTGCATGCGAATACACCAAGCAGTGTTCGCTCCCACGGTCGCTTATGCGGCCACAGCATGGGGGGACAAGTGCACAGTGCATGACATTCGAATGTTGTCAAGCGCGCAGCACACGACTTTGGTAGCAGCTACCCAAGCGTAAAAAACTGTCTCAACAGACGCGCTATGTAAACTGGCGGGCACACTTCCAGTTGATCTTCTTATAGAAATCAGAATTGCCCTGTACAATTTGAGGAAAGGAAAACTAATTTCCTTTGGAAACCTTAGAGAAGTCAGGGTGGAAGAAGTCAGTGAAAAGCAGATAAAGGAAGAAGCCCTGAATGCATGGCAAAAAAGATAGGACAGCGCGAAGAATGGACGAGTAACATACTTGTTCATCGAAAACGTTAAAGATCAACTTGATACGAAGTAGATGGAGTTGAATCACGAAAACGTTCAGGTGCTCACTGGCCATGGAAATTTCAAAGCAAACCTGTACCGGTTTTGCTTAACGGGCAGTGATGCCTGCGTCTGTGGGGAAAAGGATACTTCTGACCACAGGCTTACGAGCTGCTCTAGAATGCATGAAAATTGAAAGCAATTCATGTGAAAGGTAGGACTCGATAAGTGGCCAGAGAACAATGAATATTTCGTGTCAAGTCAAGAAATCTTTTCCGCTTTCTCGGAGCTCTGCAAATCTTTTGTGAAGAATGCGAGCCCTGCGTGAGCGGAGAGAGAAAAGCAATTAAAACGAAACTATTGAAAGACGAGTATGAAAGACCAAGTAAGAATGGGCCTTAGGGATTTGCGCCCCTACTCACTCATAGCAGACGACGTGGCTCTGGGCGGGAGCCGATGGTCAGGCTGCCTCGAGGTGTCCCCGTGGATGCGGTCATCGTCAAAGCTATCTGTGAACGGTTGGATCTAAAATGGCTAATCAAGAGTCGGGGCAGCTGATGACCGTAACAAAAGTGTCTGTCCTGGACTCCAGCTGTATCGTTCATAGAGACTCGATTTATCTTCGGGTCTCCTTGGAGATACAGCTGGTACGAACCAACGGGCATCTAGATTTTTCCGAAGTCAGACCCAAGGCGGATCTTGCGCAGTTGCGGATGGGTAGTCTTTCAGATTTTCTAAGAACCTCTCAAGAGGCCGTAAGCCCCGATTGGTGGCAACTGGCTGGAAAAAGGGAGCAGTGCCAGCCCAATATATTCGGAGAACATTGCTGTGCACTACTTCGTGTGTCGGTAATCCTTCTGTTTATCTGCTGTTACGGACGACGGGAGCAAGTGTGCAGTTCAGCCTTTGTCTTTATAGACGTATAGATACTGGGTCTGAACTTGGGCAATACATCAGGCTGGGCTGTTTGGGGCTAGATTTTCCATACCCACAGGATCTTAAAGAAGGTCCTGGTGAATGTGGAATTATTACCCCTAGGTTAAAAGTTATCTACCCCCTTCTCAATCCCATTCCTCATCCTTCCCAATTCCAACTGCACAGTGCCCAAAGTAGAGCCCTTAAATGGAAGCAGGACGTTTCGCAGTATGATAAAAAAAAAAAAGAAAAAAAAAAGTATGTGCAACTCATACAAATTGTGTTTTTGTAGTTGAGGCGTCTATTATGTAAGCCCAGAAAAATTATTTTGCACTAAACAGTCATAACTCTCAATCAACCCCGCATATACGATAGTTAAGTATCTCAGGCGTGGAGCGCTCATGCCATCTCGCAGATAAAAAATTCTAACAGTGAGGTAGTAAAAGATAGAAACTTATAGAATAACCATGTTAAAAGTGCTGTTTTGTTTTCAAATTTTTTCTAATTATAAAACTTGTGGTTGTTTGTTATTGTTAATTCAGGCATCCAGTAAGTAATAAAGAAATTATATACCATCAAGAAAATATCTCAATAAAGCTAAAAGCATATTTCTAGCGTAAACAGTGCAGTATCCGCTTAGAACAGACCAGTGACCGCTCGTCCTGCGCTCTCGTAGGCTTAAATTGATTCTGTTCGACCAGCTTATTCCATGTCATGGAAGCTTTATAGGAAAACTTTCTCTTTAAAATAATCTCTTTTATTTGTGAATACACAATTTTACTGTTAAAAAAATTTGATGACTCTTACTGCCCCATACTTGGGTAAAAATAAAAAATAAGACAGTCCTTTTCAAATGGTTATGTCATGCCTTAGTAACTTCTATTACCTTACTGTTAAGACGATTTCCCGCGTAATGCCACTGTCAGCGTTACTTACCTAGCGTATAAAGTCTACTTGAAATTAAACATGGATTTTACCAGTAGAACTCCTCATGGAAAATATTCGTCGTTGAATTTTCTTTGAAAAATATGTCTCGTGTAAAAAATTCCTTGTGAATTTTTCTCGTGAACTTGTACGTGGGAGAAAATTTCTCGTATTTAAAAGTTTGTCAGTGCCGATGACGATGTTCAGTTATTGCGGCTCCGAACTTTGATTTTAATATTGTTTTTAATAATCTATTAAGTGTGTAGGTGCGCTGCAGGTGCTAATGACAATGCCTATGTATCGTGCTCTAGGAGTTTTAGTCTACTTTTGCTTTTGGTACATAGCTTAGCCTAGGTACACTGGTGCCAAAAACAATGTCTACGTATCGTGCTCCAGAAGTTTAAAGGCTATTTATGGCAAGGAGGCAGAAAGCAGAAGCAGAGGTAGATGCAAAAGCATAGGCATATGCACAAGAGTAGCGTTGATGGCCAGTACATCTATGAATATAAACTATAAGCTTAGTCAATTTATTAGACAATTAAATACAAGCGCTTTTGTCGTGTGTTTTTAGAATCTGTTTTATCAATCAAGCTTATATTTCCATAGATGTAGATGTACTCATGAACGCTATTTTTCTGCTTACGCCTATGCTTTTGCTTCTGACTATGCTTTTTCTTTCTCACCGTGAGTAGCCCCTTAGTTTGATTTTGCTTTTAACAACAAAACCTTGTTTCTAGTTGCACTAAAGGTGCCAATAACAATGTCTGGATGTCGTGCTACAGAAATTTTAGCGTAACTTTGCTGTTAGTTACAAAACCTAGTGTTCCAACCTCCAGTGCACCTGTTGTAATTTGTTATATATGAGACTCCTAAAGCAAAGATTTTATAACTGGAATGATAAATCAATGAAAATTTTGTACCGTTATGTCGCTGCCCCAAATGATAAAAAAAAAAAGAAAATTCCTAACATGTTCATTCTAAAATAAGGCTACATTTAAGACAACATATACAGTTTATACATTCATGTTTCTGACTAAGAATACTATACGTAACAACCCTACTAATAAATATAAAATGTAATTCCACCTATACTTCCTTTCTCGAAAACTTTGTGGAAAACCATATGGCATTACGAAATTTATCAAATAATAAAACCAATGGCTATTGCTGTTGTATATAATTTTTTATTATATCCCCTGACGACGTTTCTCTCCTCTTTGGGTAGGAGCCTTTTCAAGTCAAAAAGATTATTTTGTTCGGGGCAGTGAGGAAGATATACAATACTTCTATAAATATTGTCTTCGTATTCCACATAAACAAACAAGTATGCTCTTTCAAAAACCTTCATTTAATTTTAATTTATCCTGTTAAAGAAAAAAAAAAAAAATTTACTTAGATTTTTGCTGTTTTAAGGTTATGTTAAACATTAAAAGGTACTGATATTACAGTAACTAACATGTTTAAGTCTCATATCAAACAGTTTTATGCAGACTTAAGAAAGAATTAGGTTGGACATGAAATATTATCAGGTCTAATTAGGTTAGACATGAAATATTATCATACGTTGTTTTAAAAAAATTTCATTTTTTGTATAATTTGGGGTTAGAAAAATAAAAAAAAACTTTCATGAATTCTTTTATCGTATTCTAGATTAACTTTAAAGTATGTTCTAACAAAAAACATTATCTCATTTTAATTTGTTTTTCAGATATGAGATTGTAAGAAATCTCTATTATTAAGAACAATAAGAAATAACTAAAAATTTTACCACTTGCCCTTATCAGGGCCATTATAAATACTTTCGTTTTCTACTTAACCATTAATCTCATCAGTTCATTTAAGGGCCACCTAAGTTTAAAAAACCTTACTAACAAATACATTTTCACTACCATTTCTAGAAATAATTTGTCGACTAAAAGACTATGTAAATCTAGCCATTCTTAAATCATGTCAGTGATTCAGACGTCAAGAGCGGAGTTGTTCGTCGTAAGGCTAGGAACCTTGGTGACCAACAACCTTAGATAACTCTCTTGACTCCAACTATTTAACCAGGAATCACCAACCTGCTCTAAGGTCTGCGTTGGGAAAACGTAACAGCTATGAAGGAAAAATAAACTTGAGCCAACGGGACAGTCTCCAACGGGCAAGCATCACGGACCAATCTCTCTACTTAAGATTACCAAAACAACTGAGTCTGTAATAAAAGAAGGTGCTTTAGAAACCATTGTCTTTGACATTAAAGCAGGAGATGTTGGGAATGAGCTCTATAGATAGCTCCAAAGCTGCAAGCATTGTAGTTCTCCTTCTGATTAGTGTTGTGATACAATAATAGGCCAGGCAAGATCACCCTGAGGTTTAGAGTCAGTCACGTTTGCCGAAGACTTCAGTCAAGAAAGAGTCAACTTAAAAAGCTCGCCGATCTTCTTTAGGGACATCGTGCAATCAACTATCTTGGCAACTAATATTTTGCAACCAAATAAAATTAAAAAAGAATAGGTTGTAGAACTCACAAAAGTCTTATGCATGCCAAAAGTCACAAGAGGATCAATTAGAAAGAGAACTTCAAATGCCTATATTGTAGAAAATTCTTAGTGTTAAGAATATGACGCTAAGCATTAATCAAGATTAAATTGACAGCATCGAAATTGACAAATAAAGTACTTATTAAGTGACAGATAAGCTTATCACAAGAACCTTCACAGTAATGTCTCGAATCTTCCAGATTTTTGAATAGGTAATGTATGTATTTTTATTTTTGTGGCGATAAAATAAATGTAGAGATTAAGCTTCAGGACTTCATTGCTGTGGTAATAAAGTTGTAAGGTAAGGGAAAAAAAGTTTTTTTTAATACGTATTTTTGAGATTTTTAAATCTTGACAGCCTAAAAAAACCGCCCTGTTTATAGATTATACGACAAAAACGGCCTTTTAGTGCCAACGATCGTTTTACGGCACAAGGTATGCACGATACTTTTCAGGATAACTGGTTTTTTTTTTTTTTTACTTTCTATAGCTTTTTACTTGACCACGTTAACTGTATGGATAACAAAAAAATTATGTTCTTATTAAGAAAATTTTTGTGCTGATGTTCTGAGAAGTGTAAGAAATGCATGTAAAATTTTTAACTTAAAACGTTTCACATTACATGTCAACACACTACAGTGTTAAATTTACCGAGTTTCAGGCTAAGGGGGCCGCCAATATATTATATACATAAAAGCTATCCGTTTTAAAAAAAAGTGCTGTATGAACTTTACTAAATTTTTTTTTTCTTATGTTTATTCTACCGGACGTTTTTAAATAAGGTTTTTATAATTTTTTATAAATTAAACTTCAAATGCAATTTACGATCGTATGAGTAATCAATACTTAAAACTCGTCTTAAAGTTGTAAATTGTAAAAATATAAGCGTTCCTGACTCATGGATTTCTCAAGTAATGGCACATTTTTGTTAAGATTGGTCTATATTTTTTTCGCTAAAGATGATCTTCCTATATAAAGTGAACATTAACAAAATCTGTGAATAAAAAAAATATTATGTTTAATTGAGGTGGCTCATACGTTTAGTGCCGTGTCAAGCGTAGGGCCCTAAAAGTCCTGAAAAGTGATACTCCTGATAGTAAGCTTAATATTTTTTAAAGCGATTATGAACTATTGTTTGTGACGTAAGAAATATATTTATGTAGAAAAGTATTCGAAAAAGTATGATTAACATGCGCACATCACGTAAAAGAAATAAAATATTAGTTTCTTGTGTAATGTCTAAATTTTTTTTTTAATTTGAACCGTTGACCTACTGTATCAGCTCAAAGATTAAATTTTCTTACATCTTATGAAAATAAACATTTTCTTCTTTAAGTAGAATTATCATTGAGCAAGAGAAATAGAGTAATACTAAAATTTCCAAGAGAGCTTTCGTTGACGTCAAGATTTTTTAAGTTTCTTTTTTCTAGCACAAAATGGTTGACTTTCTAATTTTAAGAAAACAAGTGAAAGTTCAAATATTAAAGCTTTAATATATGATCGTTATTAAATTACATTCATTATTCATATTTATCCGCCCACTTAAAACAATCCATATGGAAGTCTATTAGGATTACCCATATGGATTTTCCATATGGCGATTTGGAACAAAATCCATATGGAAAATCCACATGGATTTTCCATATGGATTTTCAAAATGGACTATCCATTGTAGACAATCACTGTACATCCAAACTTTTGAACCAAATAAGTAATTAATACCTATTAATATGACTTTTTTATATGGATCTTCCATATCGGCTCTTGATACAGATTTTTTATATCAATTATCTGTGAAATTTTTTTACGAATATAAAAGAAGAATTTTTCGTATAATTAGTTAGCTACCTCATTAAATATTTATTTTTCATATAGATTTTGCACATTAATTTTTCATATGGATTTTTCATACGGATTTTCCAAATGGATTTTTATATGGATTTTTCCAAAGGTAAGGAGGTACTTCGTGAGAACGATCAAAACTTTGGAACCTTAAAGACTTTTATTTAAGATACTTATTTGTAAGGCAAAGACGCGTGTGTGTTCCCGATTAATTGCCCGATCTCTCCAAGTATTCTCTTCGTTCTCTTGGTCTGTGCGAGTCTTCTCTTCGTTCTCTCTGTCTGCCCGAGTATTTCCTTCGTTCTCTCGGTCTGTGCGAGTCTTCTCTTTGTTCTCTCGATTTTAAAGCTTGCCGGGCCTTATGTTACCTCGTTCCCTCCCGTCGGTACCCTCTTGATAAGGTAGCTTCGTGGTCACCAGGGGGAGTTAGTATAATATGCCTAGCATATCGTACGTAACACGTCCGAGGCCGTGACGTCGTTGCCCTCGACGACGCTGGCTTTCCGATGTTGACGGTACTGAGCCTGTGGATTTGTTGCGAGTGTGCGTGTGTGTGTTGAATTGTATTCTGTTGTTTGTGTTGTTAATGAAGTTTAGTATCCTACACTCATTCTTTTATTATTTTAGAGAACCGCTGTTCCCTTTACATTAATATTTTTTCTCCAACAATCATTCAGTCTCCTCTCATCGTGTGCTAAGTGTATAACAATATTGTTTTTGTATGCGCTTTGCCTTTCATTACAATTATATATGAAATTGCCGCAAAGCGTGCTTCTGTTGACGACTACTTCACATTAAGTGTGGTTTTACAATGTGGTTTTTTTTTTTTTTTTTTCATATTTTCAGTTGCACTTATTTATCAAAAAAGAGAGAAAAAGAATTTCGTACAAACTTATCATCAAAAGTAAAAAAAATTTTATTGTCCTACGGACTGTGCCCCTCGGTATAGCCGAGCGACTCCCGGCGCTCATTCTCATTTTTTTATTGTTAAAATGGTATTTGTTGTTATTATACTTATAACATTACTATTATTATTATTATTATTATTATTATTATTATTCTTATCGCTACAACTACCAGTTTTTTTTTTTTTTTTTTTTTTGACTTACAGTGATTTTTTCGACACTATATACTTGAAAAAAAATTCTTTCCTAGTTTTATAGTTTCATCCTTCAGACTGCGCCCTCCGATATAGTCGAGCGACTCCCGGCGCTCATCCCCGAGGCTCACGAATTCTAATTTTGGTCACTGACAATTCTAGTATCCGTCTAGAGGATCGCAGTCACCTTTCTGCTCTGAGTTCTACTGTCGGTGTGGTTTGAATTAATGCCAATTCTCGTGCTTCTTTTTGAACCTTTTGTTTTCCTGTAAACATTTTATAACATATCAGTAGTAGGGCCCCCCCGATGGAGAAGGAGATGGAAGGCACTTATACATAAGAAAAAGAAGCTTCAAGCCGAATTCATTAATCCTGTAATATATTAAGCTGTTAGCTATTAGTTACCAACCCTAATTTCTGTGGTAAATACTTGTCCTAGCACTACTTATACTTCATCAATAGGTATTTATTTAGATGTATTACCGTATGTACCTTACCCTTTCTCTTGTGTTTCCCCTTTATTTGGTTAGCGTTGAGCTGCGAGTGTGGCTCTCTCCTCACATATAAAGTATATAATAATAAACGTTAATCTTCTAATTCTCTTTCTTCACTTTTTTTGTACAATTATTGTAATTTATTTAAGTGTCTTTGTCAATGTGGGTATTTTTCTCCTAGTTAAAAAAATTCTCCATCGTAAATATGTTTCATTACGTTATCTTTTATTTCGCATCGGCTCTACGTGCGCATATAAGTCGCTTATTAAGTAATATAATGCGCTCCATTTTGCCTGAGAAGTCATATAACATATTTAAGAACACTGTAGAGTCAAATAGTTTGACGATTGGTTGCCTTACATTTCACTAGTATATTTTTTTGGTCGAGTCAAGCTTGGAGGTATGAATTAAAAAAAAAATCATTTCCTGGCAGTGAAAATTTGACCCGTATCGTAAATATTTCTAATACTTTTTACCCATACATTTTCTTATATAATGTCTCCCTCATACTCCTCTAATCTGTTTTCTTATGTGGTCAGATTTAGAAAAGGATTTATGAGGGTATTTCTTTGTCAACAACCACTCTTGACGCCGTAGACGTATTTGCTGAGTTTGTTCGCTGCTTTTTCGATATTCTTTTTTTTTTTTTTTTTTCTTACAACAACAAAGCTTTTATTTTCCCTCTCTTATGTCTAGAGAAAGTGTACTTTTTAAGATGTTTGCGTGGCGACTAAATTCTCAAAGCTGAGCTTCAACTGTACTTGCGTCACAGCGTGATTTTTTTTTTTTTTTTTTTTTTGTGCCAGTAGAATCTCCGTGTGTAGTCCTTATGGATGCAATTAAATTTTTTTCTTTCTTGCAAAAGCAGGAGCAGCTCGTGTACACTGCTGCGCAATGTCGTTATGTAAGTGACAGCTTAAGTGATTGCAAGCGTCTTTTATTTTTTTTCAGTTAAGCATGTGGGTTGTAGATTCGTATGCCTTCTCTCCAATATCGATGACCCTGTTTGAATGAGGGTGGCCAAGTAGCGTTGTCCTTCGATGGCCATGTTCTCAGAAACACTGCCGCACATTAGGTGTGGTCGATTATTCCTCTCGATTGTCGAGCGGTGATCTGGGTGCATTTTTTTTAGTCTCCCTTACATGAACGATTAAGTACTGGTCCATGTAGTTTTTGCAAAACTATACTAACTTTGAGGTGGACAGTTTAACGAACGGGCTATTCGTTGATTTAGACATGGTAGTCAATTCTATATCCTGTTACGATTATGTGTGGTGTTTCAGGTGTTGTGGCTATCAGTATATCATGATGGTAGGAGTGGGATTGTTTCTAATAGAGAACGATAGCAGGAAGTAAGAAAAGGAGGTTTAATCTCTCATACTCGACGTGGGCTCGTGGGCCTTTTTCAAGAATAGTTTTATTTTTTCTCAAATTGTTTTATTTATTTTTTTATCGTTTCTCCATGCTCCTCTCTAACTACTAATGATTGCTAAAATTTTTTTTTTTTTTATAAATTTTTTTTTTTTCTTACAATAATGGAGTTAATTGGATAATCGAGAGTAAAATTATTTTAATTTACAAGTATATGTCAGCTTATACGTCTGTTTTTTCCTTTTTATTTGTCTTTACTATGCGTAATTTGTACATTTGGCCTGTGAGTTAATTCTACTTCTATTGAATACGTCTACTCGCTAGAGAGTGCCACACGCGATCCTCATTCGCTTTGCTTTTTTTTCATTCACATTTCATTAAATTAAAATTGATTATTATTATTAATGCTTTGTTCATGCGTGTCTATCTATTATAGTTGTGGTTTTTTTTTTTTGCAAATCTAAGTCTAACGTATGTGAACATCTAGTTTGCGGTGCGTCTGGGGCCGCGAAAAAAGTTTTATCGTAAACCTAATTAATCCCACTCTTTCCCTGAAATATTTTCGTGCCGCGTCCGGGGGCCGCGAAAATTGAAGTGAAGTCAAATGTTAAATTCTGAACTTCCGTGTTCTTCACCCTGTTCGCATTTTCTGGCGGTGCCTTTACCATGCATGCTTTTTTGATCTTATCTTCATGCGATACTCTTATTTCGTTACCTCTCTGTAATTTTACGTTTTTGTTAATATAGTTGATACCTGTAATTACATACGGGCCTTTGTATAGCGAATCATATTTGCCTTTGGATGGCTTTTTCAATATGTACGCCATTTCTCCTTCCATACAAAATTTGGTGTTAAGTTTCCTGTCGTAGTAATATTTGGATCTATACTTGCTTTGTACCTGTTTCAGCGCTGCTATTGTTCGCATTTGTGTGAGGGTATCTGTGATTTGCTCGAAGTATTTGCTATACGTTTGATCTGTTTCTACCCTTTTAAAGCTCGAAGGGATACGTGCTCTCTGTCTGAAGAGTAACTCGTACGAAGTGTACCCCGTGCTCTCATGCTCGGATGTATTATATGCGAGCATGCATAAAGGTATTAATTCATCCCATTTTTCGTTTTTGTCGACGTACGCCTTGAGATACTCGCATAGCACATGGTGCATTTTTTCTATTGCTCCATTACTCTGTGGGTGGAATGCTGTGCTGCCGATTTTATCGATTTTAAACAATCTTGCGAACCCTTCAATTGTTCTGTTCATAAAGTGTGTCCCCCTGTCTGATAATAATATTTCTGGAGCTCCAAAATATTCCATAAAGTAGTTTAAGAGAGCTTTTACCGTCTCTTGCGCCGTTGCTCGCTGTACCGGCGCTAATACTATGTATTTCGTCAGCCAGTCCTGGATTGACAATATATGCGTATTACCATGGTCTGAAGGCTTATTTATTGGTCCATAAAAATCTATTGAAATTTTCTCAAATGGTCTGCTCGGTTTGTCAGTAATAAGCATCGCCTGTTTGGTTTTTACTATTACCAGTTTTTTCGTTTGGCACGATTCGCATCCCGCCACAAATTGCCTAACTTCGGGTCTCATGTTTCTCCAGTAAAAATCGTTTGCTATCCTATTATAAGTTTTGTTGATTCCTCTATGTCCACCCACCGTTGACTCATGGTACTCTTTAATAACTTTGAATCGTTGATCTACCGGTGGCACAACAAGCGTGTTTGTGTACAAAGTAATTATAATATTCATTTCCTTGAAAATTTCTCCTAGCTGCTCGATTAAATATATCCATTGGTTTATGTTTAGAATCGCGAGGTCCCTTATTATTCCAATGTTTTTTAAACTATTACTGTTCACTAATCCCTGGAGTGATTTTAAGCATATCTTGATGTCTGTCCGTAACGCCCTGTCATCGAAGTGTTTTTTCACGTATATGCGTATGACCAATGCTTTCCTTTTTCTAGAAAGCATGGCATTTCCGACCGCCCTCACTTCGTGATTTATCATTATTGGATCAATGTATCCCCGCTTGTAGAGCGCGTCAATTGTCTCTGTATCCGGGACGTTTATCACTACTGTACAGAAGGCTAGATTGTCTAGGTATCTGAAGGGGTGACCTTCTACTTTCTTTACTTTTTGAAATGGAGGGGGGTCTGATCCATCGCCTAGGATCCATGGTGGCTTATCACGCGGTAGTCAAATTCCGCATACCCTATATTTATCTAGTGCGCTGAAGTTCTTGAGATTACTCCCCTCCTTTTGATCGCTTTTGCATTCTTCGACTAGAGCTTGGTTGAGGTCCCTGCTCTCTTCTTCGCTTCCCGAGGCTATTGTCGATGTGCTATCGGAATCAGGTGGTGGTGGAGGGTCGGGTGGTGGTGTATCTCTGTCCTCGTGCACCTTCTCTGTTGCGCTCATTCCCTCTTTTTGTGCGAAATTTTTACTACTCGTCTGTCTTTCTCCTTTTTCTGACTCATCATTGGAGCTCTCCACGTTGCTCATACGTCTTACATTACTATCTCCTGTTTCGTGTCCTTCTTCGCAATTGCCCTGCTCACTGGTGCTGACTCTAGTATCGTTCAAATCTTTCCCGCCAGCTGAGCCCTTTTCACTATTTTCTTCGTGGTCTGTTGTCAGATGGCTGCCTTCATCGTATTCTATCAAAGCCTGATAATGATCATTCTTGAGGCGTATGTGTTTAAATGTTTCCCCTTTTTTACCTTTAAAATGTTGAAAGATTGTTCTTTCTCTTGATGATCGAAAGTGGATGCATATGTTTACTTTATGTATTTGAGAAAATACAAAGGCGCATTCCCCGTCCCCAAACGCGTAGCTTTCCTTTAAGATATTTTTTGTGCCCTCTGGGTCTTTACATCTATTTATCCATTCCGAGCTAAGGAGCGTTTTTCTCAGTCTGTCCTGTGCCATTTCCAATCCATATAAAAGTATGAGGCAATGAAAGAGACAGCTTTCGTCCCGGGGTACGTCGACTAACGTGAGCCTCTTATTCGGCTCTGCGCAAGAATCTTTACATTCACGAGTCTCCCTATCTTCTCCTTCGCTCATTTCGACCGACGTTGCACAATTTTCCCTTAACTCATTTGTTCGTGGCGAATCGTTCCTAATTCTCGTGTTCTTATTTCCTTTTCGGTTTTTACTGTCCATTGAACTTTCTAATTTTTCTACTCGGTCATTTTCATCTTTCCATAGGTCTATTCTTAATCCTTGTTTACCTTCAACCGCTCATTTTTTAACGTCAATTAGGACTTTTGCCCGAAATCCGCCACCAAGGCTGTCTATTAGGTCGTAAAGGTGTGCGTCGTGTCGGATTGCGCCGTTTATACGTTCAGTATTATTATATATGTTGGTGCTGTTGGTGAGAGGGCTATTCATTGTATGATCGTCCCGTACTAGCTCCTCTTCGCTCTCTTTTTCCTTTGGTTTGCTACGTGCTTGGTCGACTCTCTCCATCACTTCGACCTCCTTGCTTTTGAAAACGCCTTTCTCCATGATCTCGGTCTTTTCTGCTGTTTCGTCTATTTCCGTCAGCTTTCGGATATCGCTTGCTTCTTCTTTGTCTCTCTTTTTCTCCGCCACTTCGGCTGCTAGGCTTGCTTGTATCAGCTGCCGACCCCAATCATCAAGTTTTGGACTATGGTTTTCTGAATCATCATTTGTTATTATTGGTGTCCCGCAGTTTGCAATTATAATATCTCCTGACGGACTTTCGTTGTGTTCTGTGATAGAGAATGGTGCTTGCTTCCTCGTAAGTGTGTCTAATTGACGCTTACAAGTTTTCCATTCTTTTGGTCCAATTTCGTTTTTCTCGATTGCTGGTGTGCTTGTAGCAGTAATACCTTTTCGAAAGCCCGATTCATTTTTGATGTAGCCCAATTTTTCGTCTGCTGGCCCTTGTAATATAAATTCCTCTTCTTCTGTCACATCGCGTATTTTCAACTCGTTTTGATTCTGTAGTGCTTGCAGCAGCGGCGAATACCTTTTGCCAGGCTCCTCTAAATCGGAGTCCGCATCGCCGTTTTTTTGACCTTCTGTTCCCATATCTAAATTTTTTTCAATATTATCACCCTGATATCGTTTCTTTTTCTGTATTACGACGTTCGAGTTTTCTGAGTCAGTGCAGTAGATTTTCATTTTCTTTGGATTACCTTGAATTCTTTTCTTAAGAGTTGTCCGTATTTTACATATGCGTGCCAGTGGTCCGCTGCTATCGGCCAGTTCTTCATTCTCTTGTTCGTCCGCTAGCTGATATAGCTCTTGGCGTGGCCGTTCGTGGTTTATTTCTCCTTCTTGTAATATTGGGTTTCGTGATAATGCGTCGGTCAGTCTGTTGTTTGTGCCTGGGTGGTATATGACTTTGAACTCATACCCTCTTAATTCCGCTTTGAGTCTATTGAAACGAATGTCTGGTTTTTTAGATGAATGAAAGTGTTTAAGCGGCTCGTGGTCTGTAACTACCGTAAATTTCCGTCCGTATAGGTATGGCCTAAATTGCTCTTTTGCGAATACAATTGCCAAAAGTTCTTTGTCGTACGTCGGGTAGCGGAGTTCCCTTTGAGACAGTGAGACGCGTACTCACACGGTCTATCTTTTCCAATCTCTCATTGACTCAAAATTGCTACAATCGCGTAATCCAATGGATCCGTTGTACCGATAGAAGGTTTTTCTTAATCCGGGGCGATAAGTACAGGTCCGCTGCACAATGTATCCACAAGAGTTTTAAATGCCTGCTCCTGCTAATCGCCCCATTTGAATTTCGTGCTCGTTTTTAGGAGATTTGATAGGGGTTGGGCAATTTGTGCATAATTCTTGATGAATCGTCTGTAATAGCCTATGAAACCTTAAAATTGTTTTATCTTTTTTGCATTTGTTGGTTGAGGGCAATTTCTAGCTGCCTCAAGTTTCTTTGGGTCAGTCATTATCTGTCCATTGCCAACAATATGACCGAGCACTTTCGCCTCTCTTTTTAAGAATTGACATTTCTTGGGCTCTATCGTGAGGTTGGCGGCTGCGAGCCATTTTAGCAATTTCGTAAATCGTTTCCCATGTTCCTCAAGGTCAGGGGCAAATACCAGTATGTCTTCGAGATAAACTTCTATTTCATGGCCTTTTAATCCTGCTAGTGCTAGTGCGATAGCCCTTAGAAATGTGTTTGGTGAGTCCTTGCACCCCATAGGCATCCTTTTGTATTGGTAGTGCCCGTCTAGGTCCGAAAATGCGGTTTTATGTGCATCATCTTCGTGTATTTTTACCTGAAAAAATCCTGATTTGAGATCCACTACCGTGATATAACGTGTTGATGCTAGATTCTCTAAAATGTCACTCTGAAACGGTAGCGGGTAACATGACCCTACTGTGACTTCGTTTAGTAGTCGAAAGTCTGTGACTACTCTTACTCTTTTTTCATTGTTTGGCCCCGGTTGTTTTGCCACTATCCATGTATTTGAGTTATACGGGGAAGTGGAGGGTTCAATTATTCCTTGTTCAAGCATTTTTTTAATTTCGACTTTCATTTGATCCCATATTGCTGGTGGATATCTGAATCTTTTCGCTACGATGGGTTTATCCGACGTCGTTATAATTCGGTGTTTTATCAGGTGTGTTGCCTTGAGAGGCTCACCGTCGAGGCCAAATACACAAGGGTTTGACTCGATCAGTCTTCTCACATGTTCTATTTCTTCCTTGTCGCAACCAGCTGTGTCTACGAGTTGCAATATTTTGTCTACTCGTTTTTGTTTCTCTAGCTCCCCTTCGTTTTTTGTAAAAATTTTTAATTTTTTCCTCGTCATCTCTTTTTTCTTTATTAAATAATCTTATCATTGCTTTCCCCAAGCTTTCGACGTCGTCCCCTTTGACGTCTTCTGCACGCTTCCAGTAAATTTCCCCATATTCTAACATCTTTTTTTCCGGAACAGGCACGTATTTTATTTCGTTACTTGTATTAATGCACTCTGCGACTATTTTACCATTAACATTCCTGGCTATAAAGTTTCCGATCAATATTCCTTTCTTCATTTCTTGGAGGGGTATCCAGCCATTTTCTGAATTATTTTTGCTTTTTCTTATTCGCGCATAAATTACTTGCCTCGATCTTGCAGGTAATTTAAAACACTCTGGCCTTACCATACGTAAACGACAGTCTCTCGCATAGTGTCCTGGTCTCTGACAATAACTGCAATTTCCTTTTAACTCTCTTCCCTTGTCTCGCGAAGTTTTTCTGTCATTGATTACTGCTAGTAATTTTCGGCATTCCTCGACTAAATGCCCGGTTCAGCGGTCGCAATATATACAGCGTTTTACGTTTGCTGCGGTCCCTTGTGCCCCGTTAGTGATTTCTGTTGTGTTATCATTTTTACTTGCTAGGTTAACTAGTGGCCCTCGCTCGGTTGTTGCCTTATTGTATGCAGGCAGTGCACTTACTGGTAATGCGTGCCGTAGACTGAGGTCACTCTCTATTTTTAATGCCTCTATGATTGCTTCACAGAGATTCCTCAGATTTAAGCTTGTGATTTTGCACCTGTATGTTGGGTGCAACCCATATGTGAATTGTTTGACTGCTTCTGCCTTCATGCCTTCCTTTAGGACCTGCTTTTGAATCGGCAGTAAGCTTGGATTCGAATCGTGCAGCATCGTGAGCCTGTTATATAATCGTTGTACCCTTTCGCCGTAATCTTCTATCGATTCCAGATTTTGCTGTCTGATTAACTTCAATTGTGCCATTAAAGTGTCCGAATTATTAATACTACCATATCTGTTCGAAAGTTCCTGAAGAAATTCCTGGACCGAGCCGAATAAAGCCAATCTAAGCGTGAAATGCTCAGCTGCCTTTCCCTTTAGTCTGCTTGCAATGGTTTCAAGGAATAATAATTTATATTCTGGACCGATCATTTGAGCAGCCATTCTTACCATTCTTTCGAATAGCGGCAGATTGATTGGGTCGCCGTCGAAGAACGGGATGCTATTTGCCATGTGGCTGAGCGTGGGCAGAATGTTTTGTTGTAAATTCTGCGGTCTGCGTGGATGGTTTTGATTACCCATAGCTTGCATATTTTCTGTATATAGACCCATGGTTAGTGCTATATTGTCCCTATCCCTATGTTTATTAAAATAAGTCCAGTATGTGAAATTATTGGTCAACGATGGTTCTGCTGCCATGGACACGAATCCCTTTATTTTTTCAAGTTTTTTGTTCATATCTTTTAATCCGTCCCACAGCTGTTAAGCATGTAAGTCTCTCGTCCCGGAGTTTCTCCTGCCTTGATATTCGTAACGGGGTGAAACGTGAATCGGCCGCTCTTGTTTCTCTGGTATGCTCCATTGTGTTGATAACATATTTGTTTTATTTTTTCGAGTTCCACGTATTTCTTTAGTTTCTCTTAAGCTTCGCTCGATGACTTGTTTGCCAGGAAGAGGGTCCATTTCTTTATTTATACGTTCTGTGTTTGCGTTTGCGTCCCACAATATATCCCTTCGATCCCTTATCGTCGGTGACGGATTTCGGCTGGTCTCAGTGTTTGGCTCATGTGGCACGTTCACTTCCTCTGCTCTTTTTAGATTTGCTTTTATCTTTGAAAATAAACTCATGACTATCGCTTTTGTTTCTTCGTCCAGGGCATCTAGTTTCTCGCACCCCTCGGGTTCCAGCTCCAATTCCAACATTCATTCCGTCATATTTTCCTTTTTTTGTTTACTATTGGGCTCTGGCCTGTACAAGTCTGCCATCATATTATTACTTGGGCGTTTGCTATCACTCTCTGACTCATGGATATTGTCGCGTAGATGAATCATTTTTTATTTTTATTTTTATTTTTTTTTTTTTTTTTTCCTCTTTTATATATGTATTTCTATATGTCGTATCCTACTTTTTGGTTTTGATAAGGTGTATTTATTCTCCTAGCAACGGGGTTGCGTTTAATTACCTGTGTCACAGCTTAACAATAATCGGGTGGAAAGAGTAGTGACAGGCGAGATAAGAAAATAAAAGAGCAGCGTTCGTCTTTTACTAGCTCTTTTTAATTTTGGCCCTTTCTTTGTTTAGTGATAACTAGAAAAAAATATTATTTTGAGAATATCTGTGGTCTGTTTTGTTAATAAGAATCATAATAATGGAATTAGTGGTGTACATGGGTGCCGGTTATTATTATTATATTATTATTTTCAGATATTTCCTATACCTGTGGAAGCCTACTTATAAATTCCCTCTGTTTTATGTTTGATATGCCCAAATTTTCCTAATCTGCTGTTTGTTTAAGTCTGTTGTCTTGCACGATTTTTCTTCGGGTTCTAAGAGTGAAAAAAAAAAACACCAAACACGGGGAGCAGACGTGGTAATAAATATAAATCCAGAAACAAAAATTTTCTACGACCTTATTTTCGCCTAATAAGTGCCTTCCCTCTTTTTCCTGGGGAGTAAGATATGAAATTAATTTTATTATAAATGGACTTACGTTCTTGTTGATATGCACACCAGTAGAAATAAGATTTTGAAAATCATCTCTTTTCAGCGCTCGCCGCTTGTCTCCTTGATCCTTGATCCTGTGATTATCAGCAGTTGGTGTCCTAGTCCTGTTTTTCTGCGGGTTGATGTCACCGTCGCTTGCAGAATATGACTGCTCCTGTCCTTTTTGATCGGCTTCTCAGCTCCTCGATTTTTAATTGTTGTATTCTCACGGCACTGCACTATGTGTGCTTCTCGGCGTGCAAAAAAAAATTTGACTCTTACCAAACCCCACACTTAGCACTAAAACTGTTACGTGGGTAAACCGAAAGGTAAGGAGGTGCTTCATGAGAACGATCAAAACCTTGGAACCTTAAAGACTTTTATTTAAGATACTTATTTGTAAGGCAAAGACGCGTGTGTGTTCCCGATTAATTGCCCGATCTCTCCAAGTGTTCTCTTCGTTTTCTCGGTCTGTGCGAGTCTTCTCTTCGTTCTCTCTGTCTGCCCGAGTATTTTCTTCGTTCTCTCGGTCTGTGCGGATCTTCTCTTTGTTCTCTCGATTTTAAAGCTTGCCGGGCCTTATATTACCTCGTTCCCTTCCCGTCGGTACCCTCTTGATAAAGTAGCTTCGTGGTCACCAGGGGGAGTTAGTATGATATGCCTAGCATATCGTACGTAACAATATTCATTTTGTGTATGAAATTATCATATGCTTTCTAAATACGGCTTCTTTTTCGAACAACTAATGTCTTCATAACATATGCATATTCCATATAAATTTTCCATATGGATTAAGCATATGGATCTTCCACATACATGATTTCTTCTATGTATTTTACATATGGATTTTTCATATGAAATTTTTTATACGGATCTTACGTATGAAATTTTTTATATGGATCTTTCATATGGAATTTTACATTAGCGCTGCAAATGCATGTTGCATATGGATTTCCCATATGGATTATACCATATGGATCTGCCATTTGAATTTTCTACATGTATTTTACCATATGAATTTTTCATTTTAATTTCCACGTGGATTTCGCAGTTCCATGTTAATAATCTGTTTGGATTTTTTTCAGACCCTGCATGTACCTTTTAGGTATGCAATTTTGAACATAAAATATTAACATAGAGTGTTCACATAAATTTTCTCCATGGAATGTTGACGGATTGATAAGAGCAATTTAGGTAATTTTTTGGAATGCTACGTTTTAACTACGCTGTCCGCAGTTTCTTGTAAATACCGTATAATCTTTATAGACGTGAAGTTTTCACACTATACTTAATAGTGAGCATTTTTAAGTTTCTTTAATTTCCTTTTTCTGGGAAAAAAAATGTTTAAGTAGGACAGAATACCATTTTCTTCTCTTTAAACGCTATAAAAGTACACACAAAACTTTAGATTTGCACTTATATTAGTTGGTGCTATTATACGGTTGTAAACTATTTACAATCATAGTGGTATCTTTTGAAAAGTTATGGACTTCATAAACGACGCTCGTATTATTGAAACTATAGAATCATAATTTAATTACGTATGTTATCAATTCTTAATAAAACCAATTATTACACTTTAATACAAAATCATATATTACGCACCAAGGAAAGAAAGTACGGCATTCTTTCCCGGGTGTGAAATTGCCTCCCAAGCCGAAGCAAACACCCGAGAGCTGATGCCGTACTTTCTTCCCGAGGCCCGTAAACAGATTTTTCCTCTTCCTCCGTTGGAAATATGACGTTTTTCCTGATTTGATTGAGAAAAGTGCAACATAACCTTTCGAGTGAGAATCGTATTTACTGTTTATTGGAAAAGTAATTGACTGTCTTTCGCGTGGTAATATACTCCCAAGCCGAAGGCGAAGGCGGAAACAACGTGGAAGACGGTCAAATACCTTTCTACAAACAGCAAATGTAATTTTTTACCAAGGAGAGAATGTGGCACTGTGCTCCCTGAAAACAGGGAACAAATTTCTAATGTAACAATAGTTTTGCATGTAATAGTAAATTTTCTCCCGTGGTGTGTATACGATTTTTTATCAATTCTGCGCCGGGAGAAGCAATTTTTGTTCCGTGTAGTGGGACGAAAGTGCTTCCTTTCGGTGCAGTATGATGAAAATTAATTTAAATATTTTTAAATATACGGCATGCACGCGTAAATGCTACGTGCATGGTATAGTCTACGCCACTAAGATTTTAACACATTTTAACACGTGGTCTTATCGCGGTAATAACTCGGTTGATGGTAATGACCGGTACAACTCATTTTGCCTCCTACTGTATTTGCAGTTTAACGATAGCTTCTTTGTGCTGCATACTTTTGTGGTTTTGTAATCAGCCAATGCATGCGTTGGCTCAAACTTGGTACCTATGGGTCTAAAAGATTACACTTAGCCTACTGCGCTATCGAGTTACTTGGGCACGATTGTTGAGATTTTACATATCTTTAGAAGCAACCCCTGAAGCTCAAGTTAATTAAAAGTAAAGTCTTGTTCTCCCAAAAATAGGGTTTAGTATCGTATTTACGTTAATTTAAGGTATCGTGAATATGAACTCTAGCATTTCTGGGACTCTGGAGCTCACGCCGAACGAATACGCTGCACTCTTGTAATTATCCCGCACTCTCGTATTTGTAATTTGTTTCTTTGAAAAAAAAGACACTTTATTTTGTCATAACCTCTCGATAAAAAGAAAAAAAATGTTAAAAAAAATTTAAGGAAGTGCATTCAATCTTGATGGCTTCTATTTTTGTAAAAAAAAAATTCTGTCGTCAGACGCTTTTTTATCATGTTTCAGCTGCCTTGCTTCGTAATTATAAATTATAATAAAAAAATAACTCTTCACTTGGAGAGCAGAAAGTCTCACTTGCAATCTCGTTTGTTTTTCCTACGCATGTAAAGAAAAACTTAATATGGATAAGTTTATTGTTCAAGAATGAATAGTCAAACAAGTGAATTTACTGAAGGCCTGGGCTGGCTTGTAACATATTAAATGAGTACTAAAATAAATAACATTTTTTATGGGAAATAAAAAGTTCGTTCATGTTAATGTTAAAAGGTCATCCATTCATTTATTTATAATTTGAGGAGAAGTCATAAAATTATTATGTTACTGAGTGCTTGGTTACATTTTTATCTGTGATTATTGAACATACTAAAACAAAAGAGCACTACTTAGCATTGATGCTCAATTGCCTCTTATTCATGACTCATAACATGGAGAAAAAACAATTAAGTCACTTACTGCTGATGCTTGTTCGCTGAAAACGGTGAAACAACTTTGCAGTGATACTCCCCCGCTGCCTTATCATCAATTGATTAAATGAAATCACTAATTATAAGAGCTATTTACCAGTAACAATTGACCAACTGCTTTTTAATGATAAGTAAAATAATTGTTCTTTTATTAAAATAGTTACCATTGAGTCTCCATTACTTGCTTGTTAATAATTTATGATTTTGTGATAAAAAACTACTTGAATACTTAACTACAATGCTCAATTATTTACATATTATTAATGTATTAATTAGTTACAAAAGAACACGAATGCCTGTTTACCATGCTATCCAAAGTGTGCTTAGTTATTATAAGTAACAGGTCAATTACTTACTACTTGTATTTTTGTACCGTCTTGTTAAATAGTTTATCCAGTTACTATTAAAAATAAGAACTTAGCACCTATTTGAAAAAAAAAAACTGCACGCTCACTACCTTACAATCAATTTACTATCGACCGCAGTCATAGCCTTGTTTTGTTTTAAAAAGCCCGCTATTTTTTTTCCCTAAGCAGGTGAAATACCTGCTGTATCAACCTTTACTGTGGTATGATAAACATTACTCTCCCACTAAAAATAAGTCTTACCTATTTCGCCTGCTTCTACTACTTGCCTCTCTTCTCTTCCCACTAAGTAAAACCACGCCCCGACATCGCATAGCTCTCGTTGATTGGTCGATTACGCCAACCGTTTATTCGTCATATTGTTTAAACAACGCATCCAATTGGAAAGGTTCAATCATCTTTTTTGTTCATCTCAACAAGCTTAATCGCACTATACTATTTTCTGGGATTCATTTCGATACACCCTGTATACCTTCCTGCTCAGAATCTTCATGTCAGAAAAGGGCATGAAACTTTTCGTCCAACTCATAACGATATTTTCGAATAATGCATTTTAATTTTAATTTATTATAATTATCAAATAAATTTATCATATATAATTTGTAGCCATGACTTATTTTTTTTTTTCAATTAATTCAATTTTACTTTTTTTAAACTAGTTTTTGTGTACGTTTCCGAAATCTTATAATTTAAAATTAATCGATGTTATTTCGATATAGCTAACTTATGTTTTATGTTTGATCGGAAACTCAAAAAAAAAAACATAATTAAGTTTGTTAGTACATTGTGTAATATGTCTTGGAAAAACGTCATAAGTCCTTAATTTAATTAAAAATTTGCACTTTACTCCATCACTCTTTAATTTCTTTAAAACACAACTAAGCTTCTAATAACTAAAACTTACATTTCTACTGAAGCATGCACGTATGGAATCAAGCACCCTTTGAAGCCATTTAAAATTTTGCAAACGTGTATCTTTGATTTTGAATTCAACTTTTTTTCATTTTAACAACAAATTTTATAAACAAGTTTTTGCTCTTCAATGGGCAGTCTCTGCAGTCCAGAACTCTGTAATCTTGTTGTGCGTTTGCTTGAAATTTCATGCTTTAAAAATTTATGTTTTAATGTTCGACTGTGTGTGGGGTATGTGAATGATATTTCCATATGTGTGCCTACTAAATAAATTAACTGTACTAAAAACATTTTCAATAGCTATTGTCCGGAACTACAATTGATCGTTGAGACATACAACAACAACAGCATTAGTTTCTCAGATTTAAAAATATCATTTAACAAAATAACACCATAATAACAAATTGGTACCAAAAACTCATACAGTCAGGCCGATACTTGAATTTTCTCTCTCACCATCTAATACAACTAAATTAGCTATTATTTACACATAAGTAGGCTTTTTCTTTTAATTAGCAGACGCTTCATTTTATAACTATTATTTAAAATCAACTATAGAAATTGTTACTATGTAACAACTATCATCAAAAACTTATTGATAAATTTGTAAACAAAAGAATAAATACCTTTAAAAACATGAACATAGTTGACAATTGCAATAAATACAATTATAATTATAAAGTAATTATTATTACTGTATATTCCCCACTTGCTCGGTCCTATTGAATGTTTTTGTAAGAATCTTAACATTAGTCTTGCATACAGCTTGAACAATAAATTGAATTTGATCTTTTCACTTGTAAAACATGTAACTAAGCCACTTGATAAAAATTGTTTTGCTTACTACGTACCATGTGCCAATTGCAGCTCCTATGATGTTGGTCAAACATCAAGAGCCTTAAAATGAAGAATGGCAGAACATAAAAAACAAATAGAGAAAAAACAGATACATCTGTACTATCACAATATAGCATTTAATTTACACATAATTTTAATTGTAATAAAATAAAAATTTAAGACACAGAACAAAATTACAAAAAGTGTTTTTATTTGGAAATGTTAAACATACATTATTTCAATAAAAATATTAATTGACAACAAGATGCAGAAAAATTGTTATAAGTCTCTAAATAAGTCAATTTAGAAAGGAGACTAACTTGATGTACATGTTTTCAGGGCCCCTTTTATTTATAGTATTGGGAAAATATGCTCTGTTTACGTGTATCTCACAAGAAGTTGCTTGTGATTCTTATTTAATTGTATTGTGTGCGTATATTGCGTCAATTGTTTATGTGCAGGGTATAAAAGCAACAAAACTTGAAACTCTGACTACATTACGATTTTCCATTCCTTTTGTAAAAGTCAGATGTATATTATACACTTTACTTATTTTGCATTTATTGTATTTACCAAAATTTGTATTGTAAAGAGTTTTTTTTTATTTCTCATAGATTTTTGTACCTGATGAGGGCTGGGACATTGTCCAAACGACTGAAACGTTGTTTTGTTTTTTAATAAGTACAAGATTACTATTGAAGTACCAACATTGGACGGTTTTTCAATAACCTTTGGAAAAATTACAGCTCAAAGTTTCGATATTTTAGTAATACATTACCTATATTATTTAGGCTATGATTCACATTTATCTTTTGAGAAGTGGGCCATAGGCAGTGGGAATTTCCTCGCTATTGCGCACCCATGCATAAGTAATTAATTTACTAAGGAACTTAGTTTCGACCATTTACACAATTTGTAGTTTTATCAATACGTTCCTAAGCAAAACTTTCATAATTTATTAAAGTTTAAAGGTTTCTCGCATTTAAAAGCAGTTATTATGGTTGGGAGATTTTATACGAGGATGCTATCTATCCCCATAGATTAAGCGAAAATTCTTGCATCTTAAAAACACGTCCAAGCGACATTTGTTGTTTTATGACTTTGGATTATTTGAATTATTCGTATATGCAAAGCTTCATATACCTTTTTATTGGACGATGCTTTCTTGCTTTTCAACAGATTCTACTTTTTAACATTAAAAAAAACCATATTACTTTTATTACTCAATGCATAATTGTGCTGAATTGTTAAGGTAGAAGTAGAGTTAAAAAGTTTTTAATTAAAATCTTACTCGATTCATAAATTACGAAAATGACTAGAATCTTTTCATATTAAGGGGTACTGTATTTTAGTCTATTAGGTAGTACGGTTTTTATGCTTGACTTCTTTTGATATTTAGTTTTACAGCTCAAAAATATGATAATTGGTTTTAAAATCTTTTAATTATTTTTTACTGATCAGATATTAATTTAAATTTAAAGTTTTGTTAGTAGTTTCTCTTTATCATCAGTAACTATTGTCATTGGTGAATAAGTAAAATTTTATTGATTTAATTAAGAAAGTATATAGATTATCACACAACTACCTTAGAATATATAGCAGTTCACATTATATTTAACCTTTAACGTTTGATGTTACATCCCATTTTTTAACTAGAATTCTATGCAAGTTTTATGCAAAACTTAAAACACTTTATTTTACAGTGAAGCAAATCCATATAAAAGGTTTTTTTCCTTTGGAGTGCAATTATTCTTCATGTCACTAAATTCACGAGTTGTCATATAGTACGTTAAACAACATTGACTGGAGCTATTACTAACTATGACATGTAGGGCTTTGACGTCAAACATTGTTTGATCAACGTTGAGTATCTCATTAACCAGCTTATCATTAGATATTCTGAATGTATGTTTTGAAAGACTGAGTATCTGATCCTAAATACTCTCAATTTTTCGATTGATACGAGTAGATGTAGAATCTTCTGCCTTAAACAATATTCTTATAAGTCTACGAAATCGTGTGCTTGCAAGAGTTGGATTAATCCAAATTTTTCTGCTGTCAGTTGAACTTTCTAACTTTATAATTGTGTAATGAGAAACAAATTACGACTGATAAGGATCATAACTAATATTGTCTTGATTCTTATAATGTTGCTGTAGGTTTACTAATAATTCTGTTGTCAAAAAAGATTAATTTGTTATATGTTCATCTAATAAACGGTAATGCCTCTTAAAAAAAAAGAATTTAATAAAAATATTAGGCAAGCACAAAATGTAAATATATTTTCTTACAAGAGCTCAACAAGTGATTAAAATTTGTTTAAAAAGTAGTATTTCAAATTTTGTTAACATATAACGGAAAAACTGTGAATTTTTCAAAAATAATAAAAAAAATTTGTTCAGCTTATAATCAAATATTTTTAAAGTTTTTCTAGATTCTTTAGCTACAGAAGTCTGTCTCTTTCGCGTCTCAAAGATAAGGAGCTTAGGGTGTTTGGTCTGAATTACACTGTATCTGCAGATTTGGTCCATCTTTTTCTTTGTTAAAGCGAACGTTATATCCTCTGATTCAAAAGAGTAGATGACTTCCCTTCGTGGATTTGTAGGATCTTTGGTACGATCAGCTAGTCCTTCGAAGAGGACGTCGTATATCTCAAAGTTGCAGTTAGTTTGAAGAAGAACGTTTCAGTAGGTACTACTCTCGTCCTGATCTGCACATTAGCCCGTATTTCAGAAGCAGCCTGTACCAAAATTCAATATAATTCTGTCTTTAAACAAGTGGACTCCAGCATAATACCCCTGGACCTTGACTTAAAGTGTGCCTTCTAACACAACTTGTCCTTCAATAACTTGATCACTACAGACCAATCCAAGTTGTACATAGTCTAGCTCTTGGTTATACTGACCTTGCTTATATGTTTTTTAATAAGTTTTATCTTAAGCATTTTATATAGCATCTTTAATCCGTTTTTAATTATTAGCTGTGATTCCGCTTTCTCTTCCATGAGGCAAAGCGTAATTTGATACCTTTTGTTAGTCATTTTTCTTATGTTGATGCTTCCTAACTCTGTGAAACTAAGTGCGGCTATTTTATTAGTTTTAATGAGACTGCAAACACCTTCGTCGAGAGGCTTACCAGCTGTGTCTGAGAAGTACACCACATTATTATGTGAAAATTCCAACAGTTCTTTTGTTTTGACGAAACAGCAAGGTTATAAGCTAATGCCTAGTTCCTGATTGATGTCAGTGTTCCTGCTCTGCAACGATATTTCATTGCTGTTGAGTGAGGGATCATTAACTCCATTTTCTGACTGAGTTTCATCGCTAGATGAAGGATCACTTAAGTCAGGCTGTGAAGGGGGTGGCGCCTTTTTGGGGCACCCTCGTTTTTTCTTCACCTTACCTTGCTCTTTTGTTTGTTAACCTGAGGACCTTATTTGATTGCTAGTGGATTTTTCAGTGATAGTTATTTTCTTAGGGCGCCCTCGCTTTTTAGGGATTCGTCTGCAGGCCTCTTCCTTATCAGGTGGTATTATTGATTAATCAGGGTCATCGACTATCAAGAGACTACTAATATCATTTTGTTGAGTGACTTTTCACCTAGTTACAACATGAACTTGAGTGAGGGGCACTGGGTTCTTTGATAACGCGTCTGCGGGTGCGTTTAACCTACCAGGGTGATGAATGATTTCATAGTCATACTCAGAGAGTTTGAACCTCCACTTTTGCACTCTTCTGTTAAGATCCGTGGTTTGAAACCACACTGAGAATTGATGATCTGTTACCATTCTGAATCTGCGGCAATAAACATAGAGATAAAAAGTATGCACTGAATAAAATACCACAAGAGCTTCTTTTTCATAGGTGTCATATCAGAGTTCCAGCCCTCGTAAAACATGTGGAGTGTAGGGCATTGATCGACCGCTGCCAAGTTTGGAAAAAAATACCACGTATAACATAACCAGACGCATTACATGTTATTATAAATGGCTGATTTAAGTCTGGAAATTGCAAAAGGGGGGCAGTGCACAAAGCGTCATTGAGTCTTTGGAAAGCGTTTTATTCTTCGTCATTCCAATAGAAGCTTTAGTTGCTTTGAAGAAGTTCACTTAATGGCTTAGATTTTCTCGCAAAATCTTGAATAAAGCATCTGTAAAAACCAGCAAACCCTCAAAATTTTTAAACTTTCTTAAAATTTTTTAGGGTAGGGTATAATTTTACTGCTTCTATTTTTTTTGGGTAAGGGTTTAATCCAGTCTCCACGTCATCGGGCGTAGCATCGTTTAACATTGTTTCACCGTCAGTGGGTGGTCGTATCTCTTCGTATCTTATACTAAGGGGAACTCTATCACCTTGTAAGGTCAAAAATGTATTGCTAAAGTTAATCCTAACTTTATTGAGAGTAAAGAGCTACACGCCTGAGACTCGTTCAAAGGGTAGTTTTGGATCGTTTGGAATAACTTGAAATGCGGTCTCTAGAGCTCCTAGGCTAATGACTATGCTTCCGAGCGTTTCCATTTATTTAGCTCCAATGCCCCTTATTACTCTCTTATCGTTCGTGTTTACGTGGTAACTTTCCAGGGCTTGGCTATTCTTAATCATACTAACTTTTGAGCCAGTATCTATCAGAAGCTGTCTGGTTGGCTTGTATATATTAAAGTACAGAAAGTTTTATAGCGACTCATTTATGTTTGAGCAATAACTTTCGCATCTAGATTTTGCTTAAATTTCGTGACTCGACTAGGAAACTTTAATAATTGGCGCTCGAAGCTAATTTTGCACTTCGTGTCCAAAAAAAAAACGTATTTCGAGTATACCATCGAAGGGGATGTTAAATAGTTTTTTTAGAACACGAAAAGTAACCACGAAGTTGAGCACTCTTAGTGTTATTGTCCTGGTGGATGAGGTCGTGTCGCAACCTATGCCGTGAAATTTCATTATTTTATTTGTATTGATACAGACATTAGCTGAGACGCTCTCACGTTTTATCAAATTTTCATGAGAGCCCGAATTAATTATTCAACTTATAGACTTGGTGCCTGACAGAGAATCTGGTGGTAGGGCGCATATTTCGGCTTAGGGCTTAACTTGAGAGAATTAATTCTTGCAGAATTCAATTCGTATATGCCAAGTGCAATAATGCTTCGAGGGCGCTCAGAGCCACTCTCATAACCTAAGTGCCAGAGAGTTTTTTCTGTTTTGTGCGTTCATTATATTATCGTTATCTGCATTCCAATATAGTGTGCCCACGGCGGAAGCAGTAGGCGCAGGTTTAACAGTATGCTTCAAGGTGTCCTTTGTTGTGGTATTGTGTACATTATGGTCGGGCGTTGGATGACAGCGGTTGCTATCTGCAGTTGATAATCACGTGCCTTACTAGGTTACATAAATGGCAAACTAGGTTACAAACTGCATTTGGCAGTTACTCGTAGTATGGCCCTATCCTTGGCAAATAGAGCAAGCTATCTGATTTTCACTTGTTTTAGCGCATCTTAAGGCGGCGCGACCTACGGTATTGCATAACTGACATGTTACTGGCAGCGCATCAACTTTTACAACATTTCTTTGTCCCAAGTATTTGAAGCACTTAAAGGCTATGTGGCCTCGTTTTCCGCATACTTGACAAGTGATAGGGGCTTCCTTTGGCCGCTGTTCGGAAAGGTTGGGGGTATTTTTACTGTTGAGAGTTGTAGGGGATGGTTTGCACTCATCTGCGGTGTGACCAACCTGCTTACATAACTGGCAAATGGTTTGAGATTCGCAATCAAAATTAATATGATCATTAGATTGTCATAATCAATAGTATGGGGCGTAGTGACGTTTTTCTGATTGTAAATTTACAGTATTTGCTGTTGCAAATCACATATTGTGTTGGCATAGTTAAGCACTGTTTCTCCGGGTTTTTGGAACTCATTACCCATCTCACCAAGGAGTTGATGTATTGTTTTGGTGGGAGCGCAAATGGCCTAGATATGGTTTTTTAATTCTTCGATGTTTTCGAAGATTACTCTCCTTACGGCAATTCGTGCTTCTTCTGTTCATTTACATCTAATTAGTTTCGTAAGATTGGCTTCATCAGCCACATTTACCATGTTATTTACATTGTTGCAGCTTTTTAAAAACATACTTAACGGAATGTTGTTGCCGCTAAACTGTGGGACTACCATAAGGGCGTCTTCTAAAGCGATTGCTTGCGCCATTGTTACTGGCTCGTTTACAGACGGGTTGCGCCAAAGTAAATTTTTTGGACCGTCTTGATTCAGATTGCTGGCACTTGGGATTGGGGGCCTAGGTTGGTGTGGTTTGATTAGGTCTTCCTGCCAATTTGTGCTTTCTCGAGCGCTATTTATTGTATTCTCAGTACCAGCTGCAGACGTATCTTCGGGTTTGGCGAGATTGTTCAAGGGTGGCTTGTTGTCAGAAGGGCGGTCCACTAAATTCGCTGGTTTGTTGGTTTTCTTAAGTTTTTATTGGTGTTCATGGAAAATTTTTGTCAAGATAAAAAAGGGTTGAGTACTTCTAATTATGCGTGGGGCGTCCTTGGACCTTTTAAGGCTGCATGCCACGTCAACTTCCTCTCTTAACTCGCTGTTACACTGGGCCTGTTGGCGAATAATGTGCCTATCCCTAATAGGCTGGATAGAATTTAATACCTTATTACGCAAACTCAAGTTCACAAACAGTAAGGTTAACTCATTTACGTTTACATTATATTTAATGCAGAGTAACTCGATCACTGCGTGCAAGGTAGCGATGTTGGTTCGAAGGTTGTGTGCTCGGTCTTATTGAATATAAATTATTTATAAACTGTCTTATACATATACATTCATGCATTTGTTTTTTTCATATTTTTTTTTAAAGTTATTATTATTATTTTTTTTTTTTAAATTGGACTAAGTTCGAAGAGGTGATTAAACTGTGGGTGTTTGAAGTGGGGAAAAAATAAAAGGGTTCTATGGATTAAATGAGTTAATTTATTTGATTTTCGATTATTATTATTGTTTTATTTCTAAGTTCATTTTTGGTTCGAAAGGTGAGCACTGAATTAAACAGGGTCTTGACATGCCCCAACTTCTGTGCTCAAGGTGCCTCATTCAGTTGCTGGCCCGTATACCATTTTCCTGGTGTGATCAGTAAGTTGGGTGCAGTCCGGAATGACGAGAGGAGACCCTGCCGTCTCAAAGAGGCAAAGTAAGGCAGTCCTTTTACTTTTTAAGGTCTTCAGTTCAAGTCCGATACTTTACTATTTTACAGTTATGGCATGAGCGTCAGGGTCGTACGAGGCACGGGTGGAGACAGCAGTAGAGGTGTGCTTTGTCGGTTTTACCATTATCTGGGTGGGTAGTAAAATATCACCAATGACGCGAGGTCTTATTGGAAAGTCTCTGGCAGCTGTTGATACTGGTTTGGCTCTGCGGTGAGATGGAGGTACCTGCTCTGGTGCTGTGCTCCAGTTAAACTTTTTTCCTCATATTGGCAAGTAATCCTCTATTAACTTGCGGCGGTAATTCCGGTTGTCTCGTTTTGCCCTACGCTCCTTGTTTACCGCATTTCACCAAATTTTGCGGTAGTATTTCTCCAGCTTCCTTCTGCTGATTTCCAGTGTAGCTTCAGAGATCCGCTTGTGCGCAACCTCTCTCAGACTACCAAAATTCAATGGATGGGAGGAATTAAAATAACGGTTTAAAATTTTATTTTAAAGCTACTAGGCACAGAAGAGAATAAAATCGTTGGTCACTTTGTTTAGTTCCTTTGAATAGAGGCCACAAGTTCCCTGAGGGCAGGGTCATGGTGCTCTACCAGGGGTTTTTGACAACTGGTAAGCTCATTGACAAGGGTGACAGCTTTGTCTGGGATAACTACAGCGGGTGGTTCTGGGTCGCCTGTAATATCTATTATCAGAGGTTTGTTGGTGACTACCACTACCCTTTTTGCGGGTCGGACCACCTGGATAGGTCGTTCAAGGCTGCTTGGACAGTTTCACCTATTCCAAATAGCCTCTGATTTCTTGCGTTCTTACACCCTTCCAGCTCAATACCCTGCCACTGGGACGAAAAATTTGTGTCATATGATTCCTTGTACTGAAAATAAAAAAATAATAAATTGAATTGTAAAGAGCCGCTAGACTCGGTAGCTAATCACTCAGTAACTCTCAACAAAATAATTCGATTCAGGGGCACTGTAAGGTTCTCTGACGCACGTATTTTGTTAAAGTGGCCTGAATACGGTTCTTTGTATCGAGAACGGAACAAAAAAATAAAAATGTAGAAACATGAAAGGAAAAAATACTATCCCGATACACGTGAAACACAAAAAGACCAGTGAAATCGCTCCACAGCCTCGAAAATTTTATGTTACGTCGGCGCGACATACTATTGGAGTTTAAGCTTTTGCTTAATAACTTGGGACACACGTTGGGCACGTATATAGAACTCGGAGCTAAGGGGGTAGTTCTAATTAATGACACGGTATTTGCAAAGGGGGCTACGACTGTTTCACCTGACTACAACCAACTGCTCTGCAATATTCCGATGCACTTGCTCACGGCTCGTCTAAGGTTGGTCGATATAACCCGGAGCGGCATACCAAAGGGTATTTCATCTGGGATCAAGATGCTACATTACGGATAAAGGTATCGTTTCGAGAGGTTACGTGGAAGTAAATGGTAATTTGACTCGTGACCTACCTCAGATGTACTAATACCGTCGCGAGTACTGGTTTTTACGTTAACCCGATTAATTGTTGCTATGATGGTACCACTACTGTGGCAGATAATGGTATGCTCGTAAAACAAACTCTGTGACTCCCAGTGATTCATGGGTACCCATACCGTGGCGGATAATGGTGTGCACGTAATAGAAACTTAGTAATTTCTGATGATCTACCGATATCAATACCGTGGCGGATAATGGTGTGCACGTTTGTTTAGTTATGGACCCGGCCAAAAAAAAGTAAAAATGGGAAAAAGGAAGTAAGACAAATTTGTGATATGAGCTTTAATGCTTACTTTTATTTAAGTATAAAACAGGACTACACGGTAACCAGTGTGAAACGAGGTTGGTGATGTATTAAAAATATTTCGCGTTCGTGGAAGACTGACTCCAGGCCTTTTTAAAAGAAGTAGCGGACCTCAGTCACGCGCTGGTTTGATAATAACGCTGGAAAGCTTGCCGGGGAAGAATCTTGCAAAAATAACAATAGCCAAAAATCCAATTCGCTAGAACTGCTCTAGTTTAGCCCCTAAGAAGTTTAAACTTTACACATCCAGTTCACTCTCCTCTTTGCGCTAAGAAAAAAGAAGGTGGTTCACTTACTCATGACCTTCCTTTTTCTTTTTACATACAAATTTGACAGGATATACATATGATTTATTATTAATATTAGAACAGAATATTATTGATATTTACTAATACTAAACACCAATCGTTTATTTAACTAAACTCGTTTCAAAAAGAGCGGTGTACATCGCTTACTAGTTTAATTCATGCTGGGGTGAACAAGTGATCAGTGTGTTACGATTTATCAATAAATACTACTACTTCAACGCCAAAACGGTGGACTCTGCCGTAATTACTCATACTCATAGTATTAGTGGTGGTCATTATAATAATAATAGAAATAATAATAATAAATAATTATAATGATAATAATAATGATAATAATGATAATGATAATAATAATAATTATAATAATAATAACAATAATAATATTGATAATAATAATAATTGTAGTAATACTAATAAGAATAGCAGTTGTTAAAATAGTAGTGCTTTGACTGTTGCAAGTTAACATACTTAGGTTTACCGGTAGTTTTAAATGTTTATAATGTTGCAAAAATAATACGGAATTTCAGTAGAATTTTAGTCAAGATGTTTTTCTGCCGCTAGTCGTTAGAGGGAAAGTCGTCTTCTGGTACCCTAGACAATCAGAAACTCCGTTACTTATTAGAAGCAGGTGTACAGACTCTCTCTCTCTCTCTCTCTCTACATCTACAAGTCAAAAAAAACGGGAAGGGTTAACTTTCCGTTTTCCTTTACATTAAAAAAAAAAAGTGTTAGTAATTAGATAGATAACAAATTATACTTTTGCACAATGTTTATAAAATTATTAATGTGATGCATAACGGGTTACTCGGTAAATCATAAGCTTGCGAACTTGAATGGTAAAAATCGGGTAATCCCTTGAATGCTTATAAAGTTGCTTTCCAGGCTTATCATAGTTAATATGTAATGTAGTTGTTTGCTAGCGGTGTATACTGGTTGTATACAGTAGTAAGTGCTGGTTGTTTGTAAGGATTCTGGTTATCACAAATATTTTCTCTTATTTATATGTATTTATTCTAAGATAACCTAATATTATACTTTATGTTATTTAATCCTGATTAAAAATTGTGTTAGCATCTTATATTACCCTTTAGTTCCACTGTTCCTAGTTTAACTATTGTCTCTACGGTTGTCAAAAAATATTTTGTTTAATTTCCGGTCAGCATAGGCCAGCGTGCATGTACATGAATTATTATTGTGCTGCAGGTACAAGTAACTTGCAGGCGTATCACCTCTTTTTAGATGCACGTTGGTCCTTGCTCAAGTGCTTTCAAAACAACGACATTTGTTTGTAATTTTAGACTACCAACATTAGACAGCAATTAATGTCATTTTTGCATCATTATTTGCGTTGTTAAAAATCTTTAAAGCATGACGATATTCTGTAATATAAGACGCTTTAACAACATTGTTGGTATGCGAAGGGGATAGGTATGAGAGACTTGAGGCAGACCAAATAAATATATGTTAAGTATATTTATTATATAAAATGTATTGGTGTACAAAAGAAAAAAGGTGGGCGAGATGCTCACAGGTCGAGCGCCGCAACGGATCTGTAGGTATTAGTATAGGTACCGCAATAGCGCAGCATGGCACGCGTGGGCTTGCAGGTGCCCCACTCTTATATGTATGATACTACTATAGATCGAAGTGTAACGTTGGTAATACAAAAAACGCAAAAATATACTATACCAACATCCCCACTATTTGAGTGTTTTTGATGCACCTACAAGGAAGATACATTCAATTTCGATCGAAATAGATTAAATTTTTCATAACTCAACGCTTTCGTAAATATATCAGCACACTGATCATTCGTTCCAATATAAACAGGATCAATCTTATCTTCGCTTATTTTTTCGCATATGAATTTGTTTCAAACATCGATGTGCTTAGTCCTTTGATGAAATTCGAGATTTCTTGTTAATTTAATTGCACTTTGATTATCAATAAATAATGTAGTAGGTTCAACACATCCATGCTCGATATCGCTTAACAATTTACGAAGCCAGATCCCTTTTTTTGATGCCTCGCATGCCGCAATGTCCTCAGCTTCGGTGGTACTAAGGCTTACAGAATTTTGACGTCTTAAAGACCAAACGATACAATTTTCATTTAACATAAACGTATATCCGCTAATTGATCTGCGTTTCTCGAGATCGCTGGCATAGTCCGCATCGGAAAAACCAATCAGTGAGCTTTTGCCTTGTACTTTACGATATAATAATCTGAATGACCACGTGCCTTTTAAGTATTTCAAGACACGTTTAGCTGCTCGCCAATGCGGTTCATCGTAATTATCAAGATATCTACTTTAAACTTCAACTGCATATGCAATGTCTGGGCGCGAAATAATTGTGATATATAACAGTGATCCTATAAGCACGCGATATGGAACTTTCAAATTACTCGGAACGATCGGACTTACTAATTTTTCATTTGTATCAGCTGGGGTTTTCACGGTGTTTGCATCAAGCATATCAAATTTAGTTAAAACTTTGTTTATATAATTTTCTTGAATAATGAAAATTAAATTAGGTTTGCGAGTAATTTGCATGCCGATAAAATAATTTAAATGACAAATTGTGATGTCGAAACTTTGTTTAAAAATCTTAACAAGCTTATTCAAAACATTTTGCTCGCGACATAAACCGTCGCCTACGTAGAGCGCTAGATAAACTTTCGATCCATCGCAATACCCGGTATATACGCATTTATCAGCGTTGCTTTGAATGAAATTATATTTCTTTAGGCAATTGTTGAACTTATCGTTCCAACAGTGACCAGCTTGTTTCAAACCGTATATAGCTTTATTTAACTTTAATACGCAATTTTTCGATGAAACATTAAGACCTTCCGGAATACGCATATACATAGTTTCGCTCAGTTCACTGTTAAGGTACGCTGTGCTTACCTCAAATTGTAAAGAAGACAAATCTTCTTGAACTGCGATTGACAGTAGTGTTCGCACTGATTCGTAACGCACAACAGGTAAAAAACTTCACTATAATCGATGCCTGCTTCTTGAGAGAAGCCTCGAGCGCAAAGACGTGCTTTGTATTGTTTATCGTTGGGTTTCACATCTTTGAGTTTAAATACCCATTTGTAACCTATTGGTTTTTTTTCTTGCGGTAATTTCACGATATCCCACTAACTATTTTTCATACCTTTTTTCTGAGAATTATGAAGACCTCTTGCTACCTTTTTTAGATGACCTTGTAGTCTCTCCTCATTTTTTCTGCTATTTGGCATTTTAGAATATTTTAAAAAATTCATCACAATACTCGCACGTATAAATATAAGAAATCTAGAAAATTTTCGTCATTTTTAAAACTTTTAAGCGTAGGTTACTCCGATTCTTAATTAATTCCTTCTCCACTGATGTAAACATATACGCAAGTATAAATGGGTTTGGAATTAAATTGAAAGCTACTTGTGTTGTGTCACTTAGGTAGATAGTTGAATATTTTTCTCACGTATCTTACTAATATATAAAGCAGAAGCGCTAAAACCGTTGTAATCGCTAACCGCGAAAACTACTGAACCGATTTCGTTCAAATTTTGCACACTGATTCATGATACTTCCTAGATGGTTTTAGCATAGTTTTTATCTTAAAAAGTTTAATAACAATAGCAATAAATGAGCTCAAAGTTTTGCAAAAATATGCTAGCTTTTATCTTAAGTTCAGTAAAATCCACTAGGTGGCGTCGACATAGAATCGAAGTTACCTGCAACATAATTGAATAAGTGTGGTTATAATAGGCTGGAGCATCTTCATAATGTTGTAGTCAAGTTTCGGCAACTCAACGAGCTAAATAGAAAATGCTTATGATAGTCTTGCAGCTGGGTATCCCGGTTACGGACGACACTCTTCTCTAAGGAGGGAGGGACCTAGGTGTCCCTTCACCCTGAATCTCGACAAAAGCAATCAAAAAAAAAAAATTAATTCCAACCGATGCCGTTTCTGCCAGAATACCAGGAGACATATGTAGCCAGAACACAATCTGGTTCAACTCATCAGAGTTGTGAGGGAGTCTCACCATCCCACCTGATGCAGTTAGAGAATTTGTGGCTACAAATGTAAGCAAGGGAAAACAGCTCTGAGCTCTGAGGGGCATGGGCAGCCAGAACGGCTACCTTCTTGGTCGTCGCGTCCCCAATGCAGTTACCCACATGTTCCCGTCTAACGATGAGCGGTTGGTTATCCAGGAAACGACCCGAGACAAGATATTTTTTGGTCAGCAACGTACCTTCCTCCATCACAGTCTCCGTACATCGAGACTCCCAGGGTAAGAATCAAGCAACCGTAGCCAGCTCTTCATCATCAGGAATAAGAATAGCCTGGAAGTTTCACCACTGGCACTTTTTAGCGCCATTATAAGTATTTACAATCCCTACTTAACCATCAATTTCATCGGTTCTTTTTAGGATCCACCTAATTCTAAACTACCTGGCCAACAAATACATTTTTATTACCATTTCTGGAAGCGATTCGTCGACTAAAAGACTATATTAACTAAAGACGGGCACTATTAAACGAAGTCAGCCATTCACTAGCAGACGTCACCTGTCGAGTTGTTCTTCGCAAGGCTGGAAAACTTGGTGACCGACGACCCTATACAACCCTCTTGACTCTAAGCATTCAACCAGAAATCATTGATCCTCTCTAATATCTGCGTTGGGCAAACCTATAACAGCTATGTAGGAAAAAAAACTTGAGCCAACGGGACAGCCTCCACTGGATAAGTATCACTAACCAATCTTCCCATCTAAGATCACCAAAACAACTGAATCTGCAACTAAAAAAGGTGCTTCAGACACCAACGTCATCGACGTTAGGCCGGGAGACGTTAGGAAAGAGCACTACAACTAGCTCCAAAGCTTCGGACTTAATAATTTTTCTCCCAATCAGTCTGGGTCTTCAACAGCAAGCCAGAGAAGATCACCCTGAGGTATCCAGGCAGTCACAATTGCTGTTAACTGCAGTCAAGAAAGAGTTAACTTAAAAAGCTCACCAGTCTTTTTTAGGGCCATCGGACGTCGAACTACCTTGCTAACAAATATATTAGAACTTAACAAAGTTGACAGAAAACACACTTTGGGGGTCACACAAATTTTCAGCATGCCAAAAGTCGCAAGAGGGTGAATCGGAAGAAAAACTTTAAGTGTATCTTATAAATACAATTTTACTTAGGCGTCAAGAAACTGACGCAGAAAATTTATCGAGATTGAAACAGCAGCGTCAAAATCGACAACTAAAGAGTCCATTACGTGAGAGATCAGCTTTTCATTGTACCCTCACAGCAATCTCTGAAATCTTTAAAGATCGTACTTCAGATTTTTAAATAAGTAGAAAATGTATTTGTGTTTTTGTGGCAATAAAAATGTAGGGTTTAAGGTCCAGGACTTTGTTGCTCTGGTAATAAAGTTGTGAGATATGAGAAAAAAATTTTTTTTTTAATATAAATTTTTTGGGGGTTTAAAATCTTAACAGCTTCAAAAAATAGCCGTTTCCGTAAATTACTCGGGAGAAACTGTAAATCAACGGCTTCTTATAGCCACTGATTATTTTATGGCATAAAGAACGCACGGTACTTTTCAGCATAATAATTTTTTTGAATTTTTACACCTCATTATTTAACCAAATAAACTATATGGATTCCAAAAAAATCTGTTTTTAATAAGAAGATTTTTGTTCTGAGATGTATCAGTATTATGTGTAAAATTTCTAACTAAAAATGTTTCCCATTACATGTCAACATACTACAGTGTTTGATTTAGTAAGTCTCGGGCAAATCCGAGACGGGGGGCTGCTAGTCTGTTTAAATACACGTTTAATTAAAGTAGTAAATAATCGTTATATATCATATTACTTTTTTACGATGAAAAAAAAAATTTTTAATTAAATAACTAGTAAATAATAATAACTTATCTGTAGTTCATTATTACGTTAGATTACGTATACATCAAATTAAAGGCTTCGTCATAAAAAATAGTACTTTTTAAACACAACTACGTTCGTACATCGTTACAGAATATAATTTTCCAATAAATGCAAGTCTAGGTGAATTAGAGAAAATAAAGTAAGAATTGAGTAATAATTATTTTAAAATTCCTAAGAAATTTTATTTCTCAACTTTTAACGATTTTTTACTAATAAACCAAGGGGCTCAGATATTACCATCTCTGAAAGTTTTTTGATTGAAATGAGCTTAAAATACAAAAAATTTTTGTTTTTCAATAAATAAAATTTATTAAATCTGAGAATAATTTGTTTAAGCGATATTCTATTAAATTACTAAAATACAAGCACATGTGAATATTAGGAAGGTACTGAGTAATTCAACAAATATTTAGTGTAAGAAAGACATTAGAGAAATATATACGTACATCCAGTTGCATGTTATATTATCTGTAATATATGACATTGTTTAAAAAATTGAAGGATACTGATATTTAGATATAATAGTTACCAGCATTCTAAAGTCTCATATCAAATAGCTTTATCAGACTGAAGAGAGAATCGGGTTGGATACAACAGATTTGAATACGTGTTTCTTAAAAAAATCGTGTTTTTCGTAAAATTTAGACCTTAGAAAAATAAAAAATACTTATATCAATATTTTTTATGGATTTAGCATTAACTTAAAAGTATGATCTAACAAAAATCATCATTCTATCTAAATTCGTTCTGATTTAAAAAAACCAAAATGTATTGATTTTTGCTATTTAAGGTTATGTTATGCATAAAAAGCTACTGATATTAAGATAATATAGTTACTAACATCCTAAGGTTTCATATGAAACAGCTACATGCAAACTGAAAAAAGAATAAGGTTAAATTTAAAACATTTTCAAATGTTTTTCTGAGAAAATCGTGTTTTCTGAAAATTCAGAGTTTATAAAAATAAACAATACTTTTAAAAATAATGTTTCCATATTTAACTAATTAACTAACAAGTATGTCTAAATATTAAATATTACTTTATCTTAATCCGTTCTGATGTAAAAAGAAAAAAGAACCAAAATGCACGATTTTTGCTGTTTTAAGGTTATATAAATCATTAAAAGGTACTTATAAGTATATTTAGATGATATAGTTTGGTTATGGCATTTTTTATTTCACAGTTGTAAGCGTAAGAACTCTATCGTTATACATCAGTGTATGCCTCATTACGTGGTGACTCTTTCCTGTGTGCATATGTAGTCGGTCGAGAAATAATACTTTGGCTGTATCGTTTACGTACGTGAGGTGTGAGAAGAAAAAGGCGTGGAAAAAGGATGATTAATAGGTGTGTTGTGTGAAAAAATTCTCTGGTGGGTAACTTTTACAAAGAGAAACAATTGAGGTTCTCTTGTGTCTGGGATCTTGAGCCGATGAGACAATCTCTAAACAAAATAGAGCAAAATGGAAGTATTAGCCAGCAAGTCCCAATTTCGCAGTGACTCGGACGATAGTGTTTCTAGTCCGAATAGTTAATTAAACATTGATTTAAAAGAACACCTATGTCAATTCAATGTTAAAAGAACAGTACAAAATAACGAGAAAGTCTTTAATAAAACTACTTGCCTTAAATTTAGTGGGGGGATCGAAATTCACTAAGTATCCTCTCTTTCACTTTGCGATCCTTTTACATCATTGACTTTCCTATTAATATTGGCACGCACATAAACATAGTGACTAACATCCTAGAGTCTTATATCAAACAGCTTTATGCAGACTCAAGAGAGAATTGTAATAATTTTAGAACATTTTTTTATACGTTTTTCTGAGAAAAAAAGTATTTTTTGTAAAATTTGGAGGTTAGAAAAATAAGAAATAGTATTATAAATATTCTTTGCATATTTCACATAATCTTACGAGTATGCTTCAACAAAAATCATTATTTTATCTTGATTCGTTCTTTAGACATTTGATTTTAAAAAAAAAGTATCAAAATACCCCACTATGCACCACTGACCAAAGAATATCTCATTTTCAGATTGTTCCTCGAATAACCAACTGCTTATCGTTAGTCAGGGAAGTAGGTCTGGAAAACACCCTCTCTGTAGGTATGTTGGGATGACCACTAAAAATAAGGCCGTTGTGGCTGCCTGTACTCTTTAGGGCTATCGTCCTTGGCTTGCATTTGAAGTAGAAAGTTCTCTGATGGCACCAGGCCGAATGTTCGAACAGCCACAAAACATTGAGGTGTTGGAGCAGGTTAAGTTCTGGCTAGACACGTCTCTTTGTAGTGCCCCAGAGACGTTGACGTTCTGAGCGCCTTTTTTTTCGTAGTACTTGATTATCACGGTGATCCGTGGTAAAAACCGATTTCTTTCCTTGCCCACGATACAAGAGTGTTATCGGTAGCTGGGATGCCTAGCTGCATAACTAATAACTTTGTTCTTTGTATACTGCCAATGAACAACTACGATAATTGACAACTCTGTGGGGCATCTTATAATCACTTTTCACTGTCTTCGATTGCGGGTGGATTTAATTTTACCTTTACGCCACTGAGCGGATCCTACTGAAGTAAAGCGCAAAGCTAGCTTATTTTAGTGAAACTTTGAGCTTATTTATTACTATTTTTATTAACTTTTTCAAGAAAAAAACTATGCGAAGACCATCTCAGAATCATCAAGAATCAGTATGCAAGATTTAGAAAAATTGGTTCAGTAGTTTTACAAACAATACATGAATAGTACAGTACGTCCTTAGGGCTTAAAGAACAAACACTAGCGCTCAAATGGCTTAGTAGGTGCGCGGTTGTATCTAAGTCACGGATATTGTTTTTCTTCTTACCGAAGACAAAATAGCTGTTTTCGTCACAAATGTGTAACGCTCCAGGGCAGTCCTGATTGCGAAGCAATGCCCAAGGAATTATGGGGACCACCTTGGTTAGATGCATATTTTTTGTCCAATTATATTTTGTCTACCATGGGCTTACTGACCTATTAAAAACGTCTGAGGAAGAAAATATTAGTTTTTTCACCGTTATTCCATATTACTCTGGCAAGTATCAGACTCTGGGGACTCTGTATTTGCCCTGGTTATACGTGCAAACAGGGTATCACCTGATTTCTCTACCGAGTGTGCCCAAAACCTTAAAATTCAAACAGCAATACATCTGATGACTGGAGAAGCCTTTCATAGCTTTGTAAAAATAGTCTTTTTTCAAGCTAGATCTGCATCACAATTAACAATACATAGATGTATCTTTGATTCTATTTGTAATAAGTTTAATAAAGGTAAACAATGGTATACAATGACTATAAACATGCAAATGGTACGATGATGGTTACAACCATTACAGTGCATATCAGACAGCGTAATGTATTTTAGCATATGATCTTTTACAAACACGTATAGGAATAGTTTGCACTACTGTTTCCCTTCAGTCACCGATACACATGGAATTGTTTTACATTAGCAAGAGCGAAAATAAAAAATTAATATTCTTAGTTATATGTCTACGTATTCAATGACGTAAAAATCGCTTAGGTTGTTTACAAAGCTATATAGAAAATGAAAAAAGTTGGAAATAGGACACAAGGTATGGCAAGTTTATAACAAAAAGAGTTGTTACTTTGGAGTTTTTTTGTAGAAAAAAGAGTGAAGCAAAAGTCAATTTGCAAATATTTTAAGGTATTGTATTGTTATTTACTTATTAGGGTTAGCTTGGAATTAAATATTACCAGAATGGATAAACGATCATTCATTTATTCGGCTTATCCCATCAAAAAATGGCTTATCCCATCAAAACAGAAGCACACTGTATTAAACTGTCACGAAAACTTAGAATGAAACAGACGTTTAACAAAATGTTATGCGTAAATTTGCTATAGATTATTAGCAAAAAAATATGAGTTAGTTAAGGATAACGGATAAGTACTAATTTTTTTCCAAGTCTTCTTCTTTTTCTTAAATATCTTTTTACTACCCCTTATGATCCAAAAATTTGCAAATATAAAGGCAATAAGCATATACAGGCAAATTACTCTGCTCTCGTCATCTTATAAAAAATTTTGCAAATACATCATGACGTCAAATCTCGCTACTAATGGATAATCATGCAGATCTATTGTTGTTCCTTGTTGCTCTTCATATTTTCAAAAAGATCAAAATCATTATAGCTATAGGACAGTTATACACTTCCACTACTGTTACATACTTTTCTGCAAAGTCTAAAAAAGATTCAAGAAAAATTCTTCATTTGTTAGCGAATACATCTTGGACGACTGAAAAAAAGACGAATACATGTTTAAGCTTGCGTTCAAGCATGTCTTAGCAGGTTATTTTTTGTAGTATGCTACGTGATTAAAATGAAGATTGAACTATCTTTATAACATCTTTATAAACCATCTATTAACAAAGATTTGAAAGGATAAGAAAGCAGGAGAAATGAATTTTGGATGCTATTGTACTGCCATTTTATGGACCTGTAAGTCACTATTATGGTGCGTTACGGCATAGCATTGACAACGAAGGACGCAAGCATTTTGTTAGATAAAATTTTTGTAGCTTGAAAAAAAAGCCGTTTGATGAGTAAGAATATTTATAATTGATCAGACCACAAAATTTTTTTTTTTTTTTTTTTTTAATTTGGTAAAATATATAATTCAAATTTAAGAATGTTGATTTATCAACGAAATCTACTGTTATTAAAAAAATATCATCTTAAGTATAAGAAACTTCTTTGAGATAAAGCTGTATATTTCTTCTGTTTGAGCCATACATTATGGTTTCATTATACTAAATCAGTACTTCGAGATATAATGAAACTAATTTAAATTTGATCAAATTGACTATTTTTCTCCAATTAAAATAATTTTTTCCTGGAATAAAGTGTCTTTCAAAAAATATCTCCTATACAAAAAAAAATGTTTGTAGATTTAATTTACAAATCCTTTCTTTAGTAATCAAATTTTTTTCCTGTTAAGCTTAAGAAAAATTTAAAAAAAAAATTTGTTTCTAATAAAATAAGGTATTTTATTTTTATAAAATTAGAGTATTCACGCAACCGAATATCATGAAAGGAAGTTCAGTAAATTAGAGTCAGCTTTTATAGATTTCCGTAGCAAGCTTATCCTTTGGCGACTAAATTTTAATCTCATTGAAGCATACAAATACTAATTCAAGTTCAGTTTCTTACGAAAAACTAAGGTTTCATGTTGTTACGTGGATTATAATGGTTTTGAAGTGCACATGAAATTAAAGGGACACAAAGAAGTTTGATCTACACCTTTATTAACTGAACCAAGGGAAGAGCCCACGTGTAAGCTCGTAACTGCTTAAATCTAAGACCTGATCAAGAGTGTCACTCCACGAGAACTTAATCCTTCTTAAGTCATCAGGATTACTTCTCCACTTGTTGCTTAGTGACTTTGATCGTAAGACCATGTCAAATACGTCATGCGTATCGTACGTGACACATCTGAGGTCATGATGGCGTCATTATTTTTGACGTCGTTTTTCCTTTATTAGTTTGTAATATTTCTGTCAGAATTTTATTTGTATTATGTTGTTTGTATTGTAAGCCAATTTTGAGTTAAAAGAATCAAAAGGGTTCTTCCAACGATATTTTACGCTTTTCAAAATGTGTCTATATTTTTTATTGTGTCTGAGACTTTTCCTCTTATATTATAACTTGATAGATATGCTCTTGCAGGCAGGTCCAGACTATGGACTAGGCCAACTATTCAGTGGCCTATGGGCTTCCAATAATAGATAAACTTTTTTTTCAAATTTATTATCACCCCCTGGCTCAGACATGACTATTTTGATACTAGAAAGTGCATTTAGCCATACGTTGTTTAATTAACAGTAGGTAAAAAAAGGTGGGTAACAACAGTGGGTTTATAAAAGCTCAAATCCTATCCAGAAAAGAAGCCACATATATGAATGGAAATTTTGGTTCAGAGTTGGATTTAAGCCCTGATCATCAAGATCAATAGATATACTTTTTTTTTTTATATTATAGTACTCTACGTCAGGCTCCTTTTAATAAGGGCTTTACTACGGGCACTTAGCACTTGGGAAAGAGACAAGGAAAGGAATGCGAGGTCTCCCATTACAAAAGGGAGGTAGGGGGAAATTAGATAATTTTTTCTGCGAGAAGGTCACGTAATCCGTTATTAAGGAGAATTGCGTAGTAAAAAAGCACATGTGATAATTCACAAAGGTACTTTCCCGAATAATTCGCACTGGCCAGGAGTCTAGCCACGTCTCCCACGTGCCAATCCATGACCTAGCTGACTTAGCCACTGCGGGCTCTAATAGATATACTTCATTAAGATAAAACGATATACATACATATATATGTATATTTACCAAGAGCTGAGTTATGTGGACAATCACATGTATGTAAGGGTTATTATGAGGACAAAAGTGGAATTATGCGGACGTCTGCATGATTCTACCATGTTATTATAATATGTTAGAAGCACGTGAAGTCTGCATAAGTCACTATTCATAAACATATATATTACTTGCTGAAAGAAAGAATATCTACATATTTATGCTTCGACTTCATTTGACTAGCTCTTAGAATGATTGAGAACAAACATCCTAACAAAAATGCAATTATTCTGTTACGGGTACTATGGGGCTGTTGATTTTTGATTAAACATTTATTTTTATGATGTTTTAAGGAAGTAAACTGATTATACTTTCTTTATAACATGTATAGTTTTAATATTTATTAACATTTAATTTATTATCATTATCATCAAATTTAGTATAAATATTATTTTAATCTGATTCTCCAATTTGTCCCTGCTTCAAATATTTCAGTTAATGATTAAACAAATGAACAGGCTTTGCCACATTGCTTATTTCTTTTTAAAGGTTTATTTTTGTTAGCACGTTGTGCGAGAAAGTAAATTACCGATTCCAATTTATGACCTTAAAAAAAAGGTGTGACAGAAGCAGATTTTACGTGTTACTCCCCCTTCACCCTACCCTCCTTTGTGCACAACATCACACATTTTAAATTTTATTAATTGTTATTATTTTGCTCTTAACCAATTGAAAAAAAAAAACAAAAAAAAAACTGTTTCTAAAGAGTTTTTAACCCCCGACCACCTGCACTCTAGCCCTTATTCACTTTATCATGTGCGGTCCTAATAGAGAAAATTTAATTACTTCTTTTAACCGTGTGGTTCATATCTTATTTTCTATGTTAATTTTTATTTACCGTAAATTTAGTTATTTAGATTTATTGTAAGCTACAGTAATGAGCAATTTATTGAAAAAACTTATTTTTCTAGGTAACAGTTTTTTTCAAATAGTTAGAAACTAGTATGTCTTAGCACAGCCACTTTTCTTTATGTTACTAAAGATTTTTTTTTATTTTATAAATTTGCTACTTTTACAATTAAAAAATAATTGCTAACCAATTTTGAGATAACTTTTGAAAATTTTTTTAATTAGAAAAAAAAATGTTTGGTACTGTATAAATAGAGTAATTCATTTTTATTGCATTTTGTTTTTTTACAAGTTTTTCTTTGTGATTGAGATAATTTTTTGACTAAAGGATGTTTATCACATAGTTGGCGCAGGAAAAGCTTAAATGGGTAACAAAACCATTGATGAATTAAATATGGTTTCATATTAAATTGTGATTTCTTATAATGAAACATATAAAAAATAAGTGCCAGTAAACGACCTGTCACTTTTTTTTATTTTGTATGCTGTTTCAAATATGTGATGGATATTAATAATATTCATTAAAAAAAACGATGTGTGATAAACGTCTTCCAGAAATATTTACTGGCCTGTCATACTATCCTACTGAAAAAAGTGGCACTGCACCATAATTTTTTTTAACTTTTTCAATACAATTATATTTTTGGTATTGAATATGGACAAAGAATAAGTGTGGGGGTAAACGTGATAGATGTTAAAGTGACGTTAGTGATGCAATCTACGTAAGCAGTAGGGAGTTGTTTTAAAATTATCAGAAAATTTAATGAAAGTGTAAAGTCTTGCACTAACCAGCCTATATAATAATTATATTGTATTGTGCTGTGATGTATTGCTTATAATTGATTATGTATTAAATATTAAAATAGTAAGAACCATGTTCAATCACTGTAGGTATACTCATTCTCACTCTAGTTGCACCACCTTTGTACACAATATTATTTCACAGAAGGTATTTTTATACTCACAATTACATCGTCTGCCATATATCCCTATGTATCATGCTGCCATATACTATTATAATAGTATAACCTTGTATTCAGGTACTCAAGCATTCACTGTACAGTGATTTCTGTAGATGATGGTGCACCAGAAAAAAAGCCGAGAGAACAAAAGTAATAATAATGATCCAAAAAACATCCTAAATAATGACAAGATTAGTACAAATCATTTAAAAAATTTTTCAGGTTTTCATAAGAATGATGAAATTATTGAGCAAAAGAGATGTACTTCTGGTATTTCTGAGTTACCAAATGATTCAGCCTCGTATATTAATTTACTAGAGCATGCTCGGAAGTTAAAGTGTATAAATTAAGATTGCTAAAAAAAAAAGATTTAAAATCATTTGTAGAAAAAGATAGAAACAACTTAAGAAAATGAAAGGTTGACATGTTCGAAAGGCCTGTTAAAAATTAATAAGATGTAAGGCAAATGTAGCCATGTTTTTTTTTTTTCAAACGACTAGTAAGCTTTATTGCTTTTACTGCAAACTTTTAAGCTGTATGTAATAACAAATTACTCATAAAGGTTCTTGTGTCAGCAATATTACACATGCTTGTTTTGTTCAAGTATAAGAATTCTTTCACACATGTGCAAGCAGTATATGAGTAAGCCATGCAAGCATTTGTGCGCAGACTTATAAGAAAAAGTATAAAAAAGCAAACGGGAGATAAAATAACTTATTTGAGAACAGTATTGCAAAAACTTATCAATGCAATTATGTTTTTATTTGAAATCTGCTTTTCAGAGAATAAATTGAGACAAAACAAGTGTCTTATAACAGTCATTTACTCGGAGTTATTTAGTTACTTATTGTTCGAGATGATTTCTTAAAAGCTCATATACTAACAACGCCTAATGTGGTCAGAGTCACGATAGTTATTTATCATCTACTGTTCATAAGGATCTCATTCAAATCATAAATACTAGTAAGTAAACCATGGAGGTTCTGAAACCACTCCAAGCTCCCCCGTGGGGTAATGGCTGATCTAGTGGCTGAAAAGGTTTGATTTATAGCACGATCAGTTCGCGGAAAGAGGTGGTGGGTGGGGCGGGTTTGGATCACTTGGTGGTGGGGAAGATTGAGCAATCGGGCGTTAAGGATTACTTGGACAGTATCGTGGGATCTTGTGAATTGAATGCTGGTAGCTGTGACTTTGGATAGTACTGACGAGGTGGTGTGTGGTGAGGATATCAAATGCTGCCTTCAATTCTGGCTGCAAATTGCCCTCTGACATCAAAATATTTGGAGAGGTGTAGGCTACTAAGAAGCTCAGCGTGTAGCGAGAAAAAAAGAAAATAAGACTGAACGAGTATTTCTTATCAGCAGATTTTTTTCTTTCTGCCACTTATTATTTAAGGAATCTCAGCGATATCTTTTCTTCTCAAAAGCGGGTGTATCAAGTTGTCAGAGAGAAAATGTATACTCTTTTATTGGAAAAAGTGGACGCCCTTTCAACGGATCAAAGCTGGCTAACTCGACGCAGTATCCTACCAAAGAATACAGCCAGTTAATGTATTTAAGTTTGAGTTGGTTAAAATAGTATGGTAACGGTTTGAATGATAACAAAAATTATAATTTTAGACATATATTTGTAGTTGCTTTATAAATAAAAACAATTTTTGATAGTTGTAGCAAGGACTAATTATTACTCCTTTTTTTTTGATCCATCATTTGCATCTTTCTTTGTATGGAAGCAAATATTTTTGAAATAATAATTTCCCTTGACTTTTAGTTGAAATACTTCCAAGTGCTTTTCTATAGGAGATATTCGGCTATTTTAATCTTGCTCCTATTTCTCACTGAGGCTTTTATATTTAGGTTTGCTAAAGTACGGACCAGTGATTTTTTATATTGACTACTCAATCGTCACAGGATAACTAAAGCTATACACAAATTTTTATTAGCCTTTAAAAAGGCACTTATTTTTTCTGTACTACACACAGTCATTATTTTCAACATTAAAATTATCATCAGCTTCAGTCACTATCAGTATAAGCAGTTTTAGATCTATCAACAATATACCAACTGGGAAGCATTTGAGAAATTTTTTTCTTATAACTATTAAGTGCCCCTTTAATACATTAAGTGTCTGCTTTAGTATTGCTTTCGACTAAAGAGCGCAGAAATAATTTAATTTAATGAGCTATACCAAGTGTGCTGAGTTTTATTCTACGTAGACCTTTATGTGGCTCATGAGTACTACACATTAAGGCTTTTTGTTCAATACCCCATACTAAAAATGTTATGTGATGGCATTATATATTGTTGAAAATTAATCACAGCACACATTCTGAGCGTAAAACGACAGAGCAATCCTACAGGATTGAGCATGGACATCATAAGTTTAAACAATTCACGCTTTAATGGTGTACGAGTTTTTTTAATTTGTTCTTGAGCTATACGTTTAACTCTCACAATGAGCCCAAGGGTTATGTGTCTATATCCCAATATAACTTCAACGCTCGTTCTCGCTCTCTGTCACAGAGAGGTAGATTCGAGTTTACACTTGGCTTGTGGGTGATTACCCCCTCAACGGGGCACGTATCAATGCTGAATTTATTTTTCATTGTAAAATAAGCCCCTACATTGGATTTCATGACATTCCTACTTAAATATATTTCCTCCTGTACCATGAACCTGCTAGCGAAGAAGTTGTCCACATACGTTTTCTGCACAATGCTTCTAACTGCGTTTGGTTTGATTATGAATAACGTGACAAATCATTAACAAAAACGCACTACAAAGCGAAGACATAAGACCAAAAAGTCATTTTGTACATAGACAAATGCTCCTTTCAACTCGCACCTTGCCATAGAAATTGTTACGTCCCACGATTATTTTTACGGACACAGACACGCATTGACATGTCATTTAAATCCATCTTATAGACTACTGCAAACTCATGGGAGTGAATTAAGACTACTGGGAGAAACTACTATAAGTCTTGACATAAATTGAATTAGTCATTTTGATTTATATCTGATAATTTGGTCACTGAATCGAAGACTAACCTTAGTTTTTCCAGTGTACTGACGTTGCACATGACAAAGTGTGGCATGTACCATATTTTATTTCGTGGCACGTCGTCTATATTTATGTCATAGCTGTTACTTATAATTAGGTTGATCTCGTTTTTTTATAAGATCACATTACTTGCATATTGATCTAACTTTTTTCCATGCGTCATAAATCGTTTTAATGCTACTCATTGGACAGATACTTTCAGAGGTTTGTGGATCTTATACAGAAGACTAGTTTCTTGAACTGTACCGCATTACTAACCAGTGTCTTTTAAAATTTTCAAAGGACGCTAGAATGGCAAATCGGGCTAAACAACGTGGCAAACCCCCAGGCTTTCAATATAATCAAAAATAACTGCTCATGATTTTGTCAAGCGCGTGTTTCACAACAACGGCAGCTATCTTCTACGTTAACTGGCTATTGTGTACGACGCGTGCGTATAGTTTATGCCCTCCTTGTATTAATGCTACGCATGACTCCATGCACGGTACAGCGGAACTTCATTAGTGTTACGGTTACATCAGTACCTTCAACTTTTGCTGACTTCTTTCAAAATAAGCAACTTTTAACTGTCTTGTCTGATTTAAATCTTAACCCTTATATGAATATGCGGTTAACGAGAACGCTGCGATGTTTTGCTATGTGTTGAACTAACTCTCGAGATAATATTTGAGACGGAGAAACAAGGTCTGCTACTACGATAGTGTTCTTAATGAAGTGTTTATTTTTGTAACCAGACAGCTTAGAATAAACCTTATCACAGAATTTGTCTGTTTCTAGTTTCGAGCAAACCCCTGCAATGCTCATCGAGGTTCGTAATTTGCTTAATCCTATTCTCGTAGCTAAATTTGCAATTATTAAAGAAATAGTGGAAGCATTATGCAGCAAGGCACGTGTACGGATACAAAATTTTAGGCCAGAGACAACCACTATCACTTTTTTAAGTAATGCAATCATTTAGTCAGATGTTACTATTGCACGTCACCGTCGAGTGCGTGCATATGTCGTAAGACTTTCACGCGTCTCTCCATGGTGTTGCTGGCTTGCTTCGTTAAGGCTTTACATTATGGAAAAGTACAGGACGTAGAGTAACGTAACATTGTCCTATAACTAGATAATGTATTCGTCAATAAAAACTGAACAGTCGGGTGCTTACCATTAATAATTATACTGTATTTTTAGAAAGTGCTAAATAATTGCATTACTTAAAAAAGTGATAGTGGTTGTCTCTGGCCCAAAATTTTGTATCCGTATACCTGCCTTCCTAGATGATGCTTCCACTGTGTCTTAAATATCTGCAAATTTAGCTTCAAGAAAAGCATTGAGCAAATAACGAATCTCGATGAGCATTGCAGGGATTTGCTCAAAACTAGAAACGGACAAATTCTGTGACAAGGTTTATTTTAAGCTGTCTGGTCACAAAAATAAGCACTTCGTTACGAACGCCATCTTCGTAGCAGACCTTGTTTCTCCGTCTCAAACATTATCTCGAGAATGAGTTTGACACATTGCAAAACATCGCAGCGTTTTCGTTCAACCGTATATTAATAAAAGAGCCAAGATTTGAATTGGACAAGACAGTTAAAAGTTGCTTATTTTGAAAGAAGCCAGCAAAAGTTGAAGGTACTAATGTAACCGTAACACTAATGAAGTTCCGCTGTACCGTGCATGGAGTCATGCGTAGCATTAATACAAGGAGGGCATAAACTATACGCACGCGTCGTATATAAAAGCCAGTTGATGTAGAACGTAACTGCCGTTGCTGTGAAACTAGCGCGCTTGATAAAATTAAGCGCCATTATTTTAACATAAAAATCCTCAAGGTTTGCCAAATAGTTCAGCCTGATTTGCAATCCTAACGTGATTTAAAAATTTTAAAAGACACTAGTAAGTACTGCGGTGCAGTTTAAGAAACTCATCTTCTGTAGAAGATTCACAAATCTCTGGAGGTATCTGTCCAACAAGGAGCATTAAAACGATTAATGACGCGAAAAAAAAAATAGATTATATGCAAATGATGTGATCTCATATAAAAGCAAGAATAACCAACTTATTAGTAACGGCTATGTCATGAATACACACGACATGCCGTGAAAGAGAACATGGTACCTGTCACTCTTTGGCATGTGTAACGTCAGTACACTGGAAAAACTAAGGTTAGTCTTCGATTCGGTGACCAAATTATCATATATAAGGCAAAATGACTAACTAAATTCATGTTCAGACTTATAGTAGTTTCTCCTAGTAGTCTTGATTCACTCCCATTAGTTTGTAGTGGCCTATAAGGTAGATAAAAAGGATATGTACATGCGTGTCTGCATCCGTAATAAAGATCATGGGATGTAACAATTTTTATGGCAAGGCGCGAGTTGGAAAGAGCATTAGTCTACGTATGGAATGACTTGTTGGTTCTAAGTCTTCGCTCTGTAGTGCGTTTTTGTCAAGGATTTATCACGTTTGCTGTAATCAAACCAAACGCAGTTAGAAACGTTGTGCAAAAAACGTATGTGGACGACTTCTTTACTAGCAGGCTCACGGTTAAGGAGACAAAAGATTTAAGTAGGAATGTCGTGAAAATTAATGAAGGGGCTTATTTTACACTGTTAAATTAAATCAGCATGGATACGTGTGCTGTTAAGGGGGTTATTCTCAACAAGCCAAGTGTAAATAGGAATCAACCTCTTGGTGACAGAGAGCGAGAATGATCGCTCGAATGAAATTGGGATACGAACACTCAGCCTCGGGCTCAACGTGAGATAAAAATGGACAGCTAAAAAACAAATTAATAAAATTCGCACGCGAACAAAGGATTAATTTTAACAATTTATGAAGGCTACGCTCAATTTTGTAGGATTTCTCTGCTCTTTCACGCTTGAAACGAGACTTATCACACAGGACTTATGAAAAAGCGGTGTTGCATGGGACGAGCCTTCGTGTAAAGAGGAATGTATTAAATTGTTGGCGTGTTTGGACAGTCTGCGTGAGATAAATGGCATATAGGTAGCCCACTGACTTATTCCCACTCCTCTGGGGATGCTGCAACGCTAGTCTCAAAGCGTAGGCGGTTGCAGTGTATGTACGTTTTGGCATTGCTTAGCATGCGGTTACATGCGGCGAAAATGGCTCAGCAACAGCCTCATGATTTTTATAATATTGGCCACGAAAAATTCTTCAGATATATTTTAGAAGTAAATTCTGAGTATCCAAAGGAGCTCTACGATTTTTATAAAGATTTGCCGTTTCGCTCCAAACACATTGCAGCTCCAGATTTAAAGCAGCCTTTATTCATGACAAAATTTCGAGCATAAATATGTACTTTATTATAATGCTCTAAAGCAAGCCAAGAATCATAGATTAAGACTGACAAAAATTTCTCGAGCCTTAAAATTCTGGCAAAGAACATGGCTCAAAAAATTTATTGATCTTAATAGCCATAAGAGAAAAAAAGCTAAAAATGGATTTGAAAGAATGCTTTTTAAACAATTCAATGATACTATATTTTTTTAAATAATGGAAAACAAGAGAAAGACAATCGATGTCAACCTCCTCAGTTATTCTAATGGACGCTATGGTGTGGCAGCATACATTGCAAAGCCAACTTTTTACAGCTGTGATATTTTTGATGGAAATTATGGCTACAAAAAATTTTCACAGCAACAATGTACAGATTTGATGATGAGAAAGCCAATATACATTAAGTTTAGTGTCTTAAACTTATCTAAGATTCTTGTGTATCGCTTTGACTACGATTATATGCTTACCAAACTCAACAATGATTGTAAGCTGTTATACACTGATAAAGACAGTCCCATATGAAAGATAAAGAATCATGATATTTTGAAAATGATAAAGTTTTATAGTATCAAATTTGACACATCAGATTCTTAAAAAAATAATAAGCTTATGACACCGTTAAGAATAAGAAAATCGTTGAGCTAGTAAAACACGAGTGCACTGGCAATATTCTACTAGAATTTGTTGAGCTCACAAGTATTCTCGTTGAAAATAGAAATGTAATTTAAAAAGCAATGTGTATCAAGATTTAGTTTGTAAGAGCAACTACCTATTTTAGCGACTACACTAAATGCTAACGTGACAAAATTATAAACATCCATCGGGAGCAAATTAATGTAAAATCAAGTTATCATAAGCTCTACACTGAGAGGAAGTATAAAATGACTTATACTTTTCAAGATGATAAACGATACCTTTTATCAAACACTACAGATACACCACTTAGGGGCCATTATAAAATTAAAACAATACAAGAACAAAGAGCTGGAGAGACTGTGGACAATCATAGCAGACCAACAGCGAATATAAATGTAGCCAATGTAGGGGGAAAGATTTCTTCAGTAGCGGGAGGAAATCTATATCTTAAGTAGCATTAACCAGCAGAGCTTAGTCAGAACTATAGTGAGCAGCTAAAAGTATTGACTACTTCATCATTCAACGCAGGCAGTTCAGGTCAGCAACAAGCTCTAAAAAAAACAGGTTTGGAGTTGAAAATTTTTACAGAAACAAGCAGATTCATATGAGACAGCAAAGCTCAGATATAAAGGTTTGTAATGTGTTTACTTGTTCATACGTTTTCTTTACTCTTATAAAACTCATATAATTTTCTTATGTTTTGAATGGCTGAGTTAGCAGTACTCAATCGACTAGCCTGTGAAATATTTTTTCCAATAAAGAACATCAATGAAATGGTCAAGGGTCAAAGTTATGTGGTCACAAGGCTAAGAAAAGCTAACGCTAAATGCAGCACGAAAGCTATCACTGAACTAGATTGATACTTTCAGATATTTCTACCTAATTAAGTATCTTAGTATCTTGTGAGTAATAAACTATCATTAAATAGTAGGTTGGAATCGATTGATGAAAAGAAGCTGTCAGTTTGCTATGATGGGGATGGCGTTTAATTTTTTAACCATAAATGTTTAATTCTACAAATACGCGAAAAAATTCTCTGTGTGGAACTACTTTAGTTATGCAGTGAAGAATTCTGCAGCTTCGAAAACTGAATTTTAAAAGAGTAGCAACGACAAAACGATACTTTTTAGTAAATAAAACCTGATGTACAGTACTTATACAATAAATTAGTTCTTTATGAATCTTTGTCAATTTTTTTTATTTACACCTCCTTATAACTGCACCAATCAACATAACTTTATCGTATTAACTGACTCTATTCGTTGGCGAGGTACTGTGGTGACGAGGAGTAAGCCAAGCAACGTTGGAATACGCTTTCAGTTATGAAATGGTATACATCTCTCTGGCAACTCGTATTACTTAATACGCCTGGTCTTTCTAAAAAAACAATATTACGCTGGTACATTATATGCCTGAGTAAGGAAGTGGTAAATTAACGGTCATGGCTAATGCATGCATGTAGATAAAAAATTAGAGCTATATTCTTTTTTTCTTTTATATTGTAGTGCTCTACGTCCAGTACCTTTCATAATAACACTGCTATGGCCACTTAGCACTTGAGAAAGGTACAAGGAAAGGGATGAGAGGCTACCCATTACATGAGGGTGGTAAGGGGAAATTGGGCAGTTTTTACTGCGAGAAAGTCGCCTAAGCCCTCCTTGAGGAGCATTGCGTGGTGAAAAAGCATATGTGGAGAGTCACAGAGGTACTTGCCCGAAAAAGTGGCACTGGCCAGGAATCAAACCACCGTATCTTGCATGCAAATTCACAACTTAGCCAACCAAACCACCGCACTCTCAGATAGTTTTGGATTTATTCATTGGTAATATACTGCGTCAAAAAAAAAAAAAAAAATGAGTGAGCAAGCGTTGAGAAATGAAAAGATATAAGTGATTTACTTTTGGTAATGATATAGTATACAAGTTTTCTCTGACAGCTCACATCACTCGATAGGCATGCTCTCTACAAGAAAAAAATATGACTCTGGTACGTTATATGCCTAAATAAAAAGTGAAAAGTCATCGGCCATGGCTAACACATCTGTGTCAATAATAAAGAATAGCTTTATTAAAGGTACTGCATCAAGTAAGTCAGCGTCGGTCAGTTAAAAGGGCGTCCACTTTTCCCAATGAAACAGCATACGTTTTTCCTTCAACAACTTGATACGCCCACTCTCAAAAAGAAGAGATTGCATCACTCGATGCGCCTGCTCTCGAGAAGAAGATATATGACGATAGTACACAATACGCCTAAGTAAGAATCTGTAAATCATTGGTCACAGTTAATGCATGCATGTAGATAAGAAATGATAGCTACATTTGTTGGCAAGATACAGTGTCAAAAATGCGTTAGCAAGCGTTGAAAAATTAGAAGGGATACGCAAATTACTTTTGATAATGAAACAGTACACATGTCTTCTCTGATATCTCGCATCACTCGATACGCCCGCCCTCGAAAAGAAAAAAAATTTCACTAATTTATCATTCACCTAAATAAGAAGCAAAAAGTCATCGGTGATGGCTAAGGCATCTGTGTGGATAAGAAATGATAGCTCCATTGGTATTGCGTCGAGTAAGCCAGCGTTAGTAAGTTAAAAGGGAGTCTAATTTTCCCAATAAAAGACTATACGTTTATTCTCCAACAACTCGATATGCCTGCTTTTAAGATAAAAAGATTTCGTTAAAATGCCTCAAATGATGAGCAGAAAAAGGAACAATAACATCTCCTGATAAAAAATACTCGTTCAGGCTTGACTATTTTTCTCTCGCTATACGTTAAGCTTCTGAGTAGCCTCTCAAACCATCCCAACGCCAGAGCTCAATTTGCCGCCAGAAACGAAGGCAGTCCTTGGTATCATCCAACGTCACCTGGATCATAAAACCTCACGTTACCACCTGAGTCTTTTTTCTCGCCCACCACCTCGTTGGGACCATACAACGTCACTGCTATCAGCATTTGGTTCACAAGGCCCCACGTTACCGCCCAAGTAATTGTCAATGCCCGAATACTCAATTTCCTCCCACCGCCAAGTGGCCCAATCCCGCCCCATCCACCACCTTTTACCGCGACCCGATCGTGCTGTAGCTCAAACCTCTCCAGCCGCCTGATTAGCCTCTCCTTCCACCACAGTCCCAGGAAGAAGCTTGGGGGTGGGGGAGGGGTTGCCAGAACTCTCATGGTTAACTTACTAATATTCGTTTGCTGAACATCATCGTTAATAATATTAAAAAGTCTAAGTATAACTTTATCTCAAGGTACTCAACAAAAAATGTAAGTTCTAAGGATCAGTTGAATTTGATTGTTTGTTACATAGAGAATGATCAATAGCTCATTAAGCAACTTTAACATTTTTTTTAATGTCAATCACAAAGCTTAAGATATGTATAATGCCATCACATCGTTTCTTAAAGTTTATAACATAGATCTTAAAAATTGTCGTGGTGAATCGTATGACTATGTTTAAGTTATGAGTCGCTGATTCTATTTTTTGCAAACTCTGGCAATAAGAAAAAGTTAGTCAGCACTATGGGTACCTTGATTTACTTATACATCAAACTTAGTTTAAACTATTAAAATTTTGTGTAGCTTTAAAACTGGAAAGCTGTTTGATATGTTAGATAAAATTTATATATTCTTTACTTTTTCTACTGGAACGCCTAACACTAAAAAAAAAAGAGTTAATAGATAATGACATTCTTGGAGAAATAATTAAAAAAATAGTACAACGTACAAACAAATAGTGCTATTTTATGTTCTTATGTCTACAGATATAATAATAAATAATCAGTGAAGGTTTTTCTAATTGATTTATAGAATATTTATGTCATATTATTTTTATTTTGTATTAAATCATTAAAAGACTTAATAAACATGCACATAGTTAGACTGAATTTGATAAAGATAAGCATTTTTAGGCTTTCTATATACATTTAATTCATCTGGCACTGCTTGTGGGTCTTAAACTTACGTTATTTAGTTACAATTTATCATCCTTACTTTTACTCAATATTTATTTACTTGCACTTGGGTTGTACCATATTCATTGTATATATATAAAAGTTGTGACATGGTGGACTAGCAAGATGTCTTAACACGTCACAGACTTTTTGTCAGCATCAGTCAGTAGCGAGAGTCTTGTATTAAGCTGTATCTCTTTCGGGTGGCTTGTTGTTATGGGCAACATTCTGCTAAAAGGTCTGGAGGCCACGACACTACAACACTGAAGGGCTTGGCCTGACTCCTCTCCCGTGCCTCCCGCCTGTATGATAAAGATGTGTGTGAGTAATGTTAAGAGTATGAATGTGTGAACAGCAGCTTACAGTGCGTTAATGAACTAAGAGGTAACAGAACATTGGTTACCAATTTACAGTGATGTGCTGGCTACTAATACTCGGTGGGTCGTACAGCATACAGTGTGTCTACGCGCCAAGACAAGGATAAACACGTAAGATCGTCATGAGACCGACACTAAAGCAGAGCATTATAGCGTCAGTAGACTCTTGCCTGATGATAAACTGTGCCTTGCGTCTACTGAGTCCTTATTTGTACAAACACCAGCAGGTCCTTGTAGGGACACGTCAAATGTAAGTGCTCTAGAATCTTACAGCATATTTTAAGACGCTAACAGAGAACTTTTCTGGATACATCCTGCTAGGTGTAAATACCCAGTTTCGGTGCTGTGCATTAAGTTGTAAAGAAGAAGAAGTCATCCCTAGTTATCTTGCGTTAGTATAATTCGAAGTGTTAAGCGACTAGTAGCGCCGCCCTGAGGGTTCGATTTGGAACTATATGTTTCCCCAAAGTATGCGTTCAAATCGTCGTGGTAGCAACGACGTAGAAAATGAGTTTTTTTATTTCTTTAACCGATTTAATGGATTATGTGGGTAAAGGTTCACGCAAATACGTGGAAGGTTAAAATGTGGCCAATGCCAACCACATTTTTTACTGTGCTATCAAGGCACAATCGTCCAAAGGAGTAAAATTAGCATGTTTGTGTTTGAAGTCCACTGACTTGTTTGGAAAGCCTCACGAGTTGGGTGTGACAATAACAAGCAGTAATTTGGAAAAAAGAGCTTTAAAATGTTATTGCAGTTGCCCTGCTGCCTCCGGAGGGAAATGTAAACATATTGTTGGTGCGCTTATTTATTTAACAAGGTTAGGATTTTAGTACATGTGCTTTCAAGCAACTTTAACTATTTACATAAAAATTTTCGATTTTATTTCAAATTTAGTAGAATTAACAAGCCTGAAAAATAATCATCTTTTCTAAAATGTGTACTGCAAATAACAGTTTTTTTGGTGACTGAGGTTAGATTACAGGCTTCAATCCATAATTGCCGAGCTTTTTTGGTTTGAGGCAATGTGAGAAACCTTAGCTCATCTGAGGATGATTTATTTGGGCAAGCAGGCACAGCACATTGTAATATATTGTTTTTAATTTTCATTTTTACGAATTTTAGCCAATAAATATGATTAAAAAAAAAAAAACTCATCAGTACTACTGTCACGATTTAAACGCATACTTTGGGGAAACATAAAGTTCCTAATCAAACCCTCAGGGCGGCGCTACTAGTCGCTTAACACTTCGAATAGACTTAACCCGAGGTCCCCTATTGCCAGTTATTAATTGATGCTCATGTTATTTGCAACAAATTATTTATAATACAGCAAGCCTTGATGTGGGGGTCATTTCCTTTGAGGTTTGCTGGGGATCATTTGTAATCAAAGTGTTAATTGCAGTGAATATACACTGTATTATCATTACATTATGTCGTTTATTTACTGGCGATAGGTAGCGTTAACTGCAGCAACAGTAAGGAGTCAACTTGGTGAGTGTTTCTTAATAAAGAGTAGAAAGATTACTTAACCTTAATAGCTATGATACTACCAGTTAATGTTGTTGGCACTGCACACAAGCTGTAGTAATTCAATTTCTTCTCAAATAGGAAAATAACTTTAGTATTAGCACACATTAGTCACAATCTCTGGCTTATGTGTAACATAGTATGTGTTTTCTTTCCTCTTCCTTTTCGTATTACTCTAGTATTCAATTCGACATGGCATCTTGTGCACAACATGATTTTCTAAAAGAGATTTTATCATGTTTGAATATTATTATTACTATACCTTTTTTTGTTCTACACGCATTCATTCATTTGGAACATTATTTAACACACAAAAAATATACCATTAATTCTTATTTAGGTCTTCATTTGTTTCTGTAGGTCGGTTGATCTCTCTGTGGCCGATTACCCCGTACTTGGATGATTATTGATTGCAGTGATATAGAAGTCATTGCATCTATGTTTCTTGCGAAATGGTTTGTTTTTTCGACCTGTAAACATTCTTAATGAATTTCATTTTACAGAGTCCCTTTCTCTTTAGAAATGCGTCTTGATAAGAAATGTTGTAGAGAAGAAAAAGAAGGTGTGTAGAATAACTGTATTATATCTTTGCATTTAACGGTCTGGAGCAAAAATAATATCTGCATAGATACTAATTGTGTTCAATGATTTCTTCTTTTAGATTATTTTGTTTCACGACCCTATTACCCATGTTAGTGCTTTACTTTAACCTAACTTTTTTTTTATAGCTGATTTGCTGGTCTACAAAATGTTTATATAAGTTTTCTCATTAACATGTTACTGTTTCGTCACTATCAACGTTACTTTAGTGTACTATAAGGGATGTGTTGTTAATTAAGAAGTGAAGTTGACTTATGTGTGCCTTTTTTTTACCAGATATAAATTGACAGTGCTCTTGTAGCTATTTTAAGGCTTTTATTTCCTTAATTATCGTAGAACAAAATTTTTTTTTGGGTAGAAAATTGATAGGTATTCATTTAAATCTTAAGTTTAAAATTTGTTGGCTTTTTTCTCTAGGATAAAAAATAAGTGTCTCGCATCATGTATTTCTTATTGAACAATACTTTAGTGTTTGGGCTATTGATCCTAGTATCGTCATTATTTAATGAGCTGTGTTTTTTTTACTGTTGTATGTAAGTTACTTTTTACCATGGTAGAGTTGACATACGCTGACAATGGAGTTGATGGTTCCAATTTTTATTTTAAGATTCTGGCAATTTACAGCTCACGATTGCTACAATTTTTCAAAACTTTTTTGAAAGTATCTCTGCTCTTAGAATATTCAAACTTTGCTTATGAGACAGAGCTACTATTTTCTTAAGTATCATTTTTTCATACAGGTGCATATGTACGTCTACTTATTTATTTTTGTTGAAATTTTTTTCAGTCTCATTGGAAAAAGCCATTTTTTTTATAGGAATTAAATAAGTTGTTATTTGTTGATCACTATTTAATTTAATATCAGAATAAATCATGCAATTCATAATTTTCCTTGTAACTGAAAAGCATACGATTTACTAAGTTAGATAATAATTTATAACTGTTTTCTGTTGTTTACGTTAAAATGTAAAATCTATAAGGATCTTTACAATGTAACTTAGTGAATATTTTAAATGTGCTTTTTTTTTTTTTCTTAAAAATTCCCTTATTGTACATTTTTTAAGATCTTCTAAATATCTAAATCTAAAACAGGCCTTCTTTACCCATGGATGTATTTGTAATTACGTTGTTTTAATTATTGTTCGTATTACTAGTTTCATTTTACTTTCATTTGTTCTTTTTTTCTAATTTGTTTTGTTTAACTTCTTAAAAGTATAACTGTTTTTAGCCTGTTTTTTCAATGGTAAGCATATAGCTTTGTTATTATGAATAATATCTCTCATTGCTTCTAACAATTAATTTCAATGGGTTGCTAAATATGACAGATATAATAATATCAATACCATGATTAGTCTTCCTAAATGTATGTGTATAGTTTTTTGCCATGTAAAAAAGTTTTTGTAAAGTTTTTATCTGTTTCAGATTTTTTTTCTAGATGCGTTTGATAAGGAATAGTTGGGCTATTGTATGGTAAGATTATCATTTTTATCTTATTGACCGTGCCATTTGATTTAGGATTAGTTCATGACAATTCTAAATTATTTACCCGTTATCTGTGAATATTATAAACTTCCATTAATTTTAATTTTCTTTTGTTGTATCTTACGTAGAGCATCTGGATACCATGAATCAACAATTTTGTTAAATACATTTTTTTTACTTTTAAAGAACAAAGTTTTTTTTTCAATTCTGTCATTTATCTGTTCATATCTCTCAGTAAAGTTCCTGTTCCTAGTATGCAAGTCTTTTTCATCTTGTTAATGTGGACGACTCTAATTTTATTATCTCTTTTCAGCTTTACATTAGAGCTTTTGCAGTCAATTTCTACAATTTTATGGAGCCCTTTGTATATCGCATCATACCTTTTTTTACGCAGTTCTTTTAGAATAAACACAGATTATCTTTTCATAAACAGTTTTGTGTTTAGTTTTCGATCGTAGTAATATTTTTAACGGTACTTTTCCTGTACCTAACTTATTGCTACTGTCGCTCTTATTTCAGTGAGTGTCCCTTTTAGCTCATATGAATACTGGTCGTATGTCTGTCCTTTCAAGAAAATTTTTACACTTGTAGGTATTTTGCCCTTTGGCTAAATGCAAACTATGCGGTGAGTATCCAGTACTCTCATCGTCTGTTATATTTTTGGAATGCATACAAATAGGCAGCTGATCTTCTCAGTTATTATGTGCGTGTACGTAGGCTTTTAAATATTTTGTGAGTACGTGGTTCATTTTCTCTATAGGAAAATTACTTCGTGAGTAAAACGTTGTATCACCAATTTAATCTTTCTTAAATAGTTTTGCGAATTTTTTGATTGCTTTATTTATAGAATAAGCCCAATGGTTGTATAATATGCATTCTAGGGATCTGAAATATAATATGAACTTGTGCAATAAGGCTTTTACTGTCTCTTCTACCGTTGCTCTTTTTACTGATATCGATACGATAAGCTTCATCAGCCAGCCTTGTATTGACAGTACATGTGTGTTACCGTTTGTCAAAGGTTTATTATTATGTCCATAATAACAAATCAATATTTTTTCTAAGGGCTTAAATTAGGTGGTTTTTCGGTTTAAGAACTTTTATTATACCTTCTAGTTCTTAATGCCACACGGTTCTTGGTGACTTTTAAAATGGTGGACTCACAATGGCAAAAAAATATAAAAAAGTGCTTAAAAAACTAATAATTTTCATTAAATTTTAACTTTTTCGATTACTTTCCGATATTCTATAAGCCTGACACTCAGCCCACACCATCAGTTCTAATAATACTGCAAGGTAGTACGGCTTATGGCACAGAAGATACAACGTGGCAACTATGAGAAAATAACGGCCTATATGTTTTTTAAAAATCCCTTGACATAATTACTAAATAAGAGGGCATGAAAAGCAGAATAAGATAAGCTGCCTTACGTAATGCAAGATCTAATATGGTGGCGAAAACAAAATGAAGGACAAACATTTTTTACACACCCCCATACATGGGTGCCAAGTCAAAGGGTTAAAAAAAATGTAATAAGTTATGTAACCGCATTTAAAATAATTAATGATGAATAACAAAAAGTTGAGAAGTCTCATTTCTCTTACGACTTTTGTTGATATTAAGGTCAAGATTATTTGAATGGCAAAGCAAAAAAACGCAAAATTACAGGATTTACTGCGTTTATACGTCCTTATTCTTTATTTATTGACCATGTGATTCCACTACTATTATTAAAGTACTTTTAAAAAACTTAATTCTTATCATAATATTAAATAAATACGTTATGTATAAGAATCTTAGGAACAGCATAAGCATTGTCCAACCTTTTTTTGAGCTTTTTCTGCTATCCCTCATAATATTGTTTATCCAAATAGAATACTGCTATTTTCTTTGCTAATAATACAAAGTTTAAGAGTTCAAAACTGCATCTTGCGGTTTTGCAGAAGACTTGCTCTGTAACACTTTCTTTTAAAATTTGCACTAATGCCATCATAAGCACTTTTGCCATGAGCAGTTGCACAATAGTGCCACTTAGCCTCGATGCCAAGATTTTTCTTATGATGCAACAAATTAGAAAATTGATATCTGTTTTTAAAGTGCTGCTTAGCACTGTCCGTTAAACACAATAATTTTTTAACGTTTTTCACATTTTTTTTTATTCAAGGTATTGACAGTGTTTCAATACTGTCAACTGCAGCAGTATTATGTTTTAAGCTGTCTGATAAAAATACGTGAATTCTGTGCTTTATTTCTCTATTGTTGTTGTTATAGAATATCACAGGAAAAACTGTATATTGGCTATTATAGGCTATTATAATAATAAAAGGCCTCGGTGGCATCTTGGCATACAAAGGAAATAGTTTTCCAAAATATCGAACATTACCATAATTCTCCCTTCATTAGGAATTATACAATATGCGTTAATGTAGTTGACCTATTGGTTCCAGAGCAAGTAGAAAATTAAATATTTTAAACTAAAGCATCTAGTTATAACTTTTTAATACTTTAAAGTGCTTGTTCTGTATCAGGGCATTTACTCAATTAATCAAGATGTCATTGACTTGTGGAGCTTTCACTTATAATATTCCTTAAACAATCCTTATAATCAGTGAGTGTTGTACTTATATTGTTCATTGAATTTTTTGTATTCATTGCTTCCAAAAATAATTCAACATTTTTTTGTATTGTACAGACATATACTGTATGTGTACCAGATGCTCCTGGAAAAATGCAACAATCACTTTTTATTAAAAACAAAACAGAGAATCTTTATAAACGTGAAGTTAAAGGGATGTCTGATTATTCAAAAAACTATTCATTTTCATGTCAAGACGCTGACGAGGCCTTTTGTTATTGTAATAGCTCATAATTGCTTATATAAAGTTTTTCCTGTACTATTTTGTAACAACAAAAATGAAAGCATAAAGCACAAAAGTAACGTATTTTTATCAGACAGCTTAAAACATGATACTGCTGCTGTTCACAGTATTAAAACACGGTTAATACTAGAAGTAAAAAAAGAAATGTAAAACACGTTAAAAAGTTATTGTCTTCATCGGACAGTGTAACCAGCACTTTGAAAACGTGCTTATGATGGAATTAGTGCAAATTTTACAACAAATTTTTACAGAGCACATCTGACTGTAAAACCACAAGATGCAGTTTTAAATTCTTAAACTCTCTATTATTGGGCAAAGTAACATGCAAAAAAATAGCAGTATTCTATTTAAATAAACAATACCATGAGAAATAGCAGTAAAAACTGAGAAAAAGGTTCAACAATGCTTATCCGGTTCATAAAATTCTTAAAAATCATATATTTATTTCAGATAATAAAAAGAACTTTGCTATAAAAAAGGACTTCAATAATAACAGTGGAATAATATGGTCGATGAACAAAGAAAGTTTTTGTTGTCCACTATAAATTATTTCAAGTAAGGTAATATAGTTTTTTATAAATTTCTTTTGCCACACCCTTTGATTAGACATCTATGTATGGATATTTTCAAAAAAATGGCCGTCCTTCATTTCGTTTTGGCCACCATATTGGATCTTACATTGCGTAAGACAGCTGACTGTACATTACTCTTCATGCCTTTTTCTTTGGTACTTACGTTAAGTGGCTTCTGAAAAACATGTAGTCAGCCATTTTTGGATGGCAGCCATGTTGGATCTCCGATAATATGAACCATACTGCAACCTTGCAAAAGAATGTCGGGAAGTAATTGAAAATGACGAAATTTATTGAAAATTATAAATTCTTAAGCACTTTCTTCTTCTTTTTTGTCATTGTGAATTCACCATCTTAAAAATCACGAAAGACCATACGGCATAAAAAACAAGACGGTATAACAAAAATTTAAAGTCGAAAAATATATAATTATCTTGAGGGCTCAAATGTACCTTGCTCAAGCAGTTTTCTTATCTAGATTGTTATCTGCTTTCTTAATACAAGTGGATATTTATATCACTCCATCGTGATGAGTTTGCTCAAAATTGCATTTATGCGGTGTTTTAGAATTTTTGTTGCCTTCTTCGTCTAGAATGAATAAAAACGCACTGTATTCTATAAGTTTTTGAACGTGTGACTTTTTCTCCTCGTTGTAGCTTGAAAGATTTACAAGTTACAGTACTTTATCAACTTGTCTTTTTCAGTAAATTATTACTTTCCTGTCATCTCTTTAACTATTTACTTTTGCCGTGCTGCTGCTATAACACCTATCCTTCTTATTTCTTGTTAACTCGCATGTTTATAATCATTCCCTCTAGTATTTTATATAAGTTCTTCAGCTTCACTAAGCCGTATTGATGTTTTGCCCAAAAGCTTCTACGTACGTCGTTCCTGTTATACTTTAACGAGTTGGCCCCTTCAATGGTCTTGCAATTTAATTAATCTACTATTGGAAACAACATGTTTATTATCTTGTTTAATGTATATACACATTTAGGGTATACCATACTATTGTTATTAACTGCTATAAAATTTCTAAATAAATTATTTTTATTTAATGTTTTTAAGAAAACCCAGCCTACATCTACGTTTTTGTGCAATCTACTCTCATACGCGTGGATGACCTGCCTCATTTTCACAAGGATGTCAATGCTCTGTCATTCTGTTAAGAGGATCTTAATTTCATTTCGTTTCAGTACATTACCTGTGGCACTTACTTGGCCATATAAAATTAAAATACATCTCATTCTATTGTATCTTTCCCTTTTATTGAGACATTTTCAGTGATCACGTATGCAGGACACATTCAACTATTCAGAGGTACTGACCAAAACATCTGGCGAGCTTCGTGAGTCATGTCCTCAACTTTTTTTTTCTATTTGATTGTATTCTAAAATCTAGACAATTTTCTGTTACTACCAACCCTTTTTTTTTCCTCTCGTGTCCACATAAAACTTTGCAGTTTTGTTAAGGTAAGAGCTTTCTAAAATAACCAAGTGTGGGGCATGTTCGATACAACATGTGTGTATTTTTAGTATGCAAATTGGACACTCTTGTTTTTCTTTTTACCTGATTACCACGGTAGCCTATTGGCCTAGTCCCCACTCACTACCTATATGTTGGGATGTATTGCCGCACTAGTTTACTACTTTCTTAATTAATATCATACTTATGTTAAACTGACACTCTTTGCACCAATGGTGAATCGGCACCACTTGCTAATGTACAGCCTTTTCCCGGAGATGACTCCGTATTTCAGGACATCCACTCCTTGCCAGTTAAGCCAGCATCCTCTGCCAGAGCATTGGATTGAGGCTAATTAGCATTACTACAGAAGCCCCATGTTCCAGTGATCTCTGTCCATTGGGTCCCTGGTATCGGATCCACGACTTCCTGCCTACAGCCCTAACATTGTTTCGCATTCACCCAGGCCTAGAGTATGTGGAGCAAGAAAAAATCCTGAAATTACTTTGAAAGAAGATTCCAAGAAGAAACCCACCCTGAAACGCCCATGACCTCTAGAATAACGATTTATCAGTAACAAGCGTGCTTACTGCTAAGCTAACACTACTCCATCTTTTTTCTTTTTTTTCGTAGCATGGTTTTTCTATTTTGTTGATGGTGGCATTTGTTCAATGCATTTAACATTTCTGACATTTACTTAATATAGTGGGATTTTCTGTTTGTAGCAGTTCATCCCTTAGTTCTCTGCTGTAGACATCTATATTTTGCACATATGCTATAGCATATGCTCTCAATGCCTTACACTTTTTTACCCTCTCTTCTTTTTCGAAAAAATTGTACCCTTGGTCTATTGCTGTGGTATGCTCGACGGTTAAAGAACACCACGAACATCCTAGGAGTTAAAATGCTTCGTTTTGAGGCTGTCTTATTAGTTGCTTCTTTTGTTCATACGATTATTTTTTTCATGCATTGTCTTTTCTACCATTTAATAAGTATTGCTCTTTATCTATATTATCATGATACCAATGTCATCGCTCGTGATTAAAACCGTTGTTATCATTCTTGTTTTTGTGATACATTTAATTATTATTATATTTTTTTCTGTAGTTATTTGTTTTGTAATTTATAATTAATTTTTTTTTTTGTTATAATAACATTTATTTTAATAATTTTTACTATATTCACCCCTATAATTTTATTGATTATTATAATCTTTGTTGTCTAACTAGCAGCCGTTAGATCTATTAAATTTTTTATTATCTTCGCTAATGATCCTGGACAAAGGCTCTTGTTTTAATACTTTAACTATACTATGATTTTTAATGATGCCCTTCTTTGCATCTTCCTACAATTTCTTGCATTCACTCGTAACACGCCCGCTGTGCTCCTGACAATACCAACACCATTTATTATTTTCTTTAAAACCAATTCATTCGTCTGTCTCACTCTTCAAACAAATGCGTCACTAGCTACTAAGTTTATGATCAGATTATTTCTGTTGCAAAATTTGTTTTTATATATAACTGGCATTCTTGTTATCATTGGTATTACTTTGCGTAAGTCTAACTCACTGTCAATACTCAAGGTCACCTTGATTGCTTCTTCCAAAGCTTTAAGTCTAAGGCCAGCTCAATTCTAACTATATGAGGCTTGGAGACCGTGCGTTATTTGTTTTGTATCTTTCCTGTCTGTCATATCCTTCATCGCCTTTTCTTGGAAATATGTCATACGTAGGGTTAAAGCTAACATAATCATTATTCTATTGTGCAATCGTTGAGCTTGATTGCAGTATTCTTGAATTGGCTTCTCAGTGTATTGCGTAAGCTTTTTTAATTGAGCCAAGCTGCTTGATGCTTTATTTACTCAAAACAATCTATTACAGTGCATTAAAGTGGGTACATCATCATTGTGCTGGATCAGGACTAAATTTTAAAATGCAGTGTTTAAATGTATTCAATTTCATTAATTTTGTTGAAAGGGCACTGTATTTTTGTTAAGTCTCCCAGACAGCCAGTCGTGCGATGGTGTGGATTGTTGAATTCTCGCCTTGTTGTCAGGTGTATATTAAGTATTCGTCACATGCTACGTTATTGGTTACATTTTCACAATGTTAAATACAGTTTATAATTCATTGGTACGGTGATGATTCAATAAATACTAGTTCGAGAGCAGAGAATTCAAGTGGTAGGCATTTAGATGCATACATAAACTCTGGATCGTATTCGACATGACTCATGCCCATTCCTGTAAAACCAGTTGTTCCTAGTCCATATTCTATGTATCCTCCTTCACCCTATATTGCATGTTGTTTTGATTCACAATATCTCCGATGTATAAACAATAAGCCCCTTTGTATTTGTTTCGATAAGTCATCTATTTACTGCAGAATATTATGCTGTGTCATTATTTGGACCAGATATTGTATCATACCTTCTATACTAAACGTATTGCTCGCGTTTATATTTTCGTTTATTAATTGAGTTTCCACGCACATAAGTCCCTGATAAATATTTTATACTACTCGAAATGGGCTTACCTCCTTCACTTTAATTTTGCACATTAGAGGGTTCTACATGGGGCTTTTTTCTACGTAGTGTAAATGAAGAAATTTTTCTCGAATAACCCTGGGATTAACTTTTTTTTTTACCAGGACACACTGCTTTCTACCTATCTTATTCTACTGGGTTTGGTTCTAGGACTATGCTCTTAAAATATTGTCAGTAGTTTTCACTCTTGCTCTCTTTCAGCACTAAAAACGATCAGTTTAACGCTATATTTTAACTTGTCATAAGGTGTTTCGTCGATATTGTCTATAATGAATGTTAAAAGAGTAAATAATAGTACTCTTTTAGTCGATAATTATTATTTAAATTTAGTTTGCTTATATTTGCAGTCTTAATAAGGTGTGTTAAAATTTATTTTGAGTCTTTTTTTTATTTACCTTGTTGTTAACGTTTTTTATAATAAATCTTTTATGTCGTAAATTTATTTGTTTTTTTTTCAGCTTTTTTTTAAAGGAACAAAACTTTTCTTTTCGGTTCAAAGTTTTCTTTTTTGTTCTAAAATTAAACGTAATTCTTTATTGAAAATATAGACCAGATTTCTAATGTAATAAAAGAAGAATGTATTAGAAATCTTGACAAAGTCCACTCTACAATTTTTAAATTTAAAAAATCTCCAGCATAGCATAAATGTATTTATAAGTAATCGTAATTACTGACCTGGCATATCCTGTTAGTATGGTAATAAGTAGAGTGCATCATGTCCTTAGCTTACAATGCGTATTACTTAGCTAACAATGTCCATTGCTCAATTTCGTACATTGTTCTAGTGACTGTAAATTGTATTTGAAGATTAGCTACTGAGTGATGCTGAGCAGTGATCAGTTCAATTTATGTTAGGATAACCAAAGAAAAAACAAAGGATTTTCTTGCAAAGTAGAAGTTGTCAAAGTACATGAAGGTGTTGAATAATGAAAATTTAACAGAATTATTGCCACTAATGTATTTTTAGTTGTATAAGTCATGATCATTATCATCATAATTGTAAGCAAGTTATTTTTCTAAGGCTTTGAATTCATACTTTCTTGGCATATCATGCGTAAGTGCACGTAAAAAATTTGTAAAAAAAGCACTAGATAAGAAACTACCTCGTAATTACTAGAAAATAGCCCTCTTTACTTGCATTGTTTTCCACTTTTAACAAACATGGGTACTATGGCAGCCACATAGTCAAATAACGGAGAGTATATAGTTGTACTGTATGCACGAGTTTTTTTTGTATTACACACTTATATAAAAAGCACTAAGTATCGTGTCATTTATATGGCATTTATGTCATCTTGCTTTACTTTGCCTTCCAGCTATTGTGCGCTGACAGTGCTGACATTGACATATTATCTTTATTGACCATGTGTTACCACCATTTTGACTTGTAAGTATGTGTAAAGTATATGGTAGTATTACATATTTATTTATTAAAATAAAAAGTTTTTTTTTGTTGATGTAAATGTTTGAATGTTTTATTAAAGTAAAATAATACTTGGTTATTCTAATCTTAGTAACTGAATGTTTTCTTGAAGTGAGATAATATTTTGTTATTGGGAAAAAATTTTTTTGTAGCATAACATTTCTTTCTTGTCAGTACAGTGAAGTGCAGATTCTATCGTAAGTTTTTTTTGTTTGATGTAGGCACTTTCTGAAAGTAAGATGTTATTATATTATTGAAAAATTTTCTGTGTCTGTTTTAAATGCTTTTTTAACTTAAATACTACTAAATTCAAACTCTTTTGAAGAAATTTTCGATTAATAATTTCTTTAAAGCAAAATAATATTTCAGATGCTCAAGTTACCATGCTCATTTTTCAACTAAATGTTATTGTTCCATGTGAGATTATATTTTATAATTTGAAGAAAATAATTACCATCTAGATACTAAAATTCTTTTTGTGTTTCAAAGAAATTGCATTAAAAAAGATTCAATACCTATTTTATTTTGAAAATATATTGATAAGAATATAAAAAGTTCCACTCAATTTTTGACTCAAAAACTGTGTTTGATCAATATTTTAGTCTGTTTGTTGAACAGTTAATATTCACTAAAACTACTTGGTAGAGTCATGTTTACCAATATTCAACTGTTTGTGCTCATACGATTTAACATATATCTAATATTCCATACGTTGTCAACGCAAAAATTATTTTTCATGATTAACTGTTAACTATTTGAACATATATGTCCGTTCAGTAAATTTTCAAACTATTTTTTAAATCAAATTCAACAAAAATATTTTATTTTTTTTCAAAATATGAATAAGCTTGACACACTAGGACTTCTCTTTTCTGCGATAGCAATTTATAAAATATTTTTCGCAGAGAATGATGTGACATGCAATGCTTTTAGTGATCTAAATAAATCTTTGTTGAAAACATTAATCCTGACCATCGGTCACTGAGCGTGTATGAAATTGCGTCTTTAAAAGTCTAATTAAATGAATTCTGTAAGAGCACGACATTAAATTTTAATTAATGTCATTTAGTAGGGAATGACAATAAACAAGTTTCAAAATAAGAGAACAGCAGTAGTAAGTTATTGCAGCGTATAATATTTAACATTAAATAGAAATAGTCTAATATATGTTTTAAATTTATGTAAAAAAAGTTAAATGAATACAAACATTAAATTAAGCGTGTAAAGAAAGTATTTAAATAAAAGTTCCTCACCTTAAATCTCTTCTCACTGAATTGTGAAAACAATAGCTTAATTTATGACAAAAAAAAACTGGCACTAATATACATGTATTAATTAAAAAAAGGATTCATGTACATCAAGTTAACTTTAAAAGTAAAACATTGTACGAACTTGCAGTCATGGATTTCTAGTTTTCAATACTTTTATACTCATCTTACAGTTGGATTAGAAACTTTTGTAGCATTATTTTGTTTTATGGTTTTCTTTTATTAACGCAACCAAGTAGAAACTTTTTAGTTAAAGAACACAGTTTTGATTCCTTCGAGGAAGAAGACCTAAACTCGCAATTAAAAAAAAATTGATGTAAGCCAGGGTTACAACGAAATTCTAAAGAATTTTTAAGGAGGCTCAACACACCTATCGAAGTACTTGTGAAATAGATAAAATTAAAATCCACGGTCAATGAGTATGTTTCTTACCTCTGTGCAAAATTTGAGCATAGGTTGCTCCGAAAAAATTTTTAGAAAAATGCGTTGCAACCTAAGTGTAAATAATTTTCTGTGCTTTACTGTGCCAAACTGCGCCAATCTTTGCAACACTACACCAAACTTTGCAAAACTGTACTATAGTGAGTTATACTGCGCAAAAATAGTGTCATTTCAAACATATATAGATCAGTTTCGTGCAAGTAGGACCAGTTTGGCACAATAAGGCACATTTTTGGGCAGTTTGGCGTCATTTGGCATAGTGTGGCACAGTTTGGCATTGACCTAAGATTGTTTCTGTACGCATAAACGTTGATTAAAACAGTAGTTACTGTTATCAATTATTTATACGATTAAGTTAGAAATTTGTTATTTAAATTATTTTTTATAACTATTAAAAATATTTTACATAGCTTTTAATTAACTTTAATAACAATACCTTCCTAACACTCCTCCTGGTATTGTTAAGATTAAGATTTTATTTTTAATTTCACTTAAAATACATGGTCTGTACAAGTCTGAATAATCAATAATTAACAAAAATGGTTTTTGCTGAACATTTACGCATTTAATGTAATCTGTTGACGTTTTATCCATAGTTAAGCTATTGTTGACATCAATATTCATGAAAAATATTACAACCCTTTCATCATTACAAATCTTAAATTTATAAATGCTACGTATGACACCATATCCACCGCCCAAATTTTGTACAGCATAATCATTTCTTTTTTTACTCCTTAAATACAATTTAAGGGTGTAGCGCACATCATTTAAAATAAGTTTCGTATATTTTTTGATATTTTTAGTTTCAAATACATCCAAAACGATTTTTGTATGCTTGTATTCGGTAAAAGAGAAGCAACTTTTCAGACCGTTACCAATTAATATGCAGTCACTTACTTTACTGTAATATCCTATATTTTTTCTACTCAATGGATCGCAAACATTTTTTGTACGTTCGTTGAGAAGTCCAGAGTTCTCTTAATATGGGATTAACTGATATACTAGGAGCCTGTGAATAATTTGTTAAATGATTTTATAGTGACATTGTTTCATTAAAAGTAAATATTTCTTCCCATTTTCAAATGCAAATGTATTAACGAAATATAACGGTCCCCAGTTTTTAACTGTTTGATATAAGTGTAAAAGTAAGTGGACGTTATAGTGAGTGTAGTTTTTACCATATAAATTTTCAAACTTTACACAAAAAATAATCAACATTTATCGGGCTTTTTTTAAAATTTCAGAAGTTATTGAATCTTCTAACAGTATTTTAATCACTGTCAACAGTATAGCTAAATTGTTATAATTTAAAAAAAAAATATATTACGTAGACATAATGGAGCATGAAAAAACTATCCACACAAGTCATTTGGAACCCTTCCACATGTTTCTTTCTTCTATACTTCTGGTTAATTTTGCTTAACAAGAAGGAGTTGATATAGCTAATAGTCTTTTATCGATTATTGACATTTTTGCTGGTGAGGCAACATAATAATTTTCGGTTGCATCTTTACGAATTATGTTCGTATACAGCTGCACTTCACCTAATAGACAGCAGTGCAAAAAATCTAAAATCATACCATTTGCTCAATTAGAATACCGTTAATTCATTAGACTTGATGGACCCTTTACGCCTTTCATATTTTTTTCATGACTTTGTTAAGCAATAACAATTTGATTTTTAATTGATGCGTCAGTCCTTTGTGGCAGTGGTGATTCGTGCATTGGATACTAACGAATGCCATTAACAGCTTCAGTGGGATGTTCACAATAAGTGCATCCAAACAAGCCATTGAATTTCTTTATGTGAAGCATAGCGCATCTTGCAACCAAATCTACGCAAATACTAAAACATTGAAAATTTCAATTTTATTACTAGTTAGACTTAGCGTAATCAACGGAAAAAATTTTTGTATATTTTTATAAGGTTTAAGGTACGTTGAAAAAAATTGGTTGTCAACCTTGATATAAAAACAATATAAAATGAAACCTACCCCAAAGAAAACAGTTTACTCGTTATTTCTTGTTTACCGTATGACCATTAAAATCCTGAGGTTGACAGTTAATTAGCTTGATCAACTAAAGGTTCTAAAAAAACATTAATTTCTGGCTCAACTTTTGCCACTCTCAAGCCAGCAACAATCATGAACTTTTTCTTATATTCTCTGGAAGCTCGTTTATCATTATAAAAATTGGCCACACGCTTATCTTAGAAGCATCTACAGCTTGGCATTTATCTGTATTAATAGTATAGAAAAAATTGAACATGTTACCTAACGATTGATTATCTTTTTCAAACAATTTGTATGTGCGTCTATCGTAAATATCTTCAAGACCATCCTCGTTCACTTTATTGCGTGAAAATCTATGAAAAAGACTACTGCGAACTGCATCATCAGCAAATAACTTTTTTATCTGATCTTCTATATTCAGTTCAACGAAATAAGATCGAGAGGACGTTACACTCACTGCAGATCCACAGTCACAAATAATTGTAGTGTTTAATGTATCTTTTGGTCTTAGATACTTCTGACATACACTACAAATATTGTGGTATACTACAGAACTGTTATCAATGATCAAAAGCTTGTGTAACATGTACTTCGTTCGTGGAAAAATGTCCTTTTTAAAAATGATATTTAACATGTTGAAAATGTCCAGTGTAGCTAACCATGACAGAGAATATTTCTTGACCAACTTCAAACACATCACTACAACTTCAGCAACGTTACTATCAGAGCAACTGCAAACATGTGCTTTAAGTTGATTATTTATTCTTTCTGCAGCAGCTTCTGTGACACACTTATATTATTGCACTTACATGACAATCAGTAGTAAAAAAAGGAGCTGAATCACATTGATTAATAGCAGCTTTTGTAGAAACATTTGTGTGATCATCTCTCATCTTTCTGGTTGGAAGTGACTTCAGTTTTTTGTACACAACGATAGTGTCATTCTTAACATGTGAGATACATGTGTATTGTTAATCAGGCTATTTATTTACAAGTCTGATTAAAAATTTTACTGTTAAATAATTTAAAGATCAAACATGATAATACTCAACGCAGGAAGCTATACGTACGTATGTACATGCACTTCCATTGTACATGGTAAGAGAATCACTCAAAGTGTATATACAGTTTTTCTTGTGTCAATGTACATTTATACATGTACAAACCAGCATTTAAAAAACTATGAAGGTAATGCAAATACTTACTGATTCAAAACACCCGTACTGTTAAGCCTTAAATATTAGTACATTACAGAGTCTCTTTTTTTTGTACACAATGTACTCCTAGGTACTGTTTTATTGCTAAAACGATCTATATACCGTTTGTATGGGCCTTATTTATTCATTGTTAATAAAGCAGCAAAATTTCACTCTGGAATGAAGAGACCTTACAAAAAAAAATATAATACGAAGCATAATAAGGCCCTAAAGTCCTAGATGCCCCTTCATGCGTTTCATCCTCCGCTACAGCCTATGCGTTTGGAACACGGTATACTATGGATATGGGCCGTAGCTAACATGAGAACGCACCAACAGTTTCATAACCGTAATCCACGTTTACAGTCCGTTCCATAAGACATATTATGCCTGACTTTCCCTCTGTATGGGTGAAAGTCCTGCCAAGTCAGGCCAAGCTGCGCTCAAGTCAGCGCCGTATTACAAACCCACCTGTGGCCAGACTTAGTTGCTTCATTTGGACCATGCGTTTAAGCTGGTCTGCCCACTTTCATGTGTACTTGGGTTAGCGTGTAACCAGCGCCAGCTAGCAAGAAGTAACAGAATACCACCCGTACTTAAGGCACACCGATTGTAATATCCTAATAAACCTGTTTTAATGTAACTTGGTTTTTATTGTCTTTCTTATCGCAGATTTTTTTTCTGTGTAAGCCACTCAAGAGCCACCCTTACTTTTAGTTTTGCGTACTTATATATTATTAATATACCTTCGTTGTGAAATGAGATACTGTTATTATAGAACTTCTTCTAGGTGTGTAAAATAACGCAAGTCCTCAGTGCATCAAAGCATAGCAGTTGTATGAGATTAGTATTAATAAAAAAATATGATAGAATACTATGCTTACATTTACATTCCACGAACACATGTAGGCTTGAAGCCTATCAAAAAGAGTGTACCTATAAGTTGTATCAAAAAATTTGATACTGTTAAATATAAGTCTGATTCTACATTTCACAATAATGAACGTATGAAATACAAAGAAGTGGGCAGCAAAAGCTCGCAAATATGTGCAATTTTTTATGTCAAAGGTAATTATTTGATTAATTAGGTTTTTTTTTGTGGATAATTTTAAATATAAAATGTAACCCATTCAAACTGTTATTTGAAATACTTTATAATTTTTGTAGAATCTTTAGCTAAAATGAAACTTTTTTTGCATAATAATCCAAAAATAACGAGAAGAAAGCCGAAACTAAATTTGTCCTCGACGTCAAATTCCATTGTTGAAAATAGCGATTGTCAATCTAACGTTGATGAAAGCATGACTAACAAAGTAGCAACAGAAAAAATTAATTCAAAGATTATTAATATATTGACAAAATATTTACAAGTACAACTTAAACTCCTTCCAAAAAAAAAGGCAAAGGTATCACAATCAAAACTATTATTCATCGATACGTCAATGCTTATTAAGTAAGTTAAAACAATTTGGTGTTAACAACATGTAGCAATAAAAAAAATTTGTGCACAACAGGATAATAAAGAGATTAACCCTCCTATTCATTCATCAACATCGTCAAAGTCAACTCAAAATTCGCCTGAAGGTAACAGACAACCATTTCTGAATCTTGATCTGAATAACCATGGCGTCGAGAACGAAGAGCAAATAATGCAGGAAACTTCATCCACAAGCAGACATCAAAAAATTGCTGTATGTTTTTTAACTTACTTATTAACAAATTATCTCAATGTTTGTGCTTCAAGTTGAATAAATTGAAAAAAAATGTCTGTTATGATGTTGAGATGCCTCATACTATTATGACATGATTTCTCAATTTTTGTTAACAAATACATATTGAAGTAACACTTTCATACTTTCATGAGATGACGATTGGATGGATAGAAAGTATTTTCCTTGATATTTCTTTTGTAAAAAACTACTTTACAAACGATCCTTCTTTTTTACATTACGCACAATCTCATTTCTCGCAAACATATTTTAGTGCTAATAATCAATTAATTAAATTTTTCAAGAAACTTAAAGCAAAATGCCGTGCTTATAAGATCTTCATTTTTTACACTAATAGATATAGGTGTTTTTGGTACTTAAGATCTTAAGAATCGATGCGTCAAGCCTAGAAGTGGAACAAACTGCACTCCTTTGTCACAAAAAAAAAAGAAGTTATCGAAGATGAGTTTCTGAAGTACCTTAAATCTAGAGGCTTTACAGCACAAATAATATCTGACAAATTAACCAAATGTGATGCCTATCATCATGGTGCTATTACCAGTGCAAGAAAACGATATCCTACGAGTGTTACAGAAGAACTTTTGAAAAATTTAAATGAAGATAATGACAATGACAGATTAGAAAGTCATTAAATCAGTATTCGAAAAAACCATACAATTTTACTAAATCGATGGCTTGGCCAAAAAAAACGTTACTCAGAGATAAGTAAAGAAAAGCGTCAAACTAATATTCTTATGAGATTTCATTAGTATAATTCAAATTAAGGTTGCGTTAGGACTGAAACAAAAGGCAAAGAAAAAAAACAATTTTATAGTCATATATTAAAAGTTTAACGTTACCTTATTTAAACTTGTATGACAAAATATCTGAATACTCATTTAATGAATACACAAGTACTTTATACTGATTTTACATAAATTATACCTTTTAACTACTTTACATTCTTGTAAGTTAAGCGTTTATAATACGAACCTTTGTTAGGGCAATTTATAACTTCTTCTAATTTTTTTGTAACAATATAAATTGTAACAGTATTTAAAGTTAACTTGAAAAAAAAACAAGCCCACACATAAACGTTTGGCACTAAAGCATAAAATATTTTGAAGTCTTAAGTTATTTAGTATTTATAAAGATATAGAACATACTTTTTTTACAGGCTTACTATACAGTCACATGACCACACTTGGTTGAAAAGGTTAATTCCCATGTCATACTAGGTTAAACTGTAACATTAGGTCTGGGTTGTTTTAGTTTATTTTGAAATCTCGAAATAATAACTCTTAAAGTTAAAAAATGTTGTACTAAGATTTTATGGGACTCTACCATTTTAGTTTATACAGTTACAATTGTGTTCATAAACCATGCCTACGATTAAACTGCAAAACTATGAATATTATCTGTGTTGAATTAACATCCACTACACCAAAATGAGCCAAATTGCATTATACTGCGCTAAATTGTGCCAGCATACGCCAAACTGTGCCAAACTGAGCCAAATTGCGCCAAAAGGTACCAAAATGCGTTTAAGTATAGACATATTGCAATTGTCAAATTCTGTCTTTTTAGTTGATTCTGTCAAAATATTTCATTTTAAAAATATAATGTGCTAAAATAAACTTAATTGCCCCAAAATGAGACAAACTGCATCATACTGAGCTAAATTGTGCCAATCTGTGCTAAACTGTGCCAAACTGCGCCAAACTGCTCTGAATGTTCGAATTAGACATAGTTTGGCTCAGTTTGGCACAGTTAGGAACAGTTAAGTTTCAAAAAAGCGTAGTTTTGGAACAAAACCTGTTTTCACGCGGGAAGTGAGCATCTTATGCATAGCCTCTTATGAATACAGTATAAATTGGCTAAAGTCCATTGCGACCACTGTGCTGATTAAAGTTGTCAAAAAATTATGTTCAATAACAGCTGAATACTAGAAAAAACTATAATCAAGCTACTGATAAGACACTACGTAAGATTTTTAAAGAATTTCCAATTCTTTATCAAAGAAATCGATTCACCTTTATTAAAAGTGATGCTAATCACTCCCTGATCCCATGTATGATTCGTATGAGGGGATATATCGTTACAGTATGGGCGAAATTCTTGACAAAATAATAAGTTTAAAGAAATTTTTTTTATAGACCTTTTTAACTCTCAAATTAAATATTTTAATAAAAGTGTTTTAAATAATAAAAACATACTACTCACTATGAGTATCATAGCCATAAAAAACCATTCTCTAGTTATGGCTGTGTCGGGAATGGCGAGCTTTGCTCAAAATTTAGAATTACAAATGGGTATTGAAGTTCTAAAATATAGTCAAGTATGGAGTTTGAATCTCTTGCTTAGAAATGTAGTTCACAAAGTGTTATGTTAGAGGTGCATACAGCTGTTTGTATTTTTTAATACATTTTTTCTCTACTCCACAAATGACATATAAAAAAAAAAACTACTTTTTACATATGAAGTAACGATAAAGCGCCCGTAACAGTGGCTGAGCACTGAATAATTAACAACCTACGACTAAACTAATCATACGAGTAACCATTTAACTTAAGTATGTCATATGTCTTAGACTATAGCATTTTTTACGAGAACAAGCAAACATAATAATAAAACCCATTTTGCACATACTTATCGATATTCAAACGATGAAAGTTATTAAAGACACAAATAAATTGTCTAGTCCAAGATAGCTCTGTTTTGGTACAATAGTAGCACTGACAATAAATATGCAAGCTCGAAGCCTTAAGAAAGGTTCAAAGCTTAAAGTATATAGGTAATAGTACGAGACGTGAAAATGACCAACCAAAGCGATTCGCACCCCGTAAAAAATCAAGCAATAAAAACAGATCTTAATGTTTTGCCTCGGGCAACTTCTTACGATACCATCTGATTTTGACAATCTTTGTCAACATAAGCTTGATTTTTTTAAGGCATGCGAACCTGACGTATCTAAGCTGTGCAAAATTATTCTGTCATAAAGGTATACAACAACTCAGATTTCTGTAAAATTAAAATCTTTGTTTCAAGAGAGAAAGGAGGGATAAAAGCTCGTAGAACATACACTTCCTATCTCTGACGAAATAAGATCGCCTACAGGAATTATTAGTAGATATCAGAACTTGACCATGTAATAAAAAACTATTTGATGATAGATCATATGGCTCTGCTTGTGGTTTCTCTGCATGAGCTCCTCGTCACCACCACGTGATGAGCTTAAAGAGTTTAACGTAAGAGTGCACATGACTCGTAGCAGCTGCCTGGCCAATAGCCATACTACCCACATATTTTAGCTACCACGCACTCCTACAGTTCTCCCGTATAGTTCTTTCAAAATTTTTCTGTGATAAGTTCTTCTTTTTTTTGCGTACCATGCTTAAGTAAAGCGTAAGTTCAAAATTGAACTAATCTTCGCAAACCCATCTACCACTGCTTTTGTGAATTAAAAATGGAAGTAACTAACCGGTTTTATCTTGCCCCTAAAATTTTATCCCAAGCTTACTCTAATTCTCAGTGGAAGATTAGCATACCTACGAACTTCTCCGTTCCAGCACACTGACGCCTATACACGAAGCCAAAATGCATGAGTGTCGGTGCCTATACGTGTACCCTAGAGTTTTACGAAAATTTTACTCAGGATCTAGAGTCACTTGGCCTCACGGGCCAAACACTTTCACCTTTTAAAAACGTTTCTCTCTGAAACAAGACAAGCAGTAACGTAGACGTTTGACTGTAATCCCAGGCTTTTAAGCTTACGCCTAGGCCTGAAAATAATGAAAAATTCTTTTGAACAAATACGCTCTCCACAACCAGAGCACCTTAGTGGATCAGAGCGACATCAATCCCTAGAAAAAAAAATTTTTTTTAGTACCAAGGAGTAGGGTCAACTTTACAACTCCAACTACTGAAATTTCCTTGCTACTCTTATAACTAACACTACTCTATGAGGAGGTTGAAAAAAAATCACGTTAAAAGATTAATTGATAAGACGAATAATGATGAGCGATCGTAGGATAATGTACAACCAGGCACACTTTGACGCATCACTGAAGAAAAAAGTAAACAAATTTACTTCTCACTAATTTATATCCTCTGGCACTTTAAACGCAAAGCTGGTGGGCAAGAGCCCATTTGAACTCGAATATGGTTTCTTACGGTCCCCTGTACAAAATTCAAAAACAGTAGCATCCAGTGCTTATAACAAAGAAGTTGCAAGATTCAAAACTGCACTTGATCCCAATATGGTAGGTTACCCACAAACTAAGCCTTGCCCATTTAATCAACCACCATTCCCAGGTACCGAACCAAGCTAAATTTCACCAGAGGCAAATAATACTAACCACTGAACACAATGGCACAAGTTGTGCCCCTTAAGGACGTCTCAAGGGTGGTGCTAGAATTCGATGAAAATAACATACCAGTGAGCATTTTCTTAAAAAGCTACGATGAGGCACTAGCCATGGTAAACGCAGTAGAAGAACCTAACCTCACAAAACTAACAAAAGAAAAGTTGACCAGAGAGGCTCGAGAATCCATCCAAAGGCTAAGCTTCACTGAGATCGAAGGTCTTAAAACTCATGTAAAAACGATCCATATGCCTGCTTAGTCTATACACCAGTTTTTAGGTAATATGGGTAGTTAGCATCAGTTACACCCAAAAGCAAATTATTGAGACAAAGACATTAACACATGTTGCTGTAATACATGCCTCGTACTTAGCATCACTTAAACGCAAAGGCGCAATTAAGTGCGTTAGGAGTTGTCTCAACTTTGTTATCGAAGACTCAACGTTTTAATATAATAGGATAAAAAAGTCAAGGACCTAGTAACAAGGGTAATAAAAATGAGTTAAGTTAATTAGACTTTTTAAAATAACCAAACCCTGTGTCACCAAGACTTCAATTTTAATAGGCACCCCAACAGACAATAATATTTACTCAACCACAAGCTATGCAGATTTATTAGGGACTCTGAAGATGACTGCTAAAATCATGTAAGCTGCAAGCTATGCCAATAGGCAGGGCACACATCCAACATACATTGATCTCAGCAACCATGACCTCTAGTTAATGAAACGAAAACTACCAAACCAACCACAGAGTGTGCTAAATGTGCAGCAAAGAGGGTCACACTGCAATTAACTGCCCAGAGCACCTTTTACGAGGTACAAGCAACTCCACAGCGTCACCAATACTAAAATGTCAAATATATGGCACCAATGGCTACTTAGCTCTGCGTTGCCTGGGTGTTAACAGATTAACAGATTACAGCCCTGCTATTGCAAGGGTAGACAGGGAGAGTACTCATGCAATGAAGGCCAATTAAATAAGACCACATGCCAAACTTTTAATAAAGTAGGACATGCATTGCTTTACTGCAGAAAATATCAGAGTCAGCAAACCGATTTCTTAAGACTCGATTAATCATGACTTGTTGCCCGATATGTGCGTCCTGTTAAAACTACGGGTATGCGATAAAAGAATTTCGAAGATGACAATATAATGAACAAACGAGGCCAGAAAATGGTTTGGTATCCCAAATCATGAATGCAGCTCCAGGAAGGCCCAAGGCCCAATCGTACTTTGCGAAACCCATCAAAACAAAACCCATTTAGACAGAGTTCACGCTCTCAAAGTAAGAAAAGACCTCAAAAATCTGCTCAAATTCGAAAGCACCTCACATGACGACATGATTGACAACAGCACAACCATCTAATTGAAAGGCATGGGCAGAAAATCAATATTTGCCTTTGGAACAACACAATTAATGCTGTTCAGACACATGGTTACGTTTCATGTGACGAAAAAAGCCAGTTGGCATACCTGATAACGGGATGCCAGGGATAAGATCTTTCACTGACTCAAAATGCAAAGTTATCTTACAACATTAGATGCTGAAACTTCCGGGACGAGTTACCAGCTTTCAGCCAAATTTGATCGAAGACACCATGGAGCTGAAATCAGCCTTATTGAAAAACGAGTAATTTTAAATGATATGCAAATAAACAAGCATGAAGCCATGATAATTAAGAAAATTGCGACAACTTATTAGAAAACCGTTGGATTGACGACAATAAACATCGAAACGCACGACACAAAAGTTTAAGTAATATCGGATAAACCTCGTCTACCATCTAAAGGTTTTCTTGGCTCAAATTTTTTTACTAACTATAAATGCCGTACTTATTTCCACAATAAAATACTAATAATAAGATGTTATAGTACCACTCCAAGAAATATACCAAATTATGGTCGACGAAGAGACTTTGCTGACAGTAGACACCGACAAGTCTGCTAAGTTACTCTGCAGCGTTAGCCCTTATTTAGTTAAAGCCCAGCAAGAAAGGTCTATAATCCGATGAAGACTACGTTAATCTACCTAAAGATGGTCTCCAAGACGAATTTTTAAGATTAGGAGAAAGTGAGACCTACTGAGACTTCCTCAATAAGATTTTCTATCTATTGGATGTACCTATAGTAAACCATGCCTTGGGTAGCTTTTATTTAACGTACGAAGACAAAAGTGGAGGTACTAGTGACAACAAGGCCAACTTCCAAGCAACGAAGCCAATATACGACTAGCTGTTACTACTAATAGATTAGGAAATTTAGACTTGGACGAGGCGAATTAAACTAGACATCTACTTAAGCGTCATGAAAGAAGATTTTACCTTGCTAGCAACAAGTTATCGTCGTCCAACATCACGATGCACCGCATATCTACTGTTGACGATGTACCGATGGCAACCAAGTAATACAGGCTATCACACGTACTTAAATCCAAGCTAGGCTAAAGAACTGCTTTGCGATGGTATAATCAAGTGATCTAGATCAGGCTATAGTACCGTGCTATGGATCGTACCAAAGAAACGTACTAATGGCGTACCCAAATGAAGAATAGTCTTTGACTTCAGACCACAAAATAAAAAAATTAACCTATGAATTATCTGCTCTACAGTAAAACTGATATTTTAGATCAAGTGGAAAACTCCAATACTATACGGTAATAGATTGCAAGTAAGGTTTCCACCAAATTCAATTGTATCCCAACGATGCCCATAAAACGGCATTTTCTACACCTGACAGGCACTACAAATTCTAAAAGATGCCATTCGGTTTGGAAAATGCAGCTGTTGAGTACCCATCAGCCATGTTATAAACTTTTAAAGAGTTGATTGGCAAAAGAGTTTTCAAAAACTCTTTGAACAAGTCATGGGAAGGCTGAAAAAGGTCACTTGGAATCACATTTTGATTGTTCGTAGCTATTGATTCAATTGCTCATATACGTGACATTAAGGAACTAGAAAGTACTGTTCGAAAATAGTAGGTGTGACTGACCTTGATTGGTCCTTCTCGTGTTGGTGTTCAAGCAGCTTCTGGATAGTTTTCCAGTCGAAGTTTGGTTGCTGTGGGTTGTACTCCATTTTGCTTGCTAGTAATAGCTCAAGAGGTGGTTTTTAGAAGGCCAGTGGTATTATAATGAGGATAACAGCCGGGGTAACGGCCTTCGGTAGTAGTACCCACAACCTTAGATTATGAGGAAGAGTAACGGTGCTCACTATCTTTAGCCTCCTGCTTTAATTAAGTGTGAAGTAGCAGTGCTGACAAGCTGTGATTTACGATTCGTGGATCCACCTTGCATGTCTCTGAACCTTCAACTGCTAATGGCTTTGCGACGCGGTGGCGCCTACCATTGTCCAGGCTTTTACCACTCGTAAGCTCTTGTGATTAGTCGCAAACTCCTTGGTCCCTTGAAATGTTTTGAGATTTACGTCTCTGAGGCGTGCCTCTAGAGTTTTTTTTCGGTTAGTATACCAGTGGTAGATGCGGACATATAGTATTTCAACGTTTGTGGTGAGCTTATAGGCTTTGTTTTTGATCCACCTGCTACATTCAGTATAGTAGCATTCTATTCTTTTCTGACCAGCTTCAGTATGAGCATAAGCTATTTTGCTTGCGTAGTTTCAATTCTCTGAGGAAGAGTACAATAAAAAAAAACTATTCGTGGTATGATTGTAGCTCACTATGAGTAGTTCTAAATTATTGTTTTTTATTTGCATCTTTCGAATAAAAAGTTTTGAAATTTTAGTAATTGGAATTTGCAGCAAAATAACGTAAGCTTTTGATGGGTCTTTTGGTTTTAATAAGTTGATAGTTATCATTTATGGCACACTCAGTTAATAGGCAATTAGTCGTTTTTTTAAAAACTTGGTTTGCTGTTCGTCAATTTCTGAAAATATACCAAAAGTCATTCTATGCGATAACTGATGGAGTGGATACCGACAGCCATACTTTTAGGTGTCAATCGCTTTACGTGACTTTATTTTGAGCTCCTTGTAGAGGAGTAGTGTTAGTTAAAAAAATAGCAAGGAAATTGTAGAAGTATGAGTTGTTGTTGTTAAAGCTTTATATAATTAAACATCATTAAAGTTTTAGAAAAAATCGGGTCTTTGGTACAAGTTTTGAGTATAGGGCGCAAGGCCTAGTCTATAAAATTCAAGGATGCTGCAAAACCAGATCACTACTAGAAAAGATCTGCCATTAACATTATAAATGAAAATTCAGTTGAATTCTCAACACAAAATAGTATTTAAAAGAGAATTGTGATTAAGATTAGAAAGTGGTTCCGATTTAAAGATAGCAGAAATCGAGTTTTTACATGATAAGGTATTTAGAAATTTTGTAACAGATCAATTGGACAACAAAAATGTACTAAACTAGATCAGAGTTAATAGTATATTGTATAGAAGAAAACTGTATCATCCAAATATATAGCTCTAAAATTTGTTGTAAGTTTCGCAGAAAAAACTTTTTTATTCTTGACGTAAGCAAGCAAAAAATTTTCACCGTACATTAGGAAATGATTGCTGATTCTCTAATTTTTTACTTGGGTGCACATCAAGTGCGTAATACTTGTTCTTAAATAGCTCATTAGTTCAACGATTTAGCAGATTATAAGCCGTACTTAGAGCATTTACTTTTTGATAGAAATAGATACATTCCATGTCTGAAATAAGGACTAGTAATACCATATGTATTACTTATAACTTTCGACAGTTTAATTAGTAGTTCCAAAGAAGCAAAGAAATTTTCACACTGACAAAATATAAACAAATACGATTTAGTTTTTAATCCATACTACAGAGAAGATTGTTTTTTTTAATACGTGTTTAATTGAAAAAAAATATTATTAGTAATTATATATTGAAGAACTTTTACTGTATAAACCATACAGTAATAAATAATTATAAAAATAGAATCTCGATTTGTAAATAAATCTGTTTTTTGATCAAGCTAATTTTCTAATAAAGAAAAAATTTTCAGATTTTTATTTTAACACAAAGAAAATCAATAAACGGCGACTTGTTTAATCGAAGTAAAAAAATTTTAAAAACAAAATTATTAAAACGTTGAAGTTGATATTAGCCATTGTTTGCCATATGTTTAGCCTTAATATTTAGTTTGTAATAACATGCTTTGTGTTCAACAAAACGACTGTTTTATGTTTTAGTGAAACTTATGATACTGTTATAGATGATTGCTTGTATAAAAAATTAAATGAAAATTATAATTTTAAATTAAATTATTAGTAAGTAGTATAGACTAAGACGTTTATTCCTACTATCTTAGCGAGAATAAACGTGTTTTTATTTAACAATAAAAGTGATAGGGTCAATCATTTTATTTCCCGATCACATACCCATACATCTAAAGACTAAGAGTCTTCAAAATCGAAAATATAATCGTAAGCTGAACTTAAAAAAAAGCAAGATTAAATAAAGAAAGTAAATATGAAAGCAGGCAGTGCGTATTGACAGACTAACTGCCCGGAGATAAAATAAGCTATACGTTTTTGATGCTGCAATGCAGCACTAAACCGTCTCGACTCCTTGCTACTACGCATGCACTGAAGTTCAGTTACGAGCACGAATTATGCATCTCACATTACTAATACTTAAATTAATAAGAAAACAATGTTAGATGATGGTCTTTTTATATTAAATTAATATAGTAAGCAGTTTGAAGTTTACGAAGAGCTCTTTCATTAAAAAGGTAAGAAGTCTATGCTGTTCAAAAAGGGTAGCTTTTATATTGTAAAAACACACTGATTGTTGTGAATTATAAAAAAAATGAAGAAATTTTCAAATATAATAGAATTTTTTCTTTGCACAAACATGTACTTACAACACAGCTATCCTCTATCATGAATGACAGACCTTTCCACGAAATGAGATTCATTTAACTGTAACATAAAAACAGAACCATACAGTATTTAAACCTTTAGGAACTATGCTCCAACAAAATTTGGTCGTAAAAATCTTTAATCAGTTTTAATAGTGTTATTTATTTTCGTCAGAATTGTAACTTAAATTAATGTTAAAGTCATAATTAGTTAAAGAATAAACATGTTTCCAAATAAAACATTTAATTTCTAGAACTGTCAGAGATCTTTTGTGCATTAAAGATTTGTTTTTAATACTAATTTTTACATAAGTTCAAAATATACTTATAAAATAACGTCTAATATTTTTGATAATACGAATAGTAAATTGTAGGTGGTTCAGGTTAAAAACAAAACAAGGTAAAGTCATGTTTAAAGCATTAACTGTTTATTTTTAGCTCAGTTAAAAATATAAATCGTCTATGGAAACTATACTTACAACGTAAAAAATTGTTTTTAAATATTCAATTTAGTTTTCTTTAAAATCTTTTGCTTCTGCCACAAAAAACTAATTTTTAAGTTTGTACATGACAGTATTTTAAAACAATAAATATTTTTTTTCTACTACAGTAGAATTACTTTATTAAAAAAATGTGCTATGATGCTAAAAATCGTAGTTAAATTCTATGAATGATACATTTTTTAGTACTGCTTGATTGATTAAAATGAAGTTTCTCCTTACCAAAGCAGTGACAAATGGCAATAAATTGACAAAATATGAGGAATATTTACTAATATTATTTTAAATGCATTAAAGTGTAGAAATGTTAAAATTCAGCCAGCTCTCACGTTTTACTTATAATATAACACTAAAACATCATTTGTGTTGAGTGATGACTTAAGTAAATAATTGAAGTTTTTTTTTTTATCCTATTTTATATTATATATATTCCCTGCATGATAAAATTTTATGACTCTTTAAAGAGTCGTATTTAATGAAAGTCGTCCCGTCACAGAGCTGAATCTGTACTTCATGGCTCTCGGAAGTGTCAAGTGACAAACGAAGCGAGCCACGAAGCCTAAACACATCAAGTCAGCATGTACCGGCCACGTAGCAAGTAAGACAAAGAAATTTAACTAAAACTTCGAGCAAGGTGCATTTCTTTGCTTGGCGTTTTAATAAGTTGCTTTTCGCCACTCATCGAGTGTGGTTCCTAACTATTAGTTTGATATTTTAATCTTACTAGTTATAATTGCTCGATAAGCTAACTTTTATAGTTGCTTGATAAGTTCGTATATATCTCACTAGTATATAAAGCAAATTCGCTAAGACCGTTGTAATCGCTAACCATGAAAACTACTAAACCGATTTTGCTGAAATCTTACACACTGATTCATGATACTTCCTGGATGATTTTAGTATAGTTTATATTTTAAAAAATTGAATAACAATAGCAATAAATGAGCTCAAAGTTTTGCAAAAATACGCCAGCTATTCACTTTAGTTCAGTAAAATCCGCTAGGTGGCGTCGACATTAAATTAAGGCTACCTGCAACAGAATAAAACAAGTGTGGTTATAATATGCCGGAGCGTCTCAGTAATTGATGCAGTCATGCTTCGGCAGTTAAACGAGCTGCATAGACAATGGAGATTATAGTCCTGCAGCTGGATATCCTGGTTACGGACGACACTCTTCTCTAAGCAAAAAGGGACTTACGTTCTCATTCACCCTGAATCTCGACGAGTGCGATCGAAAAAAAGTCATTCCAACCAATGACGTCTCCGGCATATTACCAGGAGACATATCTTGCCAGAGCACAATCTGGTTCAACTCATCAGAATTTTGAGGGAGTCCCACCATCCCACCTGATGCAGTTAGAGAATTTGTGGCTACAAATGTAAGCCAGGGAAAACAGCTCTGAGGAGCACGGGCAGCCAAAACGGCTACCTTCTTGGTCGTCGCGTCCCTAATGCGCTTACCCACATGTTCCCGTCTAGCAATGAGCGGTTGGTTATCAAGGGAACAACCCGAAGACGAGATATCCTTGAACAGCAGCGTACCTCCCTCCAGCACAGTCTCTGTACATAGAGACTCCCAGGATAAGAATCAAGCTATCTGTAGCCAGCTCTTCATCATCAGGAATAATAATAAAGAATAGCCTGGAAGTTTCACCACTGGCGCTTTTTAGGGCCATTATAAGTATTAACGTTCCCTACTTAACCATCAATTTCATCGGTTCATTTTAGGGGCCACCTAAGTGTAAACTACCTTGCCAACAAATACATTTTTACTACCATTTCCGGAAGCAATATGTCGACTAAAAGACTATATTAACTAAAAACAAGCACTATTAAACCAAGGTAGCCATTCACTGGCAGACGTCACCTGCGATGTTGTTCTTCGCAAGGCTGGAAAACCCGGTGCTCAACGACCCTATATTACCCTCTTGACTCTAAGCATATAACCAGGAATTACTGATACTCTCTAAGGTTTGTGCTGGGCAAACCTATAACAGCTATAAAGGAAAATAAAACTTAAGCCAACGGGACAGCCTCCACTGGACAAATATCACTCACCAATCTCCCCATCTAAGATCACCAAAACAACTGAATCTGCAAATAAAAAAGGTGCTTTAGACACCAACATCTTCGACGTTATACCGGGAGACGTTGGGAAAGAGCACTACAACTAGCCCCAAAGCTTCGGACTTTGTAATTTTTCTCCCAATCAGTCTAGGTCTTTAACAGCAAGCCAGAGAAGATCACCCTGAGGTATCCAGGCAGTCACAATTGCTGTTAACTGCAGTCAAGAAAGAGTTAACTTAAGAAGCTCACCGGTCTTTTTTAGGGCCATCGGACGTCGAACAACCTAGCCATTTTATATATTAGAACTTAACAAAGTTGACAGAAAACACACTTTAGGGGTCACACAAATTTTCAGCATGCCAAAAGTCTCAAGAGGGTGAATCGGAAGAAAAACTTCAAATGTATCTAATAAATACAATTTTACTTAGGCGTCAAGAAACTGACGCAGAAAATTTATCGAGATTGAAACAGCAGCGTTTAAATCGACAAATAAAGAATCCAGTATGTGAGAGTTTAGCTTTTCAGTGTACCCTCACAGCAATCTTTGAAATCTTTAAAGATTCTTCTTCAGATTCTTAAATAAGTAGAAAATGTATTTGTGTTTTTGTGGCATTAAAAAATGTAGGGTTAAAGGTCCAGGACTTTGTTGCTTAGGTAGTAAAGTTGTGAGATAAAAGAAAAAAAGTTTTTTTTTAGTATAAATTTTTTTGTAGTTTAAAATCTTAACAGTTTTAAAAACCAGCCCTTTTCGTGAATTACATGGGAGAAACTGTAAATCAACGGCTCTTTATGGCCACCGATTATTTTATGGCATAAAGAACGCACATTACTTTTCAGCATAATTATTGTTTTGAATTCTTACACCTTATTATTTGACCAAATAAACTATATGGATTCCAAAAAATATGTTTTTTATAAGAAGATTTTTGGTCTGAGATGTGTCAGGAATATGTGTAAAATTTCTAACTGAAAACGTTTCACATTACATGTCAACACACTACGGTGTTTTATTTAGTAAGTCTCGGGCGAAGCCAAGACGGAAGGCTGCCAGGTTATATAATATAATGTGAAACTAAATAAATGAAAAAGGAGTAGCATACCAAAATGTGCATAATATTTTATTAGTTTGAATTGAATAAAGTTAATAACATAAAAAAATGCAGTACTAAAGACTCATATAAAATTAAATACAGAAGGGAAAAAAAGTATATGGACATTCAGATTTTACAAAGCATGACACTCTCTTTTAATTTTTTTGTTTTTTCTTTTCCCAATGTACAAACGAACAAATAGTTAGACTTTTGGCTGTCCCGCAGCTTGTGAAGGAGCGTGAGACCGTCACCCACAATCTTTGGTTTTAAACCGAAGGCAAAATTTAATGATAATAAAAATTATTAAACAATTTGAAATAAGCTAAATCACTTTAGTACTTACTAAATGCAACACACTGTTTATAATACTTTCTAGATAAGTAGAGTATATAGTTAAATTCATTTTAGATTTAAATCTTTCTATATGCAATTTATTACTTATTTAATTTAAAATTTCTTTTGTTAGTTTTTCAGGCAATTTAAACATCAAATATTTTCTGTGATTATCTGTTTGTTGCTTCTTGGATGTAATCCATTTTACAGTTATTTTATCTCTAGTTACACATTCTTTAACATAATGAGCGACGATCTCAGTTATGTGTCTCAATCTTCTACCACTATTTATCTAGGCACTTACCCCGGCAGCCTTATTATCACACCACAGATCGACGGGCAATAAAGTGCAAGACATTGATAATAACTCATAGCGTAACCAAATAGAGAACTTATAGACTGCTCTAGTTCAATTAACTTTTGACTTGCATCACACATCGCCACATGTTTAGCTTCACAGGTTAAGATAGCTACGTGTTTCTTTTTTCTTGTCTTCCAAACTACTGTATCCCCATAAAACCTTAGGAGATATCCACTCGTTGTAATTGAGCTCCCACAGTCTGCCAAACTTCCATCTGAAGAGGGTTCAATACATCTTTGTGGCCTCTGCAAGTTAATCTTAGAGTCCTGATGTGTTGCAGATATTAGAATACCTGCTTGACCATTTTCCAATCATATTCAGTTTGGCAGATTTGATCTTTATTTATCATATTTACAGGGTATAAAATGTCTGGTATAATTGTATTGACCAAATACAGTAAGCTGCCAACTGCATCTCTGCATGGCACATTTTCTCTTGTTTTTTTAGTATCAAACTCTCCAGCATCTTCAGACTCTTTTTTATCTTTTTTGTGTTAATTAAAAAGTTTATGTGTCATCAGTAGTGTCCTTTAGCATTTTGGCTCGTTAAATCCAAATCCTTCTAGTATTTTTTCGATGCATGGCGTCTGTGTAACTGTAGTTGTTCCACATTTTCTATCTTTTTCTACTGTGATACCTAGAGAAAAGAGTCAACCACGCCAATATCTGATACCTCAGACTCAGACTGCAGACTGATCTCAATTTCCTTTAGTTTACATTCACAATAACTTGCTATCATAACATCATCTACATTTAATAAGATAATCGATTTTTTAGAAACTAATTTTCCATTCAAACCCATGTCCATAACTCAATTTCACTCATAAAAACTTTCACCGGTAAAAAAAAGGCTTATCTGCCACTTGGGTGCGTAAGCATTACATACTCTAGCTATTGGGAATTGGATTTGTACCTTAGCCCCACCAAAAAATTGAATAAGACGAGTGAGTTTTCACTGCATACGTTTTTTCCGCATATTTACACCATAATAACGGTTTTAACAAAAATCAGTCCAAACAACTAACTTTTGCGATTAGAAATGCTTACAAATGGTTACTTTTTAAAGTAACGGACTAAAATTAACAAATCCTTACGACAGTAGTACCAGAAGTTGTTACGTCCTGAATAGCCAAGCTCTTCTATTTGCGTATTTCGTACGTACAAACATTTTATTCCATTCTAACCCCTCACGGAATAACCATTCGGTGTACGTGTGTAGGTACACGAACTACAGTTTTTAGAACGGAGTTCTTTATGTCACGTTACTCGGGGGGCTGGAGTTTTAAAACCGACAGATTTTTTTTTTTTAAACGAAAGTGGTTTACTCTTCCTCTCAAGTTTCCCCCCTTACCCCGTCCCCCTTACCATCTGTTCTCTATACACTTCCCCTTTCCCCACTATATATGTATATCTGCCAACCGTCTCGTACTCTTCTGCATACCTTTAATTTTATTTTTACACAATAATTTTTATTTCACTTTAAATTTTTTTCTTTTACAATTCTAAAACATGTGGAATAGAGTTGAAGAATGTATCAATGGTTTTTAAAGGCGCTTATTTCGAATTCGACAAACAAATTATGTTACAATATCACATAATTTCGTAAATATAGTAATTCATTAAATCAATCATAAATGAAATGCAATAAATACTAACTCCAATGGCTGTTGCTGTTAAAAACTTAGTTTAGTGTTAGTATTTATTGCATTTCGTCCTACCCGCTGTTATTGTAGTCATTATGATCATTCAATCATAAATGAGTCATGTAAGATCATTATATAAATATATTCTGAGTTTCATATCATTTTAATGGTTTTTAAGGGCTATTATTTTAAATTTGATAAACAAATAATGGCACAATGTGATTGAGTAATTACATAAAAATAAAACAAAAATTGTATTAATGGGCTATAAAATCGCAAAAAAAATAAATGAATAAAAAAATTTTTTTTTAAATTAAAAAAATTAACATAAAAATAAAATAAAATAAAATTACAATAGACATGAATAAATACAATGGAATGAGAAAAAATAAAATAAAAAAGGGAATAAAAAAAAAAATGAATATGAAAATAAAAAAAAAAGTTAAATAAGGGAATTACAAAACAATAAAAAAGTACAGTAAAATTAAATATGAAAAAAAATAAAACAAGAAATGAAAAAAAAAGATAAAACAAGTAGTAAAAAAAAAGTAAAACAAAAAATTGGAAAAAAACAAAAAATAACAAATGAAAAAATTATAAAGCAAAATTAAAACAACAACCCAGGGAGCATTAATGGGTCATGGGATCCACGGTTAGAACGAAGTTCTTTAAATATCAGATGAGTATAGACACAATTTCTCAGGTAACAAGGAAGTCGCCAGACCCACAGGAAGAACAAAGCTCTGTAAACGTTAGTACTGCATTCATATTGTTTATTAAAACAAAAACTTGAAAAACAAATTTAAAAAAACAAAAACAACAGTTTAGTACGCACTATGGTTGAACTTCGTAAGAGCGTCGTGTATAAATACAGTACTCACGAAGTTCAACCATCGTTAGTACTAAACTATTGTTTTTGTTTTTTTTTATTTGTTTTTCAAGTTTTTGTTTTAGTAAACAACATGGATGCAGTACTAACGTTAACAGAGCTTCGTTCTTTCTGTGGGTCTGGGGACTCCCTTGTTACCTGAGAAATTGTGTCTATTCTTATCTTATATTTAACTGTGAGTCCCATGACCCATTAATACCCCCTGGTTTGTTGTTTCAATTTCCCTTATAATTTTTTCATTTCTTTTTTTTTTTTTAATTTCTTGTTTAATTTTTTTTTTACTTCTTGTTTTATTTTATTTTTTTTTTTATTTCTTGTTATATTTTTTTTCATATTTGATTTTATTGCATTTATTTTCATTTTTTTGTTTTTTCTTTATTCAATTTCTTTTTTATTTTCATATTAAATTTTTTTTTATTTTCTTTTTCATTTCATTCTTTCTCATTTCATTGTATTTGTTTATGTCTATTGTAGTTTTTTTTCATTTTATTTTTACATTTTATTTCATTAATTAAAAAAAACAATTTTTTTTTTTTCACTTATTTTTTTGCGATTTTGTAGCCCATTATTACAATTTTTGTTTCATTTTTATTTTATCGAATTTTAGGCTAGTTAATTAGGTATGGGTGGACAGGTCATTGTAATACGTCTTTAAGTCATACGAGCACTATAAACTTTGAAAATTCCATTCTGAACTTTTCCATTCCAACCGTACCTCACCTCAAAGTGCTGATTTTTTCGTGTTAGAGCAATCAATCCCAGCTAAACTTTGTTTTATCACTGTTGGGCTAAAAGATGAGACACGTGTCTCAGGGTTTCGTTCAATTGGCCTCTTTTTGCCACATGAATGCAAAACGGTGGTGCTACTCCCAACGTCGGTAGCCAAGTAGTGCACTCCATTAGGTGGCTTTGTCTGGGCCTAAATGAAAGCAAAAACATAGTCGTTATACTTGAAATTCAAATCTTCGATTTTTATGCTCCGAATGAAAAGTTATAGTGATTTAATAAAAAATACTGAATTTTAGCTAAAATCACATTATTAGCGATATTTACGCTCTAGTTAAAACAGTTGTATCTTTTGATAGAGGCACAAAACCGAACCAAATTTTTTTTTTAAATTAATAGATCTTGACCCCAGCTTTTATTTAAGCTCAACAAGAACACTCAAATTGTTTAAGAAGCTTAGCTACACGTGTTAGAAAGAGATTGTTTAAAAATCGATGAAAACTAACTTTCATAAAATTTTGTATAAATTTTGACTTGTTTATCTTGTAGTAGTATCCCTTTAGGTATTTATTACTTATGTTGTGTACAGTAGAAAAACCATGAAAAAATTGTTTTTTAACCAACTTCTTTTTGTACAATTTTTTAAGTCGATCTGAGCAAGTAACGACAGAATTACTCATGTACGATTAAGATCAAAAAGTTATATTTTTCTCTCCGTGCGTAAAAGTAAGGTCCACTAGTGTGTGATTGTAGTCCTAGTTTCAGTGCAGCCACACGAAAATACTCGTTTCACCTCTTCAAGCTGACCCGGAGTGAACCAAGAGCTTTTTCTAAATTACATACTTGATAAATTACATATTTTCTTAAGTTTATTTTCGTCAAGCATATCTTCAGAAGTCTTCATATATGTCTTGACATCCAGTTGACAAGTTATCAGATTAAATTTTCTTAATAGTTAATAGTATCGATCTTAGAAGAGCCAACCCAGATACAGGAGCATAAGTCCCTAGCAAGTCGTACTTATTCCTATCTGTCAATGTACCAACTACCAACCTCACTTTAAACTTCGTGCTTCCATCTTTGTCTATCTTCTTCTTCAGAACTCATCTGGAATCTGTGATGTTTGGCTTGCTTCCATCAACATTTATAGTTGGTCCATCAACAATTTTCCACACTCAACTTTTTGCAATGAACCCAATTCTTCGTCAATTGCTTTGAAGTTTTTTTTAACAACCTGTTCATTGTCCTTCAGTTGTTCTTGTTTTTTTTTTAATCCTTGTTCTCCCTCTGTTTCTAATAAGACTTTAAGAAAATCTTTATCAAACTTAATGAACCATTCATCGTGTTAAATATCTATCTTATAATTATTTCAGTTCGCTATTCTGCCTTTTCCCCAGATATCTCTAAATGCAAGTATTTTATGACATCTTACATCCCGACTCTCATGAAGTTTTCCATCCTCTGCTCTTAAAAATATGTAGCTGGTAGTAGTGTAGCCAGCTGGTACTACTTGTATACTTTCTGGGCTGAGTTTAGTTCCTGTGTTCCTTTGTATCTTAATAAATGCTACACAACTAATTCTTACTTGATTAATATCTTCAGATTTGGGGTAAACTTTTTTAAGGAAGCTATTATTTTGTTGGACTAGTGTATTAAAGAGTGTCTGGACTGGACAGTGAAAGCTTAGCTTCCAATCTCTGAAGAACTTCCACTGTTCGACCTCCTGTAAATTTTATGCCTTCATTACTTCTTAAGTAGCGCATTTTTGCATCAAAGCCCAGTAGATTTCGTGCGCTTATCGCAAAATTATCCAGACAACTCCCTGCTTCACATTCCATGTTTGCAGGGTATGCTATCGTCAATCTTAAGTAGTCGTCTGTGTATACTATCAAAAATTTGTATCCTTTAGGATGAGTTGCTGGATGACTTAGTCATATTGTGTCATGGTGAACTATCTCAAGTGGTTTTGCTGCCCTCTATCTTCTAGTGTTAAAGGCAAGCTTTAAATTTCAACAATTTGGCACACCTTGCATGTTGCAATGAAGTTATAGAGCACAGACTTAGTCAAATCTTTACTGTTCAGAAACGTTTTTTGCAATGCCTTAAGATATTCTGCCGACGAATGCTCAAATCTTGCCTTTTAGAGAACGGCTCTATCATTTTTGTAAAATATTTTATACCTTTATGTAAAGAGATATTGAGCCTCTGGGATCTTATCAATCATTAGTTCTTTACTATCATTAATTTTTCTATCTTTAATGGTTTTTCAAACTCATTTTGCTGAGTGCTATCTAAACAATCGTTTTCAGATTCATTGTTAAGGATTACAGGGCAGCTTCAACTATAATTGGTGCTGACTTACTAAAACTTCTCAGTCATTATCGCGAAAGCACTTTCTATTGTTAAGCAATCTATAATTTCTTAACATTTATTGTCGTTGCTTGTGCTCTGACTATCTTGCACTAGTTCTACTGCTGAATAAAGACTCTATAGGTGTCGGAAATTTACGTCTTGTCCTAGCATGAGTTGAATATATTTATCTTAGTGTTGTCTAAATAGATGCACATGCCTCTATCATCAAGCCGATGAAGCGACAGCAAGTTTCCAGCAAGCACCTTGGCCTGTATCACTTTATCTAGGGCCATTCTGTTTTTATCAAAACTATACAAAACCCACCGTTCTCCCTCCGCTTTGAAGTTCACAGAGAAATTTTCATTCGCGCATTTAATCAACTTTATTTCACGTACTTGAGAAATTTTTTTACGTATAACTTTGATTTAGAAAATGCTTGGTAGCACCTGACTCTGCTACAATCTTGTTTTTTTTTTTTTTTTTTCTTTCAATTGCTTACTAAAGTTTTTTTTGTGCGCGCAAAGAGCAGCTTTAGGTCAAACAACTAACATACTACTGCATGCATTAAATCAAAGTTATTCTATAGTTTTTTTGCCTTCTTGATCCTTGACGTAAATATTTACAGGACAAGACCTTCTCGCCTTTAAACAGTCTCTAAGAATCTGCAGTTTTTACATCTGGTACTTTATTGACAACTGTATAGTAGAAAATATCTCTTTAATCTTCTTCAAGAAAACTCAAAGTCTTACAAATAAGCTCGAAATCTCTGAGTCCATGACAGAATTCTCAAAGTTTAGTAGCACTTTGCTTTTTCAGATTAAATCTAACAGTTTGAATTCTGTTATGTATTTGATGCCCGTTAATCTTTATATCACGTCTTTTTATATCATTTATTCTTGCACCATTACCAGAGATAGGTAATAAGGTACACTCTATTTTAATAATCTAGGGACCATCTACCTAGAATGTCATTTAAAGTCTACTCTTGATCTTCAATTAACTTTTGAGTTCAGTTCTTCTCAGTTCTTTTTAGTTCTATCGTAAGATCATAGTTTGTGCCCATCATATTTTATACCTTATATATATTTTTAATTAATTAAATGTATATGTCTAATATTTTGATTTTTTTTTTTTATTCTTTTAGTTTGCTATCAAATCTATCTTTCTATTTTTTAAATCTTTAATTTGCTGTTTTCAGTTAACGCAAAAATCTAATCTATCTTTCTGTTTTCTAATCTTAAGATTTCTATCTTGTTAAATAATGAATTAAATCTATCTTTTAACTCTTCCAATCTTTAATTTGCTATCTTGTTGAAGTATAAATGAAATCTCTCTTTCTATTTTTCAATTTTTAATTTGCTATCTTGTTAAAATACAAATGAAATCTATCATTTTATTTTTCAAATCTTTAATTTGCTATCTTAAGCTGAAGTATTAAACAAATTTATCTTTCGGTTTTTGAATCTTTCGTTTGCTATTTTGTTACATGGTTCCCTTGTTCATTTCTATCTTTAGATCTTTGTTTGCACGTATCTTAGTACTTTTAAATATTCTATCTTGCTATCTAAAAAACCATTGACTGGAACGTGCTACTTATGTTTAGGGACAATGTAAATTATACAACCATATTTTTCCAGTTAATAGAATGGCTCTTCTGTATCGTATTCGTCACTAGTATGTCCTATAATAATTCAGATTGAGTTATATATAAGGTTTTCCAGTAACCCATTGAACGCATGCTGTGTCATCGGAAAACATAAGCAAGCACGCACACACAAACGCAATGCATGTGGTGCTCATCCCATGGGTGATGCACCCATGGGACGAGATACAGCAGATGACTTAAGTATCCAAACGCAACATATCTAAAGTTATACTTAATAGAAGCACAGTTTCAACTCAATCGAGCACAATCATATGTATAACAAACGCAGAATAATGTTTTTTTAGATATCATACGTTATAGTTAAATAAAAACAATGCTACGCTTTCACTACTTGTCATCATCACTTTGTTTAACTGTTCGATGTTCTCCTCCAATTTCTTATATGCTTCTGACAGCGTATCTTGTAAATTCATATCAAAAACACATTCTGCCTGTTTTTACGATGTGCTGACGTGCATTACACCAAAATTAGAATCTGAATTTGTGCAATTTGGTTTGAGTCGGCACTTACCTCTAATCTAAGTTTACGAATCTACGCGTGGGAATCAAGGCCACGCTGTATGGGGATTTGGAAAGTTAACCAAAAGTCTGTCTGATATGGCCACTCTGTGGGGACCATCAGCTACCAAGCCTGCTAAAAGGAACACACATGCCTTGCCTGACTGAACACTAGCGATGGCTTCAGGTTAAAACAAGGTAAAGTCATGTTTTGAGCATTAACAGTTTATTCTTAGCTCAGTTAAAAAAAAAAGATCGTCTACACAAACTATACTCACAACGTAATAAAAAACAAGTAAAAGCCACAAAGAATCCGTTTCAAATAGGAAAGATTTACTTTCTCTAAACGTCCACTTGCTCGTTTTTAATAACTTTAACATTTTTAAGGGTTCGCATACATGAAAAAATCCCGCTCAATTTTTTTTAAGCAAAAATTTTTTTCATATTAATAACAATGCCTTTTTTAATCAACATCAGGTAATGATTGTGGTTATTTACAACATGGTTAAAGCGACTATGTTTTGTTTTTGTACTAATCCAGGAAACAACTTTTGTTGTTATGTCTAATGATTAACATGTCTAAAAAGGTCAAAGAGCTGTCAACCCGCGTGGCACTGTAAGTTGTAGGAAACTACTGTAACTATTTAATTCGTTCAGAATATTGTGTATTTGTATTTTATTAATTATTGCTAAAATTTCATCTACGTAACATTTGGGTAGAAAAATGTCATCTTGAAGTTTCGATAATACATTTTCTTTAATCTATTCCAGAACCATATCGGAAAACACCGGACTCACACATGCCCCCATGAGGCATTCTATGGTTTGCTTGAAAAAATTCTTATTGAACCAAGAATAAGTCAAGGCAAGCAACAATTTTACACCCTCTATAAATTTATTTATAGACATGCCGAAATGATTTCGTAAACACTTCCACTTCTTTTTCAAAACTCTTAAGATGAGATCATGAGGTAAGTTGGTGTACAGAGACACAATACGAATTACTTCATGCTCATCACTTTGACAATCTCCCTTTGCCACGAGATGGCGCCATGCACATACACACCAACAGCGACTACTAAGAACATATTACTAGAAGAGAACACAAGGTATTATGATCAAAGTTTCTTCAGCCTTGAGGAGACAGAAAAAAAATGTTAAACCCAAACATTTATACCTGCAAACAAATAGAGCATATGTCACATTTACTATGAAAAATAGGTCTAACAAGCATTTTTTTAAAACTTAACAAAAGCTTCAAGAATCAAAAATTAGCTTTGAACCAAAGAGTATACTCACTACGTCGTAGATATCACGACATGTTACCTGTACACCTCATATACTCATTTTAATACTTTAATAGTATAGCTACCTGATAAATGTAAAATAATAAAAAAACAGATTAATTACACCAGAAATGTTTATAAAAATTAAATATTGAAATTAACGATATACACAGATGCATGAATTTTTCCGATAAAGAAAAAAATAAACTCATTTTTTCATTACAGCCACTTTACCAAAATAAATCATTTATAATCTCACTAATTTCTTACACCACAAAAACAGTGTCATCTTCCATAAACAAAAGAAGTAGTTTGTAAAAAAGTACAATATCATTAATCATCCTTAACACAAAATGTACAATTTCCTTAATAATAAAAACAACCACAATTTTGACAAAAGATGGCTTGATAAAAATGTTAATAAGAATAAAATATTCGATGCTTATAGGAGAATAGAGCATATCAATAAAGTCATCAACTTAACTGATATTAACATGCCACAGGAAATTACTTATACATTATCTTTACCAAAAAATTTCAACTAAAGTAATATAAAATTAACAAGGAACATTTGTTTTAAGTTATCAAAGGTTGTGAATCCGGTATAATTTTTAATGGCTTTGACGACCATTACAGTCATGAACTGAGAAAAAAATTAAATAAAACTGTGACCAAATAGTGTAGTAACAAGAAAAGATTCACATATATTGCCAAACAAATACAAAACGATATCTCTCTCAATAAATGATTTAAAAAAAATGAAACATTACCTTTTAGTAATAAAATCTGCCAAGGGTGGTACTGTTGTTATTATTAATTGATCTGAATGTATTAAAGTAGTGAAAGCATGTTTATTTGACCAACTTAAATACAATAAACTTAATGTCAACCCTAAAGCTGACATAAAAGACTCAGTTAAAACATAGTTCAAAAAGTGGGCTCAGTGAAATATTTTTAGGGATGTACATAGACCAAAGAATTTGGTATCTATGTTTAAGAACACTTTTTTGTCGAGAGCATATGGAACTCTAAAAGAACAAAAAGATAACATACTGTCTAAACTTCAAGTCTCATTAATAGGGTTACTTTCTTATTTTTAAGATAAATTTATCTCCAAATTAAAAATAAAACATGACATGAGTGTTAAAAAATAATTAAACATCAGATGTGTGTTAAAAAACATCATAAAATAAAGCAACATAATTTCTCAGGTAACAAGGAGGTCGCGAGACCCATAGAAAGAACGAAGCTCTATAAGAATAAGACCTGCAATCATCTACTTCAGTAAAACAAAAAGTTGATTAACTAATAAAAAAAAATAAAAAAAAAACTTAGTTCAGTACTCACGAAGTTCAACCATCGTGAGGACTGGGCTTTTTTTTGTATGTTTCTCAAGTTCTTATTGTATTGAACTACATGAATGCAGTACTTATTCTCATACAGCTTCGTTCTTCCAATGAGTCTCGCGTCCTCCATATTACCTGAGGGATCTTGTTTCTTCTTTTTATGATGTTTTTCAACACACATCTCATGTTTAATTATTTTCGGCACTCATCTTATGTTCAAAGAACTTTGCTTTTACCGTGTGTTCGAGGACCCATTTATACCCTCTGGTTCGTTTCTTTGAATTTTTAAAATTTTTTTAAAATTTCTTTTATTTAATTTTCTGTTTAATTTCTTTTTTTTGTCTTCTTTCTGTGATTTCTTTTTTTATTCAATTAATTTGATGTCATTGTATTTTTTCCCGTTCTTCTTAATTTCGTTTTTTTTTTTTTTTTTTTTTTATTTCACTCCTTTTTTTATTTAATTTTTTTTAGTTTATAGCCTTTTTCAATTTCTTCTTTTATCTCATTTTTTTCAAATTTTATTTTTTTTATTATCATTTCATTTTCTTTTTAATTTTTTAAAATTATATAATTTTTTATAGACATTTTGCCCTTTATTGCTTATCAAATTTTAAGAAAGCATCTTCAAAAACCGTTAAAATTATTTGTAACGCTATATATATATATATATATATACATATATTTATCTCAATTTTTTTATCACAATTAATAGACCTTGTCTCTTTCTGAATTGGATCCTGCTTTACTTCTGACTGCTTTTTGATATTTTTTCCTTGTTATGTAGTAGGGTTATGTTATTTAAAAGTTTCTGTTTAATTTTATATTCTGACTAACAAATTAAAATAGTTAAACAATCTTCGACTAGTTTGACAAGGTGCAAGGAAAAAGCCTTTTTTTTGATCTGACTAATTAAAATTATTGAATTGTTTCCACAAGCTGATAGTCTGTTGCTACTTTTCAGATTCAGAAATGACGTAACTCATTGAAAGTTCTATTAAGTTATCTCCTACTTGAATGCACGTGTTGCATTGAAAACTTAAGGTCTTATAATCAACTCTCCTTAGTTAAATTCTTACATATGTATATGCACAAACTTAATTAAAAAAGTTTGTTTGCATCTAAGAAATAAATTGTTCAGTAATTTATCAGTGATTGTGAGCTGGGCAATTGCAAATCATAACATTTTCTCCTTCGTCTTCATTTTCTTGCTGGTACCACTATCATACAAAATAACCTATTGAGATAACTTTGTCTCCAAAGACTACTATTTAACGTCCCTGCTATTTTGGCAAGACATGTGGAGCTTGCTAAGAAAATTTTTAAAGTTCCACTGAGCACACCATGCTCCATAAGTCAATCCAAACATATCTTCTTGACACCTACCATTTTTAGGCATGTTAGTACTACGACAACGATTGTCCATAATTGAAATTCTTGCACTTGCATCTGTTTACTCAGCTAACTTTTCATTGTCTTACTATGGGCCCCGTATCTCATCTAAGAGGGTCACATTTTTTATTCTTGTGATTTTGATTGTTGTCATAGAAAGCTATCTTATTTCTGTTACGTTCTAAGAGCTTAAGTTTATTATCTTTTACATGCGTATTCAGGGCTATGGTCCAATGACTTCTTTTTGGGCTCTCCTGTCTTTCCTTATGCATTTGCCATTTCACTGAGTAAGGGTGTCCTTATACTTTGCTGTTGCATATTTAAGTTTTACTTGTAATGCATAGGTACTGTGGTTGTTGTCGTGCATCTCAACCACTGCTGACTTTTCCTGATCCGTCGTCTGTAGCTCTTCTCTCACACATTATTTCTTACTGAACACGCTTCTCTCTATCTTTTTTCTTGTTGATAGTCAACGATTAAGGACCACATTGAATATCCTGTAAATTGAAAGCTGCTGACGCACCTTTCATATTATCAAGGCTACATAGTTATTCTGGAGTTGTAGTTTATTCATCTATCGTTACAGCTACTGTTCGTATTACATAGCTTTGTTAATCCATGTTATTACCCCTGTTATAACTATCGTTATCATTGTTATTAGGCTTCTCACTTCTGCTACCATAATTATAAGTGTTCCTGTCAGTTAGAATATCGTTTAAATGTTGATTATCCCCCTTATTCTGTTGTCTCTTTTCTTTCTCTCTATCTTGCTTGGCTGTGCAACAGTCTCTCAGGTATCTTGACGTCTGACACTAATGACTTTTTTTTTTACTTTTTCCCTGTTGGTTAGTGGTTGGGCTTGTTGATTCCTTGTAACTTGAAGTCAAAGAGTTGCTGTTCACTTCACCTTTAGACTATAGCTTTAGTTAGTAGTATTATGCTACAGACGTAGGTGCTTCAGATTTTACGAAGTGTCCTAATGACGTTGATGTTGACAACAGCATTAGTGCAGGACCCATAACGCTTTATCAAAATAAAGTAAAAGAAGGTACATCAGTATTGTTATCACGCTTTTATTATATCGTTGTTATTTCTGCATTGATTCGTGTTATGATACTATAAGGTTTGTTATCATTGTTGCTTTATAAGTCTGAAAAGCTTTTTGTGAACTATGAAGCCATTATTTTCACTGTAGATGTTTGCCTTAACTTCAAACAGCACTTGCGTCAAACTAAGCGTTGTTAAGCATTAGTGCTTGGAAGTACATCTTCCAACGTAAGACCTTCCGTTGATGGTCTTGCACGTAAAAATTCTTTGTTTTATGCTTATATCTTATGTAAGCCACAATAACAAATTATTGTTCAAGTGGGTAGCGTCTGAAAGTTTACGTAAAAAAAAATTTTTTAATTTTATTTAATTATTCATTTGAGTTCAGATTATTGTTGAATCTGATGAGTCATTTAATTTTCTAATAAGTCGTGGAGTATAAACTCACGAAAAATGTAAATAGCTCACGATAATCGCACTCCACAAAACAAATATAAACGTATTATACAGCTGTTGGACGGATAAAAGTTGAGGAATGTCTTTCTGTTAGATGCAGTGAAAGCGCACGAGTGAAGAATTTGTTTATTAGTTTGTTTTTTTTCTTGCTTATGCGTACTTAAACTAGGGTACATCTCATTTGGAAAGTCTTTTTCTTAATAGCTCTTTACTTTATCTAAATGTTGAATAATATTTTTTCGTTTTTTTTCTCAAGCATTGTATTGTAAGAACGTTAATTTACGTTGGTTATTTAAAAAACTCCATTGTTATATTTATCTGATCTTTTTTTTCGAGGTTCTTTTATTGCGTAAACTTTCATACTTACTTCGTTATTTTGAACTGTGGCATAATGATCATAATTTTGTTTACTTTTATGGTTACATTTACGAACTTATTCTTATCTTCTTTATGCATGTCTCTTAAAAGACGGATCAAATCAATAAGATCATTCTTATAAGAATACATTTGATTTTTAATTGGATATACATTTGGTGCACGAGTCTTACTGCCGTATACTTATTTGTATGGTGTTAACCCTGTAGCCGTATGCAGTGATTTCTTCTATCCACGTTCAGCAAAAAGTAGTGTTTTATCCCTATCCTGTTTGATTGTAGCTTTTGTTTTTAAGAAGCTCGTAATAATGGCATGGGTGCGTTCTTGTAAGACTGTATATTAGGGATTGTAAGGTAAGCTTGTCTTAAAACTAAAACTGATGATTTTGGCTAAATTCATGAGTACAATATATTGTTTTGAAAACTCTTTCACTAAGTACCATTTTAAGCACTCTATAAAAACCTACTTAGCGTCTTGCTGAAGACTCTGTGACTGCGGTAAATCAGATGTCTGGTATAGCTACTGCTATACGGTATTTAAAAAATAAGCAGTATACATTTTTTGTAGTTTTGTCTCAATATGTCATTGCTGCCCATGGTTTAGTTGTATCAATGGCTTTTAAAAAAAAACTTTAGCTAAAGTACTAGTTATAATTATAGGTTTTTTTAATTTAAGTTATACTTCTATAGGCACATAATGTGTAAGAGTAAATAAACAATTTCAGATTGGTGGCCTTAAGAAAAAGTGTGAGAAAAGTGGTTTTGGCTTGACTCTTACCCTTTCGCCCCATTCTCTTTGACGTATTTCCGGTTCCATTTGCACCATACAATGCCTTAGCTCGACACCACACCACACCACGGAACGCTTCTACAGCACAGCACACATTTTAGAATTTATTAAATTTTATCCACCTAGCTATGAGCGCTTTTTAATGTAAGAAGTTTAATTACATCTTCTTATAATACGGTTCATAAGTATTTTTTAATGTTAATAATTGCTTACTGTTTCTTAATTATTATTGTTTAATTACAAATTGCACTGATTAATTGTTTTTGCACTGATTACTTAGATAATAAATGAATTTTTTTTGTTCAATAATTTTTTTTCAACTTAGGAAATAGTAAATTTTAGACAAGCAGATTTCTAATGTATTACAAAACATTTTTTTACTTATAACTAATTTACGACTTATGCAATAAGTAATTAATAGTTCATACAGTTTTATCGTATCTTTTAAAAATTTTCCAAAATTAAATAAAACATTCTCCGTACGCTATAAATACAACAATTAATTCTGATTACGTTTTATTCTTTTACAATTTTTACTATGTGATTAAGGTGATTTTTTGACTGGAGGACGTACATCGCATACCTAGCAGGGATAAAGTTCAGAGAGGAGGAATGAAAACAAATATTTGCAGCAACAGTGGCAATTATTTTTTTTATTTAGATGTACTTGCATACATGCTTGAACGCACACTTAACCCCTTTTTTCTTGTGTTATTGAAAAAATAACCACTTGTAGATCCATTTAAAAATGTAATAGGTTTATCTAAAAGAAATCTTTTATACAAACAAAAATTGGGAGATTTCTGCAGATCATGTAATGGCAATTTGAAATGATTTTTCCTTAAGATTACATGTACCATTGGGATTTTTTTAAATGAAGCATATATAAAAATGGATACAGTTAAATAAGCTGCATTATTGTGTGCGCATTTTGTATGCTATTTTTAATACACTTTAAATATTTAAATAGTAACTCTCAAAAAAAAAGTACGTGCAATGAACGTCTTCAAGAAATATTCACTGGCATTTTATACTACCGTATTGAAGAAAGTGGTATTCAATAAAACTACATAGCCCTGTACTGGGTAGCCTACATATTCTTAATATTGTATTGTGCCATTAGATATATTAATAACGGTTCAGTAACTAAATATTTTAATATTTATTGAATTTTAATAAATATTGTATTAATTTTTAATTATAAATTAATAATAAGTAATATTGATTTTTTTTGTTTCACTTTATTTTATAAGTGAGCACGTTTACCACAACATACAGTTATTTCAATGATTACATTACTGAGTTCTACATGAATTTCTGTGGGCAATGTTTTTCTTAGCAAATCAACGGTTATTCTACCCTTCCAAAATATTTTGAATACTTTTGTAATTGTAATTCTTATTGCCTTAGCTTAACCTGCTAAGCACAAAAGAAGATATTAGGCCAATCTTTAATTTTTTTCTTTTGATTTCATAATGAAACAGAATACCTAATTATTTCAACAACAATTGTGCAAATATTCTCGTGCATTCAATATTTTGAGGTAATCTCTTTCTGTTACACTTAAATGTTCGGTGATACATAATTATAGTACTTCAATGCGTTTAGCATTCTATTAGTGTTTTAACATTTTGAATGTGACTGTGGAGTGAGAAGACTATGGTAATAAATCTGCTTTGGAGTAAAATGCTGTTTTATAAATATGTCTTACTGGTTAGTACTTAAACAAGAAGGGGTAGGAGATATACAACCAAGCATTTTTTCTTTTTCTCTCGAGTATCTACACTACCCTTTTGTTCGATAGTAAAAACATAAGGCTTTTTTATACATTATCAACATCGTCTTATTTTACTGTAGATAAAGCCTTGAAGCGTCTTATAGGTTATTTTGATTTTGTCAGAAAGGTTTATTTTTTTGTACAATTTTTAGTCTCCCAGAGCTTAGTGAGACATACGAAGTTCTTAAATTCTAAACGTTTCTTGTTAAAGTTTGGCTTGCAACTTCGTATTGTTCCCAATGTATTTATTAGTTCTGGTGGTATGTTATATCCCCAAAGTAAAGAAGTGTTAACAATATCCATATTTGCAAACTATTAGATTAAGGACATTCCTTATCATTACTTTCGTTAGAACTCTATTATAAATCATGTCTATGCGTTAATTTATGAGCAATTAGTTATAGCTTTGAGTTTTGTTTTAATTAGGTGATCACTTTATCCTCCAATGAATCTAATAAGTCGCTGTAAAAGTTGAATTCTACTATTCTTTGAGGTGCTGTTTCAACTTTCTGTACTTGTCTAAGTCCTGGCAGTTAGTGGTTGTATTAAGGGGTTAAATATTATTTTAAGTCACTTACAACAGTTGAAGCTTTTTATTGTTACTAATAATCTGTTGGGATAAGGAAAGGTAATAAATGTATTTCTTTGGGGTATCAGGGCTGTCTGGTTCTTTTCACCTTCGTATGTATTCAAAATAACTGTGTCGTCAGAATATAAAAGACCGTAGATCCATCAGAGAAAATATAGTTTAATTCTTTCAAACTTAGTACTTATAAACTCATTGAGCTATTAATGCTCTGGAGGAACTTCGTTATTATCCTTTCATTTCTGGTCGAATACTAAAAGGACAATTAAAGCCCTTTTTTCTCTCGTTACCTGTTTTGTTGTAACAGTGTATTCGTGTTTATTAAAGCTTTGATTGTGTATATTACTTGCTTTATAAGTACATACAAAGAATAGTTTTATTTGTTAGGGGCTTCTTAAAAACGGCTGAAATGATAGTATATGAAATTGTAATATTACATTACTACTAAACTCGCTGTCAGAGCTTAAGCTGTTGAATTGACCACTGCTTTTGTTGCTGCTGGATGTTGAAAACTTTTGCACTCCTTCTTACAATTCATAACATCCTTTACTACATTCATTTAATTGAAGTTTGTAAGGTAACGTACTGAAGCATCAGTATTAAAATTAAAACGTATGGGTTGGTGCTTATAGCTGTAGTTGTACAAGCCAAGTCTTGCTCTTCATCGAGTTTGTTGACTTTTTAAATCTTTTATTGATTTGATCTATGTTAAAGCCTCGTGGTATCTTTAGACTGTAAATTTTTGCATATTTAAATAGTGTAAAAAATGTTCAGTTAAAAAATTTTTTAGTAGTAGAGTAATTTCTTTCGCTTTTATTAGAAGTGCGAGACATGTAGGCTACGGACTGACTATCTTCTAGTTCTTCCTAATCTGAAACAGCACCAAGACACTCAATTAATAAGTCTGTAGATACAATAAATGGTTCGTTTATATCATCACATGCAAGTTCAAGGGCTTGACAAAGGGCTGGCTCAAATTCTTTACAAATTTGTTTTTTTTTAACCATAATCTGATAGTCTATTAAATGAATATCTGTAATCTCAATTGTTACTTGGGTTTCTCAGTGCAGAAATAAATAAAAGCGCTACTTAGTGTTGAATCATGCTTTATTAGAATAACCTATATAAGAGGAGAGTTGCGGGTGTATTCTAGTGTCGTAGACCTGATCCTTTTGCTCTCGCGTCTCTAGCTAATTTCTTTCCAACTCTGTTGCTTCGTCTCCCTTCATATGTCCTCTCCTCTTTAGTCCCTTACCCTTTTGGGCATAGGCCAGCGGGGGCGCACGCGCACATAGCTACATATTATCGTACGTAACACGTCTGCGGCCGCAACGCCGATATCCTCAGCAGCAATTTCCTTCTTGATCTGTATGTCTGTGATACGGTAGTGTCTGTGTGATGTTGTTTGTGTTTTATAGTATTTTCAGTGAGAGAAACAAAGGTGGATTAAAGCATCCTGTTTCTATTTTCTCTAATGGTTTATTTCGCTTGTTTACATATGAATACATTTTTGGTTGTGATTTGCGCGTTTTCCTCATAGAAAAAAATTTGTTTCTACATTTTCTTCATAATTTATGGTATAAAATGGCTAACATTTATATTTTTTATTGGTTCTAGATTTATTTACGTATGAGCTATACAATGAGTTCGTATTCATCCATAAGTAACTACTGCATACTTAGATAATTGTTAGTTTTGAACTTGTTTTTTTTTTTTGTGTATTCAGGAGTTGACTTGTTTTTAGTAGGGAAGCTTAAATTATTTCTAGTAGTATTTTTAGTATTATGTCATATTTCTAAGTATTATTATGATTGTATTAGTGTTACAGTTATTTTTGTTTTTTTATTTTTATTTTTATATCATACATAAGAATTTCTTTTTTTTTCTTGCATAATATTGCTCCTCATAGTTGATGTATACATATATATATATATATATATATATATATATATATATATGTATATATATACATATAGCATTAGAAGTATTTTAGTGCAGAGTATGTTTTTCACTATATTCATGTTACAATGCATCTACAATTTTTCTCGCTGTCTTGTTTTTTACTTTATTATGGTACTTATGGTGTAAGTTATCATGATCAATATATTTTAAAATTGTTGGTGAAGATGCGCTGGTCAAGGTCTTACTGTGATTAACTTAATTTATCATTCTTATATTTTTTATTTTTTTGTTGCCTGGATACTCATTGCCCTTGTATTATTACGTCACTTAAAACTGTTTTCAATCCTTCCTGTAATATAATTGCTGTTTTCAATACCAAACTATTGTCCAGTGACGTCTTGTTGGCTCTTCGATTGGTGCTTTTTCGCCTGTTACATATAATGATTCTAGAACAAGTCAGTAGTGGGGTGCCCCAGAAACGTCACTTGGATGCGACTGTTGTAATAAAGAAAGAGAAAGTGTTTTAAGTGAATACACTGAATGTTTGCGCCCAACGTACCAGGAAAAAAACGATCCATTACTAATGTATTATGTAAATGGATTTGTTATATTAAGGATCTATATCTTTCATTTATTTTACACATAAATTTTATTGCCTAGTATTAAATTTTTATTCTTTTATAACTAACTTTTGTTTTGTTAACAAAATGCTTGTACTAGTTTTTTTAATAAATATAAAATTGTTTTCTTCCTTTTTTTCTATTACTTATATAGAGGATGTGTTGATTACGTATGCAGTTCAATTAGATACAAAACGAGCTTTTTCCTTCCAACCCGATAATAATTAAAAACGTTTCTCAGCTATAATAAATATTTGCTACTTTTTCTGAGTAGGGACTATGTATATTGTTGAAAGGGAAATTTGTAGGATATTCGTGGGTACTTTGAAGCAGCAGCTTGTTGTTTTTTTTCTTATTTCTGTATAACCAGCAGATATTTGGCTCTTTTTTCTTTGGACAAATACTCTTGTTTGACAGTACTAGGGTTTTTGGCTTTTCTTAATGACGTCGTTTATCGAGTTGTGATTTTTCTTTTTTTTTTTTTTTACTCGTGCACATGTCTTCTGCTATTGGAGTGCTGACATTTACTTATAATTCCGTGAGGTTTTCCAGTATCCGGGTTGCTCAATCATTCTGGCAACTTATGGCTTATACTCACAGCAAGTCCTTAAGAATTATATCACAGGTGTCTGCAAATAATTTTCTAACTTTGTTTATGAGACTTATGACTCGTACTATTCTCTTGGGTAGGGTTTTTTTATGTGCATACACGTGTATGCTTGAATTTTTTCTTTAATATATGTTTTCCAGCTTTTGTACTCTTTTCTGAGAACTGTGTCCTATAGGCTTTGTATTGTTGTGTTACTTCGTATGTGTATGCTATTGTTACTGTCACGGTGAATTACTGCATTAGAAGAAATTGTGATTTCAATCCCTTACATGGTGGAAGATACCTTATTTTACAAGGCTTTGAAACCAAATGTATGTGATTATTTTTCTTAGCTCAGTTATATTTTAGTCTTGTTGTATAAAACAAATTTTTAGAATTTTAAGTAGTTCATATCATCCACTAATAACTGTTCAATCCAAATCTTATGATTAATTACACAGTCATAGCTTTCTGTGTGATTCCAAAGTAGGATATCTTTCAAGCTAGACAATTATCTATTTCTTTTTGTTGCTAACTTTTTTTTGGTAAGGAACTAAAGCATCTTCATAAATAAGGTAATAAAGAAACTTTAGCTAAGTGCTCAATTATTGCAAGTTTTGAATTGCAAGTATATTTCTTTATAATTCAAATTAAAATTACTTGGACATACTTTTCCTTAATAATTCGCATTTCTAACATCCTTTAAAACCTACTAATTACACAGTTCTAAAGAGTACTACATATTATGCCCACAAGTATGTTTGTTACTACATTTTTGTTGTTAATCTTTTTTTTTTGTTGATTACAGTTTTTCTTGTTATTTTTTCTGAAGTTTTTTTTTGTCTTCATGGAAACATAAGATTTTTTCTCTCTGCATTTGTGAGTGTAACCATATAATTATATTATTATAAATAATATCCCTTATTGCTTTAAACCATTTCATTTTAAGGGTTGCAAAATGTAACCAATTATTTGTACAATGATCTATCCGTGAACGTTGGGTGTTCAATTATTTGCTATATATAAAAAAAAGTTTTTCAACTCAAGTGATTTTGTTCTCATTTTCCTTCTCTTTTTAATGAATAGTGGAGAGTTATAATAATGGAGTAATGAATTATAGTTTTTGTGGATAGAGAAAGAAAGTTTTGTCTACGTCTTGTTGTGGGATTCTTTTGTGAAATTCTGGAGGCATCCGGGGCTGCGAAAAAATAATTACAAACTTTGTATGGATTTCATCAGTGTTATTCTCTTAAGGAGGGGAGGATTTGAACTGCCTGAACATCCGTAGGTTGCACATTTATCGATGATCTTACATTTGCCCTATGTATCGTTTGTTGTTCTCTCGTAGCTCGTCTGAGAGCTGCGAAAAAAAAAGTATCGTGATGATTATGTAGAATCTGGCTCCATTTCCTTTCAATTTTCTGCCGGGTAGGGGATCGTAGTATGCACGCTTTTTGGTTTTGTCGACATGTGCTACTTGTATTTTCTTGTCGTTTTGTAATTATACGTTGTTATTTTTGTAATCTATGCCTGTTATTTCGTATGGCCCCTTGAAACGGTCATCGTTCTTTCATTTGGACAGTTTTTTCAATTTATTTACCATTTCTCCAACTATAGATAACTTTGTACTCATTTTTCTGACGTTAAAGTAATTTAATCAATACTTATTTCATGCCCGTGTCATTTCTGCCAGCGTTTTTAGTTGTGTAAGGTCCCCTGTTATTTATTGTAGCAAGTCTGTGTACGTATGTCCTCATCCAGCTGTTTAAAGCTTGATAAAAGTTTTGCACGTCGGCCGAATACGAGCTCGTAAGATGAGTAGCCTGTGCTCTTGTGCTCTGACGTATTGTATGCGCACAGTGGTTATACATCGTCCCACTTTCCGACCTGGCTCACGAATGCTTCTAAATATTCTGTTAGGACGTAGTGCATGCACTCAATTACACCGTTACTTTGGGGGTGATAAGCTGTGCTATCGATTTTGACGACTTTCTGAGGCCTTGCAATATGATATGCATTTGTCTGTTAGGGCTTTCACTGTTTCTTCTGCGGTCGTTTTTGGACGTGGGCCAGCACTATATAGTCGGTTAGCCAATCCTGTACTGATAAAATGTGTGTTTTGTTGTGAGCTAAGTGTTTGTTTATTGGTTCATAGAAGTCTATCGATATCTTTTCGAATGATGTGCTCGGAGTGTCAGTAATACCCATAGCCTGTTTTGTTTTTGTCCACACAAGCTTTTTCGATTGATATGATGAGCAGCCGAGTACGTACTGCCTCCCGTCTAGCCTCACATTTTGCCAACAGAAGGCTTTCGCTGTTTTGCTACATGATTTATTAATACCACGGTGTCCTTCTACTGTCAATTTATGGTATTCTTCTATGATCTTATATCCTTGATCTACTGGTGGTACTACCAGCGTATTTCTGTATATCTTAGCACTTATCTTTATGCCTTTGAAAATTTCTTTAAATTGTTCGACCACGTATGTTCATTAGTTTGAGATTTAGTAACACTGAATCTCGTATAATTTCTATTATTTTAAATTTGTTCACCATAACCAGTGATTTAAGAGTTATCACGCATCTCTTTATGTTGGATTTTAGTGCTCAATCCTCGAAGTAAGTTTTCGCATACATCTAAATAACGCTCACTTTCCTTATTTTGGAAAGCATGACGTCACCGACTGCCTTTGTCTCATTATTCACAACTACTGGGTTTATATAGCCTTGCTTGTATAGCGCATTGATGGATACTGTGCCTGGGATATCGTGTGTTATTGTAAATAACAGACGTAAACAGCTGGGTTGTCTAGATATCTGCACGGCTGACCTTCAAATTTTTTCATTTTTCAAAACGGAACGGGGTCGAGCCGTCTTGTGGGGCCCATTGGGGTGTGTCACGTGTTGATTGTGCCCTACATACTATGTACTTTTCCATTGTACCCGTTTTGTTTAAAGTTTTCCTCTTCTCACCGGGACTATTGTCGCTTTCTTTTATTAAAGCTTTATTAAGACCCCAGTCGCTATTTGGTGAGAGAAAGTCTCTTTTGGTGTTAGTGTTCAGTGGTGGTGGAGGCTTAGGCAGGGAAATGATGTTTTCTTTATCAGCCTTGTCCCTTTCTTTCTCTAGTTATTTATTTTTGGTTGCCAAACGATTTATCAAACCTTGGTATTAACAAATTCGTTCTATCATCATTTCTTGCCTGTTTTTTTGCACTCTGTGTCCCACTGGCTCTTTTCTCTATACTCTCTGTCCAGTTTATTAGCAGATTGGTTGTTACCATCTCCCTCGGGGTTTTCTTCGATATCATCTAGAGAATTTAGTGTGTTGGGGTCGTCGTCTTGATTCTTATCATTAGCTATGGGTGATGTTTCACTGCCAGCGTCCTGGACGAGAGCTTAAAAATGTTGGTTTTCAATGTGTATATGCTTCAATTCTGCGTTTTTTTCCTCTATGAAGTGTTAGCTTATTACTGTCTCGTGTGTCACTTATGAGTGTATACATATACTTGCCATATACTGTTGTAAAAATTTAATAGCGCATTCACTATCACTGGATTCATGGCTATTATTGAAAATTTATAACGCTTCTTTTGGGTCTTTACATTTGTTTTTTCATTCTGACCTGTTTAGTATTTCTCTTAATTCGTCTGCTGCTTTTGCCAACCCGTACATGAGTATTAGGCAATAAAACAGATAGCTTGTATCTCTAGGGACATGAACCATTTTTAGCTATTTGTGAAGATCTACGCATGAGGTCCTAGTTACTCGAATCTTTGGGTCTTCTTCTTAATTTATCACGATCGGTGTATCATTCTTTTTAATACATCGGTTCTCGTGCTCTCTTTTTCCCTAATATCCTTTTTTTCAACGTGAATTAAGACCTTTGCTCAAAATCAATTGTTTGTTTGATTAAAAATGAACTTTAAATTGGTAATAGGGTTATTGGGTTATTATTATAATTGTTGGTTTTGTCATTGGGTTTTTGTGTATCTGGCGATCACTGAGACGCATATTTGTTTGGTGCCGTTTGGCTTGGTTTAGTCATTTCCATCCCCCACTCATATATTTGCTGTCTGTCTTTGGCTCTACTCAATCTCTTATTGTGAACCCCCCTTTATCTCTTGTTTTTCTCTTACCTTATTTGTCTACACCAGGCGCTTTTACTGCTACCATTTTTTCCATTGCCTCCCTAGCTTTCTGCTCTTTTTTTTTCTGCTATTTCTGCTGCCTTGCTAGTCCACACCAGTTAAAATCTATTATGTTTTGCTGGCTTTGGTTTACTCTGCATTTCTGCCAGTAAGTTACCATGCGCACTAATAATCTCCTTTAAGTTGCGCGAATGCTCGGGCGTATTAAAAAAGTCTGGTATTTCCTTATGTAGTGTGTCCAGTTGACGTTTACGATTTTTGTGTTATATTCTCTCTGCGACACACTTGTTTATAAACGGTGTGCTCGTTGTTTCCACCTCTTTTTAAATTTTTTTCTTCTTGCGTATGTACGCTAGCTTTTTGTCCAATGGTCCTTGTGACAAACTTTCCTCTTTTTTGTTTACCACTGCAAAGATATCTTTATCTGTCATATCTTGTGATTTTTTCGTTACCTCCCATTATGGTCCTATATCTCTATCACTGTAACTGTTGGTGCTCAATATGTGCTCGCTTGCTCCAAGTTCCCTGGGTTTTTTTTAAATAACTTTCTTGTCTGACTCGTCTGAGTCAGATGCTTTTATTTGATCTTACTCATTCTTTCGTATCAAATTCAGGACATCCAGTGCCTTGTTAACTAGTCTGGGTCTGCAAGCAATGTCAAACTTATATTTTCGAAGTTCTGCCTTCAAACTTGTAAATCTTAAGTCCAACTTTTTTGTTGTGTAAAAATGCTTGAGCAATTGGTGGTCTAATATGACTGTAAGCTTACGACTGAACCAATATGGTCATAATTTATTTTTAGCGTACACTATCGTCAACGACTCCTGAGCGTATGTTAAGTACCGTAGTTTGCGGCCTCTTAAACATCTGGACATGTATTCATAAGGGTGATCTGTGCCTATTTTTCCTTGGTTAAGAATTGCTTCAATGGCGTAGTAAAATATGCCAGTTGTAATTATAAATGGCTCACTTATATCTGGAGCTGTAAGCACTGGCTAGCTACATAAAGCGTGTTTTAGTTTTACTAATGACTGTTCCTCTGTCTGCTCCCATTTAACCTGAATAGTTCTCCTTATCAGTTTTAAAAGTGGTTAGGCTTTTTTTGCATAGTATCTCATAAACCGTCTATAGTATCCCGAAAGCATGAGAAAACGTCTTATTTTCTTGGCATTTGCCGGTCTGAGAAGCTCTTTTACGGCCTTAATCGTCTGTGGGTTTGCCTTGCTCTTACCGTTTTAAACACTGTGTCCCAGTACCTTTGCCTCACGCTTTAGAAATTTGCATTTTTTGGCATTTATCGTTAAATTTGCATCCACTAGCCTTTGCAACGATCTCTTAAGCCATATGCTATGCTGTTACAGATTTTTTTCGAACACCATAATATCATCCATATACATTTCAATTTCATGGCCCTTCACTTCAGTCCTGAGAGCACAAGTGTTATTACTCGCACAGAGGTATTTGGTGAATCATGGCATTACGTCGGCATTCTTTTATATTGGTAGTGCCCTTTTAAACCAGAGAATGTGGTCTTGTTTGCTTCATCCCCATGTATTTGTACCTGAAAAAATCTGCTCTTCAAGTCTATAACGGTTATGTATCGCGTGGCAGCCAAATTTTCTAAAATTTCGTTTTGAAATGGTAACGGGTACTACAAGCCCACAATCACCTTATTCAATAATTTAAGGTCTGTTACGACTTTCCAGCGTTTTTCCCCATTTGGCCCTGAATTTTTTAGCACAATCCATATGTTAGAGCTATATAGTGATTTTGATGGCTCGATTATACCCTACTTTTATAGTTTATCTAGTTCCGTCTGCATCTGTTCCCTCAACTTCACAGGGTATCTAGACTTTTTAGCAGAAATGGGTCCATCTGTTGTTGTTTGTATCCTATGTATTAATAAGTTTGTTGCCGTTAGTGATTTACTCTCTAGGCTCAATACGAAAAAGTCAAACTCAAAGTTTTATCATATCTTTTACCCGTTCTTGTATGTTTACTCTTTTGCTAGTATATTTGCCCTCCTATCGCTATAATTCTTTTTGTCTTCCCCGTTTGTCCAACGTTAACATTCTTGAACATCTACTGATTCGGCGTGGTTTACCCCTGCTTGATTTTTCTTTGATTTTTCATTTGATTCTAAATTAATAAGTCATACGACGGCTTTTTGCAAGCTTCTAGCATCATTTTCTTCGATGCCGAATGGTCCTGCCTTTTGCGAGGTCTCGCATTTTATTAACTTGATTTTCGTTATTGGTACCTTTACTTTTTAGTTCGTTATATTTATTATTGCTGCATTTATTTGGCCCTCTTTATATTCTGCTATGAAGCTTTCGAACAGGATTTCCTCTTTTATGTTTTTTAGGAAAACCCAGCCAACTTTACAATTGTCCTTAGTTTCTTTTACGGGTACAAATATTACGTTTCTCGTTCTTGCCAGAATCTTTAAATATTCCCATTCGTATGGAGTCATCTCAGTGCCATTTCATGTTAGTACTTCACTTTCAGCGCTTATACAGCCATCATACAATTTAAACGTGTCCCAGCTAATTATGCCTTCCACTTTGATCAGGAAGTTATTGGGGACTACGTGCAGAGTTGCCCTATTACCGTTCAGAGGTATTTGAATTTTTCCTCACGTGCAACGTGCACCGTGTGTTCCGCCGGTTGTTAGAGCTCTATCTCTGCCATTCACATCCATGAGCGTGTCTGTTGTCAGATAGCTATTTTCATAATCGAAATTTCGTCACCTGCATCCACGTAAAATTTTGCTCTATGTACCCGTAGTTAGAGGCTATTTAAAAGTACTGAGGGTAGTGTGCATCCTACACTTGATACTCTCATTTTGACTGTGCAAAGGGATTCTTCTATATCTTTACTTTTAGAGTTTTGCGTCAGCGATGTGTGCTCGAGACAGTTATTTTTATTCTGTATGCCCGTAGTGTAAATGTCTGGCCTGCGTTGCGCCCTCTTCGTATTATGTATATGCCCTTCGACGCTTGACTTTGTATCGTTGGTAACATGCGGCTCAGCATGCCTTTTTTCTGGCGATTCTTGCCTGCTACCTTATGCTTCTACCTTTTTTTCAGGCATACTTGTCTCTCTTTTTCTTACTGTTATATCCCGCTCGATGTTTGAGTAGCATGGCGAGCGTTCTATGAGTTCAAAAGCTCTGTACGTGGGTTTTCTGTTTTGTTTAGGCTGATAATTTGCTCCGTATGAAGGTCTTCTGTTTTTATAATTAATGTTTTCATTCAAGTTCCTGTTACTGTTATAATTATTGTTATTGTTTCTGTTGAATCTATCGTCACCTTTATTGTAGCCTCGATTGTTCTGATTGATCCCGTTACTATTATAATTATAATTGTTATTTCCACCAAATCCTTCGTCGTACCTGTTGGAGTTTTGGTTGTTCTGATTTCATGTTTTGTCATTATTTATATTGTTACTATTACTATTATTATAATGGCTGCCTTGACTGTTGTTATCATGGTAATTATTATAATTATTACTTTTTCTGTCGTCAATCTATCACTGACTTTGCTGTAACCTTCGTTGCCTTAGTTTTATCATCATAGTAATTATTAGATTATTTCTATTCCTGTCGTCATTGTAATTATTGTAATTATTTCTATGATAACCATTGTAAGGCGTATTATTGTTGTAGTTATCGTAATTATTTCTATTATAGCTGTCACAGGGACCGTTGTTTTTGCAGTTATTATAAATATTTCTATTATAGCTATCGTTAGGTCTGTTATAGTTGCCATCATATTTTGTGTATGATCGTATATCTATCATTTTCTCGTCCTTCTTCGTCTTATATATTATGTGCTTCCACAATACTCATTATGTTCGCTTCTGTTTTTTTTGTATACATTTAGTTTTGTCAAACCGAACATTGCCTCCGTATATTTGTAAATGGTGTTTCATCGTAAGACACCTCCGTTGTTCTGTACTTTGGATTCGCTTGATAAATATACGCTCTTTAATTAGCACTAGTCAATATCTTTTTTTTTGGTCCTTGCTTTTGGGTGACTACTCCTTTTGTTTTTTAACTAATTATTTGAAAATAAAAAAAATTTTCATGAACAGGATGTTTGTCACTTGCATATTAAGTGTATGTTTGTATATGCAATTAGGTGTCACTACCAATGTCGTTAAAGTCTATGATTTCGTAACAGTATTAATGCATTAGAATTATCTCTGTGAGTAACTATCTTCCTCGGGGGTTATAAGTGTGATACATAAAAATTAATAAAAAGTTAATTATCAGATCTCTGTCACAATAGTTAGTATAATGATGATCCTGTGTATATCTATAAGTTAGCCTATGGATCCTTCAGTGAATTGACCTGCCGCTGCTTTTTTCCTTGTTATTTCTCTTTTTTGTGTACCACATCCGGTGTCCTATCTGTGGTTGCTGTTCGGGCTCAGCGTACCGTGTTTGCTTTCTGTCCGCATTTTCCTGCATTTGGTGATTGATAGTTGCCCAGTGTTTTATTATGTTGTTCTGCTGGCTTGATATAAAATTGTTCTCTCTTATTGCTGGACTGGGCTCACAGAAGTGTAGACAACTTCTGTTTTAGTTATTTCTCTTTCCCTTACTTCACTTTTTTATAGTTCCTTATATTTTGGTGCTTAACACGCTGAATTTGGCATCTGGCACTTACGACACTTTTTTCGATTAGTGATATTTTCTTAATTATTGGTTTTACTTCATTACATTGAATCATCAGAAAAAAAAAATTTTATTTTTTAAGACAAAGTGATTTCCACACACGAAACAGGCTGTAAAAAGTTTGTCTGTATTTTACTTCTGACACCAGCTGTTGCGTGGGCTTCTTAGTGCAGGAATAATTAAAAGCGCGACTTGTTGTTAACTTATGCATTATTAAAATCACTTTTGCTTGAGTAAAAATAAGCGTGAAATTTTTATCTCTCAGACCTGGTCATTTTACTCTCGCGTATCTATCTCATTCTTCCTTTACTCTGTTATTTTGTCTCTCTTCCTATGACTTCTCTTCTCTATTCCCCTACCCTTTTGGGCCCAGGCCAGTAGGGTGCACATACCCATAGCTATATGGAATTGTACGTAACACAATCCAGTAATTAGTAGTTAAGTAAATGGTTTTCTTCCGTTCATTTAAAGCTCTTCTAAGGTATTCGAAGCAAATATCATCTAAAAATAGTAATAATTCCGTGCCTTTTAATCCTAACAATACGTAATCCATGAGCAACTGAAATGTAGCTGGTGCATTGCACAATTAAAATGGCATTATTTTTTAACTCGTAATGTCTGTATAGGGTACTGAAATCTTTTTTGTGACAATTTTCTGGATAGACTTAAATTTAATCAAATCCGTTTGCTAGACTAAATACTGCAGAAAATTTTGACCTACCAATTTGCCCTTATATCTCTGTAATGCTGCACGGTAAGAGAGCATCAGAAATAGTTTTAGCGCTTATTCTTTTGTAATTTATTCCAAGACGGAATTTCTTCTCTTTGTTGGATTCTGGCTGTTTGAAAGCAATATACAGCAGACTTTTTAACGGAAAACAGAGGAGCGAATGGTTTTTTCTTGTAATAGTTTTTCAGTCGTAGCTTTAACTTATTTGTGCAGAGCAGGAGGGTACCTATATTGTATAGCAAAAATAGTTTTAACGTCAGTTGTTGTTAAATTTCGTTGTATAGACGATGTACGTGAAGCACCATTGCATTTGATATCAAATAAATTCATACACTCCTTAACTACTTGAAAGAGTTAGTTTTAACTTGTCTCATTATGATTCTGCTGGCAAAGTTTTTCTGGAATATCATTAAGTATTTTTCTGTTTTACATGTGAAACATTACCACTAAAATCTGAGTCAAGAGAATTTTCTGAGTCTTCTGAGGCTGGAAATTTTAGGGAGTTATAAGAGATTTTAAGTTTTTTTCATTTGCGCCAACATTATGTACAACTTTGGAAAAGTTTTTTTGTTTACTCATATATTTTCTTGTTGTATCAAGCAAATTTAAGCTTACAGTCTTCATTGCTTGTTGTTGCAATTTTCTGTACAAATGAAATGATACTAGTAGGTCTTCTTTTAAGTGTAAAGCCTCTCATGTCATAGTAAAGCCTAGTTCGTTCTTTAGCCAGAAACAAGCTTTCGAATATTCCTATCTCAATAAATAATTTTTTATGTTATAAGACCTGACAAACGTAATTTTTATTCGATATTTTTAACATTACTGTTTCTAATGTTTTAATATTATGAGAAGTGAATTTAATAAGGGCAATCTTTGTACAAGCATTTATAATAATACTTGTAATTAATGAAGATAACTGTATGGCATTGACGTCAGCTCCTGAATCTATGATAAATATATCTTTTGTTTCCTTTAGCTGTGGAATTTTTACTCATACATTTGGCGCATTGTCAATAATTCTGATGACAAGTACTAAGGTGATCGCATCAACTTGTTTGTCAGTGGATACTGATTAAGATCCTTGTTTGCCGCTGCTTCTGCGTGACAAGCAACATGTTTGATTGAAGGATGGCTTAGTTTGGAAACAGTTAGTTTAGAGTTTTGTCGATTATTAAAAGATTTTGACCTCGTGCAAAAAATTGTATCGTTTTGTGATTCTCGTGGTGTCTAAACATTTTTGTAAGTGCAGAGGTAACTTTTTATTACAGCAAGTCAAGTTGTTAAATATGCACTGCAGTAAGCTTGTGTGAAAGGGGTAGTTCAAATACTCTAACAGTTGATTTTTGTGTGTTTTTGCTTGTGTGGGGCTGACATTTTGATGATTTTCCTACGAGTCGTCAAAAGTTTTGTAAGATTTCATTTTACTTAAGTTTTTAAATAATTTTACATAGTTATTTTTTAAGTCTTTATTTTCATATTAAAAAGCTGGGTATGATACTATTTTTTCGTTTGAATTCAACGCAGCAGGCAAAATTTTCGTTGTTGAGATTGTAATAATAATATGCATTATTACGATTGTAAATGTTTGTATTGTTATAATTTTCTTGTTGTGTATTATTTTGATGAGCCAAAAAATCTCTTTAAAAAAGGTTCTAGCCTGCTTTGTTAGTAGACTAATACATTTTATCTTCCTGTAGATGGTAACTGCGAAGCAAGATTTATATGTCAGTTCTGATGGTACAAGGTAGCTTGAGTGTTGGGATATAGTATTTTCCTACACTTAACGGCTTCTAAAATTATCTGTAAAGTGCCAGCAAAGGTCTTTAATACGTTTGACATAATGTTGGCCTTAAATACATCGGGTAAAGCTCACATATGCCTTATGGCCCAGTATTTCTAGATATAATTTTGAATAAGGCTGTTGATATTCAGGAATGTTTTAAGAAGTGTCTTCTATTATTTCTGCTTTAGTGCCTTAACTAATTAATGAGTTCAAGAATTTTTCTGTGAAAATTGCGATCAATTTTTTCCTTTTTTATTCAAAAATTGTAAATGTTCGTAATGTGCTAAGCGGAAGCTTTTGAGGTAGTAAAATATGATATCAAATGGTTTAATATATCATCTTTATGTGCTAAATCCTTACTCGTCTAAACATTTTCTTTTTCTACCTTTTAGCATGAAAATGACAGTTTTTAAAACCATGAGTTCTTGTACATTTGAAATAAGAGACTCACTAATTTTAACATCTTGCATGAAATGTCTTAGTGATGCTTCTTGGCTACTATATATGAGTATGTGTATAGCAGCTTGATAAATACGTAAAGCTGAATTATTAAAGGCTACGTTACGTGCTAACCTAAGAAATTTAAGTGCTTTTTTTCTTCTCTTGCCATTTGGTATTGCTTCAGAGATTGTACCTTTGCAGGTACACCAGCTCTCTTGCTTATGTTGTCTAGTCTAAAATTTAGTATGCAAAGAAAATTTTTGAAGTAAAAAAGTCTGTAATTATCAAATGAAAACTGAAATTGAATCAAAATAATACAAAAAAAAAAAAAAAAAAATTTTATTGGAGTAAGACAAAAAGCTTTGTTACTTACAAGGAATGCCAATTCATTACATCCGAACTTTTTAATAAAGGGTGAAATTTGTAGATGCGTTCTACATGTAGTTTAATTTAATTTTTGTTTAATGAGGATCAGCCCTTATCCTTAAGGCCATACTTGCTTTAACTCAGAGTTTAGTTTTATTTTAAATCGTTCACACAGCGTTGCAGTATTAAATTTTACAGAGTAGTGCATAAGAAAAAGTTTCAGTGCTTTGTACGATGAGCTGGCGTTGATCTACTGTTTAAATTTATACCTTATGTAATGCAGTAGTAGCGTACTTCATCCATCTCTATATCGTACTTCCTTGTAAAGATCATTGTCATACATTATCTACTTGTTTTTGCTTAGAATTTAGTTTATTTATCAAAGCTTAGATTATATTTTAATTAATTAAAACTTTCAAAAGTTCAAATAAACAAAATAAATTTAACGAAAAATTAAGTTCTGTCTTATGAAATGATGTGATTAATTGGGTAAAACTAGAATTAAACAATTTTTACAAATAATATAGATTATAAAGTTTCATGCTCGCACTAACAGTGCTTCAACAATTCATTGTTTTTTTTAATTAACCTCACTTTGGTTATCGTAGGTTAGCTGCTGCTTATGCACATTTAGACGCTAGATCATACAAGGTAGACCGCAGCTATGGTTCTCAACGATGGTTTTTAACGACAGCACTCATAGCAATGATAATAGTTGGGCTGCCACTTTTATCGTCAGAGCACACGCTAATGGTCCTCTCTTACTTGTTCCTTTAAAGTTCTCTGTCAAGGCCACTCTACAGTGACCTGATTTTCTAAAGCTTTTTACACACAGCTTAGTCACTTAACTGTGTCTAACACTTGCTGGAACGTACGCTGTTAACACGTAACTTCATCACCAAATTAAGTCTTACATTTTCTTAAAACACGCAACAGAACTTGCTCTCTAACCTTTGTGCTTACTTTACAGCAGTGGATTAAAAGAAAGGAGAATATTAGCTTATGCATGGAGTCTTTACACTCTTGCATGAAAGAAAGACGCGTCAGGTTAATGGTCAAAAAGACTAATCAGAGCTTAGTCCGATTTCTCTGGATTTATACGAGCACACTCATGGTGCAATAACTATGCAAATAAATAATTGTTTAAACTGCTGATCTTTTAGATTTTACATTAAATATGACTTGCTGTTAGAATTGTATATGATTTTTTTATGGATATACGCAGTAAGGAATGTCAAAACTGTTAACTGTTCTTATTTTCATATTTAGTTGTGCGAATTGATGTAAGATGAGCGCATTATTAGCTTGTTAAGAGGTGCCACAGGTATATAAAGTTTTTTCAGAAAAAGTTCGTTACACGTTGCGTGATTGCAGAAGCGAGTATATAGCTTGATGTTCGAAGATTGCTAAGCATTTCATTTTGTATAACTTTTGAACGGAAGTTTGTATTTCGAAGTAATACATAGTAAGGATATAACATGAAATATCATAATGAGTTACAATTTTTACTTATAATGTCAAGATTTAGTAAGAAAGAAAGGTAATTTATATCCAGGGACGTCCAATATATTATTGAAAATAAATAGTCATCCCAATTTACAGAATCACCGATTTGCTCTTAGTTTACTATTTTTGTGCTAAAAAGATGAAGTTTTGGCCAAGAATGGTACTGTTAACAACAAGTGTTATATAGTTAGTACATTCAGATGTTAAATTCATAATAAACAATTTAAGGTACTTAGAAGATAGCAAATCCGGAACTATATCAATAACTAAAAAAAGCTCACCTCAAGAAAAAAAAAAAAAAAAAAAAATGGTCAGAGACAGATCTCTCTTTTCATGTAACTCTAACCTTATTTATTGTTAATAAACAGTGTATACCTGATACGTCACTCAAAGCTGCCATACCATGTATTTTTTGTCCTCCTTGCAAAATGTATCTTCCCAAATATCTCCAAGCAGTGCTGATTCAGAAAAATTGTAGTTACAATATAATATTTCAGTGCGAGCTTTGCGTTAAGAGTGTTACAGCAGGCAGAGTAAATTGATTTTAAATATAGGACTGTATATGAGCCCAAGAGATCTGGGGATAATTAGTTTTGGGACACTTCACCTTGAGGAAGGAACGAAACCAGGAAGGGTGAATCACTTAGCCCTTTGGAAATGATACGAGCTTTATGAAAAGACTTGATTTCACACAGCACTTTTAATTAATAATCAACAAAATATAAAGATTTATTTCCTTCGTAACGATACACTTGATACTATCGAAAAATCAAAAAATATAGATATAGTCTTAAATACTTAAGTTAATTGACGATAAATCGCTCCTTAATGAGACTAAATCGTAAATGGTTACAACGTCGTTTAATTAGCTAAACAAAAGGATTAAACTTAAGTTTAACAATTTGTTATACTACGACAAAAGAAAAGTTCAATAGTAAAAGAAAGCAACGAGACTGGTAAGTAGAGTGCGACCAGCTCGTTGCGAGAGTTGAAGGAGAACTAGCTATAGCAGCTCACTACACACGAGACGCGCATCTATAGTCGCGCGCCAGCGACTCCTATAACACAAAAAGCTACTGTACAAGCATACATACCATCTCTTTTTCTCCGGCATTCGCCTACTTATATATAACATCAAATACATAAGGATGCATACTGATACGTAAGCTATAGTATACTACTTGTTCAGAATACATATATTTTAAGTACATTCAAAATAAATACATTTTAGTATTCAGTGAACTCAAAACTGAACACAGAGTTTTTGTTAATTTTTTTAAGGCTTTGCCCCCCTGTGTGTTTCAAGTTCCAACGCTTTTATACTGTCACCTAAAAAAGCATTATTTTATTTAAATTCGTCAATCACTGACATATGTAAAACCCTTACTTCTTGCTTTTTTAGTTGTGAGCTTCGAAAATTCTGAGACTACTATACATATAGATAGCATTTCATGGAGTTATCAACATGAAACACAATGTTATATGTAAAAAACATCAAAAAACGTTTAATGCACTCACGATTTTTTGTGGTCTTTGGGATTTAACAATTTTATTGCCAAAGAAAAAACTTTTGCACGGTTCTGATAAATAAGGTCATGCGGAAACAGGTTAAAAATTTTACGCGATGCTAAAGGTTTATGGTACAAATAAAAACTTCTAGAATAGTTAACAACACAAATAATGATTAATTCTAAGAAGGACAAAGAACAGACAACTTCCTGCTCAACAGTAAATTGCATTAATCCATTTTAACTATTACATATTTAAAGTGTTTGCTGAATAAAGTCTTTTTTCATCAACAAAAAGCAATTATCAACATAACGACGATAGAAAAGTAAATCGTCGTCACATCTAGGAAGGACGTAATCTTCAAGATCTTTCAGCACTGTTTCTGTGAACAGAGGTGAACAACATTTACCCATGGAAGTACCACAACATTGTCTATATGCAATGGCATGGAAAATAAACTTATTTGAATTTATGAGAAATTAAAGGCAATAATCTTATCAACCATAATGCCAAAAACTTGAAAAGTACTGCTAAACTTCTTCCTAATTTCATTTAAAATCAGTTTAAATGGTACATTTCCTAATAATTAACTAACGTCAAAGAACACCCACGTACAGTCATTAGGCACAACCAAAGCAGACAAACTTCCTGTTCATTTAAGATAATGTTTTGATTTACTGAACAAACAAAAGAAAAACCACTTACCCTATTAATAAATGGGAGAACCTATTGCAGAAAGAATAAGATAAGCAGTTGATCCACCCTTAACTACGTTTATAAGACCCACAAGCTCAAAATAAACTAAAATAAAAATTTACGAGAATTATGCATACAAAAGTAGGTCATTATGCACAGCATTTAAGATACTTAGTTACAAGTAATAATAATGTAATTTTGTTTAAAGAGAAATTGTAAAGTTCCAAGAAATGTTGTAAGAAGGGTAACAACAATGTCTATATAAATTCAACTGTTTTTTTTTCTTTGTTTCTGTTAAGTTTGAACTTACTTTGAGTCCTAGTAATAGTTTTTTTCTAAATTTTAAATAAAATGAGCTAATACATGTTTGGAAGAATTTGGCAGCTGCTTAACTTTCTTGGGATTCGGATGATTCTAGTAAATGCAACATAACCAATTTTTTCACTTCCTCTTTAATAAAAGTTAATAGTTTCTAATGGCAAATCTTGTTAATCAAATGGTTTTATCTATGATTCTTTGCAGTTAACCAAAAGATTTATAAAGTTACATAGGGATGTTTTGTTAACTAAGACTGACAAGGATAATAAAACGTTATTATTGGAAAGTCAGTTTACATAAGAAAAGTAAAATAGAAATCAGATAATAAAATTTATTATCACAGGATTCATCGTCAAAGTTTAGTATTACGAGGCTTAATTAATTCTACGAGAAACCTTATTTTTAAGTGGAACTCTCTGGATATTTTTTATGGTGTACATATTGTCAGGTATGTAGTTAACAACTTTAGTAGGAGAAATTTATCTAGGGCTTATGGTCTAATCAAAGTACATAGAAGCTTATTTCCGGCTTGTCTCAATGATTTTTTGAAGGTTTTTCTATATATTATTTTTATTAGTGGGTTTTTCTTGGTTTTTAATATTTTGTTTAGTAAATCTAAATATTCTCTAAAGAGTTTTATTTAAAAAAAAAAGTTTGTCTGCTTTGGTTAGGCCTAATAATCATGCGTAAGTTTTCTTTAGTGTTATTTTATTATTTAGAAATCCACTGTTTAAATTGATTTTTGATGGAATTAGGAAAAAGTTGAGGAGTACTCCTCAAGTTTTTAGTATCATAGTTGATAAGTTCATCAATGACCTTCAATTCCTTATTAATTCAAATCATTTCATTTTCGATGCCATTACACATAGACAATATTGTAGTATTTCTATGGCTTAATGTTGTTCACCTTTGTTCGCAGAAACAGTGCTGGAAGGGCTTGAGATTATGTCCTTTCTAGATGTAACAACACTTTACTTCTTTATCGTCGTTACGTTGATAATTATTTTTTGTTGATAAAAAAAGACTTTATTCAGCAATCACTTAAAATTTTAATAGGTACATGGATTAATTTAAATTTACTATTGAGAAGAAAGTTGCCTGTTTTTTGCCCTTTTAAAAATTGATAATTATTCGCGTTACCAACTTTTCTTGAAGTTTTGATTTGTATCGTAAGCCTTTAGCGTCTGGTAGACCCTTAAACTTTCTGTCACATTACCTTATTTTATAAAATTGTACGATAGCTTTTTCTTTCAATGATAAAATTGTCAAACTTTGTGATCGCGAATTTAGAAATTAAAACTTACAGAAGGCAAAAAGACTTCTTAGGAACAAATAGTACTCTTAATTTTTTACTAACAAATATTTTAAAGCTAAAGTTAGTGACCTCAATAGACTACAAAAAAAAATCACTCAAAAGATTAGGGTGAATTCCAATCTGGTTTCATTCTCGCACCAAAAATCATACTTCCTTATGTTTTGAAGTCAGAAGCAGAACTTAGTCGAATTAATTTACAATCCAAACCTGATGTTATTTTTACGTCTTCGAACAAGCTCACTGATTTTATTAGACTGGATAAGGACATTATGAAAAGGGAAGATTATTCCTCATACCTATTATGACTTATACGTTAATGTATTTTGCTGTATGACTTTTTCCCTCCTTTATAATTGTTAACTGAGTTTAATTTAGAAAATTATTTTATTATGTATGTTAAACAGACGATTTCTAATATAGCATTTATATTGTTAACTAACATTTTTGTTTACGAAAAGCGATTTTCTAAAAGTTATCAGTTTTTTGTACACAATCAATATTTTTAGGTGTAGTTAAATTGAACGGTTTAGAAAACTTATCTTTTTTTGCAAGAATTTAAGTTACGCGCAAAAGACCAAATTCCTTTTGATCGAAAATGAAATCTTCTGTTGAATGGGTTTTGTATTAATTCCAAATATTTTAACCAAAAATATTTTCTGAAAGTAATAACCTTGCGAACAATTATCTTAACTTATGAGGTAACATGATAGTAGCAGCTTCGTTGAATATATCGTAAATTTAATTTTATATTCCTAAATCTTTTAGTAATATCACACCTATCACTTAAATAAATACTTATTATAAACATTAAAGTTTACTATCTTTTAAAAAAACAATATTTAGTTTTCCTAGAGCAGTGTTTAGTAAAATTAATTAATTTGATGTAATTTTCCAAATAAATGAAATTTCTTTAGGAAGTCAGCACGCAGGATGCGTAGGGTCAAAGCTTACGAGTATAAATATATATTTTTTATAAATGTCTTTATAGCACATTATTTAATTTAATGAAGATGAGCAAAGAGGAGAGATAAGGACGATAGTTACTATAAAAAAAATTTGAATGTTTCTTAAGTTTGATTGAATGAAATGGGTGTGTGAGAAAGAAAAGAGATATAGATATGCTAATGACCTATCAAAAATAAATCAATGGTTGGATTGTCACGTCAATGCCTTATTTATTTAAAAACTTTAACAATTTGCTAGTTTTATGAAGCTCTGTATGTTTCAAATGCAAAGGAAGGGGCACGCGCATCCATACAGGCCTTTTGCATAGCATTTGACAGTTTGCATTGGTTAGCAGAGAGAGAGAGAGAGAAAGAGAGAGAGAGAGAGAAAGAGAGAGAGAGAGTATAGGAAGAGATCAGCGTAAAGGGATTCTGAGAGATACAGAAAAAGATACAGGTAACATAGTAAAAAATAGCAAAGAGAGATAAGTAATTTAAATTAGAATGAGAAAAGTATTAAGGAAGAGATGAGGAATATAACAGAAAAGAGTAGCCACCTAGACGAGAGGACTGCTGCCATGAAGAGAAGTATGAAATGCCAGCTGTGTAACCAAATTATTGTCGATCCTAGGACGAGCTTGAGGCAGCGTTATGAGATTTTAAGAATATTTCAAAGGTTGTAGTACTGTGCATAGTACACTAAAGTGAGGTATGGGGATAGAATTACCTAGATGGTACGAGCAAACAAGTGTGTAAGTGCATGCAGGGATAGAGTGAATGTTTGTTAAGCATAAGTAAGTGGAGCAAGATTTATGAGTTGGTAAACAAATATAATAAGGAAATTAATAAACAAAGAAATATCACGTAGAGATAGGTTAAGTTAAGAGGATATAGAGAGTCAGATTACTTCGTGTGGGCAAAGACCTAAGGGTTTGACATAAAGGACACCCCTGCCAATGCCATGTAGACTGGAGAGTAAGCATGCCAGTGCGGGCACTTCTGGTATAGAGAATGAGTTAATGCAATCGTTCGAGACGAACACTGACCGATATACACCACTTACGGACTCTGTGATACCAATCGTCACGATGACGACGTAGACGATGACGTACACAACACCTACCATCATATCAGTGGCAAGGGGGATAGGGAAAAGTCAGCAAGAGAGAAGACATATCACGATTAATCGCAACCTTTTAGGGACCCTAATCCCTAATCTCCAGAGTAAGCAGATACTGAGAGCAACCACTAACAATCTTGGGGGATATTTTTACTCTTCATAGAAACTCTCCCACGAGATAATAGAGTACCTTGCAAAAAATTCTCCTAGGTCAACTTAGGCAAATCTAGCACTTTCAGGGGCTTCTCAGGTACATGTGTTTTAGCCAATTAGGCATTATAAGGGAGTACTCAAGGGGTAGTTGGTTGCAATAAGGAGGCCAGTGAAAGAAATCTGGCAATCTCAAAAAATAACTCGTCATTCCTAAGAGAAAGGAGGTGGACTTTGAAATCAAAATAATCGTCTAGCAATTGATCTTGAAGAAATCTACTTGAAATTCTTCTACACTGTATGAGAGTAGTTGTAGCGAATATTTTACTCTAAAATTATAAGTAAACGTAGATGATCTGGTTTGGAATAAATGCAAGTACAAAAGGGGGACATAATAAACAAAGCCAATAAGCCGAATAAGAGTAAAGGCTAGAGTATGTAAGTAATAGGAGAAAATTGAAGCAAAAATAAGCAGAAATATATTAGGACAAAGTAAAGTAAAAATAAGAAACTGACAAACAAAGAGTCAAGTAATGGTAAAACTTAGTTTAGCGGCCTATCTCCTACCCAAAGGGAGCCAGAGCTTTGAGGCCAAAGAAAGAAGCCAACACTGCAAGGATGGTAAGAAATTTAATTAAAGACATAGATAAAAGTAACTTTAGAGAATCAGCGTGGTTAAAGATAGCCATCTCTTCTACCTTAGGTTTGGAGTATGCAACTAAAGAGTTAAGAACAGCGGAATCTATGGAGCAGGTATTTGAAGATGGACTATAACTGTAACCCCTCTGCCGTTCAATCTAGGTACTCAGACTATCAACAGACAAAGTCCTGTTCAGAACTATGGCCTTATCAGAAAAGACGAGAAACCTTATGCATTGAAAGAAATAAAGACTTACACAGACTTTCAAACCATCGATGACTTAGAAACAACGAGCACGAGAAGGAGGGCTGTTGGTAGTGCCAGCCCAATTCTAGAGTTCAGAAGAACCAGATTGTACGAAGTAGCCCCATTAAAGGATATAGAGAAAATGGTCCCTGATCCCACACCATCATACTCCTGAAAGGCTTATAAGTTTACGGGTAATAACGAGGGACAATATGCAGATGAGCTTTTTTAATAGTTAGAGAATTGCCAAGTGTTAAATATATTAGCTATAAGGTAGTGAATCAATAATGTCTTACTAATTAACACATAACTAAATATCTTTACAACAAAAAAAAAATTATTTTGGATTAAAAAATATTACCTCTTGATACTGAAAGAGACTCTGTAAGAGCATGCGTGAGCAGTAATGGTTATATTCTGTCTACTTAACTGTATAACTATACAAAGTACATATACATATCTTCTTGAACTCATAGTACTTATGCTGCAAAATATGTCACTAGTTAAATAAGTGATATAAATTCACTTATATTCTATTACGTCTCCTTTAATTGATACTATAATAATCATGCATGGAAAATTTTTCAATTAATTTGTTTTAACGACTTACAATTAGTAAAAATATCTGCTACATCCTTCCGTGAATTAACTTTTGCAAAATCAGTAGCGTGTTTTACATAAATTTAATTTACAAAGTAATGACGACTTTTAATACTTTTTGACTTTTCAGGAAACTTTATAAACCTAGCTATACTTGAAGAAACAAAATTCTCTTTATACATTTCAATTGTATTACAAACTTTAGTATCTAAATCAAGCAATAAACATATTAAAACTTCTTATCTACTTACACATTCAAACAATGCTACAAACTTAGTTTTTGTTAATAATTTCTTAACACTATTCTGTTTTCTGGATTTTTAATAAATGACTTTTTAATAAACTCTTATGACATAGTCTGTCAATAACTTTTAAGGCATGAATGTCACCGGTTCAATCAGCATCAAGAAAGAAGCAATGATATTATTATTAATATTTTCATAAGCTAATTGTAAGTCTTTTGTCAAGAAGAAATGTTTCAACGTTCTCAAAGCATATTAAAAAAATGTTTTACCATAACTATTAGTTGACATTGAAGCTTATATCAGGTCCAGTTTCTTAACTAACATACAAAGGAGCTCCAATTGAATTTCTCAACTCAGTCTTATCACACATTGATTGCACTGGTAAAAATTTCAAATTTGTTTTCATAGAAACCGAATAAGATTTTAGATTTGAAATATCATACTTTCTTAATAATGTTGTAATTTAGTTTTTCAAGTGGCATTTTTTTATTTTTATAGCCATAGTTAATGCAAATACCTTAATAAGTACTCATTCTACTTTAATCTTTCATTTAAAAACTTTTGTATGATAATCTCTTAACAAAGTTAGATTCTTCTCCAGTTTTTAAAAAAATAAGTAAGTCATCTACAAAAAAATTAAGGTATACAGTTATATTTTTTAAAGATAATATATGGAAGTGAAAATTATTTTTATTTCTCACAAATTCTCATTTATTGATACATGTATCAAAATATTCATACTAAGCTCTTGGTCTTTCTTTTAATCCTTTTTACAACACTTCATTCAGTTTTGAAAACTTGTTAAAACCATTCTCATAGTCTTGTGTCTGCTTGACATAAACTTAAAATCTGACTTCGCCGTTAAAAAAGGCTGTCTTAGTATCCATTTAATGTATAATTAAACTATTGTGACAACAAAAGGGAAGTTAAATTTTCAAAGCTTGCATTTTTGCTACTTGTAAATAAGTATCATCAAATTAGTTATTTTGCTGACTTTATTTTACTACTTACCTAGCTTTGCAAGCATTATCATTGCATTATTATGAGAAACAGATCAGTCAGTATTTGTTTAATTGACATTAATAAAATTCTTGTATACAAAATTTTCATTCCAGTATCTCTCTGGCTTTGTTTTTTTTTTTAATTCAAATTTTTATTTTTATCATTGCAGTTTGTATTTTAATTGCCAATTTTATTACTAATCTTTACTTCATACATAATATTCTTACTACCAAACAGAATTCCAAAATTTTTCTAGCTTTTTTGTTCCATTTAAAGTTTTTTTCTTCCTCTGGTACCTAACAAAAACCTTATTTGCACAAACTTTTTTGTTTTTAATACTAACCTTTTCTCTAAACAAAACTTAAAAAAGTATTTTATTTCTTTTCACAGTATCACTAATAACTCTATTTTTGTAGTAAGCTGCCATTTTAACTCTTTCTGCCCAGAATCTATTACGTTCCCACACCTTTTTTGAGTAAACATTTAGGCGTATCTTCAAAATCCTTGTTATACTTTTTTGGCATTTTATCTAATTTATGAACGTTAGGTCAACACTGTTCAACAGAGATACCTCTTTCACTTAAAAACTTAGTTACATCCTCATGTATATATTTCTTATCAGTATTATATCTTAATTTTTTCATTTGTTGCTCTGTTTTACTGATAATTAAGTAAACATCGTTCACAAAGCAACATCTATGACATACTTTATCTTTTTAGTTAATACAAGAAACCTAGGAAACTTTACTTATATCATCAATAAAATTTAATAAATATTCTTCGCCATCCAAACGATTAATACTCCGAGGTCCATTTAAATTGAAATGTAGAATATCCACAATATCTTTTGCCCTTGACCTGTCATCATACAATGGAAAATTGTGCATTTCATTTTCCAAAAAAGTTCTACATTTAAAAAAATTGGACTTTTACCATCTCGGAGAATCATACAGCAGATGTGTTTATCACACATTTTTTTTTTAATGAATAATATTAGCATGACCCACTGCTCTATGCAATTTTTTTTCTATTAACTCACTGTTTATCATTAAATTGAATCACTTTTTATCGTTTGACTCATGTTATAATAAATATCATTATTTTTAATAGCTGATGCAGCTAAATTTTATTTGGATCAAAAATTTGTCAATATTAACTGTTGAAACAATTTTTTTAATAAATGTACTTTTCTGTTACTTATTATATTTCTATCTATCTCTCTTACGTAAGAAACATTTCTCATGGTATTAAGTATTTCCATTAACTCTTAATTCTCGCTTAATCTTACCAACTTTTCTTTATCTTACATACGTTGAAGGTAACAACTATTATTACCACGGTGACTGTAGTAACAGCTAACTTGCTAAGCTATACTATACTGATCATCGATTAAAGGTGTAGACTTAACCACATCAAACGCCTTACCACTAAGGTAAGTACGTAGTTGGTGAAACTGAATAATATCATCCACGTCAGTCTTACGGTGTACTAAGGATCTAAAGATATTTTAGAATCCCTCTTAATTTGTGTATGTTCTGAACAACTGTTTTGTGCGCGAAAGATAAAAGCAACTAGAAAGTTGACCTATAAAATTTGGAGAATCTCTATTATCAATAGAAAGATAAATGGGCACATTCCTAATAAACTGAACAAAATTTCTTTAAATTAAATACTACAGATCCTCTACCTTTTCGAATAACTCTTTCATTAAGTATGAGGGTTGATTATTCATATTATTGAGTTTCATCATTTTCTCGTGATTATAATTAAATCTCTCCAATAACCATCTAAAGCTTTAATTGGAGTCTCCACCTTTCCTCGAGTCCTTTTCTCAATTCCCAACTTTCTAAAATTCTCTTTCAATGTTAGAATAAAGCTAATATAATTTTGGTATAAAGCCTACCTTGTGATTTTCAAAGTAACAGCAAGACACTAAAACATAGCAGAAACATTAATAAAGATCTATATACTTTTACGCAATTAAACCTGAAGTAAAGTTAAACTTAACTTTTTCATAAGATACTTAAGATTTTGGTTTTAACTAAAATTAACTTAACAGCAAAGTAACATGACGTTTAAACCTTCAGGAGTTGCAACATTATCGAATATGGTCTGCAAAATGTAGACGAGCTACTGTTGGGATCCGCAACGAAGCAAAAGGTGGGTTAAACAGGCAGCTGTAAACACGTGCACGAGTGTCAATGCCGTTGTTTAAGGATGAGGTGAGTTAGCCACTGGTGCAAAAAGCAGATGTCTTTGTAAAAGCTTGTGACAAGCTTTCGTTTTGTCGACACTGTTTACAAAAAAAAAAAAAAAAAAATCGATGACTGTATGGAGGTTAGTTGTACGATTTTAGAAAGCCACGAGCATAAATGTAGGCGTTGGATAAGCTATGCGTAGAATACTTGTACTTCGAGCTTCTTCTAGGACGATGGCAGTAGGTATCTTCATCGTAAGTGGTAAGCGTTGAAGCTCATTTAGCTGTAAACAGTAAGAACAGTGATACTTTTGTTAAGTGTGTGGACCACGGGTCTCACGGCTTGCAGCAGCAACAAATAAAAAATGCTCTCTCTTGGTGTTGGTATAGTAAGTGTGTCGAGCTCACTCTTTCCACCCACAATAGGAGAACAGCAGCGCCAACGGAAAGTGTGCTTACTAAGGCTCCTCCAGCCTACAGCAAAAGCAGCATCAAAATAGCGCTCTCCTTTAACGTTTGTGTGAGCACGTGTGCCAAGCTTGCCGGCACTTACTAGTCAATGTAATTATTAGTTGAGTATATCAAAATAATTACGCAAGCACCAATATCTAGATAACTTAAGGCACTAACTGTTCCAATTATTAATTAATAAAACAAGTAAAGTATAATAAAATAGATAATTACCGCAGAACCTAGGACATTAATAGTTTAATTTTAAATTAATAGAGTCAACAAGAAATCAAATAAGTGTTAGCCACTACACAACCCGAGGCGCTCACTGGTCACAACATTTAATAATAAAAATACATTAAATGATAACGCATGCGCCAGTTACCACAAAACCTGGGGCACTTACTGGTTGGTTGTCTACTTAATAAAATAAATACAATTAAAGCACGAGTGCCAATCACCACACTCTCTGGGATGCTTTCTGATCGCTTTATGTACTAGTACAATAAATGAAGTAATAACGCAACACTTTACTATTATATGACTTTAAGCGCTCACTAGTCGCTTTAATAAATTATTAAATACACAATGTAATAACAAAAGAGACGATCACCACTCAAATCAGGGTGCCAACTAACTTCTTTATTTATGAGTGGAATAAATTATACAACGCGAGCGCAAATTACTACACAACCCAAGGTGCTTAAAAAGCGCTTTGTTTATTAATAAAAAAATTCTTTTAATAACGCAATTGCCAATTACCACACAACATAGAGCCCTTACTAGCTGCTTTATTTATTAGAGAAACAAATAAAGAAATTACGCAAGACCCAATCACTGCACAACATGTGTTTTTACTTGCCACTTTTTGTCGTTGATAAATTTCATTATAAAAATACGCAAGCATCAAGCACAACACAACCCCAAGCACATTTGCCTTGCTCTATTGAATAAAAAAATATGTGACTATCGCAAGTGCTAATTATCACACATCTTAAGCACTAACAGATCGCTTCATTAATTATTGAGACGAATCTAATAATGCAGACGCCAGTCATCACATAACCTAGGATGCGTACTATTTGCTTTATTTAATAATCGAACAAATAAAATAACGCGGGCTTAAATTAAATCACTACATACTACAAGACACTTAGTTTTTACTTTGATTCCTAATTAAATAGATACAATAATAATGCTAGCTTTATTTAAAACACTAGGGTGCTTTTCAGTCACTTTATTTGTTCTTGATTAAATAAGAAATTATGGTAATAACCAATCGACATTCATAGATTGGTGCTTACCAGTCACTTTATAATTAAAAAAGATAATTAATTTGTAAGCGCAAGCCTCCATTGCCACAGAACCTTAAAAGCTTACTAGTTTCCTTATTTATAAAGCAAGCTTATTCATTAATAACGCAATAGTAAATTATTGTTATACGCAGGGCACTTGTGGTCGCTATTTTAATAAATAAAACTGAAAAAAAAATACTCAAGCACAATTCAACACAAAATCCCGAATAAGATTAAGTCGCAAGCCTTATTAATAAAACAAATACAATAAAAACACAAGCAACTAATTACCTTTTCACCTAGAGCGCCTATTAGGCGTTTTACGTATTAATAAAATAATTTAAAAAATAATGCAAGCGGTAATCACCACATAAAACAAGTCGCTTAGTTTTTGCTTTCCTTACTAATTAAATAAGTATAATAAGAACGCTAGCTTTATCTACCACACTATCTAGGGTACTTTTAAATTGCTTAATTTATTCTTAAACGAGTAAGAAATTATGGCACGTACTAATCGACGTACATCGCTTGCCACGAACCAGTTGCTTTATTAATTGATAAAATAATTAATTTATGAACACATAATCAATTGCCACATAACCTAAAAAGCTTACTATTTGGCTTACTTATTTATTAAAAAAATAGATTCAGTAATCACGCAAGAGCTAATCATGGTGAAACCTAGGACGTTTTAGTCGCTTTTTGAATTATTGAAATTAAAAAAAAAAACGCAAGCACAAGTCAACATAGATTCCAGGAAGATGTTGAGTCTCATTTCTTATTAATAAAACAAACACAATAAAAACGCAAGCGTTAACTACCTCACTATCTGGGGTGCTTATACGGCGTTTTATTTATCCATAAAATAATTTAAAAAATAACGCCATCGCCTATCTCACACAACCTAAAGTGATCACTAGCAGCTTTCTTTATTCATGAGCAAATAAAGTTAATACGCAAGCACCAGTAATCGCACAATATAAAACGCACACTGGTAAATTTATTTATGAATTACACATATTAAGTAACAAAAGTGCAAGTTCTCAGACAACTTAAAGCGCTTACTAGTCACTTCATATGTACTAAAAGTATGTCAAATATCTTAAGCACCAGTCGTCATATGACCCAGGGAGGTTGCTGGTCACTTTAATAATCTGTATAAGAATAAAATAACAACGCAATTACAAATCATCACAGAATTCAGGGCACTTACTGGTCACTGTATTTGTTAATAAGATCATTAAAAATAACAATTTTAAAGCTTATACTTACACTAACTGGTGCGCTTTTAAGCTGCTTTATTTATTAATAAAATAAATTGTATAACGCAGGTATCAATCTTCACATAACTTAGGACGTTTACAAGTTCTTGTATTCATAATAAAATACTCAAAAATGATAACGCAAACCTAAATCATAACACAACCCAGAGTGGTTCTGTTGACTTTTTTGGTTTTGAAATTAAATGAAAGAACGTAGGCACCAGTCACCATATTACCTAAGGTACTTACAAGTCACTGTGTTTATTAATTAAGTACATAAAAATAATAACGCAAGCGCTTCAGTTCAAACCATCTCGGTAATATCTGCTCAATTTATTGATCACTAAAACAAACAAAATTAAAACACAAGCACTTAGTACCGTAGGACCTAGGGCGTTACTGATTGAATTTTTACTTAATTATAAAATAAGGCAAGTACCCATCACTACACAACCCGAGGCGCTTACTCGTCGGTAAATTTAATAACAAAATACATTGAATAATAATGCAAGCACCAGTTATCACACAATCTGGGGCACTTACTGTCTAGTCTTCTCCTTAATAAAATTAATACAATTGAAATACAAGCGCTAACCACCGCAATTTCTGAAGCGCTTTCTGATTGCTTCATGTACTAGTATAATGAACAGAGAAATAACGAAAAGTGTAATCATAATACGACCTAGGGCGCTTACTATTCTGTTCTTTTATTTATTGAATTCATGATATAATAACACAAGTACCAATAACCACAAAAATCATGGCACTGACTAACTGCTTTAATTATCCATGAAATAAGTTATACAACGTCAACACCGATTATCACACAACCACTTACTTAGCACTTACCTAGCACTTTATTTATTAGTGAAATAACTTTTAAATTAACGCAAGTGCCAATCATCACAACATGAAGGCTTACACGCTGCTTTATTTATTAGTGGAACAAATAAAGAATTTACGCAAGACTCAATTACTGCACAACATGTGCTTTGACTAGTTGCTTTTCATCGTGAATAAATGAAATTATGAAAATAGGCAACCGCCAAGCACAACATAGCTCTAAAAGGTCTTTAATTGCTTAATTTAATAAGAGTAAAAATAACTAAGGCAAGTGCTTATTTATACATAATCTAAGGCACTTACAGGTCGTTTCATTTATTAATGAAATGAATTTAATAATAAAAGCACAACTTGCCACGCAACTCAGAGCATTCACTAGTATCTTTATTTATTAATAAAAAAAAATAATAATACAGGCGCCAATCACCACATAATACAGGTCACTTAGTTTTTGCTTTACTTACTTATAAAATAAATACAACAAGAACGCAAACTTTTTTCCCTCACTATCTAGGGTGTTTTGTGGTCACTTTAGTTGTTCTTCATCAAATGAGAAAATAATGCATTCACCAATAGAAACACATCCGTTGGCGCTAAATGGTCACTTAAGTGATAAATGAAACAATAAATTTATACACACAAGTCCCAGTCACCACAGAGCCTAAAGAGCTTACTAGTCCCTTTTTTCATTAAGAAAATAGATCCAGTAGTCACACAAATGCTAATCATTACGATACGTATAGTATTAGTAATAGATTTTTCGATTAATAAAATTTTTAGAAAAACGCAAGCACAAGTTAACAAAAATTTCAGGAAGATTTTTAGTCACGTTCCTTATCAATAAAATAAATACAATGAAAACGCAAGCAGTTATAACCTCACTAATAACTGCGTTTTTAAGGCATTTTTTTTTCAATAAAATAATTTTAAAAATAACACAAGTGCTAATCTCTACACATTTCAAGGCACTTACAAGCCTTTTCTTTTATTTATAAAATAAGTAAAGAAAATATGCAAGCGCCAATGATTGCACAAACTGAAGCGCACTCTTATCAATTTATTTAATAATGACATAAGTAAAATAACAGAAGTGTAAATTACCAGACAACTTAAGGATCTTACTAGTAGCTTTATATAAACTTTAAACATATAAAGTATTGACAGCATGAGTAACCACACGTGGTCACTGGTTGCTTCATTTATGGATAACAAATAGAGTAAAATAAATCCTCAACATAACACAACCCAAATCGCTTATTTGTTGCTTTATTTATTAATAAAGTTAACAAAGTAATGACACAAGCGTTAATCGAGGCCAAACTTGGGGATTCACTGGTGTCTTTCATAATTATTAAAATGAATATATTTAACAACCCAAAGCGCTTCGTGGCCATTTTACTTAATTGTTGAACAATCAATTTAGAAATGCGAGCTCTGAATACCATACAACAGAAAGTGTTTATGAGTCACTTAATAAACTAATTAAAAAAATAGAAAAAAAAAACGAAGAAAAAAAAATTAAATGAAAAATAAAAAAAGAAATGAAATAAGAAAATGAAAAAAATTAGAATAATTAAAAGAAACAAGCCAGGGGGTATAAATGGGTTATGGGAGCCACGGTAAAAACGAAGTTCTTATAACATGACATGAGTGCCAAAAAGTAATTCAACATGAGATGTATGTCGAAAAACATCATAAAATAAAGAAACACAATTTCTCAGGTAACAAGGGGGTCACGAGACTCGGAGGAAGAATGAAGCTCTATGATAATCAGTACTGCATTTTTGTAGTTCAGTAAAACAAAAACTTGGAAAAAAATAAGAAAAAAAAAATTAGTTCAGTACTCACGATGGCTGAACATGATTACGTCGTGCATAAGTGCACGTTGGTTCAACTTCATGAGTACGTCGTGCATAAATACAGTACTCACGAAGTTCAACCATCTTGAGACGAAACTAACTTCTTTTTTTTTTTATTCCTTTTCAAGTTTTTGTTTTACTGAACGACATAAATGCAGTACTTATTCTCATAGAGCTCCGTTTTTCCTATGAGTCTCATGGCCCCCTTGTTACCTGAGAAATTATGTTTCTTTATTTTATGATGTTTTTTGACACACATCTAATAACAAATTATTTTTCGGTACTCATCTCATGTATGAAAAACTTCGTTCTTATCGTAGATTCCATCATTCATTTACAGGCCATGGTTTGCTTCTTTTAATTTTTTTCATTTATTTTTTAATTAATCTTTTTTTTCCATTTTTTTTTTCATTAATTTTTTTTTTTTTGTTCCATTGTCTTTTTTGATATCTTTTTCATGTCTTTTTTTATTTTATTTTATTTTGTTTGTTTTTATTTACATTACTTTTTTTGCTTTTATTTTCTTATAAATTCATTTCCTTGTTTCTTATTTTATTTATTTTTGTTCATTTTTTTTTTTTCTTTAATTTATTGTTGAGAGAATACATACATTTTTTGTAAGGTTAACTAATTACTTTATTAATTACAAACTTGGTTTTCAGTAGAATACTCGTACATAGCAATTCTAATGTAGCCAATAAGTATTACAGTAGTCATAACACCTCGATGGCCCTCTGGCTTAAATGCTTCTCTATCAATTTCAAGGTAATGCAATCAACGCCAGGGCACTTTTTCATAGGTTTTTTTTTTTTTTTTTTTTCAGGAGTCAGAGACTTTCAGTATGCGTTTTACGTTTTATAAGAATCTGCTGTTTTTTAAATTACAGCTCCCCAACCAAGCAACAAAGAGAACTTTGCTCTAAAAACCTCAATTTATTATTTAACCTGATGGAAAAATCACGTAAAATTGCATTTTTAAGAAAACGATCTGTTCAAAGCTCCCAATGGATTGTATGATAGATTGCTATTATATAAACCTATAAAATTTTAAAATTAATCCACAAGCTGTTTTTTTAATAAAATAAGAAAGAAAGGGTCAAGTGTTAATAAAAGCGCATGTATAGGTATATCCATATGAAAATAATTATTGCCAGCGTTGCTGCATACTTGCACTCCTCCTTTCTCTCTAAACTTTTCCCCTGCTAACTATGATGAACGTTTTTAACTCAAAAAATCAGCTTAGTCTCAAATGCAAAAATTACGAAAGAATAAAACGCGTTAAAAATTAATTAATGTTTTTATAGAACCCCGTTTGAGTAATCCATTGATAAAAAAATGGCGAAAAAAGTGTAAGACTGTTGAAAAAAAGTTAAAAAACTTAGAAAAAAATAAAAAAATTGTAAAATTAGTTATTTATTAATTTACTCATAAATAAACAAATTAATAGGAATTAAATAGATATTTAATAATGTATGAAAAGGCAGCTGCTAAAAAAAATACTGTATTTAAGTTTGGATGATAATTATTTGATTTGTAATAAAAAACAAGAAATATTTAATCAAATAAATGATCTAATAATTAATGTTATATATTATCAAACCAAATTGATTTATAACCAGTAAATAAATATCAAAATTAAAATTCAGTTGCAAACAACAGTATAAGTAGAAGAAATTGAAATTCTCATGTTGGAAGCACTCGTAGCAAAGTAGGTAAGATTCTCAGTTTGTATGCATGAGGTCGAGTGTTGCAATCTCTTGGAAAGTATTTTTTTTTTTTTTTTCTTTATTTAGTATGGTAGGAGAAAAAAAAATTGTAAGTTAAATAAAAATTATTGTAGGGAAGAAAACTATTATTTAATGAAACATTAATTGCATGGTGTGTGCTTTGATGGTTTAGTGTGAAAGAGGGTGTGTAGGGGACTAAATGATGAGAGCGACGGGAAATGGAGGAAATAAAATAAATAAGAAGAAAAAGACTTCTAGTAAGCGACTTCCGTTCCGTATAAATTTTTTGTTTTTTAAATTCTAGCCCCTCAAGTACACAACAGAACTTCGTTCTAAAGAACAAGTAATAATGCTAGCTCCAACTACCGCGAAAATTGAAGCGTAACTAGTTGCTTTTTTGATTTCTGCAATGAGTACAATAAAAACTCAAGTGCAAATCACTTTAATTTTTCCAGGCATTTTTTCGTCAGTTTATTTATCAGTAAAATATATAAAATAATAACGCAAGCATAAATCATCACATAATCTTAACAGCTCACTAGTCACTTCATTTTTTATTTAAATAAATCAAGTAATAACGCAAACGATAGTCACTGCAAAGCTCAGGTCATTATAAGTTGCTCTTTTAATTCATAATTTAAGAAAAAAAATCTAATTGTAAGTGACCATACAAGCCAGGGTTTGTACTACTTGTTTTATTTATTACCGAAATAAATATTATTATAACGCAAGCACCAATCAGTACGCAACTTAATAAACTCACTGGTGAATTTATTTATAAAAGAAATAAGTTAACAATAACAGCAATTATTGCACAATCCAAGGTGTTTCTAGTCACTTTTTCAATTATTAAAATAAATAAAATGTTAAAAGCACAGGGCACCACACGACCCGCGGTGCTTACTGCTCGCTTTATTTATTAATAAGAAAAGTAAAAATAAGGCAAGCATCATTTAATACTTAACCTAAAACGCTTACTGGTTGCTTTATTTATTAGTAAGATAAACAAAATAAAGATGCAAGGAGCAGTTACTAAACTACCTAGGGCAATTACTGGTTACTTTTTTTATAAATCAAATAAATGCAATAAAAATGCGAGTTGCAATTATCAGACTGTCTAGGGCGTTTTCTGGTCGCTTTAATCATTTATTGAATAAGTGAAATAAGATAGCAAGCACCATTTAACACTTCACTTAGGGCACTTACTGGTCGCTTGATATATTAATATAATGACTAAAATGTAAATGCCCATATCAATTACCACACAACCCAATAGCCTACTAATTGCTTAAGTCATTAATAAAATGAGTAAACTAAAAACACAATTAATTATTACAACACAAGCAAGGCTGCATACTCGTCACTTTATTTATGACTAAAATGTAAGAAATTCAAAATGCAAGTGACAATCACTACACAACCCAGGATTCTAACACTATATTTATTATTAAATAAAATTAAATACTTTGGGTGCAGAACACCACACAATCTAAGGCATTTACTAAGAAGTATATCAATAAATGAAAGGACAAAATGAAAACACAAGAACTAACAACAACGCAACTCGGAGCGCTTACTGGTTGATTTATTCAATAATGAAATAAGTAGAATATCACAAGCGCCAGTCACATTACAACACAGGTCTGCTACTGTTCACTATGTTTATAATCAAAATATGTAAAATAATAACGCAAGCACTTATTACCACACAGCCTAGAATCCTGACTTATCATTTTATTTATTGATAAAATGAATAAAACAATAACGCAAGCTTCAATCACCACACAACTTAAAGTTAAAAGTAGTCTCTTTCATTATTATTGAAATATTAAAAATATATAAGCAGGCACCAATTACCATGCTACCTAAAGTGCTAACTAATTGCTTAGTCATCAAGGAAATAAATTAAACCGTAACGCAAGCACGTATTTCAACACAACCCAAGGCGCTTACGGGTTGCTCTATTTATCAGTTAAATTTATAAGATAGTATTGCAAGTTACAATTACCACGAAACCCGTAGCGCTTACTGGTCACTTTACTTATTATTAGAAAAAATTGTTACATACTTAAATGAATGAATATGGTGTTCGTGTGCAAGTCAGTCAGCGTAGGTTTTCTCCGTTAATCGTGCCATATATAGTAGGCAGGTGGGTAACTGCCGGTGATCTCTTGACACGCGCTCCTAGATCCTTACTACCTATGTTCTAGAGTATGTTTGCTTAAAAATAATCTTTACCGTACTTGAAACTACTTGCACAGAGTCAGTCACATAATAAATCATTTGCTACTTAAAACAAATTCTAGGGCACTTAAATACAAATACATAAGCCAATTATTACACATTCTGAAGCCCCACTAGTCGCTTTTTTGATTGAAAAAGTATGTTTAATAATGCAAGCGCTGATTACCACACATTTCGGAGTGCTTACTGGTACTATTATTTATTAACAGAATATATAAAAAATAACGTAAGTACCAATCACTACACAACCTAAAATACTTACTGGTCGCTTTACATATAAATAACATGAAAAAAATGAAAACTTAAGCACTCATTAATAATTACCACACTGCTTACTTACGAGTTCACTAAATACAATAATAACCTAAGTACCAATTACCATACAACCTAAAACACTTACGGGTCGCTTATTTTTTAATAAAATAAATAAAATCATAACGGTAGTGACAATTACTATGCAATCCAGGGTCCTTACTGGTTGCTTTATGTTTTAATAAAATAAATGAAACAACTTGAGTGCCTAATGGCACAAAACCTAGGGCACTTATCATATATAAAAAACGTTTAATAATAATACGAGCACCAACTATCAGACATATTTTGGCACTTACTGTCCGTTTTTATTTAATTAATTAAATAAAATAATAACGCAAACGTTACTGACAACACAACCTATGATGCTTACTAGTCGCTGTCGTCAATAGGAGAATATATAAAATAATAACACAAGCGCCAGTCACCACACATCTTAGGGTGCTTACTAGTTGCTTCATAATTATTAAAATATATAAAATTATGCAACTGCCCGTTACTTTACAACCTAGGGCGTTTTCTGGATACTTTTCTTTTTAATAAAATCAAGATAATAGAAACGCAAATGCTTAATATAACACTACAAGGAGCACTTTCTGCTTGCTTTGATTATTTACATTATAAATAAAATAGTAACGCTACACTTATCAGCACACAATCCCAAGCGTCTACTGGTTCTCTTATTAATCTATAAAATGATCAAAATAAAGAGTCAAGCATCAATCACCACACAACTTGAAGCGCTTCATGCTCCCTTTATTTATTAATAAAGTACCTAAAACAACGCAAGGCAGTAACTGGCTGGTTTATTTATAAATAAAATTATTACTACAATAGTGAAAGTGACAATCAACACATAACTCAAAGCACCTACTGGTTGCTTTAATTATAAATAAAATAAATACAATGATAACACAAGTGACAAGTACCTTACAACTTTGAGTGCTTACTGGTCGCTTTCTTAATTCATAAAAAGTACTTAATAACAAGTCAATCGCCAACTGTACAACTGAAGGCACTTACTGGATAATTTAATAATCAATTCATTATATTTAAAAAAAAGCTTACACCAGTTACCACACAAGCTACGGCTGTTTATTTATATCACTATACTACACCTTACAACCAAAGCAGTTATCTGAAGAAAAAATTTTAAAATTTTAAATTTATGTCCCACACCTAATACTCCTTAAAACAAATCCGATTCTTTCGTCCAAAGTCTATTTTCTTTATATAATATGATGGTTTTTTCCAAGCCTCATCAAAATGCAGCAGTAAATATTTTTTAATAGCTACTTTCCTGTTTATAAATAAATATTTACCTTATCATTATTGATGTCTTACTTTTTCAATAAGCAAGCAAATAATTATTTTTATAAATTTCTAATATTTTCCCTTAGTGACATATGAAACCAAGATTTTATTCAAACAGTTATCAACTTTTATTTAATTTTAGTTCTTTATAAACATTTATATGTGACTTACACAATTTTTTCACTTAAGAGTAATGTTTGATAATTTTAAGGGGACTGTTAAAAGGAGTGAGAGAAATGCAAACATGCAGTATTGCTGTCAATTATTTTTCTCACATAGATATACCTACAGAAGCGCTTGTAAGCATACTGAACCTCTTTTTTCTCATTTTATTACAAAAATTGCTCATTGATTTATTTGAATAATTCATTGGCTCATATCAAAATAATTTAGTTCTTAAAAAAAATTTGAGATTTTTTGTAGATCATTTCCTTATAAATGCAACTCTATGTAATTTTTCTATTCGGTTACGGGTTAATTTAGGATTTATTTGACTTAATCGCTCCAAAAACGATACAGTTAAAGTCTCTGCATTTTTCTGTAGTTTTTTTGTGCTACAACAGATATAAGATAACTATTTTAATAATATATATTCAAAACCTGTGTGTAATAAATATCCTGAAGCAACTTTTCCTGCTTGCTGCGGATGTTTGTGGACATGATCTCATGAGGGATTTATGTGTAAGAATAGACAACGGCTTAGTAATATACGTCAAAAAGAGACAGTCGATTGCCACCATCTCAAACAATGATTTTAAACCATTAGAGTTAGATAAATTATAACGTAGAATAAGAAAATCTAATGGCATCATATTCCTGTCTGCAAAAGATACTGGAAGTTTGAAAATTCCAAAAAAAATTGGACGTGCTTGATATCTTAACGGTATAATCAAAGAAGGCACTATTTATAACAAAAAAATTAAAAAAGACCTAAATTCTAATTGATAGAAACACAGACGATATAAACGTCGATAAAATAAATTTCTCTAAGTATAACGAGAGAATTCTAAAAGAGAAACCAGCAAGTCCAGATATTTCGAGTAAGCCGAAAATTACTAAAGACAAAAAGATTGCTTTTCAGTATTATAGGGAAAAGGACGGACTTGTCACTTAAATACAAGTTGTTTATAACTTCTCAAGACAGATAACTAATAACAATTGACTTCTAGTTAAAAGGAGTTCTGCTGCGGAAGAAAGGGTGAACCTGCGATACTGAATAGGCTAGCTGAATGAAAAGCAGAAGGCGCAGAATTAGAGGGTGGTGCCAACCATGACTAAATATAGTGGGTCGAGGGACAGTGTGGCGGATAGCCACCATGTTTCAGTCATCTCACTGTATATAGCAATACTACTACTGACAATGCATTACGCTATGTGCAGACAATTCACTGTATATATGTGGATAGATTTAAACATTGTAAACTATATATATACATAGTAAAATGACTTAAACATGGTGAAGCCAATCAGGATCGCACTTCACTATTCACCACACTGTCCCTCGACCCACTATATGACTGACAACACTCATCGGATAAAGGCCCTTGAAGAAGCCGTGTTGGCTATCTCCAGAGTGTCCAAATGACTGGAGGCTTTGATTATAGCACAAGAGGTAGGTCAATCGAATCTTTAGGCAGATGCTTTTAACTTTACTGCTTTCTTTTCTTTATATCTTTTAATATTTCTATCATCCATAAGATTTTGCTTACGGTTTCAGACAACGCCACATACTCAGCTACTGTCAAAGATTTTGTTACAATTCCATGTTTATTAGATTTTTAATACATTTCATTATTAAACAGCTTAATAACGTTACCAGTAGATGATTTTCTATCAACTGCATCACCTGCCCAGTCTGCTTTTACAGAACAAGTCAAGATATATACTTTCAATTTTTTTTTTACACTTTAACTTAATGTCTTTTGTTAAGTACGAATATTTTAAAATTCTTACTGCATACTTGTAATGAGTTTTATTTGAATAGTTTTTAAAGCTACTTAAATAGTTTACGCTATAAGTAATAACTGGTCTTGTTCCTTAGCTAATATATAAAAGTGCTCTTATCAAATTTCTGTAGTTTCTTATTCAAATGCTGACCGTGTGGGCTCACATTTTAAGTTTTGCTTCATTGGAGTTTAATATAATTTTGTGTTTATTACATCACACTTTTCTGCTAAAGATTCTATATATCTTTTCTAATCTAATGTCATTATACCATTTTTCCAATTTAAGTCAACGTTTATACGAAGATATGTACTTACATCACCAATGTCTTTCTTCTTAAATTTGTTTGTTAATACTTTTTTAGCTTCGGTTATATCATTTTAACCTTTATTACATACCAATAAATCATCTACAAAGATAATTACGCAAATGGCATTATATTTATCATGTACATTATACAAACAATAATCATTCTCGATTCTTTTAAAATTTAAACTTTTTAAGTATGCATCCAAACACTAGTACCACGCTCTAAGGCTCTCTCTTGAACCATATAATGCCTTTCTTAACCTGCATACTTTGCCTGTTCCATCATTATAACCTTCAGGTTGTTTAATATATACTTCAGATTTTTTATTTCTATTTAAAAAAGCTGATTCTACATCCATTTAATTAATAATAAGATCATTTTCTAAACAATAGGCCAATAACATTTTAAAAGTTTGTGTTTTTGCTACAGTTGAATATACATTGTCAATTTTTTTTTCTTTTGTTGAAAACCTTTTACAACTAATCTAGCTTTATATCTATTGTCTGATTTCTCGGTATACACCTATTTTAAATAAATAATTTTCTTATTTCCTGGCCTATCTACTTATTTATTAGTTTTATTTGTGATAATGCAATTTATTTCTTTGTTCATAGCTTATTTTTTAATTAATACACTCTTCGTCGCTTAATGCTTACTTAAGGTTTTATGAAATGTTAGCACTAATATATTGTACATAAATACATGTTGCATAATTTTCTGATTCATACCTATCTAGTTCTTTATGTATTCTACTAGACCTTCTTATTGTACTATTATTTTTATTTATAGTTTTATTAGCATTAACAGCTTATTAATTTTATCAAAAAGTAAATCATTATCACTACTATCATTAATATCCTTCTTTTTACTGTAACAATCTTCATTTTCTTTACGATTAAAACCTACTAATTTAACATCTTCCTCTACCATATCAACATGTCTAGCAATCATAATTTTTCTATTAATGAGTACTTAATAAGAGGACTCCAAGAACAGTGAAAATAATACGAAGAATTAATAAACTCCAAGGGCTTACTGTTCAGTCTTTTATTCAGTTGACAACGTTTCGACTGCACTGAAGGCAGTCCTTTTCAAGTCTCTGAGTTAAAATAATTACAATGAAAATAAGTGTTACAACAGCTACCATAAACTACAAATGTAAACAATTAAATCAAATAAATAAACTTACAAATAATGTAGAGCAACGTCCACTTGATATTAAATAATATCTATAGCTGCTCTAATATAACCAACTAGCTATGAAGCTGTCTGAATATAATCTAAAGTAGGACTAAGTACATGTAAGTAACGACACCCATGAATATCGAAAGATTGTATACATGCATAAAATGGCGCGAATTCAAGCACACGATAAAACTGCATTTGTATTTTCGATTATTTTAAACAATGTTTAATATTATATTTAAATACTGTCCTTCAATTATTTGTATCAGTAATCTTATTTACATCATTTAACTTAGTTATATACCATTTCTGATATTAAACGTCTGTAATAACAATTTTCTTGGTCGAGTACTTGTACTGAATCGAAGTCGAAAGTGAGGCCATAATCTCTCATATGTGTATACACTACAGACGAATATTTCTCGTTTATACAATCACGTTCATGTTCTTTCGTCCGAGTATCAACAGTTCTACTAGTTTGTCCCACATAATGTTTATCACAATTATTACACTTGAAACCATTAACGTGACACACTTTGTTGGCGGTGTCAACGCTATCTTTTCCTAAATTATTTCAAAAAATAAATTTACAAACAGATCTGAAAATTACTTTTATATTGAACTTATTAAAACCTTTTCTAAAAATTTTCTCACAGTCTTTCATGTATGGTAACACTACAAAACCTTTAGGTAAAAAATTCACATTATCACATGTAGTCTCGCCCGTCGATTGAAATTTGATTTTTTTTAAACAAACTTTAGTGTATTTAGTAATAAATTCTATCGGATAGTTGTTAGCCTGTAAGATAGTAGAAACTTTTTTTAAATTTTGTTTGTGGAAAGATTCATCAGATAATTTAGTGGCATGGTCAACCAAGGAAAAGACGACACCTTTTTTTCGAGATACCGGTGTATGTAAAATATAATTCAAATATGAGTTTGCGTATGTATCTTTTTGAAACCAATTCGTTTTAATGTTACCTGAGCTATCTCAATGTAAAGTTGTATCTAGAAAGTTACTAGAATTATTATTTGGTTCTTATATTATAAAATTGATGTGACAATCAAATGAGTTTAGAAGTTGTAAAATATCCTTGGTATTGTTTTTTGGAACACAAGCTATAATATCATCGACGTAAATTTTAAAATATGCAATTGGAATGGGGCTTGTAAAAAGTAAATCATTAATTAAATCGTGCATGACCAGTTCTGCCAAAATATTTATACAATAAACATGTTAAAAAAGTGCACTAACTTTTTGAAAAATAATGATAGTTTGATTATTACTAGAGCTGACAAGGAAGGTGCCTTTGTTCTACAACATAAGAATGAATATCACAAAAGTTGAAGATAGTCTAAGCAATAAATATGTTTATAAAACTGTGCAATCTAATTCTTAATTGGTCTTGCTCATAGGTTTGATAATTTACATAATAGATAAAATTCATGTGATTTGCTTGGGAAAGGAAAAAAGGTTTTTTCTACTACTAAAGATAAGTGTGATCTAGCCAGATGTTATGGATTAGTTGAAATACGTAAAGAAAATAAGCCGATTAGACTAGCTGTAACTGCGTTTAATTCACCAACTTATTTTATTTCAAAATGGGTATCAAATTTTTTAAAGACAAATTTACCACAATCAAAATTTAATATAAAAAATAGTTTTAAATTTCCAAAAGAATTTTCTCAGTTTCAAGTACCAAACAATTTTTGCCTAGTCAGCTTTGATGTAGTAGCCCTTTTTAACAATATACATTTTGAATCAGTTAAACAAGCAATAGAAAGACGTTGGCATATTTTAACTCTTAAAACTAATTCATCATTGACTGTATTCTTGGAGATCATTGAATTTATACTAAATTATCATTTTTTGTCTTTAACAATAAAAATTACAGACAGATTTTTGGTTCTGCCATGGGATCGTCTTGCAGTCCTATATTGGCAGAACAAGTCATGCACGATTTAATTAATGATTTACTTTTTACAAGCCCCATTCCGAATGCATATTTTAAAATTTACGTCGATGATATTATAGCTTGTGTTCCAAAAAACAATACCAAGGATGTTTTACAACTTCTAAACTCATTTGATTGTCACATCAATTTTATAATAGAAGAACCAAATAATAATTCTATTAACTTTCTAGATACCACTTTACATTGGGATAGCTCAGGTAACATTAAAACAAATTGGTTTGAAAAAGATACACACGCAAACTCATATTTGAATTATATTTCACATACACCTGTATCTCGAAAAAAAAATGTCGTCTTTTCCTTGGTTGACCATGCCACTAAATTATCTGATGAATCTTTTCACAAACAAAATTTAAAAAAAGTTTCTACTATCTTACAGGCTAACAACTATCTGATAGAATTTATTACTAAATACACTAAAGTTTGTTTAAAAAAAATCAAATTTCAATCGACGGGCGAGACTACATGTGATAATGTGAATTTTTTACCTGAAGATTTTGTAGTGTTACCATACATGAAAGACTGTGAGAAAATTTTTAGAAAAAGTATTAATAAGTTCAATATAAAAGTAATTTTCAGATCTGTTTGTAAATTTAATTTTTGAAATAATTTAGGAAAAGATAGCGTTTACACTGTCAACAAAGTGTGTTACGTTTATGGTTTCAAGTGTAATAATTGTGATAAACATTATGTGGGACAAACTAGTAGAACTGTTGATACTCGGACGAAAGAACATGAACGCGATTGTATAAACGAGAAAGATTTGTCTGTAGTGTATACACATGTGAGAGATTATGGCCTCACTTTCGACTTCGATTCAGTACAAGTACTCGACCAAGAAAATTGTTATTACAGACGTTTAATATCAGAAATGGTATATATCACTAAGTTAAATGATGTAAATAAGATTACTGATACAAATAATTGAAGGACAGTATTTAAATATAATATCAAATATTGTTTAAAATAATTGAAAATACAAATGCAGTTTTATCGTGTGTTTGAATTCGCGCCATTTTATGCATGTATACAATCTTTCGATATTCATGGGTGTCGTTACTCACATGTACTTAGTCCTACTTTAGATTATATTCAGACAGCTTCAAAGCTAGTTGGTTATATTAGAGCAGCTATAGATATTATTTAATATTAAGTGGACGTTGCTCTACATTATTTGTAAGTTTATTCATTTGATTTAATTGTTTACATTTGTAGTTTATGGTAGCTGTTGTAACATTTATTTTCATTATAATTATTTCAACTCAGAGACTTGAAAAGGACTGCCTTCAGTGCAGTTGAAACGTTGTCAACTGAATGAAAGACTGAACAGTAAGCCCTTGGAGTTTATTAATTTTTCGTTATGAGTACTCCATAACCAACACTTTTATACTCTACTTATATTCCTACTTCTGCCTTTTCATCCCACTTATTATTTTGTTTAACCTCCGGCACTCTTACAAACATTTTTTTTTCATTAAGTTTTATATTACTTAAACTTTGCTTTAGTCCCATTATAATTTTATATGGAGTTTTTCTTTTAAAAGTATTTGCTAAGTTTCTGTTATTTAAGTTAATTTTTATTTTTACTTCTTTTGTCCAAATCTTTGTGCAGTTTCATTAAACTAAAGCACTTTTGGAGGGTATGGATCTATGCTAATACCTTTATGCTTTGCACATTTATAAAAACTTTTGCTTAGGAATTCTTCACCATTATTACATCATAACCTTTTTATTTGTTTCCCTGTTAAGTTTCCTAATTTATTTATTTAATCTACTAAACAATTATAAGTTTTATTCTTGAACTATATTTTGTATGCTTCAGCAAGTTTACTGTAATCATCAACAATAATTGAGGGGCCAGATTCGATAACTTGATCTGCTCTTAGAGGCCCTACAAAGTTCTGTCATAAAACAAATTACAAAACTTAACTCATCGTTCACAAAAAAAAATAGCTTACAGAGAACCGAAAAACTCAATTTTTTTCTATTTACAGTTTCTTTGCTAAAAACATAGTTTACTAGTCAAAAGAAAAAGGCTCAAAAATTTCATTCGCGCAGATCAAGTTATTGAACCTGGCTCCTCGATTAGAGAATATTTATCTTCATCATAACTACCTCTATGAAGCCCATTCAAATCTACATGTAAGATTTCTAAGAAATGATTTGTTTTACGTCCATCTTTATGAAATTAATTATTATGCATTTTACTTTGAAAACAAGTGCCATATATAAAATAATCATTCTCTCAATTATTAGGCAGACCTTTAACCATTTCTTCTTTACACAAAATATTTAAATAATCAAAATTAACATGGGCTAGCATTCTATGATATCCTTCTTTTTCACTATATTACATGTTACATCATATGCCAGTTTCTATTTACTATGTTGGAAATCTTGTATATACCATTTATTTTATACGTTGTTGTAGGCAATTCATTCTGTTTCTTTAATATTTTTGCAGTATTATTTTCCATAATAATTTTATTATAACTTGTTATTTTACCAACATCCATTAGATTATTATCTCTTTTTTCAACATAGTAATTTTTCAACATAGTAATTTTTCAACATAGTAACGTTTTTCATATGGACTTCTTTAATCTTATCATTCAGTTCAAATGATAGATTTATATTTTCTATTTTTGTAGATTTCAAAGTTTCTTTATCGACGATCTTAACATTGACTGGATTTTGTAGATTTATATATTTGGAATAATTTAAGTTATTAATAATATAATCGGTACAACCACTGTTCAAAAGCCATTCAATTTCATTACTACAATTACTCGCTTCGCAATAGGCAAAATTTTTTACCTTATTGATATTTATATTGTTATCTTAATTTGTACAAAACAAGTCTTTGTTAGTACTTTGATCTTGCCTCTAACTTCTACCATAATAAGCACTGTCATCTTGAAAATATTGTTGTTGTCGATGTTAATTCTGCTACTGTTATTATCCACCATGATCACACTGTGCTCTGCCATGGCCTCTGTTATTGTTCAGAAAGTTTTGCTGCTAATAATTCTCTAGCTAAGGTTTCTCTAGCATTTCATAAAAAAATTATTATCTTTTCAAATTACCTGAAAGAATAACTGAATTTTTTTAAATCACTTTATTTGATTTTATCTAATTTATTTTTAACACATATCTGCAATGCGATTGATTCTTTTACGCATAACTTATCAAATTTTTTAATAATTTTACAAGAGTTTGATTTTTCATGTATTAATTTTAATTGATCTACAGTTAATGCACTACACATATAATTTATTGCTTTCAAATCTTTTTCTCCCTAAGCTGATTCTGTTTCGTTTTAATTTCTTGATTCTCGATTAATTATATTTTTACATTTTCTCAACCTCAATTGCATTTAGATTTTTTTTCAAAAACAAATAGATTTTTTCGTTGTGGATCTGTTGAGTTCTTTCTTTTTCTTGTATATTTTTATTATTTTACATGTCCTAGTGTCCAGGAAGAAAATATTGCCGTTCACGCTGTGGATGGGAATGTTCACTTTCCAAGCGCCAGACAAGTAAAAAATATTATGTAAGAATGTACATAGTGTAAAAAAGTTAGATAATATTTCTTGTATTGATGGCACATATTATGGTCAGAATTTGTATGAAATTACTTTTTCTTATGTACGTGCAGCTTCCTTCATTAATAAATGTAAAAAAAGGTGAAAATCCTTTGTTGGCATTAGTCGTTCACGAATGCAACAGGTAGATTGGTTGAAAATAATTACATATCAGGCATTAGTTACAGAAAGTGGAGAATACAAAAGTGAGTACAAAGAGTTATTCTATATTGTTCCAAGGAATGTATGTCAATGAGTATGATGCGTTCGAAAAAGTAAGATTGGCTACCTTTTTAGGGCAGAGCAGAGGTATTTTAGACAAAGCTCATGTTATTGAAAATAAGCATTGCAGCTTGGAATAGCACTGTTAGATGTAATCGTACCCTGACCGAAACATCCATTCAAATCGAAAAAGAAGAGTTACATGAGACTCTTAAACCAGGAAGTGTTCGTTTACTGTCAAGAATAAACTCGAGTTTTTGCCCTAAGAGTTTGTCAAGGCCATTAAAAGTGTTCCAGATTGCAACGAGAACTTAGCATACAAGACGATTCTGATGATTTTACAAATTGTTTTGACGGGTGAGTACTTAGTTAACCTAACGTGCGTGAATGGCAGTGCCAAGAGCTTGGGGAATGAGTTCTCTTAATTATAAAATTATACATGTATAAATCTTTATTTATGAATGGCTAAATCAACTAAAAATAAATTGTTTTTAGCCTTCTAATACATCTCTTCTTTCATAATTTTTATACATAGTATATTTCTCTTTCTTCAAAAGTACAACATAATTTTGATGCATTCTGCATCCATAGATGTACTACATTTATAATGTATTGTAATATTTGAGTGAATATCACATCATTCTTTAACATACAAGCTTATCATCTTCAAGTCACCCTACCAAAAATCTCAACCATGAATCAATGCTGAATCAGCACTGATTTAAAATTGGAATTAATGCCAAATCAATGTTCAATCAATGCTGAATTAACGTTGATTCCATAAATTCCATTATATCGATGCGTTACCTGCATCGGAGCTCTGTCGACTGAGTCAACACATGAAAGTAATGCATACAGTTTTACCTTGTTAGTTTGGTTCACAAACGTTCAAAAAAACCCGTCCATGATTGGCTTATTTTGACCAAACCATGAGGCCCACGTTATGGGATTTAAAGTTCGTATACGTTCAGGCAATTCATTAATTATGATTTGTATTGGCCAAATAGAATATTTTGAGCTTCCAAAGAATGGTTAGCCATCACTGTTAAATATGCATGTCCCATGCAACTTATCAGCTTGTAACGTGAGCTTATTGATAAATTTAATATACTCCTTGCCATCATGAATGTCATTCATTTAAGTATTATTGTTTTGCCGGTTGTTTACCACATTATGATAAAGTTCTTTATGTATTTTTAGTAAGTGTTTTACTTGATCGCTGGTGTCAAACGTAATAAAAAAATTTGTATTTGATCCCTTTAGTTGAACATTTCCATTGCACGTGAAAAATTTGACAGACTTCTTTTTTATCCAATTCTCTGAGGTAAATCTTACAATGAATCCAGCATTATTAAAATTGTTAAATAGTTTATGAAAACGATGTATTGTATCTAAAACGATTGGGCCATCTAGAAAACTATTCAACATTTTAGTTAAATCTCTTATGGCACTTACTGACAGTGAATGCGTTATTAAATACTTCGGTATACAGAGTAGTATCTCACTTAAAGATGCTTCCACAAAACAATTATTACTCTCCTCAGATAAGAATTCTTGTAAAAAATTCTGCTGCTGCTCCTCTTTACTATCATTGTTCTTTGAGCTATCGCTTACTTGATTGCCACTTGATCCATATAACAACGATACATCAGAGTCCTAATAAACGTTTTTATAATTATTCTAGATTGTTTTTAATATGAATAAAGTATCAAATTAACTATAGTGAAAAATTAGATAATTATAAATTGTTGTGCATGTGCATAATTCTCTTACATTTTTGGGCTTAACACTTTTAAAATTATTTTCAAACATGCTTCACTATAGGTTCCATCCTAATAAAAAGAGGTAACAGGTACAACGGTAGCTTGTTTTTCGTATACAGATGTACTCTTTTACACATTATGATGATTCAAATTGGTATTTCAAAATTAGGAAAAAAAATTGTCGAGACAGCACTCTAGTTAGAGTAGTTCTAGTAGTACTTACAAGATGCTCTTGCCATGGTAGTGGTATATCGTCTTCTGAGTAAGTATCATTCGTTTCTTTATGCATATCATTCCTTAATGGAAAATAGTTGATATTCTTATTATGATGCACTTGTTGGCTGTGATAACTGCTGTTACCTCTATGATCATAATTATAATCATTATCATCGTCATCATCATCGTCGTCAATATCACCATCATTGTCTTACTGCCACACCTTTGCAGCCTTATTCTCGTGTACCATCTCATTTACAAACGAAAATGTAGGATTGACATGTTCTGGATCGTGTGTTCCAAAAACACTGAAAAATTTCTGTTACAAAAACAAAGTGAGTTTCACTATGTTTCTACAGATTTTTAAGTAAACAATTTTATATTTTTATCAGACATTAAAAGATGGCTCCCCATCTTATGATCAGAAATTAATGATTTATCAACGTCATTAACATTACGTTTGATAGGTTGTTTATTTTTAGGCAGTTAATTAAAATTATCTTTCAGGTATTGAAAGTACCTTTTTTTTTCGTGGCATGTTTCAAGATAAACTGCATAGACAGTTTCTTAATTTGTTAACATGAATAAAGTAAGCATAAATCAGGTAAAAGAATTGTACACTTCTGAGATTAAAGATGTACCGCACTGAAATATTCCAATGGCAGTTAGATTAACGTGTTTTGTTTACACGATCTTCAGACTACCAGTATTTCTGTTACAGTGCACAAAATATAATCTGGTCATGGCAAAAAGAATAACAAGTTCATGTACTGGCCTAAAAGTAGCAGCGCCAGAGGATGTGAGAAAGAACGCCTTTCTATTGATTATATACCACCACTCCTGATTAGCTGTTTCGGTCAGATTTTAATGGTATCAGTGGGGTAGAAGTCAGGGAGATCCCCTGACCCCTGGCCTGGTCGTGCACTCTACTCATACCTCTATGGTTTTGCTCACTCAGAGTACTCTAGGTCCCGATTCGCATAAGTAAATAAAACAAACGTGAGCTCACGTGCATCTTTCAACAAAGCGAATAGATGAGATTGACTAAGGAGTTAACGTAGCTGCTACATTGCTGAATGACTGTTCCGTTCCAGTCCCCCCAACCTACACCATCGTAGCTACGTACTTCATTTTAATTGTACATTTGGCCTAGTGTACAATTCAGCCTTTAGTTGCTACCAACAAGACTTTCATTAGAACTGAACTGTTCTACAAAGCCTTAAGTTTCTTGAGTATTGATCTCGCGTACAGCATCTGCATAGTGGCACAGCCGTATCACATGCTTACGAATTCCTAATACAAGTTTATTTGTTCTAAATAGTGTTCGTACAAAAAAAATGTTTAAAAAAGTGGCAGTACTCCAGAATAGAATTCTGTTACGAAGACTGGCTTGACTTACACACTGGTGCTGTTTATCGCTGATGATAAAATCTCTACAATAGAAATTGAGAGCATCAAGGAGTTTCTGAAACACTTTCCAAAAAACGAAAAGAATTTTCGCAAAAAAAAATCTACCTGGGTAGAAAAAGTCAAGATGACCAATTTTGTTCTATTCAAATTTTTGCTTTTTGTTGTAAGTGCATTTGAATGGTATGAGTAATTGATAATCAGATTATGTGTTGTTTTTTCATATCGTGCAGTAATTGGCTGTTAGCTTTGCAGATTTATACTGCAAAAGTTTGTTATTCACACAATAAATTTCATTGCAGCTAGAAAAGACATGGTTCCACGTCGAGATGGCAAAAAACGCTTGAGGAAAGGAAATTGCTAGAGAAATTTCGATGCTAGAAAAAGATTTCAATATTCTTCTTCAGATTCGGAAAATATTCGTCATGACGAATCCGATAGCAGCACAGCTTCTCAGGTAATGTGGTATATCATATGTGTATGTGTGTGTGTGTGACACATATGTTAGATATTTAAAAAAAATGTTTCAGGAAACAGAAAGTCATTGAAATCCAGAAAAGGCTGCTGCAGCGCGACCATCTTTTGAGAAAAAAAAAGAGTTTTGATGACTTCTAACAACCTTAAGTTGATTGAATTTGCTGAAAATCATGCTAACAATCACATGATTGATCCTTTTTTAATAGACGAGCTGTATGACAGACAACGCAATGATCAAGCATCAGAAACAGCTGCCTTGAAAAGAAAACTTCAGGAGTTGACGTATCTTAGAGATGGAAATAATTAGCTGAAGCGCCTACTTCCTGTTGCTCAAGAGAAGCCTCCAACAACTAAAAAAAAGTCTTATGTTGTAAAAACCAAGGTCAGGAAGGATCTTTTTCGTGGTAATTATGTTCATTACATTTACTTTAACAACATGAATTACAATGGTCTGTACTACAAACTAATTTTTAATTAATATAATTATAAACGTGTATAAAAAAGCATTTATATACTGAAGGTACAACAGAAGCCAGCACATCATCATCCTCAGAATTACTACATGATAAGATAATTACTTTGAAGACGTCAGTTCTGACGCAGAATCTGGTGGAATAAATATGTTGGAGGAATGGGATAAGGTCAACAAAAACTCGGTACGATAGTTACTTTCATCATTTTTGCTGGTTTTCAACGAGCATATAGATGCTGTTAAATAAAGTTATTGAATCATTCACCATCATCTTAATGCATATTTTAGGTAATCAAAATGATTCATGTATGCTACGGACATTCGACATGCAAAAACACTTGGAAAACAATACGAAAAGCAGGAACAATTTCAGTGTTTGCTAAAAATTTTGCAAGATCATTGTGGGGTGCCGACAAATGGTGTAATATATTTGTGACAGAAAGAAGTGTGGAAGTAAGAAAAGTATTCAATAGGAAATCGCGAAGAAAAATAATAATGCCAGAAAAATTGCAGGCTATTCAAAGTAAGTTTCTTGAACAAAAATATTCATGAAGATATAATGAATATTAAATCGTGCACTATTATGTTTTTGAACTTATATTGCACTAATAGTTGAGTATTGGCTTATTCATTGTTAACTTCATCTTCTCACTGAGGATTTAGACGTAGCAGTCAATAGAGTGAGGCACTATATTTCGGAAAAAAAGCCTATCAATTAAACTCCGCATAAATAAAGAAAATAATTACCGGTACATTAAAAGCGTCGTTCAATTCAAGTTTAGATTTTGATCTTATAGTTTAACAAAAACTTATTCTTCAAGTGCGAAGACTTATGAGCTAAGAATTGAAAAAAAAAGATAGGTATAATTAATTTTGTGCATTTGAATATAATGTGATCAATAAACAAAAGAATCATTGCACGATAAACACATTAACAGTATTTACTGTATTTTTTAAGAAGTTGTGATTGTCAACAAATGATTAAAATAAAAAGTAATTTGCAAAGTTGTATAATGTTATACACTGTATAATACGGTTGTTGAGAAATAAAATTTTAATTTATTATAAGACATTATTACGTTGTAAGGATGTCATAACTTGTACTTCAAATCAGTAAAATAGATAAAGTTTTCAGAAAAATTTGAATGATGTGCTTCGTATTTATATTTCCTCATAAATAAACAAGAAACCAGAACATGAAAAGGAAAAACAGACTCATGAGTAAACTGACAAAACCATAGTATATAAAGTAGTCAATGAGCAGAGGCTATTTGCATTCTGCTTCAATATTCAATATACTTTTTTTAAATTGGTAATCGAACAAAACGTCAAAAAATTTGACACAATTAGTGAATACTTGACAATTATTTAGCGCTAAATCAACATTAAATTAACGCTGAATCAATTATGTAAATTTGGCACTGATTTCAGTTTTCATTTTTTCAGGGAATCAAGGTTGATTTAGCAGTGATTCGAAATGGATTCGGCATTTATTCTAATCGAAAATCAGCGCTAATTCAGCATTAATTTAAGGTTGAAATTTTTTATAGGGAAGAGCATGTTAAAATTCTATAATCTTAAGACGGTTTTATAGTTAACAAAACAACTACTTATATATAATTAAAAAAGAAACGTAATTACGGTATTATATACACGAAGAAATGAATATTTAGTTAAAGAGTATAATATGATGGGATGAAGGCTTATACCAAAATTGTTAGCAACTGAAATGGAAACCAAGTTGTCACCAATAACGATTCATTATTGATAAGGAGTTATAAGCTTACAATGCTATTCTACACGTCACAAAAATAAAATATGTACAAAGATGAAAATATCTACTGTAAAAACATAATTTGTCACAAAAAAAGGAAAAAAATGTCTATAACAAAGGCAATATTCTTGTCTTAATAAGACAAAGAATGCTGTATCATGAGCTATACAAGAGAGTGCTGATGGCAGAAGAACACTGCAAATGAACTAAAGATGACAATTCTTAATTTCATGTATCGATTACAATCAAGTGATTAATAACAGTAAATCAGTCAACTTTTTGTCCACTGATTGCACGTAGTTGTGATAAAAAAAATTTAGTTTACGCAAGTGCATGACTTTTTCACCGATATTAAATTGGAAAAGTAGCAACATTAGTTAGTTTTAAGGTAACTGTCTGTCTTATCCGTGATGCCATGATCTCAGTTTTCGTAATAGTTATAGACTGCACTTGCATAGACAGTGGCTAACACTCTATTGAGCTTATTGTCAATAAGTTTAAGTACTTTTCAGTTTTTTGTCACCTGAGGTTGGCAACACCTTAAGTTATCTACAAGCAGTCACTCCGACGTCTTCTTAAGTGTATTGTCTGTTTGCATTTGATCTTACACCCAATCTCTTGGTCATTGGAATTCAGCAAAAAAATTGTATACTACGAATAGAGGTATGCTTTGTGACAGTTCTCACGAAAACTACAAATTGTATTTTAAATTCTGAATTCAACAACATATTAGAAATAGACTTCAATTGTTAAATAATTGTAGATTTCAGTTTAAAAAAATTCAAACGTCTGTTATCATAGACTTGTTGCAACTACGTAAAGCTCTTAACAATAAACCTGCAGTGACCACTGGTGTACTCTTCCCGGATTAGATACCTTCGGTTTTGGTCAGACCATGTGCGACCATACTTGATTTTAATGGAAGTTTTAATCAGGCTTGGATTGGAAAGTTGTATACGTCAATGTTAAGGGTCATGGAGTGTTCTTTTACAGCTATGGTATGCCACCTACAGTCTCTCATCGTATCAATAATCTCTAAAAAGACAGCATTACCTACTATTAAAATGTACAACAGCTTTAAAATGTTAATTGTAGTTTTATTTTTAATGTGTAGCAACTTCTCTTAAGGCATATTTTGCTCATTTTTTCAACAAATACTCTTATAAATGCCTAAATGGCTGTGAGCTTTTTTAATCATATCACTAGCCATGAAAATCCTAGAAATATTTGTATCGTAAGCAATACATATACTAAAATAAGTAAGTCTACAAGTAGTACTAATAGTAAGTACTAGCATAGAAAGTAAATTTTTTAAAGTTATATGTAAGCTTAACTTTATGATGTGTTTTTATTAAAAGTTTACGAGTAAAATATTTTTTTAATCTTACGATAATACAAAGAGACAGCGTTTGTTTGTGTGTTTGCAAAAACCTAAAAAACCACTAAACTAATCGATCCCAAATTTTTAAAGAAGTCTAATGACAACTTCAAATGTGTCATAGGTTATTACAACTAATGATAATTTTATTATAAATGTTATCATGTAACTTACAAAAACTACCTACAAAACATATCAAAAAAGGGAGTATTAACTTTTGACCACTAGAGGGCAAGTGGTTATGTTTTTAATGCTACTTTACAGTGACTGAGCCTCTTCCATAATCTATTTTATGTAGTAACTTCAATAAGTAATAGTCTATAGCAGACTTTAGTAACATGTGACATGGACATGACTACTTATAGTGCAGTCATTGAAGCATTTTTGCTCCAAATTTTGTTACTGTCAACCGAATTGCATGCAGTTTTAAAATTAGGTTCATCTTACCCTTAACTTCAAAAGTAAAAATGATTTGAACTCTACAACCACCCTGGGGGTGGTTGCCACCCGTTCTAGGGGGTAAATTTTTTTTTTTCAAAATAACCTCGGATATCGATATCAGGCCTAATTTTAAGCAAAAAATCATTCATAAAGTTTCTTGAAAAATCCAGAAAAGAACAATTTGGTTTTTAATAAAGTATTCTAAGTGCAATATTAAGCTAGATATTAAAGATCAAAGCCGTTTTCTATTTTGTCTGAAATTTAATCGATGTGCTTAATGCCATCTAGTGGCAAGCAGATGCATTTTATGCATTGTAATAAAAAAGGGTTATGTAGTGCTTAAAATAAGATTTAAAATCAGCATTATTTAAAGTCTTTTGCACGTCAAATAAGTGAGCTGTATGGCAAATAAGAGGAGCATCTAATGTTTTTTCTTTTAAATCAAGGGGGCTTCATAAGTGCCATTTCCCCTAAAATTAAAATTAATCGTATTCCGCCTAGAACTAACTTTTTTATAAAGAGGTTGATAGATTGTGTCAGTTTGGCTGCTTCAGGACACATATTTTTTTAAAAAGTCACGATTAAAAACAAAACAAAAAAAATTCAAATTTTTAAAACACCCACCTTTTCTCCATAGTATCTCAAAAATGACGACAGATACGTATGAAAGTGTGGGGATAAAAAATTTCGGTATTTTTCTGACAAACAATTTGGCTTTTTTGTTTTTTCTGTCAAACAAAAATTGACGGAGATATAATTGCTTAAAGAGCACGTGGCAGCGCAATCACAGCCTATCTTAAGCCCTTTAACCCTGCACCGTTTTAGAAAAAGGTTTTTTACTATACATATATTGCAATGAAGGATGTTGTAGCTCTCTTGATTCCCTTTACAATGGTTTTTTATAAATTGTGATAGCATGAAAATTGAAGGAGTTATGGTCCAAAAACTAATCATATTTTTTTCTATTTACTAACTGAAAATTTCGGAGTGTGAATATTTGGAGCAATGTGAAAGTACGCAGTATAATAGAGAGTTAAAACTGTTGCAATGTGTATATACATACATAATATGGCTCATGTATTTTGGAAACGTAGGCATAAATACATACCAACGTTCTTATATGTATATATAACACATTTGAGTGAAGGGGCCAATAAAAAAACCAGGTAATCAGCTGTGTGTGGACCCTTTATTCGTTATAATGTAACCAGTATATTTCCGTCTGCAAAGGAATGAGCACGTGTTTAATATAATATTTTAACTAGACACCCAATTTAAATACATTTTGTTTAATACAAAAATGCTACTAGATGAAAAATCTGTATGTTTAATAATACCTTATTAAAATTGTGCCATACAATTACATTATCCAAAAATCGAATGAAAATATATGCTACCTATTCAAAGAGCACTATAGCAGCACTTAGTCCAGTCTGCATGTTATATCAGGTTATTTTATAAAATTAAATTGATATTGTAAATAAAGTAAATTGTTGAATTATTTACTAACTAGCCTGGTCGGTATTTAAGCTTATTATCGTAATAATGTAAATAATTTTTTTCAAGTATTAAGGTTAGGTGAGAAATCGATAAAATTGTCACCAAATTAATCGATGATAAAATTAACTGATAGATTGTGTATAGTGCAATTTTTAATTCAACACATTTTTTAAAGCTATTGGCTACATAAATATATATTAGTTCTGCCCTACATAAAGAATATTTTAAACAGTGGAACTCGTTTCTAGCAAGTTTTCAATATACTATAATTCATACAATTTAATTAAGAAAATTAAAATAGATCTTACTTTCACAGGGTGAAGAGGGTTTAAAAGCATTTTCAAAAGAATACATGTGGAAGCGATGTTTTTTCCCATAGCTTTGCACTAATTGCGTATCTGTATTGGAAAGTTTATTTTAACTGTTAAAATAAATTATCAAATAAGCTAAAAAACAACAAATATTAAAAAAATTTCTTCATTTTTCTTTCAGAACTTTTTCTTAAATTTTTATTTTTAATGAACATGAACGAACGTAGCATAAGTAGTAGCAATGATACTGAAGAAAAATTCTGTGAAATTTGCCTTTTAACTACGTCAGAAAGACTTGTGCTGATGACTTCAAAGGGTACAGAAGGTTTAAAAGCAGCTTCAAAAGAAAGACGTGATAAATTGTTTTCAAATATGGATAATTCAAAAACTGTGTATGTTCATCATACGTTCAGAAGTAATTATGTAGACAGGGGAAATATTGCAGCAAGTGCGAAACGAGCTGCTGCAAAAAATAGTGTAAGTCCAATGGACAAAAAATTGAGAAGATCAAGAACAAGTTCAAGTGTTGGTTTAGCAAATCATGTAAGTGCTACTCTTTTTGACTGGGATACAAAGTGTTTTATCTACGATAATGAAGTACCTTACAAGAAAAAAAAAAGCGTCTGCAATTTAAAAGAAGACTTTGAAAGTTCAGTCTTTAGATTTTATACAAAATTTGGCAAAAATGCTTATTATATTCAAAGACGACGAACATCGAGAGATTTTGAAGCGCATTTACAGCACGGAAAATCATGTCATTTTAACAGAAGGCAAATATCACGAGGATTGCGTACTAAAATTAAAGAATAAATATAAACTTTTTACGAGAGGTTCGCAAACCTCTTACTTTGACAAAAGCAGCGGAGCAATGGAACAAATCTACGATTCCATGCTCTCTAGTGAAGAGTGTCAATTTACTATGACTCAACTAATTAAAGCTGTACAGATATGTAATGTAATTCCACATGAAGATACTATAAAAAATAATTCAAAAAAAAGGTTTGGAAATTAAATAGTTATTTCTAGCAGAGTAAGTGGTGTAACGTACGTATGCTTTTCAACTACATTATACGATATATTGACCGACTCATGGCGAAAGCAAAAATCAAAAACTATCAAAGAGGAAGAAAATACACTCACTGACTCTGCTGCCAAGCTCATACGTAGAAACATTAGAACCGTCATATGCGATGTCAATTAGTATTCACCAAGTGATAAAATATTAATTAATGTTAACGACAACATTTTGCCTCAATTGCTCAGATTTTTAAAACATATTATTTATAGAGATAAGCATCAAAATAAACGAAATTTAAATTGGTGTTCAAAAAAAATTAAATCTATTGCTCATGCAAAAATGTCCTCCACTCGACCTAAGAGATTTATTTCTCCACTTCAACTTGCTACAGGTGCTACGCTCTACAGAAAATTTGGTTCGAAAAAAATGATTGAATTGTGTTATTATCTAGGGTTTTCGTGCAGCTATGCTGAAGTTGAATTGTACGAAATTTCAGTTGCATGCCAAGACGAGAGACTTCTAAAAGAACCATTCCTTCAAATCGTTTCAGATAATAGTGATTTTAATGTTGGCACAATAAATGGACGAGAAACTTTTTACAATTTAGGATCGACTGAAATAATTACTCCTGCAGAATGTTTACAAGCAAGAAAACCCATTAAACGTTTGCGTAGTTCAGAAGTTCCTCTTGAATCAGAAATGGTGGAGAAGAACTGAATAGATATTTAATTATATACTGAAAAATCAGGAACTGGTTTGGGTACCATTAAAGTTTAAAAAATACCTTATTCACAGCTTTAAGCAATACTGCTGCAATTGTTTTAAAAGAAGGCTTGTGATATTGCCACGACTTTGGTTTTCGGATACGTGTTAATGGTTGTGCGACTCGGAGGTTTTCATCCCTTAACGTCTTTTATGAGATGCATTGGAACTATTATGGAAGAAAGCGGAATTAAGGAAATATTTTCGCTCATCTTTGCAGACGGGTCAGTTGATCAAATTCTAAATGGGCATTTGTATGCTCGTGCAGTGCGAGCTCATTTTATTCTGCGGCAGGCATTATCGCTTCTAATATTTGATGAATTAAAAAAAAAAAACAACGTTGAATTACAAGAATTACATAAAAATGAAGAGTACTTTACTTAGGAAATGAATTTTGATAAATTGAGGTCAAATGAGCACTTAAAAAAACTGAATGAAATATTTCAATCGAAACTGGATGAAATTGAAAACAGAGGAAGAACATGCAAACGATGGATATTATACTATAAAATGGTATCTTAACTTAAAAAATTTCTTGCAGCTGAAAGAATGGGTGACTGGGTAGTGTATCTGAATTGTATTAAGCTTATGATACCTTTTTTTCACGTCACTGGGCATTTCAACTATGCAAAATCTGCTCGACTTTATCTTCAAAAAATGAGACTTTTGAAATTAATTATGGATCTACGTGAGTTTAAAAAATTTACCGAGGAAGGATTTTTTACTTCCCGGAGGTCTAATGAGTTTTATGCTAGTATTTTCTCCGACCAAACCCTTGAACAAACTCTGATGAGAGCAATGAGCGTAGAAGGTGGACCGTTCAAACGAGGCACTATGGAAAGCACTGTATTCAAATGGATTAAAGGTATCACATAGACGCACGATGTAATTGAAGCATTAGAGAAATTTTGTGATATCGCATTTAATAAAAGCTACCAACATGTCAACACGAGAGATGCGAAAATCAAAAAAGATAAGAAAGACGTGTTGGTTTTAAAAACATTTTTTTTGGAGCACAATCCATTTGAATACATTCATCACCTACAAAACGTTGTAATAGGGTTGATCGGCACTGATGAGATAAATTGCTTTAATGCTCTGGTGATTGGCACCAAAGCCATGAAGAGCATCGATGATATGACTTTTAATGACATAAAATTGTCCAAAAAAGATAAAGTTATCTCATTAATTGGTGTCAATAGCAAAGTAAGAAATTGGCGATAATATTGTGCCTATAGCTCGACTCCCATTATTTCAACGTATTTGTATCATGAAAAAAAGTGATGAAGAGTTGGAGATGTATCTGAAATACAAACTGGCACCATACCCACTTTTATTATTTGACGTTATTGGGGTGCGAAAGACGAACAAATCTATCTTATACTCATTATTCGAAACCCAGGACATTGTGATCAACAAGGAAGCAGCAGTGCACTTTATTAAAGGAGGAATGTTATGATATAGAGTAAAATGGCCTTTAAATTGTCATTATGCAGACGTTTTTGACAGTTATATTTCATATTTAAAAAATCATTTTGGCAATAATATTACGGTTGTTTTTTAATGTTATGATGAAAAAAATAATAAAGCATCAGAGAGAAATCGTCAAGCACTGAAAGTTGCTTCAAAGGAGTACCAATTTACCAAAGATATGCCAGTCAATATTAGCCAAGATAAATTCCGACCAAATTATAAAAACAAAAGACGTTTAATTAAATTTCTTGTGAAAGAATTAGAAGAAAAATCTGTTTAATTCTGCCAAGATGAAGGTGAAGCTATCGAACTAATTGTTGATACAGGTATTATAACGTTCAATACTTACTGACGAGCGTCATTGGATGTATCAAATTGGGTTCTCCTTTAATGTGCACGATCAAACGAGAGACTTATCTTCAGGTTCATTCTAATAAAGAACAATTACTTTACCAAAGTTTGTACATTTATTGGTGAAATCATTCGTACAAACGATTCAGGCGGACCAAGCTACTAACACAAGAATAATAAAAATCTGACTATCTTAACTTTGTTAGCTCAAATTAGCTGACTCAATGGTTCATTACAAAAAAAAATCGAGTTTCTTTTATATATACATATCGAAGGGATATTATTTGTTCGAATCAGGTGAGGCAATATCAAATAAGGTTTGACAGGAGTTTCCACTATCAAACACACACCACTTTTAAAAAATGCCATCTCTTATTGACAAATGAAACTTACAAACGGGTGATGCACCATATAATACACATTGTAAATTTTCTCGGTGCTCCAACGAGTCGTAATAATCAAACGCCGAACGCTTCTTTAAAAATGTGCGAGACAGAGGCTACTGTACAGATCAACGAACTTTTTATGTATTTATAAGTGGAAGTCTTGACTCGGCCAGGAATTTTGCTGTAACAAGCTTATACACTATTAAACTACAACAACAGTGCAAGCCTTGGCTAAAATCCTGAGGCCTAAAACGCACACAGGGATTTAACGATAAACTAGTAATGATAACGCGTTAGTTAGAGCAGAAGTCACACTAAATATAGATCAGTATTTAATAGTCATGGAAACCGCATAATGAAAACAAAGTATTTTGACAAACAAGAGGTGGAAGCGCACTTTCGCGGGAGTCACGTATAGACTAATGTGTTTCGTAGATGATACATATCAAAGTGAAAGAAATCAGTCGTAATGTAACACGATACGCAAAATAAATAACGAATGCCCGAGAGATAGGCTATACAACGGGACTCGAGGCTCACAGTGTCACGAACGCTGGACTAGGGAGCAAACCGCAAGCGAGTAAATCAGTCAAATGTGATCAGCACTGAAAAAGAATTGAAGTACAACAAATCAAGCCCAATAACTATTCTCGATGATGAAAAGAAACGCTTAAAAAAACTTAGACAACAAAGATTGGCTGGCTTGGGTACACTACTTGATTAATTATTAAACAATCATGGGAAACTATTACAACCTGATAACTAAAAGAGTACTGGACTAAAAAGCCTTTTTCATATCGGGAATTTTACTCACGATTGACTTTTGTTGCTTTCCTTTTTAGCTGCCGACCACCGTCTTATCGATCCAGGATCCAACTACCTTTCTTCCGCCCGCTCGTCAGCCACCTCCTTCTCCTTTTTTCCCTGAAGTCCCTCCGTTTTTGCCACCGATCAACGCTATTAATGCGTGATAAAACTTTGCAGCTGAGATTGGCGCAAGAGGAAGAGAGGGAACTCAATACATACTGATGTCACATACATATGTTTCACGTACGTGTGTACGGGAATCACCTTGCATCGCTTCCTCGGATTTTTGTTCAACCGCTTTTTAGTGTGTTCAACAAAAAATAGTGAGAAAAATCTTAAGCTCAAACGGATGATTTTTAATAGGCGTATGCGTTGTCGAAGATCTTATCTAAATGAACACTATTCGCGTCTAACAAAGAAGGAAAGTTATTTTTATATTAGGGTAACTCGCAAGTTGAAAGGTGAAGGGCCTGGTGAGACATCAAACAAAAGCGCCTTGCTGGAACTTGATGATGTCGCGGAGGCAACGTTCTCTGGAGCCAATGGCCCTCTAAATCTGCTGTTATATAAGCTGGAGTCAGTCTCATCGAAAAGCTCGAAGACCTCGGGTGCGAGTCGCTGTTGAGCACAAATGACTGTAAGGTGAGGATGGCTGTGGCCTCGTTCTCTCCGAAGTCTCTGTTCTTCTACGTATATGACTCGATCTGGCTTTGCCTTGATTTGGCGCAGAAGACTGATCTTGTATCTTCAACTGATGGCAGTGGGACGCCTCATGATTTCCTTTAACAACCACATACAAATACCATCAACAAAATAAAATGCCACCCAGATAAATATTCAACACGCATGAGTGAGACAAGACACAAGAGTATGAAGAAGTCTGGTGTAATACTCGTATTAAAAAATTCAATTGGGATTCCAGTCTTTCAGTTAACCATCGTGTGCGAATACCGGAACTCTTTCAGTCTTTCATGAAGGGCTAACTCTCGGAGACGTTTAGATCGACAGGTTTCTTGCTACAGCAAACGTTGTTGTCGTTTCTCTTTCTTAAAGTATGTACCCTCCCTTCGTGTCGCGGTGTCTTGCCCTTGTGGAACACAAACCATTAACTAGGGTGTCCCATGGTAGAGATCGTAAAGTCGGTGCTCCAAGTCAATCTCCTGTCATTTTTTCTGTGCCCCTCTATAAAAACAACGCGTAATCTGTCTCTCTTGCTGCCGCTCATCCTTCTTCACAATCTGATGGATCTGTCGCGACGCGCCCTCGAGGCCGCGCAGGATCAGCTTGTATGTTGATATTATTCCTGGATATGTAGGAATATCACGGAGGGATACAAGAAATAAGCACAAGACAGAACAAAGACACCCAGCACCATATTTTTGGATTTGTGGTATATATCCCTTTTAAAGACGAATTGTCTAATCGAGTCCGTCCATTGACTCGCTAAAGTCCAAAATTAAGATATCATCGTCGGTGGTCAGAGACTCGGTTTGACTTGGTTTAGGCGATACGGTTGACAACTGAGTTTGTAACTTGGTGAGGCGCTCTTGTACTTGGATTAACTGTACTCTCATGTGCTTGATCTTTCGATTGATTAGCTGTCTCCACCCCCTATCACTCCCCATTTCTTTCGAAAAATGGACACAATTCAGAACCGTGGTAAGTCCCTTGAATTCTTTACGTATGCCAATCTTTAATTTCATAGGTAGAATTATTAATGACACGTGTAATTTAATATGGACCTTCGTATGAATGTAAGAACTTTGCCGAGACACCAGCTTTCGATGAATTGCACGCCTCAACTAAAACGTGTGGGTTTTTGATCAAGATGTAATTCAACGGGAGTAAATTTCATCGTTAAATGGTGAACTTCATTTATCAAAGCCTAACCAGAGGCACGTATTTTGCCCATCCGCTATGTTTTAAGAAAACGAGAGTTGTAAGAAACCTTCCTAATTCTTTTATAACTCACTCTGCGGTGTTACTTTGCGGGTGACGGATGGCTGAGAAAATCAGTACGATGTCTGCGTCTCGGAGCCGACTAGACGAGCTCTTGGATGTGAATTGGGTCCCGTTGTCGCTTTGTACTCGGTTTGGCTTTCCATACATAGGGACATAGTGATGTATCAGACAATTAATTGTAATCTGCGTAGTGGCCCTCCAAATTGGATAGAGGGTGACTTTTTTTGAAAAGACGTCTACCATCACGAGAACATACCTAATCCCACTCTGTGATGGTGGTAATGGGCCATAAAAATCAGTCAAAAGTGAATCATTTGGTCCCTCTGAAATAATCAGGCGAGTTTTGAAGAACGTTGATGGGGTCCAAACTTTAATTTTTTGACAAGATTCACAAATTTTTAGCTGACATGCAACAATTCACTTAGGATCGGAACAGATAAAAAATTCCTGGATCATCATAATACATTTTTTGCTCCAACATGACCGTATACTTTATGTGTCTTAATCGTCAACCTTTGAATAAAATGCTTAGGAACAATAATTTTGTGATTTCTCCAAGCAATTTTGTATAAGATGTCATGGATAATGACATACCCTGAATCTTGATTTTTCGAAGCGTTTGTTTTTATCCACGATATCCTAGAATCGCTTTCTTGAATTCAAATTATATTCTGAAAAGCCCACACGATTTTAACATTAGGAGTTCTAGTCAAAATAGTACTAATACAAAACCTATCCAAAGATTCGTGTCCATCACCCTCAAATTGTTGGCTCAGCAAGTCCGCAGCTTTATTTTCCGTGCCATTAATGTGAGAAATTGTAATATTATATTCCTGTATAGCAAGAATCCACCGTTCCCAACCTTCGTTGAGCGTTGGACAACTTATTGAATATGATAATGTGCGATGATTGGTCTTTATTATTATTTCACCACCTATCAAGAACGACCAGAACTTTCTGAGCACCCACATATTCGTTAAGATCTCGAGTTTGGTAGTAAAATAACTTCGTTCAGTATCTCGTAAAGTTAAACTAGCCATATAAATGGATCGTTCACACCCAGCTTTCTCTTAGCATATAATTGTGCCAAGACCAGTCACACTAGCGTCGGTGTATGAACAAAAGGGCCTTTAACAATCCTAAGAGTATGCGTTCCGTAATTTGAAATGAGAATTTAGAGCAATAATTAATAAACATGTTGAATGCCTGTAGTTGTTTTCAAAAAACTAAATTTTTTTACGACAAAAGCGGAGTTCGTCGAATTTTACCGTAACTTCTTCTTGGGAAATTTTTTGACACAATTTATCGAGGTGGCGTAAATGTTTATCAAAATCCGTGGATACGCACAACCAATTATCAACAAAATCAAAAACACAACCAGATACCTCTTGCAAAATTCGTTCGGCAGCCCTTGATAATGCAGCACCGCTTACTGTAAGTCGGAATGGGACACTCTTGTGATGGTTAGTGCGCCCTTTGTGTAAAAGAGTGGTTCATTTTCTTGATTTGCGATCAAGGTTTACTTGCCAAAAACTTGACATTAGGTCGAGGTTCATCATAAATTTCACGTTCTAGCATTGCCTAAAAAGATTATCAATGTCGAGTGCTCCGTCATAATCCGGCTGAAGTCTTTTATTCAATTCTCTCGCGTCCAGACATAACCGAATTGAGCCGTTTAACTGTATTACCGGACGGATTGGATTGATGTAAGGACTGTTGGATCGCTCTATGATCTCAGTAGCAAGCTTTTTTTTGATTTCCAGAGATATAGCTTCTTCGTAGTGCATGGGTACTGGATAGTTTTTTAACGAGAAACGGCTCTTGATCGAGCGGGGTAAGACGATAGCAATAATTTTTAAAACATCCCATCTCATCCCGAAAAATGTGTTGATACTCGGCAATCAAAGATTTAAGTGAGCTTTTCTGATCTAGAGATAGCTCGTTGATTTCATCGACCTTTTCGTTGATCTGAGAGTCAGTAAGATAACACTCGGTCTCCTACTTGCTCAACCAACGGAAACGCAGGAGTTTTTTGCTTTGAGAAATTGTAGGCAATTTTTCTGCACTGATTTTTCCAGCAAAATCATATCGATTCACCCATTGTGTCGAACATCATTTCCATGCATTGTATGCCGTCCATACTGATTATACACTCACGCAATAAGTTTGGTATTACCAAAAAATCCAATTTAAACTTCCCTTCCTGCACCTGAACGGATCCTCTTAATTGACGTTTAATTCGTGCCAATCTTTCTCCAATAAGCCTGGTTGCTTGTACTACTGTAACCGAGAAGGAAACGCAATGTGCTAAGACAGATTTGTTAGCTTGATAGAATTGATCCGAGACACATGGAATACAACTGCCAGTATCTATTAGCTCTTACACTAATACGGTAGAAATCCGAATGCTTATTTCCTGGCAACAAACACCATGGGACACTCCCAACTCACTACTAATTTAGATCATTCAGTTCGCACGTATCCACTGGTGGCAGGTTGATGTTAAAGCCTGATTCAATCATACCGTAATTTTCATTATGAGTAGGGTTGATTCCAAGACTCTCACTCGCTTCATTATTGACGTTACTTTCTATGTCCCAGAGGCACTCGCGTGATCGTAGCGTGTGTGAGGACAGCAATAAATTCTTGTTATTGTGTTCTTATTAGTTTTATATTTTTACTTTTTAGCACCAGTACCTCAAATCTCGACGGTTTGCTCGGGCGGATCAAGGAAAAAAATTATTCGTCTGCCTCCTGATGCGCTAGGTGGTAAGTGTTTTATCATGATACTATGTTTGTAGAAGAGAACCTCTGTCAGACCAAGGGTACCAGATAAAAGAGTATTGTTATTTTGTAATCAGGTGAGGCAACATTAAATAAGAATTAACAGGAGTCTGAAAAAATGCCTTCTTTCATTGACCAATGAAATTTATAAACGGGTAAAGCATCATACAATACACACTCTTAACTTTCTCGGTGTTCCAACAAGTCGCAATAATCAAACGCCGAACGCTTCTCTGAAAATGTGTGACACTGAGGCTACCATACAGATGAACGAATTTCTTATTTATTTATAAGTGGAAGTCTTGACTCAGCCAGGAATTTTTCTGTAACAAGCTTATACACTATTAAACTGTAACAACAGTGCCAGCCTTGGCCAAAATCCCGAAGCCTGAAACGCACACTGGGATTTAACGATAAACTAGTAATGATAACGCGTAAGTTAGAGCAGAGGGTTATTGGTTATGAGGTTATTGGGTTAACTCATCACATACTGATGTCACATAAATATGTTTCACGCGTGTGTGTGTGGGAATCGCCTCACAACATGTACACTAGAAAAGATCGGTTTTCTGCGCGTTCCGCACGCCAACCCCTCGAAAAAAACCCAAAAGACACATGATTTCATGTTTTGATTCTATTTTCTGTGGGATAATTCGATTATAACCAATAATTTGATAATATCTTCCAAGAAACTTGTCCAATTATGTAACCTTATTGTTTTTGAAACTTTTTTTCTAGTTTTTAATTTTGGAGAATTTATAAGATATATAGTTTGAAAAAAATATAAAATTTATTTGAGTAAGGATTTTAGTAATAATAAACATAATTGTGCTCTTTTACACGTAAGCCCAATTCCTACCCTAAATATAAATGTTGTGTATTTTTCAGTGTACTAATTCCTGTAAATATTTAATTAGAAAAAAGTAATGGTCGTAAAAAATAGCATTTTGTACAAAAATAATTAAAAATAAGAAAAGACAATTATGTATAAACATAATAAATCAACATAATTAAAGTAAAAAAAATTTTTAAATTTTAACCATTATTGTGGAAAAAAGCCACATAGCAGAAAGTTACAAACATTTACATCAATTTGGCAATATAGGAAAACTACCCAACTACACAATAACTTTTTTAAGAAGAAATGGCGAACAAATAGAAACCTACAACAAACCCTTAATAGCCAAGTATAGTGCGATGATTTTTTTCGTTTGACGAATACCAGAAAAATTTAATTTTTATGTTTACCCTTAAAACTCATCAGAAAATTATGCAAAAAAATAGTGTTTTAATAAAGTATCTCGTTTTTATTGATCCAACGTTATTGCCAGTAATGGAAATATCAGGAAATTTAGGATAAGAGTGAGGGTGGATCCAAATTGTGTAAGAAGTGGTAGTAGAAAACTGTGATGAATCATTGTGGGAGGGGGGGGGGGTAAATAAATAATTAGTCAAGGTCAACTTATCAGAGAAAACAATCCAACGGTGCCTCAAATTGTGGGGGCCCATGGTTTAAGTGGTGGTGGTGGGGAATCTTATGGTTAAATTCACCAAAGCTGTGATACAATATAGGAAGATACATATAATAAAGGAAGATATGTGTATGGCTTTGTATATTATATAGAGATTTCGGTGGGTTTGGCGATAAGACCTTCCCCAATACCCTCTTACAGGTCTTTCTTACTACCCAATCAACCTCCCAGAACTTAGAGAAAGATTCCCTAATTTTCTACAATATTTTGACCTTAGCTTATCATTTATTCCCTCTACTGGCTCTTCACTGCCACCCATCAGCCCCCTAACGATATGAGCCCAAACATTCGTCACACCTTCCACTGGCCCCCAACACAATAAAGTACAATTTGTTGTATTTCTCCATTTTTTAATTGGGTTAGGATGTTCAATCGTCCCCCTACCATTCCCTAACAACTTTTACAAATATTCCCCTCCCTCACAGTCCCCCATTGCCCCCCACATAATGAGCAAATTTCTTTACCACCTACGAGGTATTGCTAATGGCACTTTGATCTATTTTTATTAGATTTTTAATGAATTTATTATTGAAATTATTTAGAAGTAAGAGTTAACTACATTATAAAATTATATTAATGCAATATAAAATTATAACAACAGTCAAATTACCGTACCAGCCTTGGATCTTGCTCGTAGCTCTATTAACCAGAAAAAGATAGAAATCATGTTTATTAAAATATGTCAAATAATGCGCACCATCATAAAAAAATGTTTAACTTATAATGTTATTGTTTTATTATATTATTTATAATTTAAATAAGCTGTTCACTAAACTAAAGTAAACAAAATGAAATTTGATTTCTTCCCATTAGCAAATGTGAAAATGTCTAAAAAATTCTTGAACAGTTTATTTTAATAACGAATTAATGTAATGAGTCATAAATTCTTTTTAAACAATATTTCCTAGTCCTTAATTGTTGTCACATTTTATTTAAATGTAAATTAAATTTTAATTTTTGCATTTTGGTAACGCAGTTGACCATTCGAGAACAGTGATTTTTTCAAATGTAAACTAATAAGAACTCTCTTGGCCCTTTTTTTCAGTTATAATTCTTGCTTCAATAATGTCTTTAAGTAATTTCTTAATGCGTAATTTTGTACTGTTACATAAGCCATCTACTTTACTGAAGTAACGTATCAACCTAATAATAACTCTAATTTTTAAACTAAGCTTGGGTAGTGGTAAACCTTCATGAACGTTGTTTAGAAATTTAATTAGAAAAGTAATATGATTATTATTATAAAATTTATCAACAGTTGTAAGTAGTACGATCTACGCTGTTAAATGTTTTATTTCTCTTCTTACATGATAAAGAATCTTATGATTTAAAATGTAAGCATATTCGTTGTCAGAAGTAAGTATACCGGTACTTATAGAAAAGTTAGTATTTTTACCAAAAATATTGAAACAAACATCAGATGTTTTTATTTATTTGGTACTTGAAATGATTGAAATTACCCATCTCCAATATCTTATAATAATTTGGGAATGTTTTGTCAGCCAAATGAGTAGGCATGCAATCAAGTTTTAGAATAAGTATATTCATTATAATAAGTATGTATAACAGTACTTATTAAAAAGTAAGTATCATTGCCAAAAATATCGAAACAAACATCAGTTGTTTTTGTTCATTTAGTACTTGAAATAATTCAAATTTTCCATCTCCAATATCTAAGAAAAATTTTGAGAATATTTTGTCAATCAAACGAATGTAGATGATATCAAGTTAAAAAATACGAATCAACGACCAAAGGTATGGTGACAATACTTTGTGTAATTACGCTATTATTACTTTTTCTCTAAAACTAAAAGAATCTGTCTGATATCGCCTGCTGAGAAAATTTATTTATAACAAAAATGGATATTTGTATAACATGAATCGCGTAATTTTCTTTTAACTACTTCTAAGGCTTTTTGGGATCATAGAAGCCTCGTTTTTGTCTGTTTTTAAAACTAGGCCTAACTAGAATCCTATATTAAGATGTATAAGTAAAATAATAAGAATCTATCAGAACTTCTTTTTTTGAAATATAATTTAATCAATAAAAGAATCAAAAGTGTTTTTTAAATTTTATCTTCTTGTATATTCTCTGCGATCATAAACAAGGCAAAAAAATGTCTTAAGAACTTACAAAAAGGTATGTATAAAATTTACACTGCGTCTGTTTTGATTTTTCAACTACTTTACAACGATTTCCTCATTTTTTTAACGTCAGAAAGGGAGCTGGAAAAACAAAGTATTTGACTGATTCAAAAATTAAGGAATTGGTGCGTGGAGCGTGTAAGGGAATTGAGCCCTACTTGTACATATGTGTACAGTATTATGATAGTTGCAATTGTGCATATTGTATTGATTGTTGTATTCATGATTTCCGCGATATTTTGCTTATATTTTCTGGATGCCATTAAACTGGCTGAGATTGTTACTCGAATGCATGTGTCATGACACTTATGATAGCTAGATAATGAACAATTTTTTTTTGAGAAATAAATCCTAACAATTGTAACTAAATTAAATGAATCATTAAATCATACTGTGAATATAATATTGTGTATACAACAACTGAGAAACAATATTTGCGTCAGTCAAATTGCTTCACAAATTGTTTCTGCAACATCGTAATAACAATTAACCAAAATAAAACCGATTATTATAGAGTAAAAATGTAATGAATAAAAGGCATTTCAAGTCTTAAAAACACATTGTACATGAACATACATAGATTATTCCATAAATACCATATTATTTTATGGGCAAAAATGAACAAACACTTCAGATTTTTAGTTGTTAAAAGATATATTTTGCAATCCATTTTGAATTGTTACGGAATAGTGTTACAGGCTTTTACCAAAAAAAGCATTAAGGGCTCTTTTTTTTTGGTAAAAAATCGAGACTCTGAAGCACCCAAAAAAATTAAAGTTTAAACATTTAATTTATATTTATTAAAGTCACAGTTGTTTGTGAACCCATCACTTTTTAAGTCAATAATATATCTCGCTCACCGCTACACTTACATCATACACAGAATGGCTATATTTCATTTCATTTCCTTCCAAGTCAATAATGAAATGCTTTGAGACGATATGCATGATTTTTAAAACACATCTTTATACGCTATATCATTATAATTTAAGTATCGTGGTCTGATATTAGCGAGCAAACAGCGCCTGCTAAAGAAAAAGTAGTATTTTGTCTTGTCTAGTAGTATTTCTGAATTACTTATGATTTGAAATATTTTTAACTGTATTTTAACTTTTTACATTTATAATACTGCTTAAAAAATTAATAAAATATATGACTTAATCCAAGCAAACAACTTGACTGTGACTAATGCTCTTAAAAGCTTTGTTAATAAGATCAAAGTTACTATTTTAATAGGTACTTCATTAAAAGTTAAAGTAGTATTCAATTATTCATAAGAAGGACCAATCCTACTCTGTAATTATTTTAGAGGTCGTCCAGCGCTACATTTAAATCCTAAGCATGCAAATGTATTGAGGGTTTTATCGCATTTTTATAAATGAAACAAATGCAATATATTTTCAAATGTGTCAAGTAGTACACTGGTATATGTTTTTTTAAGATGCCAATGAATGAATTAAATTTAAAAAATCACTTGATTGTTAAGTATAACTAAACATACTTAATTATTTATCCGACAAGTAACTGCTCATATACATATAGTTATATTTGAAACCACAAAGGCAAACTGAGTGTCATGATGAATTCAGGAGCTAAAAGCCAGGAGCAGTACCACATTACTTTTTTTCGCTTCATAGACCTACGTTATAACATAGGCCAATTTACAGAAAAATACTTACATGGTACGGCTCCTGGCACTCATTTTTCAATACTATCTCATTGCAACTAACATTTGTCTTTTATAACAAAGTTCCAATTTCAACGATATTTTTATCGATATTAGGAATATCGAGGTTTTTAGGTCGATATTTTTTTCTATCGATATTTACACATCTGATATTTATCGATACGCAATATCAATGTTTTTTTCAATATCAGAAAACACTAAGCCCACGCTACTACTATCTATATATTCTCTCTCTCTTTCAACCTATATACTTTTCTCTGCTCGCTTTTGCTACCTATAATCACACGCTCTCTCTCTCTCCCTTATCCTCAACTTCATATTCATCGTCCTAATCTCCCTCTGTCTTTTTTTCTCTCTCTCGCCAGTACAAGCATCGCCACCACCACTGCAAACAGAGATGAGTAGAGAGATTGCTAACGCCAATGCTACGATGCAAGACAACTTTTTAGCACTGATTGGAGCGCCCCGCCGTGGCCAGCCGTCGAACTGGGCGCACATCTTGGTACTCGTATCGGACAGCATGCGCCTATGAGGAGAAGAGTGTATTTGCGTGAAAATAATCATATGGGCACACATTTTGGAGAGACGTAGAAGGGGTATACCGAATGTGCGTACCAGGAGAGGAGTGGAAATGTTGACTATAGATATATCTGAGCGCACAGCCAAAGCAAGCGACGACACGAGTTTTTCTATTTTAATTGCAACCAAGTATATGCTGTATATATTTAACTAAATTTTTGCTCTCGTTCTTTTTTCTTTATTTTAATCTTTTTGTTTATTTTGAAAAAATGTTCAGCTATTTTTTTGAGGATCCCTCATTAATTTTTTTTCTTCATAATTGTTATTAGCTATAGAACAATCTTCGTAGGTTATTAATAAATGTAAGTGGCTTTCAGATGCTTCAAAACCGAAGTTTCAGTAGCTAAGTTGCTTTATGCTTATGCCGCCACTCTAATTGTTTTGCTATCACGGGATCGATTCCAACTTTCTGCAGAATTTTTTTTTTAATGCAGTTTATTGTTCTGGTTAAATAACGTTTTAATAAAATTTATAAATACTGTTGCCAACTTCTTTTTTTTTTTTTTGATACGTTAAAATGAATATATTTTGTATACTAAATCTATTTAACAATTAAGTAAGTTTATACTTCTCGTTGGCAAAGACATTTTGCAATTTCATAATAATAAAGTTAATTTCTTAAGATGTAAGTATAATTCATACGTTTTAAAACTCACAAGAAATTATAAACATCTAATATATTAAGAGAGAACAAATCTGAAGGCACAAAAAAACATCTGAAAAACTGCCTAAGCATTTTGATTTGCGTCTTTTGTTGTAAAATGTAAAAAATTACATCAGCACCCATCTACTGCAATGAATGCAGGTTGAAATTTTAATCGGTAAAAACATGCAATTAACACAATGTTTCTTACAATTTATACCTTGTGGTAAAAACTACTTCTTATTTGATTAATTAATTCATAGTCAGTGTGTGTGTGTTTTTTTAAGGAAATAATGAAGCTGCTCTGATAAATAATATTTTATACGATAATTAATTATCCATAAAAATTATTTAAAATACGTAATAACCAAAAAACACCTCTTCAAAACGCTTTAATTAGAAAAATAAAATTTTTATTATTCTGCATCACCCTGATAAGTGATAGTTTTTTTTTTTCATTAAGAAATTAAAAATATATTTGGAAAAACTTAATATACCTTAGAAACATGCTGAAGTTTTTTTTTACTTATTGTTTAATAACTCTTACGTTAGATGTTTATGATTTCTTTTAAGTTTAAAGATGTATACATTATACTTACATCTTAAGAGATTCATTTTCTTATTATGAAATTGCGAAATGGCCTGGCCAACGAGAAGTATCAAATTTCCTAATTATTGAATAGATTTAGTATGAAAAATATATTTATTTCAACGTATCAAAAAAAAAAAAAAAAAAACTTGGCAACATTATTCATAAATTTTAATCAAACGTGAATAAGAGAAATTTAACCAGAACGATGAACAGCATTTAAAAAAAAAAAAATCTGCAGAAAGTTAAAATTGACAATGCTACGATGCAAGACGACTTTTTGGCACTGATCGAAGCGCCCCACCGTGGCCAGCCGTCAAACTGGGCGCACATCTTGGTATTTGTATCGGACAGCATGCTCCTATGAGAAGAAGAGTGAATTCGCGTGGAAATGGTCATATAGGCGCACATTTTGGAGAGACGTGCGTACCAGGAGACGAGTGAAAATATTGACTATAGCTTAATCTGAGCGCACAGCCAAAGCAAGCGACGACACGAGTTTTTCTCTTTTAATTGCAACCAAGTATATGCTGTATACATTTAACTGATTTTTGCTCTCGTTCTTTTTTCCTCATTTTTATTTTTTTGTTTATTTTAAAAAAATGTTCAGCTATTTTTTTGAAGATGGCAGTTCAGTTACAATCCCTTATTAATTTCTTATCTTCATAATTGTTATAAACTATAAAACAAACTTCGTAGGTTATTAATAAATATAAGTGGCTTTCAGATGCTTCAAAACCGAAGTTTTAGTAGCTAAGTTGCTTTATGCTTATGCCGCCACTCAAATTGTTTTGCTATCACGGGATCGATTCCAACTTTCTGCAGAATCTTTTTTTAATGCAGTTTATTGTTCTGGTTAAATTTCTTTCATTAACGTTTTAATAAAATTTATAAATACTGTTGCCAACTTTTTTTTTTTTTTTTTTGATACGTTAAAATGAATAATTTTTTTATACTAAATCTATTCAATAATTAAGTAAGTTGATACTTTTCGTTGGCAAGGCCATTTTGCAATATTATAATAACAAAGTAAATTTCTAAAGATGTAAGTATAATTCATACATTTCAAAACTCACAAAAAATTATAAACATCTAATATATTAAGAGAAAACAAATCCGAAGGCACAAAAAAACATCTGCAAAACTGCCAAAGCATTTTGATTCGCATATTTTGTTGTAAGATATAAAAAATCACATCAGTGCCCATCCACTGCAATTACTGCAGGTTGAAGTTTTAATTGGTAAAAACATGCAAACAACACAACGTTCCTCACAATTTGTACCTTGTGGTAACAACTATTAGTAGTTTGCTTCATTAATTTACAGTGATTGTGTGTGTGTTTTTTTTAAGGAAATAATTAATCTGCTCCGATCAATAATACTTTCTACGATAATCAATTATCCATGAAAATTATTTAAAATACGTAACAACTAAGAAATACCGCTGTCACGTACAGTATGGAACATTTTACGCGGGATGGGCCTCAGCTATTAGTATGAGGAAGGAGCACAAGTGTGGGAAAAAAAAGCATAAAAAGGCCCGCTGCAGTGGCCACAGGGCTCTTAAACGTCGGGACTAGAAGGAGGATAGTCGCAATAAGTAATTCGGGACCGCAAAGCGCCTTTTCTTCAAGGAATATAGCAATTGAGTGATTGATTGAGTTTAACCGCCACGTTGTTATTCAGCACCCTGAACCTTAAGAATTCCACGTAACAGTTTTGGTGCTCAGTGTGGGGTAGGTTTTGTCGCGAAATAAAAATTTTTTTTTACACGTGATATTTCGGAATTTTCGGGCAACAGTCGGAAAGCACACATAGTGTAGTGCAACAACAGGCGCAAAAAATTCAAGGCAGTCACCTGCAGCTACTATTGAGTAAGGAAGGACTAGAGTTAACATCCAGTTTCAAAAGGTACCATCGTAAAGAGGATGGCTTGGAGTATATTGGCGCTCATCGTTTAGTGCCTTCTGTCAGAGTAACTGATAATTTTTTTTATCCTCCCAAATATTTATACTTATTGTCCCTCGGGGTTCTTTAGCTAAGAAAACGACGTACGAAAAATAATACTTAACCCGAATATGGTTAGTTCTGCTCATTTTAGAAGCCAGTAAAATAGAAAAACAGAATCGGAAATAAAATAGGAATCCTTTTTTCTCTATTATTTCTTCGTGCGTGGACTGAAATTAACTAATATAATTAAGTTCACATCACTCTAATGTAAAAAAAAAGGGGGGAAAGAAATAATGATGTCTGACAACGGGGAAGAGATTAATAACGGTAGGGGTGTTTTAAACGAAACTTTTTCCATGACACAGGAAGATTCAGATACAATAAAGGTTATGCTTGAACACGACCCCAAATCGTATGCACTCAATGAGAAGATGGGTAAGAAAAATCAAGTTCTTATGTTAAAGATATTTAAAAATATAAAACAAAAAATTTCATTTAAGAAAAATCCTAATACAAAATTAGCAGAGCCAGCGAATGAAACAGCAGAAATAGAGATGTTGGAAATTGCACTAGAAAAATCAGAATTAAAAGAGAATGTGATTAAGGAGAACATAGGGGTAGACAGGAAACGTGATCAATTAGGCGTGGAAGGGCTAGGCAAAACGAGTTGGCAGGAAAAGTATACCAAACCGTAAGAACAAGAAAATACAAATAGTGAACAACCTTTTATACCATTCTGCGATTGGCCACCTCTGCATTCAAATGACAAAACTTATAACTACTATACATCAAACAATAGGACAGACAGGCTGAGGTCTGGATACGAAGAAAATCATAATGACGAGTATACAAGTACAGAATACCTTTTTCCTGCATGTGACCGACCAACCGAGCTGCCGATAAATAATCAGGCAGAATCTTTTCAAAGGACACAAAGTAACATACGCGATAATCCTCAGCATCAAACCATGCAATTTTTTCCTAGTAATAGGCAACAAACAGGGGTACCGTGAGCCTTAGGCTCGAATTTTAATATATTAGGCTACCTAAACAACGCAGTAAATTGTATACCACTGTATAGTGGAGACCCCATGCAGTTTCCCTTATTTGAGCAAATGGTTAGAATGACAAAGGAAATAATACCTGTCTAGTATGAAAAATATTTCATAGGACTTTTGGGAAATAAATTGCGAGGCATAGCGGACGATCAATTCTGCACGTGATTATCGTTATTTAATTTAATTGACGAGCTTCTGTTGGCTCTATCACGAAGATTTAATAAAATAGGAAGAATAGAGATACTTGCAGTGGAGCTTAAAACTGTCACGAAACTGTCACGCAATGGAATAACAAGTTAATTATGGAATATTGCGGGCGAGTCCAGTGACTACACAATGGGATCATGATGGAACCTGGAGGGAACCCATACTTGACGCAGGCCGACAAAGACGCGTCGAAAAAGAGATTAGACGGTGAAGCAGTGAGGCAGTTTCTGTACAGATTAAAGGCACCGTATAACTAGAACGTCGCAGGGTTCAAACCAAAAACGCTAGAGGAGGCTATTGAAGCTGCCATTACTGTAGATAGAGTGCGAGACGACTAAAAAAGCTAACTCATCGGACGTCAATGGGGATGACGTAGAAGCATTAGAAAGAGCCTTTGTACGGATGTTTAGAGAAACTGAAAACCCTGAAGAGAATGTAAAACTAGGCAATGAGATAAAAAACGACGCCAGCTGCACATGTACGAAGAAAAATATCGTGGGTAACGAGGGTTGTGACAAGGATGGCCGTGACAACGAGAAAACTCAAATACTTGAGAAATACAATAAAACAGACGTTATAAGTTGCAGGAAAGTACGAGTCGATAAAATAATGGAGTTAGTCGACATATGGGGGTGCAACGAAGGAGAGAAAAAACATGTGCGAGGGCTTATAGAGGTTGACCCGTACGTTTTTAGACTCAACAGAGAAAAACTAAAAGCGACAAATCTTTTAAAACATAAAATAAACACGACTACGGATCAACCGATCGTAACGAAGCGGTATAGATATCCGCCAGCTGTAAGAGAGCAAATGAAAGTTTAAATTGAGAAATTACTCAAACAAGGCATAATAGAGCCTTCAGAGTCACCACGCAGCTCAAACATGTGGATCGTACCTAAAAACGCAGGATCAGATGGCGAAAAGCGCTGGCGGGTAGTAACGGATTTCAGGCAACTCAACGAAATAACAATGGGCAGTTTTCATCCACTTTCCTTTCAGAGTGATATACTGGAACATCTGGCGACAGCACGCTATATTACAGTAGTAGACTTAAAGCAGGAATTTTTTCAAGTCGAAATACATGAAGACAATGCTCATAAAACAGCGTTTTTGGGACCGGATGGGCATTACCAATACAAAAGAATGCTAATGGGTCGCACAGACTCTCCAAACACGTTTTTAAGAGCAATAACGCTTGCACTAGCAGGGCTGCAGAGCCATGAGGTAGAGGTATATTTAGACGATATAATGGTGTTCGCGTCGAATCTTAAAGAACATCGCAAACGCTTTATAAGATTGTTAGAGCGATTGTCAATAGCAAATCTTACAATTGAGCCAAAGAAGTGCCAATTCTTAAAACGTGAAGCAAAATTGTTAGGCCATATTGTAGGAAATGGTGAAATAAAAACGGATCCAAAGAAAATTAAGGCTGCAAGAAAATATCCAAGGCCTACAAATGCAAAGAAAATCAAACAATTTTTTGGATTTGTTGGATATTATAGAAGATTTATTAAAGGATACGCTAAAATTGCTCAACCGCTGTCGAAGCTTCTGAAGAAAGGTACAGAGTTTAAATGGGAAGAGCAGCATGAACACGCATTCAAAACGCTCATAAATACGCTTTGCAGCGAGCCTGTACTTAAAGCGCCTGATCTAGAAAAACCATTTGTGGTGACAACGGATGCATCTAACTATGTTATTGGGGCAATATTGAGTTAGGGAGAAATAGGAAAAGACAATCCGTGCGAGTATGCCTCTAGATGCCTAAAGGGCAGCGAAATTCGATACCCTACGTACGATAAAGAATTGCTCGCTATGGTAAATGCAGAAGAGCAGTTTCGACCCTATCTATTTGGCAGAAAGTTTACAGTGGTTACGGACCATGAGCCTCTTAAACATTTTCACTCATCAAAGAAGCCAGATATAAGATGTAATAGGCTCAAAGCTAAATTAAGGGGCTCTGATTTTGACGTTGTTTATAGACCAGGAATAGCCAATAAGGCACTGGATGCACTGTCCCAAAATCCGATTATAGAGGATAGAGAGAAAAATCCTGAACTACCACGACGAGAGTTATATGAACCTGCTGAAGAGCAGGAGAGAAATGGTCATGGTGACCTAAATGCGCCACCTGCACGAATATTTAAAATGCGGACAAGAAAAGAGAGAAACATAATAAAAAAGGATAAGAAATGGCAAATAAAAATATTTAATTAAGACGAGTCAAACAAAAAGATAGAAAGAAATAAGCCTCGCAAGACGAATAACTCAGATAAGTTGACGGTCAATGAACACAGCGACGCAGATTCAGAATCAGAGTGGCCGGTAGCGAGTGAGAATATAGAAAGTGAAGGAGCAGAACCACGTAAGAAACAAGAAAAAACAAGCAGGCCACGGAAACAGATAGTGTAGATCGCAGAAGAGAATAAGGGGAAAAATTTTCAAGTAGGATCCTCAAAAAATGGTGAAGAACAAATCCTATCTCAGGGTCTGACTTAGGATAAATTAGCTTACATGTGCAAAGAAGAAAATTTAAAAAAAGGGGTGGGAATAACAAGCACACCGTATTTCGAACTAGAAATACAACTGAAGATGCAACGAAAAAATCGCAAAAGACAATTGGATACGCTGCATAGGCACCCGCCAAATTTTTCAGTAACACCGCAAATATAAACTGTGTCGAAGGAGATTATCATAGCGAATTGTGACTTACCGATGGCCTTAAAAGAAAAATCCGAGCCGGTAAAACATTGGGGATTCCAACAAGCCGCAGCAAGCCAAGTAAATGAAGAAGGTAAAGAGGAAGAAAAAACTGTAGGTACAGAGATCATAGACATAAATGCCAATAATGATGAGCACGGGGGACACCAGCAAGCACAGGCAGGCCTGATTACAGAGTTGATGGGAAAGAGAGAAGGAATGCTTGACCCTATAGATACTATAGAGATGATAAGTTCAGATGCAGGTATGTCAAGCAGTAATGCGAATGAAGGAGAAAAGGGAAATGATTGATGGGCCCAAGCTCACGCGCAAAGTATGCTCCAAGAAAGTAACAAGCAGCATTAGAAAATACCGAACATGGTCAAAGGGGACCGACCAACGCCAAAGGAAGGGGCACAAAGCAGACCGTCAAGTGAGAGTGTAAGCGAGAAGCAAATAAATGAATCACGACGGGGTACGCAGTCGAAAGACAGTCCAGAAAAAGGGACGAAAGTCAACAAAAAGATCGGAGCGTTACTAAATTACTCAATAGATAACTTCCAAGCGAAAGTTAAACTAGATAATAAGCGCTGAGACTTTAAAGGCAAGCCGGAAATCAGAATAGACGCTTGCAAAATTCATACTATCACCGATTGACTTCTGAGCGATCCGACGGTAAGTACAGATAATAATACAAACATATCTCAACAGCCCTTGAAGGAGAGAACGGGCTCAGGGGGTAGAGAGAAATTCTTTAGCGAGGAAGATATTTCGCGTGGATCACCACAGATAAATAAAAAACCATCAGAAAATAAAAGAATAAGAGGGGTAACAGACGATTATACCGATGAAGGTAATAAGCTTAAAAGTAGAACAGGAGGCGGAAATGTAGCCAAACGGAATTTAGAACAAAACTGCATGGAGTTAAATAAAAATTTAAAACTTATCGAAGAACTTAAAATAGAAATACTAGGTGATTGCTTATTCGACTCTCTTATTTTTTCCTGTGAGTTGCAATTGACAGGCGAGAACTCCGGGACGAACTACAATGTTCGAAGTGGAAAAATATATGTGTTGACCTGAAAGAGGTGAAAAAAATCCTGCAGTCCAATACAGAATATGGTTATGACGATTGCACATTTTTGTTCGCACAAAAGTTCAGGAAGAATATTTGTATACATCTACAGGGCACGAAAAGGGGAAAAAAGTGTGAAATTTTCGAAAGTTTCATGATTAATGCCAATGAGGAATATGTACACTTGCATCTCCTCTACAACCACTTCAGAATACTCGTTGCCGCAACCAGGCATAGCGAGAAGTAACAAAGCCCAGTGGAAAGGGAATTGCAGGTTAGTGACGAATCGGACGCCAATGTAAATTGGAAAAGTGAAGTAAACGAATCATGGAAAGAAAAAGAGGAAGGAGTTAAAGATATAGAGCGTGATAAAAGTGACTCCATAAATGAGGACGTTTATGAAGATGGGGACACGCCCCAAACTAATCTACCACCACCCCCCGACTCTTCAAGTAGTTCAGACTTACTAAACAATGAGAGTTAAGAGGGAGCTGGTTTAAACATGGCCAGACTGGAGTCAGAAAGCGAACCAGAGGAAGCAGACCTTAAAAAAAAAGGATATTTTCAAACCACCCACAGCTAAAAGAGTACAAAGTATGTAGGACACGGTTACCACATAAAAAACCACCGTGGCTACCGGGAAAAGAAACAGACATACAGCCACTCCAAAGAATGCATCGGGCAAAGAATCACCCATTTCATTATCTAGATAACCTAGTATTTGCGACCGTAACAGAAAGCGTGCCTGATACGGAAACAATAGACGCCCTATATGAGTGCGGATACATAGATCCAATAGCCCTAAATAATGAAAAAAAGATGGTTGGTGACGTCATGAGAGCAAATTTGAGAAAAGTCGCCGTAATGCGAATGTATATTAAATCGCATTTTGAAGATACGGCGCTTAAATCGGACATCAAAAAATGCATGACGTCACTCAAGGCACTAGTAATGATAAATAAGATAAAGTCTATAGGCGTGATACATGACTTGACAATACTCAACATGAGCCAAAGGATCTACTTCGTGAAACAATTTGAGGAAACTTTCAAAGACCTCAAGGTCGCAGTGACCTTTTACATGAATACCTTAGTTATACCACAAGTGGATCAAAGATATACGGTTATTAAGGAGTATCACGAATCAACAATCAGGGGTTATAAAGAAATGAATAAAACCTACAATAAGATAGCAAGGGAATATTATTGGAGGAACATGAGGGCCGATGTTAAGCAATTTATACTTGGATGCAGGTCATGTCAAACTAAGAAACTAGTGCGCGTAAAAACATAGCAAGCTATGCTCGTTACAGATACGCCCAGCAGACCGTTTGAAAAAATCTTGATTGACTATTACGGACCAATTTATAAGCCTACAACAAACGGCTATACACATATCCTGTCAATACAGGATTGGCTAACCAAGTTCATTAAATTAATACCGGTACAAAGAGCAACAGCTGAAGAAACGGTGAGGGCCTTAAGGAATAAATTTTTAGCATACCTTGGAGCGCCAGAAAAATTATTATCAGACCAAGGAACGCATTTTATGAACAAAAAAATGGACGAGTTTACGCGATTATTCAAAATTGAAAAACTTGGGAGCACGGCATTCCATCCTCAGAGCAACGGGGCAATCGAACGCATGCACCACGTTTTAACAGAATACTTAAAAGCCTATATTAGCGAGACCAAAAAATGGGACGAACTATTGCCGTTGTGTAATCTCACTTACAATACGTTAGAACACGAGCGTACAGGCTACACACCCTACGAGCTTATATTTGGTCAACAGGCAAAACTCCTGTCAAGCTTCAAGAAGCCAGAGGTGGATCGAACATATACAGAGTTACTGCTTCAACAAACGAGGACACTCGCGCAATTACGATCATTGGCAGCAATGACCCAAACACAGAACAAATACAGATACAGATCAAATACAGATCAAAGTACTATTATGATAGGGCGCTGAACACGAATTTTTTTATGAAAGGTGAGATGGTGTATGTACTAAAAGAGCCATCTAAAGGGAAATTTAATGACCAATACGAGGGACCTTACGAAATAGTCGGCATAGATTACAAGAACCATAATATGAAGTTACAGAGTAATGAAGAAATACGGGTCTCACATGTGGACAAAATAAAAAAAGCTTGTGTATTGAAATCTCCGTGTCCAAGGGATGAAATTATAAGAAGAGGAAAAGAAGAAAAGTGAAAGGGACCAAAAGGCAACTTGCTCCCAACCCCAATTGTTACTTACGAATAATAGCATTCTAGACGAATAGGGGGTAGAAATAGATGAGAAAATAAATACCACGTCTCTCGGGATTTCTTTTTCTTTCGCGCCCCCCGGACGCACTGCGAAGATTCATTAAATACAGGCATACGGGAGGAGACATGTAACGAAAGGAAATATATTACGTTTAAAATTAGCACAGGCTGAGGAATAAAGGAGAAGAGAGAAACATGCAGTATAAAAATAATAATAACAATTATAATAATGAGAGGAAATAAATAAATAACGTGCATAATGAAGTGATTTTCTATTTTTATTTCCTTTGTTCCTCTTTACATGAACGATGTATGAGAGGTAGGTAAAAAGTGCGTATGGCTCTATCTAATTAGCGTTAAAACCATGTCAATACAATTAACCCATAAGAGTATACTTAGAACACATACGCAGAACACAAAAGACAGGAAAATTGAACGGCATTAGATAAAGCTCAGCGAGGGAAAGTCGCACCCGAACATATGCATGAGCAAACGTAGTAGCATGTATATATACGTACTAATATATAAATTAAGTTAACATTTCAGAGCGCATAGGGAAATCCACATGTTAAGGGAAATAAAAAACTCTAACGACAACGGGAGAGTTACGCGTGTGGTTTTCTCTTAAAGCGCGTTATATATATATATTTATGTGTGAGTATGTGTGTATTTACATATAAATACATAGATGCGTGTGTACGTGATGCAAAAAAAATAACAAGTGTGGAATATGGAAGGGAAATAATAAAAGGATGAAAACACTGTATTTGAAAAATTATATTTTTTTATTTTTCCTCATTTAAACTAATGGAGGCCACAGCCCTTACAACAACCACACTAGTGGCTTACCCCCTCCTTTATTCGCCGCCGCCCACGATACAAGCCACTTCTTCGAGAAGTCCCGTTAGAACCCTCCCCCAGCTGCATCGTTTACAACCGCTGAAGGCAGTCGGCGACGTTGGGCTGAGAATCCCTAGGGGGCCGTTCTACAGCGGGGACATCCCGGCACGCATACAGTCGCGTAACCTACAATCCAATAAATAGAACACTCCAAAAAAAAAAAAAAAAAAAAAAAAACCTCGCTTTCATACTTACGCTTTGGCAACCTGGCACGGCACACGCGGCTTCCTCGTGGAGAATCGCCCCCAACAGTAACCCACACGTACCACCACTGGGAACAACGAAGCGCGTGGATCGCAAGTCATCTAAAGGCAACCGGACAAATCCAAGAAGGCGATCAAAAAATTAACTGAAATCGACCATGACTGTCGAAGTTAACTGCAGAGATCGTGCATGTAAGGAGACGTAGGATACACTGACTCAGCAGCAACATTGGAAAAGCAAACGCAGATTTATACACCTATGTAAATCCCTTCCCACCTTAGGTCAGTCACTTGAAGAAAAGGGAAATAAGGAAGAAATAAGAATAACGTAGCATACAGAGTTAGGAAACAGAAGTTTATAATATAGAGCAATAAAATTTTTCCCTTTTTTTTTCCCTCTTATATCCACACTCGCCTCCGCTGGGAATAAACCAAATAAGTCAATGCGTGTATTGTAGCCTAGTAAGGAATAAGACTATTAAGTACCTTATGTTTATAGCACACACATACATGGTGTAACAAATATCGATGTACATAAGTATAACATTAATATTATATGCAACGATACATCCTGAATGTAAAGACGGAGCCACACTCGCTACTTACCGTAATAACCAGTCAAGCCCTAATACTAAATTGCATTTAATGATTATTAGAGAAGTATGTGTAATGAATTGTATGGCAGGGCCATTTGTATTTACACAGAACGTTAAAACAAAACAAAAATAAAGAAATAAAAATAAAATAAGAAATAAGGTAGAACTTCTTCTCTCTCTTTCTCGTAGTTGGTCTCTCTTTCCTTAATCAAGGGTAACCTAGGGACCTAGGAGCTTACGATAAATGGGAGTGAGAACGGGAAAAAGGATAACTATTTTATGTTTTAGGGGTAAAACCACGCTGGTAGGAGGACAGCCGGGGGAGATATAGCGAATTGAAAGAATTCCGGAAATACTAGTAGAGAATCTGGGTCCAATTCAATCAGTCGCGTTGACATGGAAGATAATATGGTATGTAGATTGGAATCAAATGGCCCAACAGACAGAGGCATTTCTACAAGCAAGCCAACAAACCAAATGGAAATGTAGGGTAACTATAAGGAAGAAAGATAAATGTGAAGAGCAGGTATAACAGGCTACTAAAAGAGTCCCAGGAGCCTTACAAAGAATGGAAACGGTGTACAGGGCAGAAGTAGGCCAAAAAGTCGATAATAACCAGATCAAAACGGTACAGACACTCCAGTGACAAATAGCAGAGGCAGATAAGAAGAAAATACAGGAGATAGTAAAGTCAAACCTGACGCACATGACTGACACTACAAGGTACTTAAAAGAACAAATGAGGACTTCAACGTTCGGTAATCACGAGCAGGTTCTCCAAGCTATAAAGAGATGAAATTTGAAGACGAAGCAGGAAAGGTAACATAAGAAGGATTGAAAATATGCACGGAATTTATCGACAGGTACAACAGAAAATCAGGAATGGTAAAAAAATTTGAAAAATTGACCAAAGAACTCGCATTTCAATTTGAAACAGCGACGGATATCATATATTTAGCAAGTCGAGGCGTGTCACACCTGCCGGAAGCAGCGCTAGAGGTGATAACAGAAGCAGAAATATTAGCAGAACAATTTAGACCAGACCTTAGATTTCTGGGAGGAAAAAACACGACGGGGGAAAAAAAAGCAGAAATATCAAAGATAGCAACGATAGCGCTCGATAGAAAAGTTATCTATTACATCGAAATACCGCTGGTAACAAGAGAGGGTCTAGACCTTCTTAGAATATCACCGTTACCAGTAAAGCAGGAAGGATTAAATATGATGAACGTCGTCGCTTATCTCCAACCGACATATGAGTACATTGCAAGTAGCACGAGCGAAAAAAGATTTGCACCAGTAGCGCGGGAGACAGTGGAACAATGCAAGAAGTTGAAAAAGGTAAGTGTGTGTACATGAATGGAGCCGACACAGGAAGTGGAGGAGGACCACCCTTGTGAGAAACGGCTGATACTAGAAGAAACTGTAAAGAAACCGGAAGAGTGCCCAATAGTACTAGCAAAATTAAAGGGCACACATTGGACACGTCTTCACGCGAAGAATCAACATGCGTTTAGCACCATAGAAGAGGAAAAGATACACGTACAATGCGATCACACCAAGCACAAAAAATTTAAAGTAATGAACGCAGGAGTAATAGACTTAGCAAAAGATTGCACAGCCAAAACATCAGAGACGAGATTGGACCCGAGTCAGAAGGAGGGCGAGAACCAAATAATTAAGTTTAAGAGCTCAAATTTAAAACTGAAAGAAATAGCGCGAAAAATAAAAGGGGTAAAAGTAGATGAGATATTGGAACAAATAAAGATGGTAGTAGAAAGGAATGGGTTACAGGAGCTTGGTAAGCAAGAATATGGACCAGAGAATAGGTTGACGACAGCTACTAAACTAATAGACATAGCACAACGTATACATGAATTAGTACAGACAAAAGAAAAATTTTTCAACTGGAAGGAATATGCATGGTAAGCAGCTGAAATAGCGTTGGGGGCGGCTGCAGGATCGGTCGGGATTTAAAAATGGAGGGCCCCACTTATACTTAACTTATCTAGAATGTTTGCAGGAAGAAGAACCAGAAACAACGTCCCAAGAAATAAAAATTTGGGGAATTCTATGGCACTACAGCCAAAACTTATTTAAGTATGGGGTGAGCGGTGACGAGAAGATCAACTGACGGGCAATAACAAACAGTTACCATAAGAAAGAAACAAACTTTAAATAAGTTAAGGGTATAGCCTTAATTCCTAAGCATGGACGATGTCTCGTAAAGAAAAAAAAAAAAAAAAAAAAGTGTATAGGTAAGAAAAAAATATAAGTAAAACAATAGAAAAAGAAAATAGTAAGTAGATACGTCAATAAGAACGGTTGACATACCTTTTAGTTTAATAAGGCGTTAAATGAAAAAAAAAAAAAAAAAAAAAAAAGACATATGTAATAATAATGATAATAAAATAAAAAAAAAAGATTCTTGTCATGTTGTGTAGAAGACGCTGCGTAAAATATAATAAATATAGTATAAAACAAAAAAAAAGAAATAAAAAAAAAAGAAAATGGATACACCAAACAAAAGTTTTTAGTAAAATTAAACCAAAAGAAGAAAAATAATAACCATAATGATGATAATGAATATGTATGAAGCAATTAAAAAAAAAATATGTAAGTAACTAAGTAAATATTAAATTATATAATAAGCAATAAATGGTAATTAAACAATTATAAATGAAAGTAAGACCCACAAGGGCATATTTATCAATTTATTATGTAAGAGGAAAGAGCGCAAACACGAACAATATGTGTAATAACACAATTATAAACTTGCGAAAAATTCATCAAAGCCTGTAAAAGAGAAATTAACGTGAATCTTCATAGGAACACCTTGTTAATTTTTCTTATATGATTAGTATACATTACAACACGAACAACATGATACAGACACTAATTAAACAATCATTCTGGAGGTGGTACAGGAAAGAACGTTGTCGAGGGCGAAAATGAAGCGGCCTCGGACGTGTCACGTACAGTATGGAACATACAACGTGGGATGAGCCTCAGCTATTAGTATTAGGAAAGAGCACAAGTGGGGGAAAAAAAAGCATAAAAAGGCCCGCAGCAGTGGCCACAGGGCTCTTGAACGTCGGGACTAGAAGGAGGATAGTTCTAATAAGTAACTTGGGACCGCAAAGCACCTTCCCTCAAGGAATATAGTAATAAAATGATTGATTAAGTTTAACCGCTGCGTTGTTATTAAACACGCCAAACCCTTAGAATCCTACGTAACACCGCTCTTAACGCTTTAATTAAAAAAATAAAATCTTCATTATTCTGCATCACCCTGATAAGTAACAGTTTTTTTTTTTATTAACAAATTAATAATATATTTAAAAAAATTTGTAATGCCTTAGAAAAATGCCGAATTTTTCATTTAATTATCGTTATTTAACTCTTTTATCAGATGTTTATAATTTCTTTCAAGTTTTAAGATGTATGAATTATACTTACATCTTAAGAAATTTATTTTATAATTATGAAATTGGAAATTGCGAATTGGCTTCGCCAACGAGAAGTATTAACTTATTAAATTATTGAATAGATTTAGTATAAAATATATATTTATTTTCACGTATCAAAAAAAAAAAAAAAGCAATCTCTCTACTCATCTCTGGCAACGACGTACTTAATCCTACACGAAAGCAATTGTGGTGATGACAATAATTACACTGAGAGAACATTGGTGACCATGCAGTCCTGACTGGGACAGTTACAATACTTTGCTTTGGTTCCACAGTACCCTCACAGCTTGGGAGAGCTGCTCTCTCATTTGGGACCGCAGCGTTCCAAAAAGTAGAGCAGCAACGCTATGAGTACGTAAGGTTAGATACCATACCAACTACAGAACAGCTGACATACTTTCTGTTTTGTGCGAGAGAACAATCATACTGTCCGCGTAAGTTCGCACTGTAAGCACGCGCTATAATGTTAATCGATAATAGTGCTATGCAGATAAGAATTTCAGTTTGTACATCAGGATGCATCAACATAATAAATGAATAAAAGAAAACAATTTCTTCTGCATCAACCCCTCACCTGGTAATGGGTCTATATATTATATGTAACACCACTTGCTGTTTTGTTGGCTTTTTGTCTTACAAGCTCACAACATTATTAAGGTATTTTACGTATTGTAAATTGTGCTTGAAAATTATGGTCACTTGAGCCATTCAGGATATAAGAAACAAATAATTACATTTAAGTACATGATAAAAGCTTTTGGTTAATTTATAAAACATTGAGTGAAAATTACTTCTACCGTCGTTAAGTTATTAAATAACTTTAAATAGTATGGTTATCATTTGCTGTCTGAATAAATTTTTTTTCATAAATACATTGTAAGTTAATACTTATAAAAAATATATCACATTTAGGATTATGTGAGTATTGTAATTGGTGCTTTAGTGGCAAACGTCATTATTCCCACATATTATTTATTTACATATTTTGTATTATTTAATGATTATAAAGCTAAAGTATTTAGGTAGTAACACTTTATTGTGTAGAAAATAAATTATTTAATCAGAGCAATTTTTAAGTAATAAGTTAGTCATCTTGAAATTTAAGTGACACCAATGCAAAACTTTTAAGAATAATTTACTATTTTAATATTCAAGGAATAAATAAAACAGAAAAAAGTCCACTTCAAAATTATAGGTCACTTCAAATAGCAACTTTTCATGATATTGACGTATACTTTTAAGCAAATAAAAAAAATCGTACAATTTGAGATATTTTTAAGATTTGGTGTATTTTTCCATAGTTAAAGTTTGATTGGTGTAAAATAACTTGAAACAACTATCTACTTTTATGTTCAAGACATGGTAATTGTGATATATGTTGATATATTATATTCATGGGGTGTGTGAGTAAGCGTAGATACTGGCATTAGGTATAAGTATAGTTTATTAGTAACAGTGTGGATATTACATAAGCACAGGTGCTTGTGAGCCGACTGGCACACATTACACTCCTCCTCCCTTAAATTTAGCGGCTATGCGCGACTACCGTCTTAGCTTAGTGACATCGGTCTTAACTAGCTGATTCTTATGGCACTTACAAAACTTTCCGGGCGCGACATTAACACTGTACGTTGCAGGCGACAACTGTTTCTCGATTATGCCAGGAACTTGATTTTTTGGTTCACGGCATAATTTGCAACGTTAACGCTTTGTCCTGCCTCGAAATCGACTCAACGCGAACCTCGATAGGCTTTGACTTGCTCACATTGGCTTTTTTCCACAGTATCTTGTGTGTGTACTGGGCCCAGTATGTCGAATCTAGTGCCCATCTTGCGATTGTACATCAATTCAGCCGGGCTTTTTCATGTCGTGCAGTGCTTACAGCTGCGATAATCAAATAAGAAAATATCAATTGCGTCATTCAAGCTCTTTCCCCCTCCCACGATTTTTCCTACTTCATCCTTGAATGTATGAACAAAACTTTCGACTGCGCCATTGGTTGCCAGATGATATGGAGGCAAAAACGAGTGTGATATATCATTATTTTTTAAAAATTCTCTAAATTCGATGCTCGCAAATTGAGGACCGTTATCGGTTACTACGTGGGTCACGTAACCGAATCTCGCAAACAATTTATTGCATTCTTTAATCACTCTGTACGATTTCGTATTGTTCTTGAAATTAATGACTTCGGGCCATTTTGAATGGGCGTCTATTACCACAAGGAACATATGTCCCATGGACGGACCTAGGAAATCTAAATGAATTCGCGACCATGCTCTTTCGGGCCATGGCCACGGCCGGGAAGGGTTGTCTTAACGCCGCGGATTTTTTTGCTTTTCACTACATATTTCGCACGATTTAACTAAGGCTTTAATATCATCATCGATATTTGGCCACCACACATACGACCTCGCAAACATATTAATTTTTACCATACCAAGGTGCGACAAGTGAAACTCTCGCAATATTGCTGGTCTAAGTTCTTTTGGTATTACGATTCGAATGCCCCAAAATAAACATTCATTCTCTAAGGAAAGTTCGTTTTTTTCACTTTTGAAACTCTTAGCATATTCTGGCGTTTCCAAGGGCCATCCATTTTTTACATACAGCATAATTTGTTTAAGAGTCGCATCACGCCTTGTTTCTTCCTGTACCGTTTTCCAATCGATTGAATCTAATTCACCTATAATATAATATAAAGATGTAAGATCTTGGTCGAAAATATCCGTTTCATCTTCAATTGGTAAACGTGACAGTGCGTCGCAATTTCCATTATCTTTTGATTTAAAGTATTTGATGGTGTAATTGAAACCCGATAGTAGGTATGCCCATCTTTGTAATCTACTCGCCGCGGTAATGGGTATACCCTTTTTAGGCCCGAAAATATGTTGCAACGGCTTATGATTGGTGCGTAGAATAATCTCTCTGCCGTATACAAAATCGTAAAATCTTTTAAACCCGAACACTATCGCACTTGCCTCCTTATCGATTATCACTCGATTAATTTCTTTTGACGAAATTCTTTTTAATGCGTATGCTATGGGTCTTTCGGTGCCGTCATCATACAAGTGAGATAAAATAGCCGACGCATCACAAGCCAAGATAATTTTTTTGCTTGGATCGTAATATGCCAATACACGAGATAATATAAGTTCCGCCTTGACCCAGTTAAACGCTTTTTCACATTCGCTAGACCATTCGAAAACTCTATTATTCGCACATTCATACAGTGGTTGCAAGTTAACTGCTCGATTTTTTAAGAACCGCGAATAAAAATTAATTAAACCTAAAAACCATGCTACTTCTTTAGTTAATGTAGGTTTAGGCGCTTCAATCATGGCTTTAACCTTTGATTCTGCCTTGTGTAGGCCATCACGATCTATAACGAAACCAAGTATTTCAATTTTGTCTTTAAAAAACTCGCTTTTTTCTGTATTCAAACGTAAGTTGCAATCATATAGTCTCTGACACACTTGCTCGAGTCTATCAGTATGCTCAGTATCGTTACGTCCCATGACGTAAATATTATCAAGATAAGCTATGACACCCGATATACCTGCGAGGCATTCGTCGATTTTTTGCTGGAAAATACCTGAGCCTGACGCTACACCTTCGCTCAGTTTAGTATATTGCAACAATCCCCTGTGGGTTGTGACAGTCAAAAACTTTTTACATTTGTCTTCAATGGCAAACTGCATATACGCATGACAGAGATCTAATTGTGAGAAATGCTCACCTCCTTGTAAAATCGCAAAAATATAATCAATTTGATGCAACGGATACTTGTTAATAATTAGCTGCGGATTTATAATTAATTTGTAATCTCCGCATATTCGCACCTTGCCATTGCTTTTCATGATAGGCACGATCGGTGTGGCCCATTCGCTAGCTTCAACGCGTTCAAGATGCCCTGATTTGATTAAACGATTAATTGTTTCTTCGATCAACGGCTTGAGCGCGTGTGGCACATGTCTCGCCTTGAGTGCTATCAGCTTCGCATTATCTTTTAAATGTAAGTTTATTTTACTCTTATTATATAAACCTGGGGATGAATCGAACAATGTAGGAAAATTTCTAGTAATAGAATCTTTAACATTCATGTTATCAATTTTAAATATTTGATTCGTCTCCCTTTGTTTATCTATTAAACTTTGTAACGGCCAGCACCCAAACGCCTCAAGCCATTTCCTACCAATCAACGGCGGTCCCGAACCTGGCATAACAAAACAATTTAATCGCTTTTCTAACCCAATAAATTCTACTCTTAAATTCTTTAATTATCCCGTAACATTAAACGCGTGGTCATTGTAACCATACAACACGTTATTCGTCTGTTAAACTTTGAATTCAGGAAAATACTTACTTTTAAAATTTTCAGAAATGGCCGTATAGAAAGTTCCTGTATCCAAAAACATTAAAACTGCTTTCCTATCAATCGTAAGTTTAAAAAACGTAGGCTCCACATTGCCTGAGCGCGTAATCTTGCCTTGTTTACCTTTACGCAGAACATAGAAGTCCCTCATATACAAATTCTTATCTGATGGCGTCACCTCAGCCTCGCTCTCGTTAATGCTGCTGTTGTCATCGCCGTCCCGTTGTTTTCCAAATTTGTCCTCTTCTTGTCCGCCTAAGTATTTTATCTCTGGTCTTGAAGCTTTGGCGATACAAGCCCTTTGTAAGTGCCCTCTCTTATGGCAATAATTACACTAATAGTCTCTAAACTTACACGTAGCTGCGTTGTGGTCTTTACTATTACAACGATATCACTTGGCAGACTTTCTATCAGCCTTTATATTTAAATTTCGATTTTGACTATTGCTTTTAGCCTTGAATTTGAAAACATTATTTTGTGTTCTCTTTCCATCCAAGGTCTAAAGCGAACGTAAAGCGTTTTTCACTGCGCTCTCCCTATCTTGAGCTTCTTTTAACGCTTTTTCAATAGTCGAGTCTTTGACTTCAAACAATGCTTCTTTTGTCTCCTGGTCGCGAATTCCACATACGAATTGATCTCTACATGCTGCAGGCAAATCCGTAAACTCGCAATGTAGAGACAGTTTTTTTAACCGTGCTGCAAAATCAGCAACGCTTTCGTGGCTTTCTTGCTTTGCCATGTTAAACGTACAGCGTTCCATCGCTGTGAGGGTTTTGGCGCCAAGTGATCTCCCATTATTTTAATCAGTGCAGCGTAATCCTTTATTACAGGCTTTGCTGGTGCGCATAAATTTTTTATTAATAAATATGCGTCTTCATCCAATCTAGTTAGCAAAATCGCTGCTTTTTTATCGTCTTTAGTTTCTCTTGCCATGAACATTATGTCCAGTCGCTCGACGAAAATCTCCCAGTCATCCTGCTGAGGACCAATTCTAATTTTGCTGCTTTTGACTGGGCCATTTCTTTTGTTTCTTCCTCGTTTTCAGTTGCAGTTGCTGAATCAGTACCTCCAACTGGTACTGGCGCTTTTGCCTGTTCACGCACGACTTTCACTAGAACTTTACGCAGTTTATCCAACGTCGATGGGGCGTCGAATTCTACTTCTCTAAGGTTCAATTCTTGTATGACTCCTTGCTTGGATAAATTGTTAACCCAAGCCGTGCGAACTGTAGCGTCTGTAGATTCGTGAACTGCACTGGCCATTATTCCCGTAGCCAAATCTCTCACTGTTACTCAAACCATTATTCTTGCGATATTCCTATTTTGAACATGTTTACTTCAAAACGATCGCGACTTTCCTACTTACTCACAACCCACTTGCACGAAATGCCCGTTTTATTGTAACACGCGTTCCTGATTTCCTCGTTGCCAGTGTGATATATGTTGATATATTATATTCATGGGGTGTGTGAGTAAGCGTAGATACTGGTATAAGGTATGAGTATAGTTTATTAGTAACAGTATAGATATGACATAAGCGCAAGTGCTTGTGAGCCGGCTGGCTTAATACTGACTGTCAATACGCAGATCGACACGCACCTCGGTTCAATAGCGCTGGCTACACATACTCACACGCTCATGTGCATACATTACAGTAATAAAGAAGCAAAGCCACTTTTGAAACGAAAGCTTATAAAGAAAATCTTAAAAAATTATACATCCTAATGTTCAAGAAATGGTACTGTAGAAACAAAACCACTTTCTAAATGTAAGTTCATCCGAATAAAAACTTTTTAAGATGTGTATAATTTTGGAGGAAGTAAACAATTAATGAAGATATAGAGTAGTAGAACACAAGCGTCTATTTTAATTGTATTTTACACAACTTCGTATTCTTATACTTTTCCTGTAAGAAGCTTTAAAGAAAATTACACTTACTTTTAGTTTATATTTGATTTTTACTACTTTGACTGAGAAGTTGTCTTTCCAAAAATTCTTCCTAATTTTTTAGAAAGCTTTCAAGACAAACACATTTGAAACTCAGTCACATACATTTTAGCATACCATTAAAGGCCTCAATTAGTAAAAACGAATTGCAATGAAAATATTAATATTCTTCAAATAAGCAAAACCAACTGACACTCATTAAAAGTTAGTATAGATGAAATCATAGAATCTTCGAAAGTCCATTCAACAGATAGAAAAGTTCAAAAATTTTGGTCAATTTGGTTTACTCACAGAAATCAAACAATACATCCAAAAAATATTCCTTGTATTAGATTAACAAGTACATGAGCACTTCAAGTTAAAAAACGAAGTCTAAATTGAAGCATTATTTCAACCACATATGGAAGCTCTATTTTAACCACAACGAGGAGAAGTAGATTTTGTCGATGTTCTTATTGTTATTATCAAAGTATACTACATGTAACACCTTTGAAAATTCTGAGTTCTGAAAATTATACTTTTGAAAAGTAATAATCGTGACAATACTTTTGAAACAGTATATTACGCACCAAGGGAAGATTTTCGTTCTTTGCAGTTGAGCATAATACTTGAATATTAAACGTTAAAAAGTTAATATATATTCTGTAATCACGTAACCAAAATATATTTAAGATAAATGATACAGATTCAAGAAAAAAATTTTGACACTAGCATACTTTAAATTCTAGCTAACTCTGTACACTAGAGCCTTTTTCCCCGCCTTAATAATCCATTTCCAAGAGGCCCTTTGCACATACAAAGTTATGAGCTCCGACTCGCGATTACTTGTGCATATTGCTTCTTCTATCATTTCTTGATTAATTATGACTTTGTATTGATTACACACGAATTTTTACCTTTTGCAAAAACAATGGCAGATTACCATACTTTGGAATGTTATTTATTTGATTGTTCTTCTGTTTTAAAATTAAAATAATTACGTATTATTTAATGGTGGCAGAAACACTTAAAATAAAACCATTTATCTACTATCACAAAGCAACATTGTTCTTTTTACCTTATTTTATGTTTTTGATTTTAAAGGAATTTGTTTTTTTTACTGTATGAGTTTTTTTATTGTAAACGACATGACATAAAAGATTGAATAATTAGTTGTACCTACCTCTTGGGGATTCATTTTGCTTTATTTCTACAAAACATAAGATACTTTACAAGAATATTGGATTCTTTTTAAAGTCCTTCATTATAATTATGCCCACTTGCAAAAATTTTTTTAGAAATTTAACTTTTAAGAATGTATGTTTTATTTTAACAACATATATTTATGTTTGTTGCAGTCAACAACTTGATCAAGAATGGAAAAATTTTTGAAGTTACATTTTCTAGAACTGCTTCAGTTATTTTTATTTAAGTTTACGCTGCAGATTCAGACTTTTATTTTAAATCCATCTAGCGGTATTACTATACACCGTATTTTATACGGCTAGAACAGTCTTATTTAGAATAATAAATTTCAAAGTGATTTTTCATTATAACTTTATGAGTGTGTCGATCGTTTTTGTAGTAATTAATAATAGTGTAGGTACTGTTATGATTGTTTTTTCACGCTTATGTTCATGATTGTGGTTGTAATAATTATTTCGGTAGCTTATTGACTTATTCATTTTTTACCTCACAACAAACTACTTCTTTTTCTCCACAAACTTATGAATTGAAATCAGTATGAAACATTTTCTTCTAACTTGCTTTATTGGTCTTTGTTTAATTTTTCCCAATTAACCAATGGTATACGAGAAGAAAACTTTTTTTATTAGATAATAATACATAGTCAAACATTCTACGAGATATACCAATGAACTGGTTAGTAGATTTTGTTACCAAGTATACTAGCACAAAAACATCTCATGATCAATCTTCCATCGTAACTCTCGAACTTGGAAATGAAGAAGAAATTCATGTAGATCATAATCATTTAGATATCCACAAAATTTTGAGTATTCCACCTACATTATCGACTTCCTCAACTGATGTTGACATGCTGGACAGTACTTTATTGACTTGTTCATCGAATAATGCTATGTTTGTGGAATCTATACCCGATGCTTTAGACGATCTTGACAAAAATACGACTAGCAAGCTTACCTACATTGACAAAGGCTATAATACACAACAATATTTAAATAACAGTGAAGTTTTTGGAGGTAATAGGATGATTCTTTAATGAAGCCATCGTTGGACATTACTTAAATACATCGTATACCATGGACGCACAGTACGACTAACACGCCCGAAATGCGTGATGGTTGCATTTTTATGCCAGAGTTGCTATCGATATTTTTTTTGCTAAGACGGAATGGGCTATTACGCGCCAGTGGGCACACTTTGAGCCCGCGAATCAAATGACTCAAAGACCCAGAGTGCGGCAATATGACGCAAAACAGCAGCTGCACTTTGCGTTCATGGTAATAAAAATTACTTCTCTACATTGAAATTTGCAGAATATAGTAGGGTGCACAAATTTCTGTAAGAGTCTAAGCTTCTCTCTATCGTCGTAGTGATCAAAAAAATTCATTGGTAATCTCGTAGCAGTATGAGCCTTTTTTATGCTGATTTTTAATATTATATTTGTATACGTGTACATTTACAAGCATTAGTCATTAAACTGTAAAATTTCATTTACCATCATATATTAGTAAAGCCTAGAAAGTATCCAAATAATCATTTGTTTCACATGCTGAATAACCCCGACAATATACATGGATTAATTCTACTAGGATCGTACAATAAAACCAACAACTTAGATTTGACACGCCTAAAAGACGTTGTTATTACTCAAGAACGTGAAAAAGACAAAGAACACTACAAGTGAGTAAATAAAAAACGTTTACATCGTACTGTTTAATATGCACTAATTAATAAGAAACGAGTTATTGTCAATTACATATTCACTGCGGCTGGAGTTGAGATCGATCCAGATCACTGAAATTGAGAATCACACATTTTCCACCATGATAAAAGATTGATTGTCATTTTAGCCTTTTCATTTGCTGTATGATTACTCAAGCTTAGCAAAGAGCATTTTAATGTAAAAAAAGGAAAAAAATTAGAAAAAAGAAGTTACAATATTTTACAAATTATTTAACATTGAACATTAATGACATGAGATAGCTGATAATTTGATTTTTCTCTAAAAGTTATGAAAAAAATATGTCTAATTAGATGTTGGAGGCTGGCAGTTAGCGTGTGAGGCAGAAAGAAATTATTTTTGATTATTTAATTTACAACATATTTGATTACAGGGTAAGGGTCACTATATTTTTTATTCAGACCAGTTTAGGTATGTATTTGCATTTCAATATTTAATTTTCACGAATATGACATTGTAAAAATTGTTATACCTTTGGTAATGTTATAACTCCATGCACTGGTAAAATCAAGTCCACACTTTGGCATATTTCATATATTTGAGTTATCTTGTTGCGTACTAAGGCCCTACAATTATCTTATACTAATCCTCAGGATCTATTTACACTAAAAAATGATAGTTAATTTGTTAGATTTTGTTAATTTTATACTTGACAATAAGTCGCTCTAAGATACTCTAAAAATATAAAGTTGATGAAAAGTTTTATTTCATGCTAAAGTGTTTTTTGTTCTTTTTTTAGAACTTCCTGTGACCGATTTATTCAGTAGAGAAAAGAAATTGCTGGAATCTTCTCAGAATATTTTGCAAGTTTGTGTTACGAACCATATTAAAATAATCCTAAAACAAAGCAAATTGTCAGCGCAAGAGGCTGCTTTTGCAACCATTACAAACTGTTACGACGTTCATTGCGAACTGCAGGAATATTAACAGAGCCACCGGTAAGTGCTGACTACGAAAACTTGATCGACCACTCGAGAGGTAATGGTAAGCTGTCACTAATTATATGTACGTACATAGCATAGTATATAAAAATTGTAGGAAAAACAGTATTCACCACATAAGCGCCATCCAACCAGGACTACTCTAAGGTCCCTTGGGCCGTATAATACAACTGGCAACGATGGTGATCATGTGACGAAATCTACTATTTTCCAACTATAATTACTACATTATTTCATCTCTTTTGTTATCTTGCAAACAAGAATTCATATGTTTAACCTCGTGTTAATATTGATTCTTAATTAATCATTTTAATTGCTTGACCAATAAGGAATATCCTTCACCGTACACAAGTGCAGATGTAATATTGAGTTGGGAGGCTACCTTTCAAGACAGACAAAAGCTTTGAGTTTCGAAAGATGAAAAGGCCAACGCACTGTCGAGGGACAATTATCCCAGTCACTTCACTTGTTTAAAACTTCCACTTGGATTGTCTTTGGTAAGTTACATATATATTATTTGTCAGTCATTATTTGTCACATGATCTTACACGTGTACTCAAAATAATGTTATTGCGTATACTCTAGGTCAAGAAAAATACTTATTCCGAATACATTTAATATATTTACCATTACAGCCGTTAGTGTTCTTTTAGTATTTCTTATAAACGCAAAGCTTAAAATTTTCAAAAAGTATGAAAAATGTTTTTACAAAACTGTACCACACATATACTCTCGAAATAAATTACTAAAGAAAACTTTATCTACCGTATTGTACCACTATTCTTTTCGATTGTTTGTGTTAAATTGTTGCACAATATATCTATAAAGTTTTACAGTTTAATATTTTACTTAGTAATCATAGTTGTACAAAGTCATTGTTGGGTGAAGTTGCAAGAGTCAACCGCATTAACTATTGTGATCGGTTGTTATAAGAAAGATACAAGATGTATTATTTATTTTAAAGTATGTTTGCAGGAAAATACGAATGCCCATAGGAATCTTTATTTTACAGCTGGAAACTAATTTTACACTGATAGTAAAAGATTTGATTATTAAAGATGAAGCTGACAAAAATTGTTTAAAAAGTCCTGACTTGTTTTAAACCAAAATGAGTCAGTTGACTTACAAACTTGTTAACCATTGCAAAGACTCTAAATTAAAGGATATTATGTCTTTTTTCAATCTTCATGCAATGAAAAACATCGAGGAATACGTAACAAAAAATAATACATCAAATCAAGGTATATAAATACGTAATCATTCATACGATGAAAATGTTTATTCACTACGTAAAAATGTATGTACTTATACTAATTGTATATTTATTTCAACGTTTTAATATATTTACCCATCAATGCGAACGGATCAAAAAATTTTTGGTTGAAACCTAAGGATATCAATATTTCTTCGTATTGGACTATCTCATCACAAATTTGAGTCTCATTCAGTCACGCAACAAGCGTAATTATCAATTTAACAATTAAAATTATCGTATTTTAATTCTACTTATACATTTATGCCTACCTGTAACTATCTATACTGTCAAGTTTATAAACTTTCGGACTCAAAAACTGCAGCTTTCATCGAAAAATCATGCGAGACTTTTTTTTAAATAATATTAAGTGAAGAATGCACAACAGAAATAACTATAGATTGTGTTATTCAGAAGTCTTGTAGGACAAAATATTTTAAATATATAATGTAACAATGAGAAATTGTGCTTTCTAAGAAGGAAAAAAAGTGCCATCAAAATTAGAAAATTTCCACTAATTCAAAAAAAAAAAAATAATGATACGCAGTTACTTTTTTTAAATTGTTAGTATTGGCAAGAATATTTTAAGCATGTGAAAATAAAAATTTCAATCTTTAAATTTCTACAGACTCTAGGGGCCTTTTTTTAGTTTTGTCAACTTTTTTTAGTATCAAACTAAATTGAAATAAGTGTTGGCATTGTTGAGAAAGAGTTGTTTGAACATAATATTTATTTCAGAAGATGTTTACAGCGTTTGTGGTATATTCCTTCGGCCTTTTCCTATGACTAGCACCACACACGTCAAACTTGATGGAGTCAAAACAAATGTAACGAAAGCCGATATTTCAAACAGCTTTTTCCTACATTTAAAAGTAATAGTCCTTTTATTACCATAATTAGGATGTTGCATAAAGGATATATTTGTTAATCAGATAATGAAAAAAAAATTTAGTATGTTCTTTTTCTTTTTTCATATAAAACAAAATTTAGTGACACAGAGCTGGTTCAAGTCGTTACAATTGAGTTACAAGACTGTACGTCAAGATGACCGTAAATTCACAGAAATTGTAATGTAAGACCACCCTTCCCCCTAACTAATGTAATTTGTTATGAATAAATATAATTGAATGTTCTCTACCTCGGACAACTTCCGTTTATACTCAAAAGAATAAGTACAAATTTGAGTTTTTTTAAGTAATGTACCTTATAGACAAACTAGAATAACAGTTCTTCTTACGACATCCTACATGAACCCAGTTTTCACCTGCGATTACATAATGAAATATACTGTAATCAATACTTAATCGAAGAAATATGACAATTTTAATTATTCATATTTTTATTTAATTCTTAAAATAAAATGAAACACGATTCATAATAGTTTTCATTTAAACTATTTTGTATTTAGAATCGATTTTATTGAATTTATAGTAACAATTAAAAACTGTGTTAAAAAATACTTATATGTTGTCAAAATAATATTGGTATTATATGTACTTAAAATGATTCTCAGGAAAATGATAAAGTTGATGAGCATGTTAAAACCCATAACATTTGTTTGTTGAAGAATAATCAAGTTATACTTCCTTACCTAGTCTTCAAAGGAAACTTTTCAAATATAACTACATCTTATGTGATATTTAATCAACATATGTATAAGTATAATGATTCAATTGTAGCATTGCACAACTGCTTAAAATGTCTAGTGGCTTTAGACGCAATAACACCTCTTTGCGATCATGTTTGGCAAATAATCGGTAGATACACGTATGGTATTAAGTACAAAAAAACCTTAGCATGTGTTGTTAAAATGTTACATAAAGTAGAATGAGTTTTCCAATTACATAAATATGCTTTCTAGAATAATACTAATGTATAGTAATTGTAATGATTGAATTTATTTTTTTTTTTTTTTTATAAAGTGAGGCATGTCATGTCTATTAAAATTAATAGTGTGATTGTTATTTAGTGTAATGTATTTAAACTGTCGTCATCCATATGGCACCTACTATCCTGAAAGAGTAAATGTGCCTTTGAATATTCATTGAAAATTTATTCATCAATTTGGCACAATATTTGTCAAATTAAATATGGTGCTTCATAATATAATTTATGGTCCATACAAGAGTTTCTTTTCAAAGTCATGTGTGTTTTATAAAACACGCTGTTTAATCTTATGCAAAGGACAACGCTTTTGCATAAAACGCATGTTTCATGCATTTTTAATCACAGCAAAAACTTTAAGTATAAACTCCATGCTGCTGTGTACAAGAAAAAAATAGCATAGTTTATATTATAATTAGTTGTTGAATACTTTTAATCATGAATTTTAACTACTTAAAATAAAATTTTAGAACGAAGTTCTTTATGTCGCGTTACTCGGGGGGCTGGAATTTTAAAACTGACAGATTTTTTTTTTTTTAAATCTGAAATCTCTTCCTCTCAAGTTTTTCCCCTCATCCCGTCCCCCCTCACCAAGTGTTCTCTACAACTTCCCCTCTCCTAACTATATATGTATATCTGTCAACCGTGCCGTGTTACTCTTCTGCACACCTTTACCATTCCACCTCACCCTCCCAAGCAATTAATTTTTTAACAAATTTTAATTTTATTTCCCCACAGTAATTTTTGTTTGACTTAGAATTTTTTTTTCTTTTACAATTCTAAAAAAAAAAAAAAAAAAAAAAAAAAAACATTTTCCACTAAAGAGATTTGAACCGTCGACCTTCTGCATGTAAGTCCTGTACCTTACCCACTCTGCTACGACGCTGCCGATTATAGAAGTTGGTTTCTTGTACTTATCGTGTGATTCGTAACTATAACATTCCATTTTTAAATGTATTCACTGATAATACATTCAATTATGAATTTGTTTTATAAATTGTGTATTTGTTTTCTAAATAATACATCTCAAAAAAAAAAAAAAAAAAGGAATTTAATTAGCATAAATATGGTTATGTAGATTTAATACAATAAGGATCGTTATTACGCATTAAATATTTGTATTTTCATTAAACCTGAGGTTTTTTTGGCATTACAGTAATGCTAATAATTACTGTTATAAACGAAAAAAGGTAATGAAATAAAATATGAAAAAAAAAGAAACGAAATATGAAAAAATGAAATATGAAAAAAAATGATAATGAAATTAAATGAAATTTGAAGAAATAAAATAATATATTAAAAAATAATGAGATGAAATATGAAAAAAGGAATGAAATAAAGGAAATACAAAAGAATAAATATAAATAGAAAAATACAAAAAAAAAGAAATAAAGGAAATACAAAAGAATGAAAAAAAAGTAATGAAATTAAATATGAAAAAAAGGATGATATATAAAAAAAAGGGAATGAAAAAAAAAAGATTAAATATGAAAATAAGAAAGAAATTAAATAAAGGAAATACAAAAAAATGAAAAAAATGTAATAAAATGAAATATGAAAAAAAATAAAACAAGAAATGAAAAAAAAAATGAATAAAACAAGAAATAAAGAGAAAAAAATAAAAATAAAAATAAAAAAAAAAACAACAACAAACCAGGGGGGATAAATGGGTCATGGGACTCACGGTAAGAACGAAGTTCTTTGAACATGACGAGTATAAAAACACAATTTCTCAGGTAACAAGGGGGTTGCCAGACCCATTGAAAGAACGAAGCTCTATAAACGTTAATACTGCATTCATGTAGTTCACTAAACAAAAACTTGAAAAACGAATAAAAAAAAAAATAAAAAAAATAGTTCAGTACTCACGATGGTTGAACTTTATGAGAACGTCGTGCATGAATGCAGTACTCACAAAGTTCAACCATCGTGAGTACTTAACTATTTTTTTTATTTTTTTTTTTTTTATTCGTTTTTCAAGTTTTTGTTTAGTGAACTACATGAATGCAGTATTAACGTTTATAGAGCTCCGTTCTTTCAATGGGTCTGGCGACCCCCTTGTTACCTGAGAAATTGTGTTTTTATACTCGTCATGTTCAAAGAACTTCGTTCTTACCGTGGGTCCCATGACCCATTTATCCCCCCTGGTTTGTTGTTGTTTTTTTTAATTTTTTTTATTTTATTTTTTTTCTTTATTTCTTGTTTTATTTTTTTTTCTTTCATTTCTTGTTTTATATTTTTTCATATTTCATTTTATTACATTTTTTTCATTTTTTTGTATTTCCTTTATTTAATTTTTTTGTAGACTATTCAAAATCTATCTTTTTTTTGCTCAGCGATTTGTGTAAAAGATTAATTACTATTGATTATAGAAGTTGAAAAGAGTTGAAAAGTCAATTTCTTACACACCGTATTCCTAAAACCAATTTTTAAATATTTTAAATAATTTAAATATTTTATTGGCGTTTTTTACCTCCTTAAGTGTCCGTCTTCAATGCAGTGCACGTTATTTGTGCTCACTGAAAAGAATTTTAAATTTTAAAAAATAAAATATAATAAGGTTTAAACATTTCTTACCATGAAGGGACATATGACCTTTAATATATCTCTTGTATTTAAATCACAAAATCTTACGCAGTATTTTTAATTCAAAAAACGAGATATGGACATTTATCCCAAAAGAAAATTCTCCCAGGAGAAATGTCCATAGTAACGGATCGTTTGCTATGTTCGAATTCGTATTTATCAATTTGAATTTTGTATAAGTTACATCTTTGTTTTTGTGTCACACTGAGCCACAACAATACGATTAATCATGCTGTTTTCTCATAAGAGCACGTAAAAAAAGAAAAAACGGAAAGTTTTTTCACGTTTAAAAATACTTGATACGGTAGAAGCTTCATATATGATCGTTTCGTATAGCGTCCTTCTCATATGTATAATATTGTTATATACGATTCTGGAATGCACCGAGCATGTACGACGAGTTACCAAAAACGAACCAAATAGTTTTAGAGTACTAAGGAGTTGGTACTTGGTCGTTATCGGCTTTAATTTTCCTACAGCCCCGAGAAGGTCGATATGTGTATCTTCTACGGTCAGTGCGTTTATGACGGCTTGTGACAGTCTGAAAAATAATTAGCAGCCGTGATATACTGTTACTTGACGTTAACTGGCACCTCCATTTAATTGGTCATTATTTATTTTCTGATATATAGTCATAAATTTTTTTTTCTTACTCAAAGCGATACTTTTGTTACAGTGAAAATGTTCAAATAGCTAATTTTTATTTCTCTCAATATTTTCGAAGTCCCTAAATACGAAAAATATGTTTTTAAGAGAATATCTATAAGTATGTATGTATGTGACACTTCGTGGTGACGTTATAACTCTCGAAGGATGGCAATTATTGTGCTGAAATTTTATATAGGTACATTTGTTCCACTGGAAACAAGAGCTGCACATGTTTTTGTGCCAATAAGTATTTAATGAGCTAAAAATAGGCTAGAAAAGAACATTTATTTATAGTATATATTTAAATATTAAGGAGATCCGACTGAACTTACATGTTTAAAGCAAATTTAAATATTTGTAATAGGGACAATTTAAAAAAATGTAGAAACGATTGGTTTTCCTTTTTTTTTATAGATAATCTGAAATACAAAATTGTATTAAGATATTTCTTGAAATGAGATAACAATACATTTATACTTCTTTTACGAGACAAGTTGGATAACTTATAAAAATTTAATAAAATTATTGACCACAACAATAATAATAATAACAACAAAGAATTTACAAGTTTTTTATCGTATTAACATGGTGTATGTACAACATTTTACAATCTTAAAAAAACAATTGTGTCTTAAAACATTTTTAAATCAGTGTGTGATTCCTAACATTTTAAAGTATAATCTGCGTTGAATAAAGAGGAAAACGACTCTCAAGAGACAAATAAAAAAAATTAGGAATTTTTTTCCAACAGAACCGAAAAAACATAAAAAATCGGTCAACGGCTCTAAACGGGTCTTCAGCAAACATAAATTACCTAACATACTGTAGAAACAAGATTTGAATACATAGTTAATATTGTAATTTAATCATACGCAAAATTTTGAAATATCAATTCAGCCTAGAAAGAAGCACTATTTGAAAAGTATGCTGGAAAGCCGTCTTTGCGTTATATACAGTAATAAAAATGTTACAAATACTCTGTAATGCTTTTACAATACACATTTTTGTACCAATTTTTTATCTTCTTTTCGATTTTTTTAATTTTAAACTTTATTTCTCCTATCATTTCTTTTTCTACACAAAAAAAATTTAAGCTGGGACGCGTTGTGGCAGCATAAACAGTATGAACTACAAAGACATAACATAGGTATTGGTGCAGGAAACATGGAAAAAGAACCGCACGAGCTGCGATGAGATCATGATTGCTTAGGATGATGAGGAATCTCACAAGTTTCAAGCTCATGTGGTTCTTCTTCAATACCTTTTACGCTAACACAACGCATATAATTATAAGTTGTCCCAGCTCAAAATTTTTTTGTATATTATACCCTCTTCAAAAATAAACTTTTAATACGTCGTTGCAGTTAACTATAAATGTAATCGTCATACGTTTTTTTTTTCTTATTCTTTTTATTTTTAGAGCGTTTGCTTCTTCTTCAAGTCTATTTTTTCGTCTTTTTTTTCCCTTTGACTTCGGCACAGAAACATTTTTTTTTTTTCCAGTGCACAGATTCGTTTCATTGGTTTGGAAACATTCTGTCCACTTTTTTCCTCAAATCGATAACACACAACAATGTGATAGTAACAGTTAATCAAAATTTATCCATAGCAGAATATAAGAAAGAAAAAAAATTTATACATAAATTTTTCTATAGTTTTACGAATTTAGTCTGGGAGCCTTTTATTTTAAGAAAATATTGAAGATTTAAGAGGCTCTGTGAAATAATACTGTTAATATCAGTGAATTAGTGTATTTTTGATTAAATTCACATACTCTAGTCAGACCGACGTCTTGGTCAGCTGTACTCTGGACTGGATAAGAGGTGGAAGCAGCTAAAACTGGGTGGTCTGTATGTATTTCTGGTATCAAATCATCACTGCCCTGCTCCTGAATAAATTTCATAATTTTTTTATAATAAATTTAACTTTATTTTTATTGTTGAATATAAATAGAATATGCTTAACAACACTATCAGTCAAGAATTATTTTTGGTATTTTCCAAGCAGACGTAAAAATAAATATTTTAAAATTGAAAAACAAAAATATTATCTTACGACGTCATGATGTGTGCCTTTGAAGTTTATCGTTGCTATTAATGGTACAGCATGTGATGAAGTGCTCGGTAAATCCAGATAGACATCAGTCGGTGGATCAACGTTCTCGATGAATTCATTTTCTTCGCAATTCCTTACTTCATTGGCAGTGGTAGTCGTATTTTCCTGAGTATGAGACAACAGTATTTGTAAGTTATGTGAAACTCTGAAACTAGCAATGTTAAAATTTTGAAGTTAAACTTTTTATAAGAAGAAGAAGATAAGAGATTAAAGTGCTTATGTTCATGCGTTACGTAACAGGATTTTCTACATTATTACCGGTAATTTTAGTGGTATATTTGCTATAAGTCTACTTACTATGAGAGGAAGTAAGACGGACCATGTTAAAAAAGTACGAACGAGAGTATATGCTATAGCGTGAGAGTGCACAGAGTAGGAACAATATTGGATGCTACAATGCATGCAGAGAGAGGGAGAAAAAGAGAGGACAAGCGTAAAGTATTAGAGTATAAATTTGATTAATATATAAATAAAGATAAATATCGAACGTTAATAAACATTTAAAAACTCAAGCATTCGTCATATTTCATTTTGTTCTCATCCACATCAAACGAGAAACCTTCGTATTCGTCCTCATCACTATCGTCCTTGGCTTTTTCATCATCATCTTTATCGGTATTTTTCTCTGTTTCTACATCTTTCTCGCAATCACCCTCAGAACCTTCCTCATTTCCATCATTCCAATCTTCTTGATTGTTGTAGCTATCTATAAATACATCTCTTTTTATTAAGGATATATTATATGAAACAATTATATTATATTGATTAAATTTTGTATAATTACTGCGTAGTCTATCAAGTACAGTATGAGTCCAACTATAAAAAAACTTCAAGAATTCAGAAAACATTTATATAAAATTAAGAAAATAGGAAAAGTTGTACTTAAGTCCTCAAGATCGCGATCTTTTTAACGGGAAAAAGTTGTAACTGCTATTACACGCAGCTTACACGGCAGCTACGCCTTTTTCCTTTGTACGTTTATAAAAAGTTTTGCCTATTTTTTAAATATTAGTTATAAAAAAAAAAAAAAAAAAAAAAAATGTCAAAACGCCGTTAAGTGCGCAATCGTCTCAATAATTGACCGTTATAAGAATTTATTTTTAAAAAAATGTTATTTACCGCCTTTTTTTCTTTGGTCAACAGAACTCTACAATACTTTTAACGTGTGTTAATTGTAAACACATACTAGTTTTTATCTCTTCGAAAATGTCATCGTCATTGCATCTAGTGACTTCATTTAAAAATTTCTGAGCTCAGCTACTGGGATTCAACGAGTTGTAATTTTTTTTTTTTTGCGTCAAACGTGTCAATTATTAGTTTAAAAAATGCGAGATATAACTCTGACAACTCGCCCGATCTATCATCCGCTTTTGCTTGGTTGTGCTTTAAAGAATCATTCAAACATCATTTATTCTAGTTCGAAACGTCGTTTATTACGTTAAGAAATGAAACCTATTGAAACTACGAAATCTGCCTTTCTTTGATTTCAGAGGAAATAATACCACTTTTATGAATAGATAGACGTGCACATGCATGAAATATTTTATTATGCAATGTAATAAACAAATTTATATCATAAAAAAATTGTAATTGACTACTTAATAATAACTTACCTTGGTGTCCGAATCACAAAATAATAAATTGTTATGAGTTTAACTCAAACCAAAAAACAAAACAAATGGACAAACGCTGTTTTTAAAAATAAATATTATATATATGAAAAAATAAGTAAAAAAATTTTGATGCAAACTTCACAGTTATACTGACGAAGGAAGGTTGCAATTTTTTTACCTGTATCTGTAAGTTACAACTTCCGGCAATCTGCATAGCATTCGGGTGCATTTCGATTGGAGCAAAAGCAGAATCTACGCTGGTCGTCACGTTTGCTGTATTCTGCCAGAGCACATCATTGTTGCTCGGGTCAACGGGGACATGAATAATGTTAAACTGTATCAAACAATGGTCGAAAATTATAACCATGAAACGCAAAAAAATGGATGTGTTACTCAAATGCAAAATTAATCTGCAACTTTTTTTATTTTATAATTGTCACTTTATTATTACACTTGTGATTTCTTACTTTTAAGTAACTACATATTTAAGGTCAGCAGCTCTCTATTACAGAAAATAAGTTAAAACGTGAATTATCATCGGGTTCGTGAGAATTTACAAAAAATTATTTTCAAACGTGAAAAAACTTTCAGTTTTTGCTTTTTTTACGTTCTCTTATGAGAACATTGCGTGTTTTATTGTGTTGTTGTGGCTCAGTGTGTTATAAAAACAAAGCTGTCACTAAAATAAAATTCTCATTGATAAATACAAATTCAAACATAGCAACCGATCCGTTTCTATGGAAAATTCTCCCGGGAGAATTGTCCTTTGAAAGAAATGTCCATATCTCTAAAAAACGAAGAACTATCATTACGTACAATACTGTGTGAGGTTTTGCAACCAAAATAATACAGAACATGTAATCTCATTGCGTATGAAAAGTAGCGTGAAAAACTCAAAAATTCTGATCTTTAAGGAGTCAGTGCACATATAAATGTCCAAAAGATAGGGCTTAGCACGAGTACATCTTTGTTGTAGGTACCACAAAGAAAATTGTCTGCGTATTAAAGTTTTTCCGAGCGCTAATTACCTCAGGATATTCCCTTGTTGGTATAACTAACATTAAAAATAACTTTTTTGCCCTCGGATGGTTTTGGGAGGTTGGTACTTCCTCGGGCAAAAAAGCAGTTTTCCGATACTCTTTTGAAAAGTCTCCTATACGAACCTCGTTATGTCACTCGCCTTCGGCTCAGGCCGCAAACCTCTCGGTTCGCAAACAGAGACTTTTCAAACTCGTAGGAAAACTACCAAAATTTTCAACGAACTCACCTAACAGACTTTGCTTTATAAAAAAGTTTATTTTGCACGTTTGATATCGCAAAAAAATTATGTAACACAGCATAAAAAGTATATAAATGTAAATGGTACATGACATTACTAGAACACAAAATACAAACATGAGCACCCAAAGGGTGCGGTTGTTGTATGTTTGTGCTCAAGTTGCATATATTGTTTTTGTTACTGAGGGCGCAAAGTGCAATTTTGCACCCCTGGGCACACTTTGCGCCCAATAAATCACTTTGGGCCCTAGGACAGAATAGTACCTTGGGCCTGGAGGACGCAAAAAACTCTTCTGCCCGTGGGCCCAAAGTGATAACAAGGGCGTCAAACAGCAGTTGCACTTTGTGCCCATTGTAAGAACTAGTAGTTTTCGTTAGATAAGTGCCATCATCTCCGGGGCTATTTTGCGACCCGAGGGACGTAGGGTAGCCGCGAAGTGATGGCACTTATGTGGCAAATTCTGTTTTTCTTCCTCTTTTCATTATATTTTTGTAACTATAAATGTTGCTCGAATACAGAATTATTTTATTTCAAATTCTTCTTTGTACAAACACTTTATTTATATCATCTGTGCATCATGGGTTTCCAAGTCATAATCAATCACGTTATGTCACTAATGTTATATTAACTTTATAATATTAACTTTACGAGGATCCAATCCTACCAAGAAAAGTAGTTCAAGTCGTTATAGATTATTTTATTTAGTTTCTGAATGATATTTTCCTAGCTTCTTTAAGAAGTGATATTCATGATATTTTAAGTAAAGTAGATACTCCAGAATCAGTTAAGAAGCAAATTTTGGAATGTTTTGAAAGCTACGCTTACTCGTTAGATCCAGTTTCAACTGAAGCAAAAAGATTTTCCTTGTTAAGAAGCAAAGGCTTTGTTGAATATCAGAAAATCACAATAGGTACGAAGTTGACTCTAAAAGTGATAGACAATGAGGTTGAAGTTGTTGTTAATGGCGTACATGCCGTGTATGTTTCTTTGAGAGCAACTCTAAGCTTTTTTTTGCAGATCCCAGGTTTATTTAAACAAATTTTAATGAATGCGCGTAAACTTACAGCAGAATCACACATGATAAGCAGTATTATTCAGGGCGACCTTTGGACCTTTGGACGACAAAGTATGCAAAAAAAATGGGGAATGAAATTATTTTGCCACTTCTAATATTTTTCGATGATATGGAGTGTGGAAATGCTTTTGGAGGACATGCAGGCGGAAATAAATTTGGTGCTCTTTATATACTTATATGTTGTCTTCCACGATACATCGCGTCAAAGCTGAGTAGTATCATGTTTACAATGCTGATGTATACCAATGACAGAAAAAAGTTTGGAAATAAAAAAGTTTTTCGTTGTCTTCTTAACGAGTTGAATATTCTTGCAAGAAATGGAATAAGTGTTAATGATAATGGTTATGATTACAATGTAAAATTTCCATTAACTTTTGTTGCTGGTGATAACTTGGGCCTAAAGGGAATTTTAGGATTTGTTGAATCTTTTAAGGCTACTTAATACTGCAGGATTTGTAAGATGACAAGTGAAGAAGCTGCTGTAGCGTTTACTGAAGATGTCAGCAAATTGCGAACTTCTGGAGAATATGAAAAAGATATTCGTAACCTTGAAAAAAAGGATAGTGGGTTGAAGGAAAAATGCATCTTTAATGATGTTGAAGGTTATAAAATCATAGACAACTCTTCAGTTGATCTGATACATGACGTGCTGGAAGGCATATGTGCATATGATTTATGAGCTCTGACACAAACTTTTATCTTTGAAAAAAGATATTTTACACTACAAAAACTGAGCTTTCGATTAAAAAACTTCAATTTTAAATCCCTAGAAGTTGGCAAAAAACCACCAATCATAGGCTTGAAACAGGCATCAAAAATCCAAAACAAATTAAATTTTAAGATGTCAGCCGCTGAAATGCTATGCTTGGTTCGTATTTTTTGGTTTATTGATTGGTAATTTGATACCAAAAAATGATAAACATTGTTAACTGTATTACTATTTACGTAAAATAATAGATATAACAACTGCTCCACATTTCGTCCACTCAGATTCTGAAACTCTGAAAAAGTACATAGCAAAGCATAATAAATTGTACTTTGATAGGTATAGGAAGCTGAAGCCAAAATCTTATTTTTTAACGCACTATCCGTCAATACTCTTGAAAAACGGTCCCTTGGTCTTACTATGGGGTATGCATTTTGAAGCACAGAATCGCAAAACAAAGACTGCTGCTCAATCTAGTTGTAACAAAAAAAATTTGTTAGTTACCATAGCAATAAAACAAATGCTCAAAATGTGCAAGGATTTTCATTAAATACAATTCGAAAACGCTTAAAAATTAAGTCTGATCGACAAAAATAAAAGGAAGTAAAAAGACTCCGAAAAAGAATACTACAGTCATGTTGAAATCGAGTGTGTGAAGTACAAAGTGGAAAATTTTATATTAATTTCTGTTGAAGATAGCGAATTCAAAGTTGGTAACATCACAGAGATTTAAAAGAAAGGTGGCATCATTTATTTCACCTTAAAAATGAACTTCAAATTTGTTTTTGAAAATCATTATTATGCTACTGATGTAACTCGCAAAAATCAATTACAAGAAAAAAAACATAGTAAACTACCAATGGCGATCCCAATATTATCAGTTGTCAAAGATAACGTACATTACATCGTGATTCCACATAAAATATGACGTGTTACTCGAATGTTAAAATACCTTCTGTACATTCATTTTCAAATTACGCATAAGTTTCTTGCACCTCATGATATAACGTTGTAGGACAACAATATCGTGTAAACTGTGTACAAGTAAATGTAAGAAATATTTTTAGAAAAACATGGATTTTATCAACTTAAGACATTTTAAAATATTGCTTAGTTTTCATGCTCACATTTGTAGAGTATTTCTAATTTTACTAATTTTTGTAAGTTTCTGTTGATAAATATTTGTACCCAACTTCTTTTTTTTCAATGAAAATAAAAATCAGCATTTTCGGTAACCATGACAACAATGACCGAATCTATTAGAGATTAAAAACTGCTTTAAGAGTTTTGGCATATAGTTTCCTCATTAAAATAAATTATATTTCTTTGATATGTAAATATAACATACATTTGAATCATACTGAATTATTATAAGTTTATGGTGAGATTATTTTGTTTTTATGAAAAAATACTTGTTTTATTATCAAATTAATATAAGTTGACAAAAGATATGCGTAATGAAATATTCATATACACATTCTAAAAAATTGTTGTATACATAATAGAAACGTTAATTTGTTTGTTAAACACTTAAGGTGTCTCTATACCACTAAATAATACAAAATTCTTAAGTATTAATTTAGATGTATGTTATACTACAATAAGAAATATACAGTGTAGTACGAGAAATAAGTAATTTTTAGGATAGAAAAAAAAATACTTTATAAAATTTACTTATTTGCATTTATCCATAATCCTTAATTGTACTATAGCACTCGGAAAAAACAGGAATCTTTTTAATTTCTTATTGAATTGTAATTTTTAAAAGCAGTTTGTACTATTTGGAAAATGTAATATAATGTCAACATGGAAATTTTTCAAAAGTATGTAATGCGTAATGACATAGATGCGATTTTTGGTCAAACCTTATGTTATATTCTTCAAAGAGTATATAACATGCTTAAAAAAATTCATATCGAATAAGAAACAAAAAAGATACCTGACTTTTGCGTGTGATTCTAATATGAAGGATTTTACTTCAATTCAATACAGTAAATTTTGTATAACAATGGTTTTTTTATATTTACAAGTACCTATATTCCGTGTTACACTATCTCTTTATTATTATGTTTAATCAGGCAACTTTATAGATCCAAATGAATTGTGTACTATAAAGTGGTAGGAAGCCACTGTAAGTCTTTCCTTCACCTTCAGATCTAAAACACTTACTTCAAAAAAATGGACTTTAAAATCAAAGAAAGTAAGCATCTAATTCAATAGTAAAAAGCCATTTTCAATCCAAATCAGTCGATGGAATCTTGAAATGAGTCAGTCTATAATTAAACCCATACAACCCATACGTATACAATTATTATTTAATTCAATACGTTATTTTCCAGTGAATTTCGTAATAATTTAAAATACTTGCAATATATATTGACAAAAACAATAAATACTTACAAAAAATTTATTTTCTATAAAAAATACATAAAGCTTTCACTATGCAGAAGCAAAAATAAACAAATAATTTTGTATTAGATTCCTACTAAATAATTATATAAGGTTATAGCCTATTACATCTCATACATGCTTCTATATATATATGATTAGAGACGCAGCTCAAATATTTCACCTACATAGGAGCGTCATTGTCTCAAGAATCGGAAAGTAGTAGCTCTAAGCATAAATACGAGTCCGTTATCTTACTTGGTGTAAGTACTGTGCGAACAAAATGGTATAGGTCTTGACCCGCGTGTTGGTGCACATGCGCTACCATTTATGAGCGGAGCGCTCCCAAAATTGGTGAAGCGTGCGTACCACGACTTTAGTATGTTATTGTAACTACAGATGGCGCTTCAGCGTCACTAGCGTTCTCTCAGTGTAGGCTTCTGCTTTTAACGTTGGAACCCAAGTCCATGGTCCTTCCTTTCTTGTTCCTCCTTGATTCACTTTTTGGGCGAGTTACAGTGGCCTGGGTTGCTCAAACTTTGCTTACACAGCGTAGTTACCGAACTAACCCTTACACGCTTTTAACACGTAGCTTAATCATTGAACTACGTCTTAAATCCACTTGAAAGATACAACAGAACTCATTCTCCAACCTTTAAAGTTACTTTGGAGCACTTGATAAAAGAGAAAAGGCGAATATTGTTGTATGTGAGGAGTCTTTATACTCTTGCGTTTAAGGAGGATGTGTCAAATTGGGGATCCGAACGACCAATCAGAGCTTAACTTAATTACTCTCGACTGACACTAGCACAGTCATGGTGCAATAATTTCACAGTAACTGATGGCTAAAACTGCTGATCTCTCGGATTTTACATTAAGCATCAGTTGGTGTCAAAATTGTGTATGATATTTCTTGTGTACATCTGCAGTAAAGAATGTTGCAGTTGTTGACTAATCACATTATTTGGTGTACTTATGTAAATTGGCTTGTAAGATGAGCGTTTTATAAAATTGTTTGAGGTTGCACGCGTAGTTCGAGTTTTGCGACGGTAGCTTGTTTCAAAAGAAGTAAGTTATATGTCACGCGATTGCAGAATCAGGTATACCGCTCGATGGTTCAAGATCGCTGAGCTTTTGCTTTTTAATATTTGAAAAAAAAAAACTCTATGTTTTAAAGTAATAAATATTAAATATATGACATAGAATGTCACACGCTCCCCCATAGCTGATTGCCGCCCTCGGCAATCATAAGAGCGACAATAGCCGAACTTATGTCAAGTACTTAAAAAATGAACACAATTATAATATATGTACATATTTCTAGTAGAATAAAATATGAAATTAAAAGAATGAGACAGAATAATTCTGTTTTACATCCAAATTTATGTAATTTATAAGATAAATCGTTATTTCTTGAGATTTTGTCGTTACAGTATTAAACTTATTGTAGGTAATGTTATGCTTAAGTTATATTTGCAGAATGGATTGTCATTCAGCGATAGCAGGTTAATGGTCACAATTTGCTTAGTTCGGTAGTAATGATGTTTGCATTCGATTCATGAATAAGGTGATTTGAAGTTGTTGGTCATTTTTTTTTCTTTTTTTTTCTTTTTTCTCTTCTCTTTTCTTCAGTCATCATATAGCATGGTGGTGCAATATAACCGAAGCATAAAATAAAGTTGGTATACACCTTTTTTTTATTGCTGCTTTAATTGGTAGTGTTATGCAGTAGGCATGGATGCTTTGCATTTTATAAAGTACCCTAATGGTGTTGATGTTTCATGGCGTTAAGAGGAGGTACTGCAGCGTTGCTGTCACAACTTTATTATACCGTTTTTAATCCTCTATAAAAATTGTGATATAACTCTATGAGGTTTATTCTTATTGATGTTTTACATGTTTGAAAAGCTTTTTCCAAACTATAAGACATGAATTCTTTTGTTGATTTTTATTACAACTTTACAATGCATTAGTGTTAAACAAAATATTGTTGAAGGTCAGTGGTTGAAAATACATCTCCAAAACTTGAAATCTTTCGTTGATGGTTTCGCACGTGAATGTAATTCGTTTTATGTTTACAAGTTGTACATAATACAATAAAAGAGTATAATTTTAACAAGTTGGAAACGTAAACTTGTAGAAAAGTTGTCAAAATTATGAAGGTTTGATCTTATTATTAATCTAATATAAATATGATTAGTCATATATTTTTAACGTATAAACAAATGCAAACTTTTCACGGAGTTCACAATAAGCTAACAAATATCAGTTGATTGTATTGGCAAAATTTGGCTGTAAATTAAAAAAAATTGTACAAAAATAATTCTTCATGTACAAGTAGTAAAATGACAATGTTCAAAGAAAGAAAACTAAATTCCAAATACTCATATTTTGTGGTCAACGAGTTCGAATTTTGTTGATTTTCAGTTTTGCAAGGTGAGTTTAGGGAACAAGGCTTTTTTTTTCAGTTTTATTCGTGCGCTTTCCTAGACCAGTCAATAAAATATGTAAAAACACGATGTATCGACGGCTAAATACAGTTTTAGTTAGTGATAAAAAAGTACTGTTATACTGTGTGTGAAAAAAAAATTTTATTTATGAAAGTGCATCTTCTGTTTATTTTAGTTCAGGTTGATGTCATACATCCGAGAAGACAGGATAAGAGAATCCCGAGAAAAGGATGAGAGATGAGGAAACAAAGTGTTTGTTCAAAAAAGGGCTGAATTGAGCTATGAGAAGTTACACCCTGGTTATCTTCGATGTAACGATTTAGTATGTATGGGGGTAAGTAACTGAGGGAATAATAGTTAAATAATCATGTTGATTGCGGTAATAATCATTTTTTATAAATTTGATATTATTAAAAAAAATTCTTTTTTTTTTTCAGGTAGTGGAATGTTTCTGCAGGCCAAAATTTTACTGAGGCAACTTGAGGTGACGTCGAGATATAGTGATGGAGGGGTATGAATACACCATTGTGCCGAGTCATTAAGTGGTCGAGTGATGATTTTGGAAGCGAGGAATGACATTTTTGGTTTACGACGTTTATTCCAATTGGAAGAACAAGAAATTAAAATTGCCATTCTTGGATAGAAGAGGATTCAAGAAATGAAGGTAAAGAACCTTGAATAGTTATGTTGTGAGTGACAATTATTTATTATGTGATTAAATTATATATATATATATATATATATATATATACACATGTGCACTCGTACACGCTTGTGTGCGTATTTGTGTGTAATGGTATTTTATGTTTAGGTGCAACAGACAAAATTAAACAAGCTAATTGTGTTTCTGTCAAAAATTAAATAAATTTATTTAATAATATTATGGGTAAAAAACTTATTACAATACTTAGGTAATTACATAACTTAGTTACAAACCTGTACAATTACCTATTATATCCGCCTTTACACTTTATTAATGTTAACTTTTTAAGAATGTTATCGGACTAGAGATTCCTTTGGAACTTGTCGACCGTACAGCATTTGATTCAGCTTTCGTCTTATAAATAGAGCCTTGATAATCGCGACTTCGTAATACAATTAAAATATCACTTACAATATTTACTTAACATCTTCCCTTCTCGCAAAAGTGAAAGAGCACTTTGTATTGTTAACGGTAACTTATAAAAATAGGGTTTGGCACAAGCTTTGGAACGTGGAAAAATTGCGGTTGAGTTTTTTTATGTCCTGTATTTATTTGGTGCATAGAGTGTGATAACTTTTTTAAAATTTTAAATGGGCAAATTTGCAATTTATCTAGTTTTTTTCTATTTAGTTTATTACTGTTGTCAACATAAATGGATTTACCTGGATTAAGTTGATGATGATCTCTATTTTTGTAATAGTGTCTTTTGTTATATTAATGTGATTTTATGCTGTTGTTTAAAGCGGTTATTCTATGTTCTATCAGGTCTGCTTGTGTCTTTTTTTCTTTTAATTTGATCAGTAAAATTTCGATATTTTTTCCTTCTAAAAAGTATACGAGTGTGACACCTGTTATCAAATGTTCAGCTTCGTTGTATCTTCTCATGCACTTATGTGCTATAGTTGACCATGCCAATTTCCTTTGGTTTTCATTCATCTTACACGTTATTTTATTAATTAAAGTCTGGTTGAGCCTTTTATTTAGACCATTTGTAAATATAGTAATTACCGCTGTTAATATCCATCTGCATATTCTAGTTTAATAAAAATGGCTTAAAAACGGTAGAATTGATCCCTCGGTATCTAACTGATAATATTATTCCAATTTTATTATCTTTTGAAGCCTTTATTAATAGTTTGATAAAATGGTTTGCATTTTGTTTGCTTCATATTTGTATCTACGTGTATCTTGTGAAATGATCGACAAGTAAATGCAAGTACTTTTTTGTGGAGAAAGAACCTCCAAATTCTCCTATGGTATCAGCAGTAATGATTTTGTACAGTTTTTTGCAAGTCCCAGTTAAGATAGTAGTCCTATGTTTTTCTGTCCTCTTGACTTATTTTTTATACAAATTTCGCAATTTTTACAAGTATCTTGTATGTTTTTTTTAAAGTTCTTACTTCCAAAGAACTGTGTAACTTTTTTTTTTGATTGATTCCTATGTGACAATAATAATCATGAATATTTTTAACAAAATCTTTACTATAATTTTCTGATACAACGATCTTCTCTTTTCCATTCATTTTTTTGTAATAAAATTCTTGTTTTGTGGTCAACTTCTTTTTTATTTTGTATTTTTTAATTTGTTTTTTGATTGTTTCAAATATGTTCTAATTCTATTGTATTTGCAGTTTTCAATTATTTAAAATTATTTGTGTTTGGTTTTAAAACTGGGTTCCTTCTTAGACAGTCTGCTTTGATATTTTGTTTTTTAGGCGTATATTTTATTCTAAAATCATACTAATAGGTAATGCATTGAGTCTCTATATTCCTTATCTATTCTTAATTTCACATTTATTCCCTCTAAGGGCTCATGATCTGAAATATCTGTTAATGATCTACCTATTATCCAGTACTGCCAGTATTTAACTGTCTCTTTTATTGCCAAGCATTCTAAGTATGTAGCTTTTTCTTGTTTTTGGCATTCATTCAGTTTTTTTTTAAATAGGCTACTGGCTCCTCTTCGTTGTTTAGTTGCTTTTGTTTTAAAATAGCTACCACGCCTTTTAAGCTTGCATCTGTATAGATATGTATGGGCTAATGTTTATCAAATATTTCTAATATGGACTTAGAGCACAGTAATTCTTTCATTTCTGTAAATGATTTTTAGCAGTCTTCTGTCCAAATCAATTGACGACTTTTTCTTGATAAGTTATGTAGTAGGTTGAGCAATATTGCTGCTTTAGGAATATATCTATGACAAAAATTTACTTTGCCTTAAAATTACCGGACATTTTGTTGTGTCTTTGAAGTTGGAAAATTCCTTAGTGCAATTAAATTGTCGTTTAATGGAGTAACTGAATTATCTTCAATTATGTGACCTAAATATCTTACTGAATTTGACACAAAAAAACATTTAAAAAATCTTAATTTGAAACCCTCTTACTGTATGGTATTTAATAATAACGTTCAATGGTCTATGTGCTCTGCAAAATACTTTGAGAACACGATGATATCGTCCATGTAATTAGCTACAAAGTTGTTTAAATTATACTTTCTTACCTACTAAAATGCTAAGTTTATATCTAAAGTGGAGAAGAATTTACAGTCTCGAGTTTTAATCAGTATGTCTACAATTGGTAGGAATAATTATAATTAAAGTTATAAACATTTTATTCAAATTTTGAAAGTCAATGCATAGTCTTGATTCTTTGTCATTTTCTTTTTTATATGCTACGGTTATTGGGGCAGAAAATAGACTGTAAGATTCCTCTATTAATCCTCTGCTTGATTAAATTAATGTTTATCTTTTTATTTTTTGCCTATCTTCAAGTGTACACCTGTAAGGTTTTTTACTACAATACTTTTCTATTGTTAAGTCTATGTGTGCTTTGTAATCTTTGACTCTTTCAATGTCATACTGATGTTCAGGAAAATTTTATTTAGATTTTTTTAATAACTCTTCTACTTTTAATCGTTTGTGGGAATCAAAATCGCTTACAAAAATTTCAACCATTTTAATATCAATATTTTCGATATAGCTTACTTTGTTGAAATATTCAAATTGACAGTTTTTATTACTTTTCCTTCTAGAAAAAATTTTGTTGATTCTTTCCTTCCTTCCAGAGAATTCCTCCAAAAATTTGACAGATGAGGAGGCAGTTAAAATTTTTCTACTATGCGAAACAGACAGTAAAATCATTTTTAAAGAAAAATTTATTAAATACTTATTATCTATAAGTAAAAATAATGGGACACATAACTGCAGGCAGAAGAAAGATTCAAATATTTCTGTTGATAAATTGGTACAGGTTGTTACGTAAAGAAGTACATTGTCTTTCATCACTAGTAATCATGATTATGACAGTTTAGATAAAACTTTTAATTTAGTAGATAAATATGAAAATGCAGTAAAAGTTTTGAATTGTTCTACTTTATTAAGTAAATAAATGCTTGTTAAAAAATGTTGTACTCCACGTAATAGAATCACAAATCATTCGTAAAAAAATTTTTTTGAATACAAATAACCAGTGTCACAACAAAAGATTTACATTTTTGCAGTTCAACGGAATATACCATTATTTTAATTTTTGTAAAAGTGTGAATCTGTTATAAATAGAATAGTTTTATTTGGGTACAAAAAAATAACAAGATTTGAGAAAGAGATCTGTGAAGACTTCGACGCCTCAATCGAAGACTATTATAGCGTTATACGCTCTAACGAAAACTATCTCAACGCACTGCTTGAACGAAAAGAATCACAGTGCTATAGGCTGCGACGAAAAATAGTACAGCGTGCCTAGTTGTAACGAAGAAAACTGCAGCCACATATGGTTCGACGAAAAGAATCATAGCGTACTTGATTATGACGAAAAGAATCACAGCACAGTCAGTTGCGACGAAAAGAATCACAGCACACTCGGTTGCGACGAAAAAAATCACACCCCACTCAGGTGCGACGATAAGAACCACAGCGTACTTGGTTAAGACGAAAAGAATCACAGCGCTCTTAAATATGACGAAAACAATTACGGCGCTTTTGGTTGCGACGAAAAGTATCACAGCGTACTCGGTTATGACGAAAAGAATCACAGCACTCTGAATTATGACAAAAACAATTACGGTGCTTTTGGTCACGACGAAAACGAGTACAGCGCACTTGGTTGCGACGAAAAGAATCACAGCGTACTTGGTTGCGATGAAAACAATTACAGTGTACTTGGTTATGACGAAAAGAATCAGAGCGCACTTGGTTGCAACGAAAACAATCACAGCGTACTTGGTTATAACGAAAAGAATCATAGCGTACTTAGTTGTGGACAAAAACATTTACATATTTAACGATTATAAACAATACTATATTTAACGATTGTCTTAGAAAATAGTATGGAAAGAGTTACCTTTATGATATTAAACGAAATATTTTTTTTTTTTTGCAAAAAAGAAGTAAATTCTATCAAAAATTAACTTGAGAAAGGTTAAGGTTTTAGTTCAAGTTTCAGCTTTTTAATTTTTTTTTCTTTCTCTTGTTTAAATAAAATGTGAGATGTACAACAATGTTTGGTCAAGCTGTCATATGCTTGAATTCATCTACAAAAATATATCAACTGAAATTCGTTAAAAAATAATATTACTACTATTTTAATGTGTGTTCTTGGTACTGGCATTCAAGCATAATATATAAAATGTTATTATATAATCCATACTAAGGCCTTTCCTTTTGCATAGTGTACGTAAGGTATAAAATTTACCTTGAGATTTACGTGACCAGAATGATATTGCTAACTCTAATTTTACTTCATAAATAACAATAGTTTTTTTCATTAACAGCTTTACCCAATCTTATTTTGTCGACGTGGACGAAGAAACTACTTATAAGCACCATGTTAGTATACATATCCATGTACATAACAAATATAAAGATACTGTAAAATTTATGGAATTTAATCTAGTATTGTTTTTTATTCCAATATAATTACAATAATTTATAAACTCACCACCCTGTCTTTTCATATGAAAAAAGCAGTTTCATTGGAATTTTTTATATGTGTACGTTATTGACACACACAGACAAGCGTGCACATGTATATACATTAACATACATAAGCTTAGGAATAATTTAATCCTAAATATGAATATATTGCATAAGTTTCCGTGAGCAGCACGAACTTCCATAATTTTTGGATATTCTGGACTACTGGGATCCGGTACGTTAACCGAGATTTTTCACACTTCGGGAAAATAACACATTACAGTTTACTGTGTGATGTGTGTGTTGACTTATCATAAATTTCAGTGATCGAATAATGCGTTGTAATCATTATAACTGTTAGTATTTTTGTGCTAATTGTGCTTCAAACTTTTTGGATTTAAACATTCTCTTGATTATCAACAGAGATACTTCTACGACTTGTATACTATACTGCACTTAATTCAGAGAAAAGCATATCATTTTATACTACTACAATGTAAGTACTCTACATGTAAATATTTTAATTCCAATAGAAGATATTTATCTCTAATCAAGTTTTAATTATATTTTTTTTATCGGCCATAAGTAGTGATTGCGAATTAGGCAATAGTTACTTTGTATTTACATGTTAATAACCGTTGTTAATAAATTAACACAAAGCATAATCAAGCAAAGTCCTTTAAATCTTTATCTTTACTCATATTTAGTTAATATTTCTTAGATTTCAATATCTAGTTTAGATTTTTCAACTTCAATTTTGCATTCTTGCATGTTTATTAGAAAAGGTTTTTAAAAACAACCTCGCTAGAAAAAACAGGATGAGACACATTATATTATTAACGTTATAAATTTAATATCATTTTTAGGTTGCACAATAATTAATTAACTATTTTTTACCTTGGGGGTTCATGAGGGACTGGTGTACCTTCGGTAGAGAAAATAGTATTCACCACATAAATGCCATTCAACCGGCCTTACATCCCTTGGGCCGCAAAATAGCTCCGGTGGCATGACACTTCTATGACAAAAACTACTATTCCCCCCTTGGGCGAAGTGCGCTCCAGGGCACACTTTTTACCATCAAATTACTTTGCGCCTGTGGGCGCAAAATCCTAGTGTTGTCTAGGGTGGACAGTAATTTACAGAAGTTGAGTGGAGAACGAGAAGAGAGCAAGTAGCAAGAATAAGGAGTAGGTGATAATCTATAGTTTCTGCTTACCCCTACTACTAGATCTTGCATGCTCGCGCCCTACCCTTTGCTCTGAATGATTTCATTCTGGTCCAAACTTCTCTGTACTTATGCTCAGTGATACAATTTCTTTATGAGAGCATTAAAGAGAAGATGGGACCAGTTAAGATAACTTAAGATAAGGTATGAAAGAACTTGGATAATTCAGGACAATTTTGAAGAAAATTATTGTTATCGGATGATTAATGAACCATGAACTTTCGGCCGAAGCAGTAAATAAAATAGTGTACATCACACGGGACGTTACTTGATAATCTGCTCTGTCAGTTTGTAAGTTTAAATATTATGTAATGTACTATTCTTTAAATATTTTTTGACTACATACATTCTCATTGAATTTTAAAATTAAATTTATTCTGTGGAAATAAGTTGTATCTTAATTTAACTTTTCGAAACATCCCGATACTGTATTTCATTATTATACTAACAGCATTCTAAATCTTTTATAAAAAATTAATTTTATCTTATCATTCTCTTGATATAATTTATTGATTGGAAGCTAACGTTTTTCGGTTCATTTTCTGTCTGACAATTTTTAAACTTTCGAAAAAATTTAGTTTTTGATGTTTTGATACTAAAAAAATGCCAACCTGATTGCATTTATAAATGTACCATATAAAGCATTTGAAAATCATAAATTAAGTTGCAATTGTAATTGCAAAAATAATTCTTACCTAAAAACATGCAATTTGCACATTCAGTCGAAGAAAATCTGTTATGAATTTTTGAAATTTGCATGTTTGTTCGTACAACACTGCTTAATCAGGTTTGAAGAATACGGGTTTGAATTTTCAGGTTATAATATTAAACTATATTTATTTGGGGAGCTGTTTTGTTAAAGATGTAAGCAAAAGTCAGTTTATTTTACTTAATAGTTCCCCAAAAGGTAGTGAGAAAAAAATTTTTTAACTAAATTAATCGCAACACTAATCTTATCATGGTACAAGTCAAAAATTTGTTCTTTATCTAAATAATGAGTTACAAGTTCGTCGGAAAATATGTCAATTAATTGTATTTCAACACATAAAATTGTCGTTGAAGTACTTGTGAAGGAATTCAAACATATGATTTGAATGCAGCAGTTAGTACGCCTACATTGCGTAAAACAAAATATAATAATTATGAGAAACCATTGTCTCCATAAAATGATCCAACGCCATTTTTTGCATGAATGCATAGAATGGACAAGACAGCCACATGGAAGAGGAAGAACAGCAGCTGTAACAAAGGTGTTCTCGTCTGTCTCTCTCTCTCTCTCTCTCTCTCCTTTTACTTTTATTTTTAGTTTTAAGAGGCTTACATTTTTTTTTTTTTTTTTTGCCTTGCGCTCAAGTCTGATTAATTCTTCAATTTGTAATCTCACACCTTGCTCTCTTACTGTAATTTGTTTGTTCGCTACAATTTTAGCTTATTGAAATTAGTTTTAAGTCTGCTTATCTTACTGTATTATACTTTTTTGGCCAGATGGGGGTCTTCCCCAAGGCATAATAAACACTCTAAACACTCTAAACACTCCTCTTACTGGCTATAATGTGGCGTCGGTCGGTTGCACGGTTGCAACTCGTTTAGCGATGCTCACGAGCATCGTCGGCAAACTGCCACTGCCAGGCAGTGGAGGGGAGCACCTTTGGTATAGAGCTGCTTTGCTTCCCCTCCCATCTGCCTGTGCCTTTCTTGTTCATTCCGCGTGCAAACTTCAACCGAAGAGCACACTCATGCACGGACTTGGCAAAAAAGTCGTACAACATAAAAGATTGTAATTGTGCGAATTCTTCTCCATCAACCTTGATTGCCACGGTGTTCACGTAACAACTTATATTACGATGGATGACACGGATGAAGCGTACGATAATTGTAAGTATCCGCAAGCTATGTCAATGTGCTTTTGCCTGATGAAATTTGAAAGTTGCTGATCCACAAAGTTATGTTGTACATAGTGTGCTAAAGTGAAAAATTGTGTGGTACATTTAATTTAGTATAGGTTTACATTAATTACAGATTATACTATTGTTTGTGTCTTTATTTGTGCGTGTACACTAACACTCAGTGAATATGAATATATAGGGTACTCTCGGTCTAGTGGAGCTTTTTTTTTTCCTTCGCTGCTCTCACTTATAGCCCACACATGCGAATTTTATCGTTATTCTACTGCAAAAGTAGACGCGTTCATAGCTACATCTGCTGTAAAGTCATGGCGTGAGCCCATTTCCGAGTTACATGTTTGCTTTTCTTGCCGTCCGAGGCTAGCATTTCCTCCCTCATCCGATATATATAATTATATAAATAGAATTACATAGAGAGAGAGAAAGAGAGAGAGAGAGAGAGAAATGGTGTCCACTATAGGCAGCACAGCAACGTATAACAAATAGTATCCTTAATGCTAAAAATAAAACGCATATTGATTTTTTGTAAACTTATCAGTGCTACGAAAAAAAATCTTATTTTTTTAAATGCTATGTTTTCTATTTATCTCAAGTCCATCTTAGTAAATTGCATTTTTTGTAAATAAATTTTCTTTTACTTGTTGCTTTTATAATAGTTCATTGACAATATTAATTAAATGTTTGGAACTCTACACCATCGTATAATTGTCTGTAACAAACTTATCAGATTCAAAAACGTAGTTCTAAATGCATCTTTCAGCAAGTGTATGTTATTTTTTCATAAAGATTGGCGTTGTCTTGATGGTTAGCGTGCTAGTAACCAGAATAATGCCAGTCAAGGAGTCGAGGGTTCTATTCCCGGCAAGTGCGCTCAGATTTTTTGAGCTGTTTTCCCAGGGAAAAATTCCCAAAGAGTTCCGGCTGTTCCGGGGTGGGTTTCCCCCTGGTATTTTTCTTCAGCATGATCACGGATCTTCTCTTGCTTCACAGGTTCTAACATGGACGAGTTCAGAACGGTGGGGGGATAAATGGGAGAATAAAAACGGAAGAAAAATGAAAAATAAATAAAGGTGTAGAGTGATACGCAAAGGCCTGCGTATGGTGTACCTGGAATCTTATACCTAACAATTATTTTTTAGTAGTAACGATGCAAACTTTAACATCTTATTTGAACAAGAAATTTTTTTATAGCTTAGATAATTAGTGTACGCATTTTTAATGTGCAGAAAACTTTAAAAAATGGAAATTATTTTTTCTTTTTTTAACATGGCCTAGTACAGAAAATGCATCGATGTACTTTTATGTACTGTGTCCACCGTGAACTATCATTTAAAACAAAATATTCCAGAAATGGACATTTTTCCGCCATACAAAGTGCATAAAATTATTAAAACATAAAAATTTAATGTTGAAACAGTGCTTTAAAGCATGTATCTTGAACTGCATAAGTAACAAGATCTGAATGTAAGATTTAATAACACAACAAATTTTGTGACATACAAAAATTAATACACCGTTATATAGTTAATAATTTTTTTGGAACTTTTTAATTAAAGCCTAACTTTGTGGCAAACTTTTGTGGCAGACGCGCGCATGTATTTTCTCAGCCATAAGTCATACAACGAATTTGGGACAACTTATTTTCATGGAAAATGGATTTTTTTTGTATCATCAACTGTGAAATAAGGATGTATATTTTTCACATTATTCTCAATTCTTGAAAGTCAGTTATTTGTGAAAGAAAAGTTTCTTGGACGTAGTTGTGGTATTTGTAATTTAAGAAAATATAATAAATCGTAGGATTAGATTGTAGTTGTATGTGCCACATAATGTTGTTTTAAGATCGTAGCTCAAGCAGATTTGGATAGATTACTGAAAATTTTGTGTATATTTTTTTTCTAAGAAAATATGTATGACTTAGCTTTGTTTTAATTATACGTTGACAGAGGATTTAATTTTCTATTGATATCTTATCTTTATGCAGTAGCTAATTTAAAATGTTTATTTTTTAAATAATAAAAAGAAGCAGTATTAAAATGTTATTGATACAAACATTTCGGATTAGGAAGCATTGTGTGGTTACAGCAGTACATGTCTTTTATATTACATCTCTGAAGGAAAAATAAAATTAATTAAAAATAAAATTTATATTGTCATCTGATCCAAAAATTTTTGGCTCACACCTATTACATTTTTAATTCTACATGACAGAAAAACATTGGAAATTGGCTTATTTTAAGGTCGAGCACCATCAGTTGCCTTGCCCATTGTTTGACGCACTGTGGGCATACATTTTTTGTGAAAGTGTCATGAAAAATGTGGAAAAATTTGTTTTTTAAAAAAACGCTGAACGTTGATGAATTTAATTTCAAGCTAAAGAAAACTAAAATACGGTAAAACCTCACCTAAAAAGATTTAAAAATATTTTTATCGTTTTTTTTTTTTTTTTTTTTTTTCGGGTTATCGCAACAGCCTATTGGCCCAGTCGCCGGGGCCACACACTCACCACCTATGTGTGGGGGTGTATTGCCACACCCATTAAATCTTCTCTTTAATTGATACCATACAAATCATACCATGGGCACAGTGGAAGTATCTCCGGTGTAACACACCTTGTCAGTTAAGCTGACACTCTCTGCACCTGAGGGAAGTGCATCGGGTCAACTTGCCACTGTGTAGCCTGGGTCCGAAGCATCGGATCCAGGCTAATTAGCATCCCCGGAGAAGCCCCATGTTTCAGGGGCCACTCCTCGCCGGTAAGGCCGGCGATCCCTGCCTGGCATCGGGCCCGCTAATCCCTACCTATTAGGCCCTAACACTGTTTCGCATTCACCCAGGCCCGAAGACCTGTGGAGCAAGGAAAAAACCCTAGGATTACTCTGAAGGAAAATTCCACGGAAAAACCCGCCCCGAAACAGACGGGGTTACATAGGAACTTTTTCCGGTGAAAACAGTTTTTGAAAAAATCTGCACTCACCGGGAATCGAACCCACGACCCCTAGAACAGCGTTGTATCAGTAGCAAGCACGCTTACCACTGAGCCAACGCCGCTCCTTAAATATTTTTATCGTATTATGCACTAACAAAATCTAAAAGATCATCTACAAATTATATTCCAACATGGCCACATAGGGCTGTTAATACTTTTGAGTTCTCATATTTTGGCTATTTTCTAATATAGTCACGGACTAAAAAATGCATTAGGTTTAAAAACAATTTTTTTTTACTTGCTTACTTACCATGATATGCCATATATATATATATATATATATATATATATACATATAAAAGAGGACACTGGTAAGTTATTCTTGTTTTGCGTTTAGCTTGTTCCTTCAAAATGCATTTATTATCACGTACAACATTACTTATGTAAGTTATAACTTGCAAGGAGTATAATACAATAAAATTTTAAAACAAATCGTCATACACAGCTATAATAACTTATTTCCTACTAATCATCAACATTTTAGATAATGACAATTGGTATGACAAGTATTCCCAACCACTTGAAGCGGTCGAACGTATTGCTCAAACTGACGAAGCAGGTACTTCAGCACTCATTGGTAAATATTTTATTATACGTTTAAAATGTGCTAATATTAACATGGTATACAATTTTCATGACACTGAAGTTCGGAACGTTCCGGGAACGAAATTTGAAAATTTAATTAATCACTTTAAAACGTAGCAAAAATGCTTCAGAACAACTAAGAGTAGCATTCGAGACTACTAATCATATGTATAAGTCGTAAAAAAAAATAATTGTCCCTTATTTTACCCGCACCAAAAAATTATCATGTATGTGCCTATGCTAGCTTTACTACTCCTTCAAACCTCTCGCTTTCGTTACTATAAAACCAAATCAAAGACCCCGCTTAAAATGATACGAGTTGCTTATCATTATGTAAACAATACAAAAAAATTATAATATCCGGGAAAAATCGACAGGGAGGGTGATTTTCACTCGATTTTCCACTACACGCGTAGTGCAAAATCAACCGGATTCGCTCTTCTGGCCCTCATAACTGAAAATCTAGATCGAATGCCCCGCTAAAAATGATACGGATTGTTTATTATTATATAAACAACAGAATAAAATTAAAATATCCAGGAAAAATCGACAGGGAGGGTGATTTTCACTCGATTTTCCACTACACGCGTAGTGCAAAATCAGCCGGATTCGCTCTTCTGGCCCTCATAACTAAAAATCTAGATCGAATGCCCCGCTAAAAATGATACGGATTGTTTATTATTATATAAACAACAGAATAAAATCAAAATATCCAGAAAAAATCGACAGGGTGGGTGATTTTCATTTGATTTTCTTCCATACGCGAAAGGCGAAATTAACCACGTGCGCACGTCCGGCGTTTATAGATTGAAATCCTGAGCGAAGGACCTACTAAAAGCAACCTTAATTTTGTCATATTACGCGTGTAGTGGAAAATCGAGTGAAAATCACCCACCCTGTCGATTTTTTCTGGATATTTTGATTTTATTCTGTTGTTTATGTAATAATAAACAATCCGTATCATTTTTAGCGGGGCCTTCGATCTAGATTTTTAGTTATGAGGGCCAGAAAAGCGAATCCGGCTGATTTTGCACTACGCGTGTAGTGGAAAATCGAGTGAAAATCACCCTTCCTGTCGATTTTTCCTGGATATTTTGATTTTATTTTATTGTTCATATAATAATAAACAACCCGTATCATTTTTAGCGGCGCCTTCGATCTAGATTTTTAGTTATGAGGGCCAGAAGAGCGAATCCGGTTGATTTTGCACTACGCGTGTAGTGGAAAATCGAGTGAAAATCACCCTCCCTGTCGATTTTTCCCGGATATTATAATTTTTTTGTATTGTTTACATAATGATAAGCAACTCGTATCATTTTAAGCGGGGTCTTTGATTTGGTTTTATAGTAACGAAAGCGAGAGGTTTGAAGGAGTAGTAAAGCTAGCATAGGCACATACATGATAATTTTTTGGTGCGGGTAAAATAAGGGACAATTATTTTTTTTTACGACTTATACATATGATTAGTAGTCTCGAATGCTACTCTTAGTTGTTCTGAAGCATTTTTGCTACGTTTTAAAGTGATTAATTAAATTTTCAAATTTCGTTCCCGGAACGTTCCGAACTTCAGTGTCATGAATTTTCACTAGAAATTTTTACAGATATCAGCCATCAAGCTATACAACAATCCATTCCAGTGCTTTTTTCTAATGTACTCGTAACAGATTCATGTGTAGTATCGAATGATGCTAGAACTGAAGGTAGTAAATATAGCAATTGAATCAAGTAAACTAAGAAAAAAAAGGTTTATGTTACAGAAAAAAAACACTACCAATTTATTGGCTTAAAGCTTTCTCATACACATGTCTAAATAATCAAATTTTTCATACTGTATCAACCTTCGATTTATGACTTTTAAAAAATTTTAAATAAATTTTTAAATTAATCAATTTAAAAAAAAAATAATAATAATAGTAATAATAATAGCAATTATAATGAGAACAATTTTACACATTGACAAATCAAATACATTCTTTTCCAGCTATGATACGAATCTAGTTAAATAGATTAACAAACAATAATTAGGTGGTATATAAAAATAAAATATACTTTTTCACCGCATCAATAGCAAAAAGACTAATTTTTTAACACTGAAAGTCGGTATAACCTTAATAAATTAGTTTAGTTCAAATATTTTTAACCAAGACCTCTTTTTTTAGTAGAGACGGCATTGCCAGAAGCTTTAACATTCAAGGGGAGAAAAATAATTCAAAGATCGATAAAACAGAAAAGATTGAAAACAAACGTTACTCGAAAAAGGCTGACAAACAGTAGTAATTGGATTGATAATAAGGCTAAGACTGTTAGAGCTGAAGGAAAGGCTGGTATTGGAAGAAAGGATTTTATTGAGGCTAAGACTATGAAGCTGGGATGCTCCAACAAGTGTCCTTCAAAATGCACTGAAAGAATATCGGACGTTGAACGAGAACAAGCTTTCACAGAGTATTATGGCCTGAAAGACAAGGCCAAACAGTGGCAACGTATAAGTAATTGGGTTTCTCTAAAACGTAAGAGAGAACCTGACGAAGAGTCCATCGAGCTTGCAGTTATCTTCAATAAGTCATTAAAACAGAAAAATTTTTACAACTTTACCTTGCCCACATTGAATGGACAAATATCTGTTTGCCGAACGATGTTTCTAAACACCTTGGGTATGTTTACACTTGTATTATAAATTTGATTCATGAATATGAATGTATTAAAAATTTGTTCTACCTGTCGAGCTCAAAGTAATTACAATGCCTGGTTATGGCCGAAAATATTTTCAGCCTCGTTTCCGGCTCCATATTTTTTTTTCAATTTTGATTTTAATTTTTTTTGTTCTTTTTTTTTTATTTTTTTTATTTTGCTTGAATTTTCATAAAATCGAGGTTAAAAATATATAAAAAAAAAAAAAAAGGGTAGACAAAAATAATAATTTTGCAATAGGTTTACAAAAATATTTTTAAAAAACCGCTGCCAATATATTGGCACAAAGGTTTCTCATGCATAAATATATATCGAAATGATACAATTTCATCAATTTAAAAATCAATCTGGGTTTAATAATTTTCTCATAAAAGAAAAAAAAACGAAAAAAAAAGTATACTAATATTAAAACTGACAATAAGTGAACACAACGACAAATCCAATGAAATCTTTTTCAGCTACGATATGAATCCTGATAAATACACTAACAACGAAAAGTTGTATAATTTAAAAAATTAAATGAGAATTTATTTACCATACTCACAGAAAAAATAAGATATAAACCCCAAACCTTATCTAAAGTTACTTAAACCATAAAAACTAGACATTTTAAGCCAGGAATATATTTTTTGTTGATTTTTTCCTCACTTTGCTTCCTACTATCAATTTTGCGCCTACAGTTGGTAATGTACTCATCAAGCCCTCCGGGCCAAAAGTGATTTGCGGGCGCAAAGTTGGACTTTAAGCCCTTGGCAAGAAAAATCTTTTGCGCAAATCGGGCACAAACATACGAAAACTCCATCCTTCGGGCGTCATTCTTTTACTTTGTGCACTAGGTATGAAATGTTATGTTAATTTATTTCAAGCTCTAAATATCGTGATAAATTTTTAAAAAATTGAAAATGTACATGACAACCTCAGTAGGGCATACATAAAATTTTTATTTTCATGCATCTGCAGAAACATATTTAAGGTTGTTATTGTAGTTCTTTGATTTTCTCATAACGGTTGTCTTAAATCTCATGCATAAAATGCTTCTAATTTATTCTAAAAACGTTTGTATTTGTCAGGGTATAGTGACCGCTTTTTTGTCCATGTTGAATCACGTTCATACTTTATTTCGTTTGGCTTTTACAGATAAAATACTTAGTTTTTCTTGAAAAATAAGATCTATATTAGATACCCTTTAACAGATTTTGATCATCCTTAAAATGTAATTTATTTCTCATATATGTAGTAGCACGATAAAAATTTTGGTCTATACCTTACTAAGGTTGCAATATCTTTCTTTTTTTTTCAATTAGTTGCTTGTTTTGTGGGTCAATAAATGCGTAATCGATTTTAGATATAGAGATCTTATGGAGCATTGATTAAGCTTCATCGCCTATTCAAAATTATGGTGATACCTTTTTTTGTTTCAAACATATTTCACTTATTTACTTGATAATACTAAGCTGTTGTTGAAATGTAAGACACAGATCAGATGCCCATCGACAGATTACAATTATCTATGGCGTTAAATCTCTATTTTTTATCATTTTAGTAACTTAAAAATAGATTATAAGGTTTTTTATACTATAATTTTATTATGGTTATAACGACTCTCACTGTTTCGAATGCGTTTTCCGACATCGGGTATGTTGAAGGGTTGGGTGTGCCCTCAGTAGGAAAAGTAGGATTCACCACATAAGCGCCATAGCTACGCAGCTATCTTACGTCCCTCGGGCCGCAAAATAGCCCCGGAGACGATGGTTCTTATCCGACGAAAACTATTTTTCCTATTTTTACGGTGAAGAGATACTATTCTTATTTTCTACATCACCAAATTATTTTTTGTTCTTTTATTTAACAAGATCCGTATTATAGCTAACATGATATTATAACATTTGTTGTTGTGTCAAATTATTGTAATTATTAATATTTTTGCTATTATTTTTTTTTAAATAAGGAACTTATCGCTCAAAGGTTAATACAGTGTAAGAAATTGGTATTTTTTAAATATATTCATGAATAAACTGCGGGCCAAAAAATTGACAGCAGTTTTTCCATATTTACCAATAAACAAATTATTTCTAATATAATCAACTGTGTACCTAAATTAATGATTAATATTCTAGATATTTTCTATCAAGTAGTGAAGACTGCCATGGAAAAACATTGCAGCACAAATTCCACAAAAGTCATGGATGGTGATGGGAGAGGACGCCATAAGAACCGTCCTTTTAGTTATCCAGTAGAGATGCTGGATGAAGTTTGACAGCACATTGCCCGATTTCCGGTCATAGAGTCCCACTACTGCAGGGAAAATTCGCAACGACACTACCTAGAATCAGGACTCTCAATAACAAAAATGTATCGAATGTACGTCAAAGAGAAGCTTTTGGAAGAAAGTAAAAGAATACAAGAAAATAAAGGAAATATAGAGGAGGAAAAAGAAAATGAAGAAGACGAAGATGAAGATGATGAAGAAGCTAATGAAGAAGAGAACGACAAAGAGCAAGATGAAGAAGATGATGACAAGGAAGATGATAAGGGCAACGAAAATGGACAGAACCAAGAGAATGACGGAAATGAAAGAAACAAAAAAGGAAAAAAGAAACAAACATTTGACGTTGTACACGAAAACATCGTAAGAAAATCTATGTACACAAAAATCTTTAACAGCGAGTTCAATTACGGATTTTTCAAGCCAAAGAAGGATCAGTAAGTCTACTAAATAAGAGCATAAAAAGAATTAATGTTGTTACAGCATATTTTTAATTTTTGAAACACCTTTTTTTGCTAGTTAGATGGTAGAAAATTTTGATATATTTTTATACAGAGATTTATGTTATGCAGTTTTTTTGCCTTCTAATCTAGAAATAACACCTTCGCCACGTGATTTTGGATTTACCGGCGGAAAAATAACTTTCGTAACTTTTTAGCAAAGGCTTCTTTACTTAATGTACTATTTTGATTATAATACTTGAACTTCGTTTTTTTTTTTTTTTTTTTTTTTTTTTTTTTTTTTTTTTTTTTTTTTTTTTTTTAGTACATTGATTAAAGCAAGAAACTAACATTCTAATGAAAAACAAGGCATATGAGAAAATCCGTTTTAAATTTAAATTTACACTTACCAAAAAAAAAATTTTTTTCAAGGCATAGACTTGAACCAATTTTTTTCTCATTCTATATGCCCTCTGTATACCCTTGTAATACTGTTTTTCACCCCCCTAAAGATTTTGAATACTGATTTTCTAAAGTTAAAAGCCAGACTTAATTGAAAATTGTCAGAAACTGATTAAATCGTACCGGGTTTCAAAAAAATCTTATTTTTCCGCATTCTGTAGACGTTAGGAAACATTAAACACCCCTAATATGAATAATTTAGGGTGATTTACCCCTTGAAGCATCCCCATGAATTACAGAACCAAAAATCGGTGTAAAAATGTATTATTTCACCTCTGAAATCCTTTTTCGGGGTTTTTTGAGGTCACTGATCATGAATCGGGGGTCTTTTTACAAGCAGGGGTAGTTTCAACCCCCCAAAATCACCTCAAGTTGCAGTAAATCATCAAAAAATTCATTATTTTGCCTCCAAAATCGTTTCTCAGGGATTTCCTAGGTAGCTGATAACAAATTTGAGGTCCATTTAAGAGCAAGGGTGGTTTTACCCCTTAAAATTCCCTCCACTATAAGAAAATCTTAAAAATTAATCATTTTGCTACCAAAATTTTAAGCCTGAGAAATGATTATAAAGGCAAAATGATGAATTTTTAAGATTGTCTTCAAGTGGGGGCGGTTTCAGGGGATGAAACTACCCCTGCACTCAAATGGGCCTCGAATTCGTCATCAGCCACCTCGGAAGCCCCTGAGAAGCGAATTTGGTGACGAAGTTGTTAATTTTTAAAATTTTCTGAAACTAGGGGTGATTTTAGGGGATAAAACAATCCCTGCACTTAAATGGACCTCGAATTGGTCATCAGCGACCTCGAAAATCCCTGAGAAACGAGTTTGGAGGCAAAATGATGAATTTTTTAATGATTTACTGCAACTAGAGGTAATTTCGAGGGGTTGAAACTACCCCTGCTTGTAATTAAATTCCCGATTCGTGATCAGTGACCTCAAAAAACCCCGAAAGAGGATTTCCGAGGTGGAATAATACATTTTTACACCAATTTTTGGTTCTGTAATTCATGGGAATGCTTTAGAGGGGTAAATCACCCTAAATTATTCATATGAGGGGTGTTTAATGTTTCCTAACGTGTACAGAATGCGGAAAAATAATATTTTTTTGAAACCCGGTACGATTCAACCAGTTTCCGACATTTTTCAATGAAGTCCGGCTTTTTACTTTAGAAAATCAGTTTTCAAAATCTTTACGGGAAAGGAAAACAGTGTGGCAAGCCCTTGCATACAATTTTTTCCTCATTCCTGAGGTTATATAAAATGAGAAAGAAAGTGGTTCAAGTCTATGCCTCAAAAAAAAAATTTTTATTTTTTTTGGAACTTGTAGATCCAAATTAAAAATGGATCTCCTCATGTATCGGATCGCCAACTAATTTTTAAAAAAATTTAAAGTCTGAAGTAATTGTTCCATTAAAATTGTAGTAATGAAAAAAAAAGATGCAACGTAAAACTAGCGTCACTTTGAGCCCTCGATAAGAAAAACTATACACGCCATTTGAGGACCAAAGTACACTAATTGCCTCCTTCGAGCATGCTAGCTTAGTTTACGCTACAGAGACGTAATGTACTACTTATTTGGTGTTCAGCTAAAATATTTCAATTCGATCTACTAAATTACTTGCCTATCTTATAAACTGACTTGTTCTGTCTCCAGCTGCTGTATGAAGTTAACAATATTAAAAAAAATATTTTCTCGCACAAATATGGGTCAGAATCAATTCTTTCATTTTCAAAGGATTAATCAAGCCTTAATCTGGTTTAATTGATAAAAAACTAGTGGAGAAAAGTAAGATCTATGATTTTTAACCAAATGATGCAAAATTGTTGTTGTGCCCATTGCCCATTTTTCTTTGATAGTTTGAAATTGAATAACTCATGAAACCAATACTTAGACTATATTTGTTCTTTGGAATGAAAAGAATTCTTTTCGTCAACTCTTATTACCGTAAGAAAGTAATTATTCATCTCATAATGAATGTTTCAAAGGAACATACATAATATATTATATCATAAAAACGACTTAGCTGATAACTCAGATGATTCTATGATTTTGCATTTTTTATATGCAATCGCAGTTCCTATTTTCCTCCGCAAATTTTCGATCAATCAGCCTAATTATTGACTTAATGTATTATTTGAGATTTGAAAAAACGACGTTTACTATTATTTTTGCAAGAGAAAACTTTTTTCTCACATTGTAAATTTTATACAGTAATTTTAATAAAAGCAATTTAGTCAATAAAGTAAGCAACTGCAATGATCTGCCCTTTATGGTTTTGAACTTCTTTGTCTGACCTTGATAATTTGCAAAACTATTTTTTCATAAGTGTTTTTAAATAACAAAATGAAAAGTTAAGTTTCGCAGTGTTTACTGTTAGTTAAATAACAGAAAAAATTACAATGAAAATATAATACGAAAGACAAACATTCAATAAATATCGCTTGAGAAAGCTCTGTACTTGTTAATTGCATATCAGGGTCTTTGTTGATACGATTTCTTCTTCTCCTTAATTTTAGGTCACATTTAATCACGGTTATTCATTGTTTTTATTGATATTTTTTTAATTTTGAAGCTCGATTATATGGAAGTATATTAGACTTTTTAAAAAAAAAGTTCATTGATATTTATTAAAAAGAGTAATTTTTTAACAGGTGCGAGACTTGCACAGCATATAAGATGATGTCGCCCGAAGAGAAGATTCAAAATGAATTGACACAAAACACTCATCTTGAAATGAAATCTGAGGCAAGAAGATTGATGAATCTCGACAAAGAAAGCGCTTTAAAGGACAGCAAGATATGCTGTGCAAGCTACGACTTGCAAAAAGTCTTAACCACGCCAAAGTCTGAGATTTCAGTCATGTATTATATGTCCAAGTTATCGGTATGGAATTTCACGATTTTTGAGATGGGCGCTGCTGTAGGGCATGCATTCGTATGGAATGAAACCATAGGGAATCGTGGCTCTAATGAAATTGCATCCTATGTTTTATCCTTACTTCGTCAAAAGGCTCAGACTGGTGTGAATCAATTCCGATTTTACACAGACAACTGCTCAGTGCAAAACCGTAATCGAAATGTATTTTCGATGTACGTGAAGGTCTGCAATGAATTGCAAGTAGAAATTATCCATCGGTAAAATGCTTATACTTTTTTTCAAATAGTAGTTTTTGTCACAAACGTGCATTTTTCCAGGGTGGTACATGAGTCCGAGGGCAGTTGCAAATAAACGCCCGAGGGACTGTTAGAACTGCCCTGGTTGGATGCACATGAGTAGCGAACGAAATTCCTGGTGAGGACGAATTTTTTTCTTTTCTTTTAAGATCTACCCTTTTTTTCTTTTTATAAGATCATTTTTTAATTTTGTAGTCAAGCTTTGCCCCCTGATCCCCAACCACTGGCTTCCGCCTCTGGACACTTAAAAACTTTACTCGCAAGACATTTTTAATTTTTTTTTCTACCTATACTAATTTGCAAACTTCTTGCAGTTTCAATACATCTCAAATTAAATTTACGGTGGCTATTGAAAATGTAACGATAAATATCAACGTAAGAAACACCAACTCAAATAAATAATATAATCCATGTAATTAACAAATTATTTTTTTAATCATATTAGTACCCATGAGTGTACACTGTTTATTATAAAAAAAGAAAAATATGGTGTGATAAGTAACAAACTTTTGTACACGTTATTAGAGACACTAATAATTTATCTCATTAACTGTGTATTTTTAAAATACATTAGTAAAAAAACACTATTTATTAACAAATTCATAACAATAAATACATAAATAAAAATTATTAAACTGTTAATAACATTTGACTAAAAGTTTGTAACGTACGACGGCATAAGAAAAATTATTGTTAAAACTGGATACGTAACAATAAAAAACAAATACTCGTAAAACTTTTATTATCACATAAAAAATACTAAGACTTTTCCATATTTCCATCTATTATATTGTTACAATTCTTTTTATACAACTATTTTAGATTCCCAGGTAATAACCGAACATACATTATTTCTGTACAGATACGATAATTTCTTATTAATTGTATATTCGATTGCTAAAACAAATTTTTAAAAAACCGACTTTTTCAGCCATAATTAGAATCTTAAAAAATAATAAAAAATAATCCTACGTACGTAAAATATTAAGTTAAATTTTATCATAATTGAAATATTTCAAAACAAAGTATTCTAAAACAACTTAAAAATACAATACAATGATTTATTTAAAATCGATGAAATCATAGTAAAACAAACAAATCGATATTGTTGAAACATGTCAAGCATGGTATTTGGAAATTAAAAAAAAGTGTTGGCCAATAAAAATAAGCCACAAAAATTGTACGATCCGAAGAATGGTAAATATAAATATTTAGTTATAAGCCCAGCTGTGTACCCCAGTCGACGAATTTCTGTGGTATGACTGATCTCTCTCTGTCTCTCTCTCTCTCTCTCTCTCTCTCTCTCTGTGTGTGTGCGCGCGCGTGACTGTGTGTGCGCGAGAGAGAGGGAGAGAGAGAAACAATTGAATTGAATTGAATTTATTTAATAAGGAGCTAAGAGCTAGTCGCTCTTTGTAGATCGGCTTGTTATGTCTATTACATATCTCAATATAGTAGGAGCCATTTACAACCTACTTATAGAAAGACATAGAGACAGAAATTGCTTTGTTATTGAGTAAATACTTAAGTTATCAATTGTGATATTTCATGAAATTTTTGGTATAATGTACGTACAAGTAGTATATAACTCGTATAAGTAGAAAAAATAATAAAATCGAAAAAAATTTTTTTAAATAGCTTTCTCGAAGTTGGGCACACCCAGTCTGAGGTTGATTCCATGCATGCAAGGATAGAGGGCCATGTCAGAGATAAAACTATTTTTTCTCAAAAGGAATGGGTTAAAACAATTAAAGAAGCTAAAGAAGAAGAACCCTCCTACAATGTGAAAGAAATTGAGCAAAACGACATTTTTAACTTTGATCCTGTAGCAGATTTTTTTGTATGGAAGTCGGTCAAAATAGGAAATGTTCGAGAGATACGTGTTGTGCCAAATAGTTCAGATGTATTCGTAAAATACGACTTTTTCAATGATACACCGAAAATCTGTAAGATTCTCAAGAAAAACTATTCTCTTCAAAACGTCGTTACACATAAATTAAGCGTCGCTTACAAACAATTGATACCGTTAAATGAAAAAAAGAAAAAAGACCTTAATTCAATGCTGAATAAGAATCTCGTACCCATAGAGTCTGTAAGTGAATTTAAGAAAGTTCTTACGATATAAGAAAATATACATATATACAATATTTCGTCATATAGTTATTAGTTATGTTGTACGAGCTTCGCGCAATTCAACTATCAATGCCGATTGCATACCAATGTAATTGAACCAGAAAAAGAAAATTTTCCTTTGATTTTGCAATGATTTTTTCGTCTTCGAAGTCCATTAAAATTATAGCTCATCTAATTAATTTCTAATATTATTCAAAATTTATTTAGATAACTTTAAAAGTAACTTGTATGTTTAATATTTAAATACGCATCACTTTCTGACGATAATGTTAATTTTTAAATAATTTTGTTAGTTTTAGCGATCCTTTTACATCTGTACAGTACAATAATTTGAACAAATTAAACAATTTACAGTAGTTTTAGTATTTTTTAACATAAAAAGTGAAAAATCTTCCAAAAAATTTATTTAGTATCACAATTCTTTTTTTTAACTTATAATCACAGTAATAGTCTAACTATACATGATTGTGATATTGTCAAATTCATCAACTTTTTTTTATTTTAACGAGTCTAAATAATGTATGTATTAAAAAATAGGCTTAAAGATTCAGTTGATAGCTCATAACCAATCATATAACAAATGTAGAGACTAGTGCCTCGTAACAGTCAATCGTGCAAGAGCAGAATCATTTTTAAAAGATTTTTTTTTTTATTCTTCTATTTACCACATTACCATGGTATATAATTTGTTCTTTCAGTGAACACATCGTAAAAGATCTGACTGAATGGTATATTTTATTGTTTGTACACATTTTTGTAATTTTCCTTTGATTGTATTATTTCACTAGTTAACATCGTTTTATAGGTAGCGTCAAATGGACTAATCAATCAAAACTAAGTAATATTCAACGATAAGTTAATACCTGTGATAATTACTTGTACCAAATAATTGCAAATAAGATATTGTAGGGTAAAAAATATTGTTTGTCAACATATTGTATGGGAATTTTATATTTCAAATGTATAACAGTAAAAATAAAATTATTGTACAGCCAATTCGAAGATAACTGTATTCTTTTATCATGGTCATAAAATGCAATTTAAGAGCGTGAAGACAGAAAGAGTTTTAGAGATACGTATATCATTCATATATTACTCATCAAAGGAGGAAAATTGTGGAAGAGAAAAAACGGGTAAAACGTAAGTTGTAACATTTTTTTTTTTTTGAGTTAAAAAAAACTAACTCTTCTAAACAATGATTTGCCGATGAGTGTCAGGTTTTCAAAACTCTACAAAAAAGAATTTTATCGGTAAAAGATTATTGGTAAATACCGTAGTTAGTACATTCACATCACATCTTGTCCAAAACTAACTCATAAATGCCCACTATGTGGGCAGTAGTAAACTTAAAGTAAAACTAATCACAGTAAAAATAACCTTTTAACAAAAACAAAAGGTGAAAGTAAGTTTGATGTGTTGAATTCAAGTATTCTAAGAATTTTCAAGGCTTACGTGAAAAGTCAATAAATCACACTGTTATAAATAAATAGGCAGCCTTGCAAAAAAATGAGATAAATATTTAAAGGAGGCCAAGGAGTTCCTTACAGCTAATTACAGATGCATTTTTACGAGATTTAAGTGCCTTTTTGGAATCATAATGAAACGTAATGATTTGTAAGATAATGTACTGCGTTGTGGTATACTATAATCAAATGTAACAAAACGTACGAAACTGTAAGTGCGGACTGAAATCCAACTAAACCTTACATTACATCACAGAAAGTTACGGTTTGTTACGTTTTTCTGACATTAATTTTTTCCACTGAAATAGCCTAAGTTTGATTCAAAGTTGCCTTAGCCTCTATAAAAATTAGTGACGTATAGTTGGAATACATGTAGCAAGTACACAATCAAAAAATAGTAAATACATAAAAAACGAGGCTTTGGACGAGAAATTTTTTTTTTTTCCATTACAGCACAACTAAAATAAATATGTACGTGCTGTTTCTTACATTATTGTTATTTCTAAATAGTTACGAGTTTTGTAGTTAATAACCAAAAAAGCGAAATATTTTTTGAAAAAAATCATTATAATTCTCTGTTCATTGCAACACAATGCAATTTTTTTTATTCTTCAGAACAGAGCATGCTGTTATTTTTTTCGACACAACCACGAGCTGTGATACTTTTCATTAAAACTAAGTACGATGTAATTCTTTTCTTTATAACCGAGTACGCCGTAATTGTTTTCGTCGCAACCAAGTGCGGTCTGATTCTTTTCGTCATAACCAAGTACGCTGTAATTGTTCTCGTCGTAACCAAAAGCACCGTAATTGTTTTCGTCATAATTAAGAGTGCTGTGATTCTTTTCGTCATAACCGAGTACGCTGTGATACTTTTCGTCGCAACTCAAAGAGCTGTGATTGTTTTCGTCGTAACCAAGTGTGCTGTGATTCTTTTTGTCATAACCGAGTACGCTGTGATACTTTTCGTCGCAACTCAAAGAGCTGTGATTGTTTTCGTCGTAACCCAAGGCGCTGTGATTGTATTCGTCGCGACCAAGTGTGCTGTGATTCTCTTTGACATGACTAAGAGCGGTGTAATTCTCTTCGTCACGTCCAAGAGCAGTGTGATTCTCTTTGTTGCAACTAAGCGTGCTGTTATTCTCTTCGTTAAACCTATAACACTATAATTCTTTTAGTCACAGCCTATTGTGCTGTAATTTTTTTCGTTTCAGTAGAGTAGTGTAATAGTATTCGAGATACCCCAGAGTTGGGATAGTTTTCGATTGAGGCGTCGACTTATACTAGATGATCGATTGAGGTCGTCATTAGTTACTTATGATTTTCGTTAGATGATTGCTGTCGTAGTTTCCCTTAAACATTAAGTTTTTTTTTGTAATAGTACGCATAAGTTATTCATTCTTAAATATAATATTAAATACTCTGAGTTATGCTCTTATAAGGACGCTGACCGCAAAGTTCTTTAATTTTTTTGTAACTCTAATACTTTTTTTCAAAACTAATAGTAGATCGCTATTCTATGGTTATTCACGGCTGTATATATAAAATTGTCATAAGTAAAATAGAAGAAAAATGTAAAATAGTCGAATGCCTTATAATAGACGTGCCCTGTATGTTCAACGTACTTAGGTTTAACAAACCTTATGCAGTGATATGGTAAATTCCTTACGTTGTGTCTACTACATTTTTAACCTTAATTATATTTTTATAAGAAATTATTCTTATTAGTTACGAATTTTTCACATTTAATCACAGGAAATATTGTTGCGCTTTACTAACTTGCGTGTAAATTGTATTTTGTATGCTTTTGTCACCGATGGATTGAGTAAATAAACTAGTACCTGTCTTTGCTATATTAGTTCAAGTCTTTATTGTTAAAATAATTCCACGATTAACAAAAAGTCTTGTATACATAAATCTGATGCAGATATGAATTGTTTGATTAACTTGCCTATAAGTTATATGAAAAAAAAAAAACTTTTCTGTTTCTCTTATTTATTACAGATTCGTACAACCCATTGTTATTGAGTAAAATGAATAATGCGTTACGTAATGCCGTCAGTACTGATAAACTTGATTCTATTGTCTATACTTTTCAAACAGACAAATACCCGTTTGAAGAAGAAAGCATTAAATAAAAAAATTTTATTGTATAAAAAGCTAAATATGTATGTCGATCCCATTATGTGTACTTTAACAGACAGCATCGCACCTGGAATGATGAAAAATAAAGTATTTCTTCTTAATAAGAGAAAGCAAATGGTGCATATACTGATTGAACAGTCGTTGAAAACATTATTTAAAAAAGAAGGTATCTATGATGTCACTTTATCCCACATAAAATTATTAAATTCTGATAATGATGTTTTGAGAAACTTTATTTAAGAAAGACTTTAATTATTAGTAAAATAAAACTAAATTTTATATACCACTGGCTATATATTATGGTAATCTCAAGTTAAAAAATGCACTGGGTAGTAATTTGGTCCAAAATCAAATCGGTGTGGTTTATACATCTCCTCTAGTTTTACCTAAAAATTTTGCTTCAAAGCTTGATGACATGATTTTAAGTAATATTTTTATTGCAAAAGATGGCAAATTGTATAAAAATGCGGTAATATTTAAGGAGCTTATTAATGAATTGTATAAATTAGAGAAAGAAGGTTTAATTCTTAATATAAGCGGTAAAAATCATAAAACTTATTTTGTTTCATGTTTAATATATGGTGATAATTTAGGATGAAATGGTGTGTTCAGATATATGAAATCATTATGGAAAACGCGATGTTGCCGCATCTGCAATGCTGATCCCGATTAGATATCTTTACTTTGCACTGAAGATAAAATATTACTACGTAAAAAAATAGAATACGATTTAGTCAGTCAAAAAATTTCTTAAAATACAACTACTGAAACAGGTTTGAAAGAAGGCCGTATATTCAATGATCTAGAAGATTTTTATGTCATCACAAATTTTAGCACTGACATAATGCGTTTTTTTTTTTTTTTTTTTTTGTTTGATTAAGCGGGAAGGAGAAAATCTTCATAGACACCCCAGCTAATTCGGTGGTAGTGTCGGATTCACCCAGTGTGCCTACTGACTAAAAACTAACCTCCCCGCATGGGACAGGTCCGTAGGACCACTTCCCTAGAAGACAGAAGGGCATAAGAGAAGAGGGAAGAAGGAAAATAACGGAGAATTTTGGAGGCCCGCTCTCAAAGGAATGAGAGGAGGGGCACTTACGCATCTGGGCCAAGCTCGAAAATTGGCTTGCGCCGGAATAGAGTTGGAGGAAATTAAATTTTGTGTGATTGTATATGTGTGTGATGTGTGTGTGTGAGTGTTTAAGTGTGTTTGTGTGAGTCCGCTATGTATGGAGTGAATGGGAGCGTACTTGTGTTTGGTGTAAATGTTGTTAGTGTTAGGCCGTAGAGGATACGTTGGGCAGAATGGGTGCTCCTGAAGGGAGCGTGCGAAAGTTGAAGTCACAAGTTTCGGCGGATTATGGAGATGCATCTGAAGGAAGCATGGGGGATGGAAGACCTAGAGTAATCTGGGGATCCTCAGGGTTTTGAACGAGAGCGCATGGACGTCCTATAAGGTCGAAACGACCGGGTTGGATGTTTGCTAGTGCGGCGATGGTGGGGTTTGTAGGGATCACGTAGGTGATGATGCTCTTGATGATGGCGTTAAAGGTGCGCGGCTTGGTCTTCTGGGAGACTGGTTTGTTGTTAAAGAAGGATTTTAGCAGCACGAAGGCTCCGTATGCCTTGCCGCGGGTGCAGTTGATGTGACGAGCGTACGTGAGTCACCGGTATAGCGTGACGCCGAAGTACTTGGCAGAGTAGCTCCAGTCGATATCTACTCTATTGACCCTTATCTTCTGCAATTTCTTCCTGGGATTTTTCCAGGAGATGAGCATGGCTATAGTCTTTGACGACCAGTTTCCAAAGACTATACCAGTTAAGTAGAGTGATGATGTGCTCGTTTATAAGGGTGGTGCACCGAGAGTGTTGTTTTGACGTACAGTTGACCACGACGTCGTCTGCGTAGACGTACGTGTTAATTTTTTCACGCTGGAGCAGGTCGTGGCAAAATATCTTGAAAAAGGTGGGTAAGAGTTTAGAGCCTTGGGGGACTCCGGAGGTTATTGGGCGGGATTTGGAGAGGGATTCGCCTACTTTAACGTGGATGAATCTGTCCGAGAGATAGGATTTAACGGTGCCGATGAGGTAGTGTGGAAAACCTAACTGTATAAACTTGTACAGGAGGCCCTCGTGCCAAACTCTGTCAAAGGCCTGCTGTACATTTAGAAAAGCTATCGCGGTGAAGTTTTTGTGGATGAGGCTATCGGAAAGGTCTTCGGTGACTCTCAGAAGCTGGTGAACTGCCGAATGTCTGGCTCTGAAACCGTACTTCACGTTAGAAAGGATATTGTTTTCCGTGGCGTGCTTGTTAAGGCGGGCGAGGATGATGCTTTCGGTGATTTTACTGGGTGAGGAGAGTAAACTAATGGGTCTGTGGTTCGAGGGGTTGCTGAGAGGTTTTCCCGGCTTCGGAAGGCAGATGACCGTAGCCTCCTTCCACACGATTGGGAAGTCATGAAGGCGCATCACGGCGTTTGTAAAGTTGCAAATCGCCGTGATGAATTTTTGAGGGAGGATTTTTTGAGGGCTCTATGAGGGCTTTGTTAATCCTGGGCCATAATTTTTGGTCCAGGGTTGTGATCGGTGGAGGTGCCTTCTTTTTGGGGGCGCTGTTAGTTTCCTTCGAGTCATGTTGAGCTTGGTCCTTAAGATGACCGTCGAAGGCATTTTTCTCTGTCTGGGGGTAGCTGAGTGGTTGCCCCTAATTTGGGGACTTCTCTATCTCCATGTCGGAGAGAGTGTCTGCAGAGTCGTCCACGTTAAGGTCGAGCGTGCGCCGTTTTTTGGGGGGTGGATTTACATTCTGGGAATTGGCCGAATTGTTGTTTACCTTATGGTAGTGAAGGAAATTTCTGGGCTTCCAGAGAGGAAGAGTTAAGGAGATTTAAGGGGTCACAATTAAGAGGTGACGGTACAACAATACCCGGGCCTTTTGGTAGCGGAGTTTTCTCTGTGCAGGGTGACTTTGCAGAAAGTGCTACAATAGTCGCGTCTTTCTCCTCGTTGGAGAGTTTTAAAGAATTAATTAGCTGAATGGAATTTTCCAGCTAAACTGAGTACTCACTCAGGCTGCGTTCACAGTAGCCAGACTTACTATACATTAAGGGGGTTAGCATCTAAAGCGTTTGCATGAACTAATAGTTTTTGTTGTACATGATGGCGTATTAGAGGCTTTATACCCCTGTCAGAGTTAGCCCGTGGTAATTGCTCTGGAGGCTGATTGCATGTGTTAGTCTTAAAATTTTCACAGCTTTTCAAGCTAAAGTCTTAACAGCTCAGCTCGCATGAGACACCTGCAGAGAGCGTCAGGGGGTACCAGCTGGAGAAGTTAGTTCTCTTCCCAGCCGCAGACTTCGGCTCGGATGACGATTACGATGATGCGACGTCGCGCTAGCGTTACTCTCCTTTACCCCAGCTCTCGCACAACATAAAAGGGCACGAATTATAACCTCGAGGTGCAAGTGCATTCGTGAACGAGCTGTATACCCACGACATTTTTGTTTGGGACGCCTCTATAAGCTGCCACTGTTACCGCAGCCACAAAGGTGTTCTTCGTGAGATCAAGATTATAGCAGATGCTGATACCCACAGTCCAGTTGCATGTGGCGCACTCAAGCTGTCAAAATTTTGATCTACGTTCAACAGCCTGTCCACTATCGTAATTGGTTATTGGCCGTGATTACGGTGTAAGATATACAGGTGGTATCATGTCCCGAGTAGAAATTAAAAGTGGGCGAAAACTGGGCCCAAGTTTAACTGTCACGCCACCCACCTTAGTCGCAGCTTGGCACCTGACTTGGCCTCCAGTGGGTTTGTAATACGACGCTGACTTGGGCGCAGCTTGGCCTGACTCTCGCCCAGTAATCACCCACTTTTGTCGGCAGATCAGTATATAATACAGAAACGTCCATGTATAAGTATACAAGTAGTATGACATACGCGTGCGCTGACACACACATGAATGTGTAACATACAAACTTGCATGCTTATATTTAACTCATATCAGTGCACAAGAAAGTGGTTGATTACTCGATGAAAGTCAGGCCAAGCTGCGCCAAAGTCAGCGCTATATTATGAACCCACCTGCAGCCATGCTTGGTGGCTTGATTGGGGCCATGCGTATAACCTGGGGGCTGCCCACTTTCAATTTCTACTTGGAGTAGGCATTATTTTTGTGAAGTATTTGTTATATTTCATTCAAAACCCAGCATATGACGAATAAAAGTCAAATACCATATATAGCTGTACTACCAGTATTGGAAAACACCACCATACATAGTTATACTACCAGTGTTGGCGACAATACTAGCGAAAGTAACAGTGTGTCGTTTGCTTGAATAAAAATTTATTTACGTCACAAGTCACTTAAACAACCTTGCTCCATAATATACACAGACTTTTGTCATTTTTTGGTGCACTACATAATGTTAAGACACTTTTATAGTCTTTTACACAAAATCATTTGACTATTTTAATTAATTTATATTTAAATCAATCAATACGAGTTTGAATATAACTTAACAATGACATTTATTGATTTTTTTCTCTTCCAAAATGTTAACTGGCTCTAGATTCAAGGTGCTTGTCTGCTCGGTGTTTTTTTTCTATGCAACACCTGGTGCGAGAAAAGTAAAATAACACAAAATGTTAACAAAAAATTCATTGTAGGTAGTAAAGACAATGGGACCACACGACATGTATATCTTACACCGTGATCTCCATTGTTTTGTTGAGCACCTAGAAGGTGGCAAATTTTTGCATGGTGTCTTGGATGGTGGCAGACTTGTGTAGGATGAGTGTTCGGGACTGGTGATTATGACAGGTATAAGCGTAGACGCAGGTCACGACGACAGCATTTCAGCATGTCATTTAATGTGCATCTCGACTATCTAAACACGTAGAGGCTCTCGAGATGTTAGCCGAGGCTCGAGGCCAAGCCATACAGATACAAGAATAAAGTGCGCTTAACCCCCCACAAACCTGTACTAAGCTGTGTCCCACGGTGTGAGAGAGAACGCCGTAAAAATTTCTTGTGTGTCTCTATCTAACCCCTGTGATTGGAAAGAGACAGACCGACAATATTTGCACCGATATCTCTTACACTAATGAAAAACTTCGACGGACAGGGTTGTCTGGGTTTAGCGCTCTCTATTCTTATATCTCTATGGACCAAGCCCGACTTGAATGAACTATAATATTTGATCTTCTAACTGACCCTATACTATATTTGCCTATAGGGCCTATAGGCAAATACCTAGCACCCTCTTGCGCTGCTTAGTACTACCTCGCAATTCGCTGCGACTTGCGTGCTCATTCAAGTCATCCAGTCATCCCTCTCGCACTCGGGTATGCCTCGAGATACGCCGCACAGTGGGCGAATTTGGTTTTTTTTACTCAAAACCTAATATCTCGCGAACGTTGATAGATAGATAAGTAATTTTCTTTTATCTTTCTTTATTAATAGAGATTGAAGGAAAACTATAGAGGAGACAGAAAAATTTGAACCTAACCTACGAATTTGTCGTAATCGTCGATTTTTCGCGATTTCAGGTCTATTTTTTCTTATTTAGCTATAATTAGAATAAATTTCGGCTAATTTGACACTTAATTCTTTTTTTGTGTGTTCTGGGCAATACCTACTTAATGCTAACATATCAATTAAATTATGTATTAGTAAATATGTACGAATATATATGTATATATCTATTTAGTGTGCATTTAGTAATAACTATCAATGTTAATGATTAATAATTAACTTGTAATGATAATAAAAATATCGACTTACTTGGTATCAGAAGTGGCACAATGTAGAGACATACAGTAATAGTTATTCATAATAATTTGTATGTATATATATGTGTATGTGTCCATGTATGTATGTATGAATGCTTTGCCATTAAATATCCGAAATCACAGTTTCTCATACGACTTTAATAAATATTATTATTTTGAAATAGCTGGCAGGACACGATACATTGATACATATATATATAGATGTATGCTTATATATGGAGCGTTATATATATATACATATATATATATATATAAACTTTTATTTTGGATAATTTGGTTTAGAATACAGCAAGTTTTGTGTGAGTATTGTTTAACACACACAGATAAACTTCAGTGTACATAAATAATAAAATACATTCCTTTTTACAATATATATTAGACATATTGATATATATGTATTTATATATGTTACTTTGAACTTTTTCACACTCATTTACATTGGTACATTTACATACTTTAACACTTATATTCATATATTTGTATTAGAAACATTGTTAAAATTATTTTTCTCAATTTTCTGCCACCAGTGTTTTCGAGGCTCGATACATACAGTATTAATTGTTTTATTTCCTTGTGTTATCTACCAGATTTATACGAATTGTTATTGCTTTTTCTACTAGCGCACTCACAAATAACACATATACACATTTATTTATTTGTTGTCCTTAATGTACGTATTGAAATACTTGTAATTAATTAAATGAAAATCGGACGAATGCATTAAGCTATCCTTCCTATTGATAATGTATTTATCACTCCTAATTACTTGAGGTACTTGTCCATTTCTTTCGGTAGTAATCTTTTGGACTCTCCTTGTTTTAGTCGCTTATGAATATTCGATAATGATATAATAGGATCCGTTAAATAAACAGCTCGATCGAAAACGTCCATAAGTCTGAATAATCTGCTGGCTTGCCAGGCATGATTAGTCATGTGCAGTCGGTGAAATCTATGCCATTACTCACTGGCATCTTCGGAATAGAAAATCATTGGCATTGGAAAAGACTTTGCTATCTGACAACCCATGGGTATAATTGAAAATAAAGCCAGTAAGTTTTTTCACACAGTCTTTCCAATTCTTCATAATTGAGCATTCTGCCACATCTAAATAAAACTAAGATTGTTGCCATATTTTCAACAAGATCTTTGTTGATCCCCAAAGCTTCTGCGAATTTTTGTGGATGATCCAAGCACCTCCTTGACAAGTTACCTGTATTGCTGGTACCCTCACCCTGCAAAACTTGGTCCACTCGAACACTAAACTGTTTAAACAACTTCTTTTAAACTTATTCCTTTTCAATTTTAAACAAATCTAAAACAATATCTGTCATGAAGGAAAGTAGACACAACATAATAGTATTAAGAAATACTAGAGTTGGCAACTAAAACAGTGTCTGAATCTTATGAAGTTGTCCTACACATTACGATTAATTTTGTAAACGTGTGTTGTCTTACTTTAATTAAGGCTGTTATTAATAAAACAATTTTTTTTTATAAAAAAGTAAATGAAGCCTTATCACTGTAAGATATAATTTAATTTCCAAATAAATATTTTTTAACGTATTCTCGTGAGTCTGCAAGTTAATCATTTGCATTTAGAGAGAACATTTTAAATTCTATTTGTAATAAAACATACAGTAGGAATACACGAAAATGGTTTTAGTGAAAAAATTTGCGGACAATGTCACTTGATTCTTAGGATTGAGCTTCAATGATCTTTATGTCATGGAGTTTATTTTTAAATATAAAATTTAGTTTTTAGACAAAACTACTAGATTTACCGTACAAAATAAAATAAGTAGCCAACTCCGTTATTCTTACGAGTTATACCATACCTGATTTACTTGAACTCCACGATTTTGATGTTTTTTTATAAGACATCTGTAAAAAATGTTTAAAAACCTTGATCAAACAATGCAAAAGTCCTAATCCACATGAAAGACGGAGCATGTCTTTATATTTAACTTTAAAATTAATATCTTTCTTGTGAAAGTCGCTCATCATGTGAAAACACATTGGACATCTTTGCGTTGCTCTGTTACGGACAATACAATTCACACATTTTCCGTCGAAGAGTGTCTTTGTTATAAAAAATGAAACTGTTACAAGATTTCCAATTGACGACCGAAAAGAATGATTATTAAGCTCATTTATCTCTTTGGATAATCTGTCATATTCAAGTTTGGTCGTATAATCGGTCTCTTTTTCCATGGCAATGCGCAATGTTCTACAAAATCTATGGGATTGTAGCGTTGGATTAGTCCACTTTTCATTACTTGTTCATGACCCCAACTGACAGATTAGTAATGACGTTACAAACATAGATTATTGCGCATCTGGGGAATCATTGTCTGGAGCTTCACATTTCTGTTGTGCATTAAGATGGCCTGATGAGCTATCGCAACCAAGAGTTGCTGATAGAACTAGATTTTTCAAGGATTTGTTACTCCAGTTAAGAGCCACTGCTTCACAGAGCCTTTCCGCAGTTTTATTTAACATACTCTGGAGGGGTACTGTCACTACTGTTTCAGTATAAACAATATCTGTAGGCTTGCAGTCCATCATACCTTTCTTAATAGTTTCATATCCAGGATAAATCTTACAGTTTCTTGCAAGGCAGTCCTTTACTAATGTTCTGTAAGAGGCTTTACTCATATCAGATTCTAAAAAAAAAGCAAGTGCACTCTCTTTTGTGTGTTTACGAATGTTTCCTAAGAAATATTGTAAAATTAACATCTTACTTTCAATTTGAAGTGTCTTTGAAGCATATATTTTAAACTGAGAGTTCTATGAACATCTTAGACATACTTTGTGCAAATATTTACCATTATACATTTCAATATGTTCAAGCCTATCCATCTCAGAGCACTCATCTACAAAACTATTTTCACTCTGACTAGATTTATCATGCAGTTCTTTTTCTGCGAGCTTAACCGCGGCTCTCAGGAAATCAATATCAATGTCCTTGTTGGTTAACAATTCCATGGCTCGCCTGCGTTTCGTCTCATGAGAAGCTTTAGAAACATTTACACGTTTTCTTCCACTATTCTCTCGTACTCTCGAAATCTTTTTAGGTCGGCCCCCAGTACTTTTACTTTCTGAACTCTTCATTTTTTATACGTACTAGCTCACTTGTCGATTACTTTTTCACAGTTGTTACAAACGTTCTATAATTTGAAAGTAACGTAATATATAGCTCATACATGAAAGAAACATTTCTTTTAGATCTTCATATGCTATCATAATAATGTAAAACATTTTTTTGAAAAACAAGATTTAAAAATAATTTCCATTTTACCTATTTTGTAATAAGGAATAGTGAAATAGTTTTTTCCATGTTTTATATTACTGTATTGAAAAATGCTATTCATAGTTATAACACAGAAATAAGTTTCACATACACTTTCTACTACTGACAAATTTACTTATTTGAGGGGTGTTCGGGATATAAGAATCTTGAAAAATTTCTCGTCTAGATTGAAGAAAGTAAAAAATTTTTTTTACGAGATTTCTCATTCAGGATAATTGGACAATAATCATCTCAACTCGAAATTTCGTAACTGTCTCGGTTATACCCGAAAGTCCGAGAAATTTAAAGTGGTTTATAATTTGCTCAGACATTGTCAAGAAATCTCTGGTGGTTCCATTACGGACCCCGAGATGGCAGAAGGTCCCAGGTGTCTTAACTGTACCAAAGGCGACACAAGATAAGGAAGACAAGAGTAAGAACCCCCTCTCATCTCTAATGGAAATTAGTTTATCTGGGCTATCTCGCATAATATTGATCTACATCTTACGCGCAGCTTACTAATTTGTATATTAATTATTGGTGCACAATCAATTGAATTTTTAATTCAAATTTTATCATTTAGTTATATTGAAATGGCACCAGAGTTAGGAAAATTTACATCACAGAAAATTTGTTTTGTTTTATTATAAATTGAATTTAATATCAAAGGACTATTTACAAACATACACATGGGATATTGGAATTAATTTAATAATTCTCAAATATTGTATTGTTAAATTTTTCAATGTACTAAAAGGGGTTTCAATTAAATTTTAAGAAAATTAAGTCAAATTATCTTCATACATTTAGGTATGATTTCATCAGTTCAGCTCCACCTACGTACATAACTGTTATTTGCTAACAGAAAATAAATATATAAAACGTATTAACTTAAATAATTAAATATAGTTTGTTCAGTACGAGAGATTACATTGTCATGCACAGTCGCAAGTAGGTTAACTATAACGACAATGACAGACCGTGATCTCTTTCATGTTAATGTAGACGATTGAGATTTTAAATACTCTCTTAATAATTCTTCCCAATACAAAATATTTTATTTATGTTATTCAAGCCTTTTGGCAACTACACTTTAAAATAGTAAAGATTGTTGCATTAAAGTTTTATGTTATTTCAATACTAGCAATCGATAATACATTCAGTCTATATAAAATTTGTTTTCATCAAGAGAGGGACCTACTTATCAGCCTTCTCACTCCCTCTTTCTCTCCTACCGTACAGCAGACCGAGTGAATGGTCAGAGTCAGTGAATAGTAAATAATGCACAGTTACAGTTTGAAAAATCATTAACTGTAAAAATTACTATATACACAGATAGAAACAAGGACAGATAAAAAAACAAGCACATAAGCAAGCAACACTAGCGGACGTGTAGCAGACTGAAAACTAATTGTAAAGGCCTGCTTTATAACATAATGTTGCCAACTGATGATACTAAGAAAATTTGCCTGCTATTTCAACAGCCCTACCTTTTGGAGGGTTACTTTTGGGATGATTATTACTGATAATCAATAATCTTACGTTAAAGTTAATTTATTAGGTTATTTTTGCAGTTGACCGTATTATTATTGAATTTATCAACAATGACTATTGTACACTTTACATTTCTAAGAACAAGACGCATTTGTATGAGTTCTTTTGATGGAATTAAACTATTTTAGTTGGTATACAACATGTTTCATTTTAATCAATTATATATTTATATGCACACTAAACTTTCTCATGCAGAATAACATGACTCTTTTTACATAAATATAGTCTATTTCATACGTGAACAAGATGAATAAATATTCTATATCGTCATGCATCTTTAATATTGTATACGTAACATATATTGAACCATGATGCAATAATACATAAACTGAAAACATATAGTATACTCATGCATTCTTTCATAAAGTTATAAAATAACTTAGAAACAAATTAGATACTAATTCTATATAACCTATCATATTAGTAAAGCACTAGTATTTTATGAAATACCTTTGACATGTACTATCTTCTCTAAAATATTCCCGTCAGTCTGTTGATGCCATGATTGTATGATTAAACTATGTGCAGAGTATATAAATACGAACGTGTAATCATAAGGGTCTTCTCTTGAAACTGCTGGAGCTATACCAAAGTAATTGAGACATCGCAAAATCGACAATTTAAACTCGCACTGTAAGTTTCGCAGTAATTTTCGAGATATCGTCCTATTTGAAACTAAAGTGGGCTACCCAGCCAGATTGCGTGGTCCAGCACAGGATGCCAAGCTTGGCCATTGGCGGGATCGTAATATGGAACTGACTTGGGCACAGCTTGGCCTGACTTGGCATGACTATCGCCAAGTGATTGTTCATTGTTGTCTACTCTATTATTGTAGCCAATATTAGATCGGAAATTCACCTAGCCAAGAAAAATGCGTAAATCCGTTGTTCTTCACTCCACGCTTAATACCTGAAATACAGAGTCACAGGAATACTATGTTACAGATAGATTAAATTTCGTTATAGCGTAAGGCTGTGGGCACATAGACATACTAAATGCGCAATATGAAACCCCTGAGTCATGAGAGTGAGAAAGAAGTGTACAGGTTCCTCTCAGACCTCTCTCTGACTGTCATGGTTCCGTATTCGAACTCCGTACTCCATAGGACTGCACCCTTAGGGTGTAGGAAGGTCGGAATGGCAATTAGATATTTTTCTAAGGTGCAATAGGTGTAGTACAGTACATTTAAAAGCTGCAAGTAAACAAAAGTCAGGTAGTACATAAATAAGTTCAATTTTTCTGTAGGTTAGATAACTGGAGTTTAAATATTATATGCGGATATTTACGTGGAATCTGATTTTTTCAATAAAATTTCAACAATACTGTAGAGAAATATGTTATTGTTTTCTTATTTTAAGGTATTTACATAAATCCAAGAAATAATAATGTCAGATCACAGTGTTACTCCACCAAAAACTTCCGCAAAAAATCTGCAAGAATTTTCGTGTAGATAGATAATGTTTGCTTGAGGGTCTTATCGATTATAATTCCTCAAAAAATTCCTAAAAAATAAATGTTTTACAAGAGTTGTTTATTGTATATTTTTTACGAAAGATCGAAAGTGGAAATAATTCATTGGATCGTGAAAATTTTCGAAGTAAAATTTTACCAGCCAAAATTCTGGTAAAATAGTTTTCCATGCAAAAATCCTTGCAGGAATCCTTGCAGAAATCTGTGATGTTTGCATTGATTTTCTTACGAAAGTTATTTAAGGAAAGGTAAGCGATGAAATAATTTATGAAAATAAATTCTATAAATATTATACTATGCGTTAAATTGTGTTATGCTACAAAAAGTAACATGAAGTAGTATTGCGGAAGTTAACTATAAAAATTTTCAAAAATACTTAAATAAAAAACCATTATTCTATCCATACCACTAAGCAGATAAAATTAATTTTTAAAAATTAGGTTCTGAAGTACGCTAAGCTAATTCATATTTCTAAAAACTTATTGTTACGTGATGCTGAAAGGTAATGAATGTGGGACTTACGCATGTTAAAGTAAATATAAATATAAATACACATTTATGTATACGTATATAAATATATAAATCGTGCTGTACCTCGTACTGCCCCGTGCTACCTCACGTTTCCTCGTACGGCCTCATGCTTACTCGCGATACTCAGTGATACCGCAGCTCGTCTTGCACTACTTTTTGCTGCCTTTTCTGTGCTATAGACGTACAAACGTGTACATTTGATTGAGCTATCGAGAAGTTTTTTTTGTCAGTTTTGGAAGGGTTAGCGTCTTTTAAAAAAACCATTTAAAATAACCTCTTCTTATCGCGTGCAATCTTAGTCTGCTCGAACTTTCTAGTACATTCTCGTGATACCCAGAGATTACCACCTCCTCTTCTGGAGATGTCTTCGTGGGAAGAAGATTTGATTACTCAAATTAAACTCAGGCCAATTTTATGGCAAAAGAATCACGTGCAGCATAAAAATGCTTTTGCACTATCAAAAGCGTGGGATGAGGTGGCACTTAACCTAGGCAAAGCTAGTAAGTATGTGTACATTTTGTTATATTTAATAACGTCTCTTGAAATATCCTTAGAGGTTAAAGACTAAAGTTGATAATAACCTTACAGTATTAGCATATCTAGTTATTGGTGAGTCACCTGAATACAACCAATGTATGCTTTTATTTGACACTTTTTTAACTTGCCACTTTTCAATGCTATGAAGCATAGTTATTGATATAGATGAGTGAAAATATCCGATTGTGTTTGTGTTGAACTCAAATTTATTATTTTTTTTCTTTATTTTTTGTACACAGAAATAATATGCAGAAATAAGTGGAAGGCATTAAGATTGCAGTTTTCAAAAGAGGTACAAAAGCAGCCTATAGCAAAGTCAGGAGCTGCAGCATCTAATTATCGATAATCATGGCCTCTGTACGAGAGTATGGCATTTGTTAAATCATCTGTCGAAGCAGCTCCAAGCTTTGGAAATATACCAGCTGAATTTCGATGACGTCGAGAATGCTGACTTTGATTACAAGAGCGACAATGTTCCAGTTTACGGTCATCTATTGGAAGCTATGGAACCTTTTCAATCGGCCAGTACCACTGAACTAGCAGACGTCGTACATCAAAAGCCTCAGCCAAGAGTTCGTCGTTCTTTACCAGAGTCAGCATCCATTAGTATTGATACGGTAGAAAACGAGGACATTTCATACTTCAAAACTTTGCTTAAGTACACTCAGCGAGTTACGGGTCTGCCAAAACTCTGCTTAGGTTCTGACATAAACGATTTGGTGCAACGTTACGCGTTCAAAGTCGACTCTCCCAAAAGGCAGAGTAGCAACTTCAAGGGTCATCTAAATCGTTCTTTACCCAACAACTTTGACGACGAGGAAGATATAACCTTTTTTAAAACACTTCTTCCTTACACTGCTCTCGTCACTGACTTAAATAAAATCGAGTTGCAGATAGAGATGGCTACTCTTGTAAAACGTTATGCTTTTACAAGCCACGAAGATGACAATGGTACGTTTCTGTCTAATTTCTGTTTTCTATTTTTATTCTGTGTAATACATGTAATTTATTTTAAGATGTTATTCTTGTGGATTTATGGATAAGGCGTGGAACTTCTCGTTGTAGTATACCAGAGATAAAGTCTGAGTACTCTGCTCCAACCAAATGTCTCTGTTACAATAGCACGCAAAAGATTAAGTCTGAACAGCGTTTTCCACCAGATTGTCAGTCTCATGCTCGCTTGCAAAATGAAAAAATTGAGAACCATGCCCTACACGATTGCTCCTCTCACCATAGTGCATCTTAAATAAAATCAGAGTATCGAACTCCATACATCAGCCCCTGCAAATGCTCTCATGCAAAGCCAGTGTCACAACAACCATCTTGTGCTCTCTCGACTGGAGGTAATTGATTTCTTAAATTGTACATAAATTTAGATTTGTTCTCTGTCTGAATATTCTATTTGTATAAAAATGTTTTCTTTTATTATGCAGCACACGGCCGCAACGGTAATTCTAAAGGTGAAGGACGACGTTTGAATGTTAGCAGGGCCTATGATAATTACGATGTCATCGTCGATGACGATGGTGACTTACATGTCATCACAAATAATTGCAAAAAAGAATAAAATCGATACCGTTTACGTGCATGCTTTATTTATGTAAAACTTACGTTCACAAGTTGTGTTATATTAATCAGTTACTTGCATTTTATATTTCATTTTAATCATATTTTTTGATAGAATCATACGAAGATGGTTAAATTATGATACAAACCTGCTAGCAGGCATAACTTTAACTAACAATTTCATGGTTCAAGTTTTTTTCAGTCGAGCATAAACAGAGAGCCTCTGTTTTAAAGTTTTTTACTTCATTCATTTAATTTAATTATTTAAGTTATTCTTATGCTTTTATGAACAAGATTTTGTTTTTTAACTTAGTTAATAGTATGAACGTTACTTAAAAGTTGTATAAAGATAACTTATATGAAAATTAGTCTGTTCATACTCATGTATTATGCTTAATACCTAAAGATGAGTCATACTGTAAATACACAGTTTAATAATAAAAAGATAGTTTTTTATTGCAATATGTTCGTTTATACTTAATATTACCAAAATTCCTATATAAACGTAATTACCTAAAACGAAAAATGTGAGAAAGGTGAATATAAGCTTTCGAATGATCAATCACTTGATGCTATGGTGAATTGCTGTTTCTCGACGAATTTTTTCTCAATTCTCATCATTGTTGAAGAAGTATTTTTCATTTAACATGTAAAGAAACGTGATACTCGGTTGAATCACTACAAAATGATATTCGACTCAATCATTTACGTGTATACTATAAATTGACAAAGTATCAAATTTGTCGTCTGAGTTGACCTTGAACGCCAAGTGTTTAACTATAAATTTTAATGACATATTTCTGATAGAATAAAACTCAATGTTGCGGTGACTATATTTAGTAACAAAAGTTGTGAGCAAATCGTTAAATCAGCAAATATTATAACTACCAAATGTTTATTAAAATACGTACTTTACTTATAAAAAGTTGCATCTCGGCCCATGTAGCTTTCAAATGCCAGCTTTTTAATAAGAAAATATATTTTTAGGCTTAAGAATAAATCAAATTATGAAATATTAACAAAGTCATTTTACCAGGTATTGAATTTCATGAACTTTTATTACAGAATTCAAAACGTCTATATTTATTATTCCAAAGGTGTACAATTAACAAATTTTATGTACAAAATACTGCATAAATTCTTGTCATACTTCACTGCCTAGAGCTTCAATGGCCTCATTATTTTCTTTTATATTATAAATTTTGAATGCTGATGAAGGCTCTTCTCTTCCAGATTCGATAATATAACATTTTTCTATGATTATATTATGCAAAAAACACGCGCATTTAACGATATTATTTACAAATTTAGGCGATTGCTCTATAGTTTTGTTGAAAATGGAAAATTTCTTGGCCAATTGACCGAAGGCACACTTTACAACCATTCTTGCAGCAGATAGTTTCTTATTAAAAATTATTCTTTCTCTTGGTAAATTATGACCAGGATAGGGCTTGATTATATGTTTCATCAGTGGGTATGCACCATCAGCGATAAACACAAATGGCAAAATAACTGTCGATCCAGGTAGCTCTGTATCTTCGGGTATTTTTAACTTTTCAGATTTTAATTTCCTGTATAGTCTAGATGCCCTAAAAGTGGAACTGTCATGCTGCTGTCCATAGCCTTCAACATCTATAATTATGAGTTTGTAATCCGCGTCAACGACGGCTTGCAGAACGACCGAGTGAAACTTTTTGTAGTTGTAATATACAGAACCAGAATGTGGCGGACATTTTATTCGGATGTCCTTTGCGTCCAGTGCTCCCAAACAGTGTGGAAAACTTCGTTTTTGGTAAAACTGTTCAGCAATTTTAATAAACTGTGTTTTTGTTGGTATTGGCAAGTAGATTGGACACAAGACATTCCAAATCCTGTCCATTGTTTCTCGGACAATATTGCTTATTGTCAAAGCCCCTATTCGGAATGCTAAAGACAGTGACTTGTAAGAGGCTCCTGTTATCAAAAATCTTTAAAAAAACATGTGTATTTTTGAGAGTTAATCTGCGGGTTTATTTAAATAGAACGTAAATTAATTGCTTTACCGTAATGTTACATCAAGTTTTTCTTCTGGTAAAATAGGCTGAGTGTGAAAATTACACCAGTTACGTGAGCATTCTCTTTCTATGCTCAATCGGATGTAATCAAAACAGCTTGTTGACATTCGCAAATAATTAAAAAATCGACCCTCATGCTTTTTTAAAAGTGGAAATAAGTGATGGTACTCTCCGTAATATCTTCTACCTTGATTAATTTCATGAACTTTCTGCAGTGCCGATAATGCAGCATTATTTATAAGATCCATGTCTGGTTTTCAGAATATAAAACTGTTTAACATAGAATATTGGACAAATAATAATAAGTGACCCATTAAATAATATTATTTTCAAATTTTACAAAAAATATCTATGCTAAATATCTAACTAACCTATAACAAACGAAGCTTGCCCAAAGCCCACTCCTGTAGGATGCAGAATTAGTGCTCGGATTAATCAGATTGGCAAACTAGTTCTGCAAACAGGTATCATAAAAATGTTTAGTAGGTCGATTTCTTACGAAACGTCCATACCCGACATGGTAGAGCAGGAGGAGACCAACGGTTGTAGTCAGCAGACCTGGTAACGCAGCGCAGAAAACAACGTCAACAAAACCAATAGAGCCAGTGACAGCATTATATACAATACAAGCAGACAAATGTCAAAAGCCGCAGGACGGACAAAAAAAGCAGAGCTGGTAAAGTGCGTTCGCAGATAACAGCAACACAGCAGGGCCTACACGTACGGCCAGCAGGGCAAAGTGACTTAAATGGTTTTTTCAAAAGACGCTAACCCTTCCAAAACTGACAAAAAAAACTTCTCAAAAGCTCAATCAAATGTACACGTATGTACGTCTCTAGCACAGAGAAGGCAGCAAAAAGTAGTGCGAGACAAGCTGCGGTAGCACTGAGTATCGCGAGTAAGCATGAGGCCGTACGAGGAAACGTGAGGTAGCACGGGGCAGTACAAGGTACAGCACGATATATCGCCAAGTCCACTTGAATCCTGGAATGCACGAGGGAATCACCAGGTGTGCGCGAGTGCTCGAGTAGATACGAGGGAACTGCCTAGCATGTGCGAGTGCACACGAGAAAGCGCGCGAGTCGCGGCGTATCTCGAGGCATACCCGAGTGAGAGAGGGATGACTGGATGACTTGGATGAGCACGCAAGTCGCAGCGAATTGCGAGGAAGTACTAAGCAGCGCAAGAGGGTGCTAGGTATTTGCCTATAGGCCCTATAGGCAAATATAGTATAGGGTCAGTTAGAAGATCGAATATTATAGTTCATTCAAGTCGGACTTGGTCCATAGAGATATAAGAATAGAGAGCGCTAAAACCACATTACCCTGTCCGTCGAAGTTTTTCATTAGTGTGAGAGAGATCGATGCAAAGATTGTCGGTGTGTCTTTTTCCAATCACAGGGGTTAGATAGAGACACACAAGAAATTTTTACAGAGTTCTCTCTCACACCGTGGGACATAGCTTAGTACAGGTTTATGAAGGGTTAAGCGCACTTTATTCTTATATCTGTATGACTTGGCCTCGAACCTCGGCTAACATCTCGAGAGCCTCTACGTGTTTGGATAGTCAAGATGCACATTAAATGACATGCTAAAATGCTGTCGTCGTGACCTGCAACTACGCTCATACCTGTCATAATCACCAGTCCCGAACACTCATCCTACACAAGTCTGACACCATCCAAGCCACCATGCAAAAAATTTGCAACCTTCTAGGTGCTCAACAAAACAATGGAGATCACGGTGTAAGATATACATGTCGTGTGGTCCCATTGTCTTTACTACCTACAATAAATTTTTTGTAAACATTTTGTGTTATTTTCCCTTTCTCGCACCAGGTGTTGCATAGAAAAAAAACACCGAGCAGAGAAGCACCTTGACTCTAGAGCCAGTTAACATTTTAAAAGGGAAAAAAATTAATAAAAGTCATTGTTAAGTTATATTAAAACTCGTATTGATTGATTTGAATATGAATTAATTAAAATAGTCAAATGATTTTGTGTAAAAGACTATAAAAGTGTCTCAACATTATGTAGTTCACCAAAAAATGACAAAAGGCTGTGTTTATCATGGAGCAAGGTTGTTCAAGTGACTTGTGACGTAAATAAATTTTTTTCAAGCAAACGACACACTGTTACTTTCGCTAGTATTATCGCCAACACTGGTAGTATAACTATATATGGTGGTGTTTTCCAATACTGGTAGTACAGCTGTATATGGTATTTGACTCTTATTCGTCATATGCTGGGTTTTGAATTAAATATCACAAATACTTCACAAAACTAATGCCTACCCCGAGTAGAAATTGGAAGTGGGCAGCCCCTAGGTAATACGCATGGCCCCAATCAAGCCACCAAGCATGGCCGCAGGTGAGTTTATAATATGGCGCTGACTTTGGCGCAGCTTGGCCTGACTTTCATCTAGTAATCACCCACTTTCTTGTGCACTGATGTGAGTTATATATTAGCATGCAAGTTTGTATGTATACATATTCATGTGTGTGTCGGCGCACGCGTATGTCATACTACTTGTATACTTATACATGGACGTTTCTGTATTATATACTGATCTGCAGACAAAAGTGGGTGATTACTGGGCGAAAGTCAGACCAAGCTGCGCCCAAGTCAGCGCCGTATTACAAACCCACTGAAGGCCAAGTCAGGTGCCAAGCTGCGACCAAGGTGGGTGGCGTGACAGCCAAACTTGGGCCCAGTTTTCACCCACTTTTAATTTCTACTCGGGACATGAGACCACCTGTATATCTTACACCGTAATCACGGCCAATAACCAATCACGATAGTGGACAGGCTGTTGAACGTAGATCAAAATTTCGACAGCTAGAGTGTGCCACTTGCAACTGGACTGTGGGTATCAGCATCTGCTATAATCTTGATCTCACGAAGAACACCTTTGTGGCTGCAGTAACAGTGGCAGCTTATAGAGGCGTCCCAAACAAAAATGTCGTGGGTATACAGCTCGTTCACGAATGCACTTGCACCTCGAGGTTATAATGCGTGCCCTTTGATGTGGTGCGAGAGCTGGGGTAAAGGAGAGTAACGCTAGTGCGACGTCGCATCATCGCAATCGTCATCCGAGCCGAAGTCTGCGGCCGGGAAGAGAACTAACGTCTCCAGCTGGTACCCCCTGACACTCTCTGCAGGAGTCTCATGCGAGCTGAGCTGTTAAGACTTTAGCTTGAAAAGCTGTGAAAATTTTAAGACTAACACACGCAATCAGCCTCCAGAGCAATCACCACGGGCTAACTCTGACAGGGGTATAAAGCCACTAATACGCCATAATGTACAACAAAAACTATTAGTTCATGCAAACGCGCTAGATACTAACCCCCTTAATTTATAGTTAGTCTCGCTACTGTGAACGCAGCCTCACTATTTTCTCCAAGTACTCGATCCGTTTTTTTTGGCTCGCGAGTTTCTTGGCGATTTCGGGCGGTATTTTGTGGCCCGAGAGAGCGGGCTGCGCTCCCACTGGAGGCTGTGTCGGTTTACGCAGGGATCTTGGCTACCAAGCTCGAGGGATTGCTGGTCCACTGGCGGGCTATGCGTCAGGGCTGACATTAAGGGGAGCTGTTCACTTATATCACTTGCACTGGCATTTGCACGATCACTTGCAATGTTAAGCGCTAACATCTTTGAAGATGAGTCTGATTCTTCTAACAGCGCGTCAAAAGAGCTAGTCACACTGACTTGAAATTGTGGATTATCCACAGTGCTCATTTTTGGCTGTGCCCTAGTGAATGGCCAGCCAATTGGGCCACCCCTGAGGGTGGCGTGTACGTGGGTGTAGAATTTAGCAGAAACACAGTCGCGCGGTGCGACTAAGTCGCGTTTACGGAAAGAGAAAGAGGTAGCCCTGAAAAGGGCCATTTAGAGAGAACTCAAGACTGAGTAAGAGCGATGCATCACGGGAGTGCGCAGAAAGCGTGCGTTCGGTACGAGCACTCGAGTGAGACTGACATAATGCATGAAACCTATAAAGGCATGGTTAGTTATGTAATGGCCAAAATTATGACTAAATTTGTTGATCTTGAGTATTTTACTATAAATTTACTCAGTAACAACTTAAAAATAATAAGATTTTTTTTTAATCGGGTAACGTTCCCTTAGAATTATCATAAGACAACATTACAGCGAATGGTTATTAAAATGAAAGTGTCCGCAAGCAAATCATTCATTTTTATAAGATATTTTTCTATGATTACGGGTAAGTACGTGCTAGAATTTGATAACCATTGGAAGTTACATGTAAAATGCAGAGAAATTATAAGCACTGTAACTGCTCCAAGTTTAACGCATGCACATTTGTTGCGTTTAGAGAAAGCGGTAGAAGAACATCCCGAGCTTTACATTAAATTTTTTGGTCGGCTTCCTGTAAGACCTTATAATATAAATAATCAAAAGAAAATTTACAAAGTATGAGACTTTGCATACTTAACATGGCCAGGTATAATCTTGAAATTCTGTTACCCAAAAAACAATTTACCCAACATTTTGTATATACATTTTTTAAGAGTGTTATTCGTTGTTTACATTAAATTACATAAAATCTGCAACTAAAGTCTTCTGATTTTTGTTCAAGGCACTTTTATTTCCTTATGTCCAATTAGAAAACATCTTATTTAACTAATATAAGGTAATACAAATCAATAGTAAGAAATAATAGAGTCTACATTCGAAACTAAGAATAGAAATTATTGTTTATTTTTATAAGTAGTTTTTTTTTACTATCATAAATAACGTTTCTCTAAAAATTAACGAAAAAAAATTTTTTTTAAGTTGATAATAACTACTAAAAATTGGAAGTCATAAAAATAAGTCATTTTTTATTAAAAAGATAACTTATTATATCTGAAATATTACTTTTATTTAACTAATTAAACAGCTAATTGTCTGAATGAAAGACTACTTAAAATACACATGTAAATGATTGAAGAAAATATTCTAATCTTCGTCACTGTCGTCGTTAATAACAGGTATTACAACATGTTGAAGAAAAATTTGTGATAGTTTTTTAGCTGGTTAAATAATTTTACACTGGTATCCAGAATATGCTAAGTAGTGATTAATTAATGCCTCGTAAGAACAACAGCCGAGTGTTCTAATAGTATGTAGTATGTAGTCAATAAAGCAATTGTATGTCTTCTTGGAGATGTGTCGCGATCAAACTTTGAACTTGATAATTCTAGGTGTCTCTTTTAAGTATTCTATATAAATTTCACTATTTTCATGTATGATTTGTGCGATTTTTGATACTGCTTTGTGTTACTAGTGAGTATCTGTAAATAATATTTTTAAATCTCTTTCGGTTATTTTTGGAAGATCTTCATAATCACGAGACTGAAATTAAAAAAAAATTTCTTTTTGCGGATGCATATTCCTTATTCTGCTTCCTCAGCTAACGTATTTTCTTTGTTTTTGTGACATTCTACTTCCAATAACACTTTACTTGCGATCGATGTATTCGCATGAGATCTTTTACCAAATAAGTTATTTAAAAACCCACTATTTTACGGTAAGTTTCTGCATCAAGAAGCATGTTATTATTAAAGTAATTATGAAAAAACTTTCACTTATGACTTATTACACCATGTTCTGCTTCTACTACCCATCGAAACATGGTTAGGTATCCAGAATAATTTGCTAAAGCTGTCGTACGTTATTTTCTTTGGCTTTTTAGAGGCCTTTTAATTCTAAATGGTTAACAACATTTGGAAAGCCACGATCTAAAATTAAAATATCACCCTTTTATAATAAGTTCTTAAGACTTTTATTGTTTTCTATTTGACATCTAAGAATATCAGCATGATTTTTATTCGCTAAAATTGGATCAAGCACATCAACGATTTATCCATCTGTCGTACAGATTGTAAAAGGCTTGACAAGATGATTTTTTTTTGACCAGAATACGCTTTTCTTTGGTATTTGTTATTAGTGCTTTTCTCGCAGTCAAGGTCAGTACCATCTGCGATTAAAACAAGTTTGTTCATACCGATATCATGCACTTTTCTTACTTTAATAACAGTGAAATTATAAATGAAATTGCTTACACAAACAGTTTTTTGGCCTAAAATTTTTTGGTAATGAGTCTTTTTTAAAAGCTTTTAAGATAAAACCATAGAAGTCGAGAACTTGTTGTGGTCGTTCAAGCCCTTGAAAAGATGAAATAAGATTGATCGAGTTGCCACTTCTTAATTTAAATGAGAATACGACCAAAGCTTGAGTAACGTTTTGGAATTTTAAGTCTCTTATGTTTACCAACATGTCACGCAATTGAACTACATTTTCCCAACTAAGACTAGTAAATGCTTAAATTCACGCTTCGAAAAGTGCGAAATCGCCAATCTTATCTGTAAGTTCTTGGTCAGCCGACACGCACATTTACTCTAACATCTTTAATGAATCATGTACTTCAACTAAACATGAACTCAATACAAATATTGTTTTATAAATTTTATCCTTATAAAACTTTTTATTAAAAATGTGATCATTGCAACAGCGATTACCTTCGGGAATGTATATCCTTGCTTCAGAGAAGACTTGTTTTTGAGCATTTAATAGTACTTGTATTATATTACAATATTGCCCACATTTAAAGCAGTATAAATAAGTTGCAATTGGTCTAGGAAATGGTAATTCTACTTTTTTAATTTCTTTAGATTGTTCTGAAACGGGAGAAGCACATACCAAACCATCACTGCAACTTAACTGTTAAGACGGTGGACTAGGCTCACATTCTTGACTTACAAGATTACTATGATTTCGTTGACTTTAATCCATTTCTCGTTTTATTCGGTTGGATAAAATTTGAACGAAAAAACGTTTTACATTTAGGGAAAATCGAATCATTTATCACAATGATTTTTTTTTAATTATCAGAGAATTAATTTGCCTCTAATAACATTTTTAGTATCAATTTAACAAGCCACACATTTGTTTGCCATTGGGTTTTCGTTAATGGACATGATAAATCTTAAAAAATGTAAGAATGTAAAAACAAAAAATTTAACATCATAAAAGTTTCGTGTAGTATTAAATAACATGCTAATCTACTACCAAATTTAATTTCATTATAGTACAGTAGTATGAAAAAAATGTGTTTAATGATTAAATATTTCTTTTTAACAATAAGTTTGCATTTCATTCATGCTTATGTTGAATGGACTTCCTTATGACTTTTATTTTAATTATGGTTAAAGAAAGTTTCAAGAATTCACATTATGTGCATGTGAACTAACAACTTGCAATCAATAAAAATAATTGACCGAAAAGCTTAAACATTATATGATCAAAAAATTAACTTACACAAAATGCGTAATATTTACGTGCACAGGATATTTCTGACATGTATACGGTAAATGTTGTATTAATCCTTATATGTTGTAATTCGCATGTAAATGTTAATAAATAACACTTCTACACCATCTAAAGGAATAGTGACCGTAAAGATTAGACTCATAATAGCACAAAATACGTCAGTATAAGTAAGTAATATTGTACCCTTCAGATTAAGTTACGGAATAAAGTGAGGAATTATTCACGTATAAGCAATAGAAGACTCATGTGTACTTAAATACAAATAAAGTTAAAGTTAAAATGAATTTTTAGTACAAGAATTAGGAAGATAAACGTTTATTAGTTTTACATGACTAGGTATTTCGATACAACAGTAGAGTACACAGCTGGTCTACTGTTATATGTATAAAGTTCTTGAATTAAAATATTACTAGCGTGGTGTCAGTTCAGGTACTACGTTCGTAATTTATTAAAATAAAACTTTTTAATAGCTCTTTTTATTTTATTACGATAACAATTTTAGCGTTTAGTATAATTATGAACAAATAAACATTAAGTTAGTAAATCATAATTTTATGTAGACAGTGTATTTAAACTCTAAAATTGGTAAAATACACACTATAGAACATTTACGTAGCTACACGGGTTACATGGATAATGATGGAATTTTATTTTCAATATTTCTTGGTATTTCATTTTTATCAAGATTTAAAATAATTATCAAACAAAACAATCTAATAAGAGGACAAAATTTATTAAATTATCCAATGTATACTTCACTGAAACCAAACTTGTCGAGTGATATAGTAATAAACGAGTAACAAGTGCATATTTATTGAGAAACAAGAATTTTCCCTTTGTAATCGTATTCATAAGGTAAACTTTTTTCCACCATCTGCACAAACTGGTATGAAAACCACTTCTAAGATCATTGTTTAGTCGTGTGTCTCGACATCTCACAGGAACAGAGGACACAATTACAGAACGCCCATGTCAGATGTGTCGTGGATGCGAGAAGGGACGAGCATATCTCTTTTCACAGGAGCAAGCTGGGCTGGCTTTGCACAGATCTGCTGCGCAACTATTATATGGCCATCATTCGAGACAAGATACTACTCTTGCGTCTGCCAAGCTACTTGGTGCTTTTTTTCGAATGGCACACTCATCGTGGGTCTGTGAGGGGCAAACCTAGGGAGCTATCCGTGCTCTTTGCGCAGACTAAGAGTGAACGGAAATCTTTTCCTGTGTGCTGCACAAATTTCTGGAAATCCCTTTCTTTCACGATTCACGCACTTTTCAGTCAAGCTGGGTTCAAACTAGCAGTATGGAAACACCTAGCATGCTTAAACTAACCCTGCTATCGATCCGTTGGTTTATCTACCTTACGTATGTTTGGGACTGTTAACAGGAGACTCATGTATTTATGCACATGCCAATTGACTAACTTGTTGTTTTGTATTGTCCCATTTACATACGTATAACATTTATAGTCTGAGTGAATTGATCTATCGTATTTGTCAGGAAGCAACTTGTATTTTGTTTTCTGTACCTTTTCATTTTTAACTCTATTTATTTTACATGTTTTATGGAATTTTCAAAATTTGTTTTCGATTAAAATTCATACTCATTTTTATTCGTATTTGTATTTACTTCTACTTCTTCATGTTTGTTTACAGTTATTTACAATACAGACTGATTGGTTACAGTTTTTAGTTTTCATCTTTTAATGTTAATTTTATTTTATTTTAGTAACTTATGTGGATTTGTATACATATATGAATGTATGTCCCTCTTTCTCTCCCTCTTTCTCTGTATGTGCGCGCGTGCGTGCACGTGCCCGTGTGTGTATGTGCCATTATGTTATACGAAAAAGTGTGCAAGCATTTATGTTGTAAAAAACGGTTAAACACCGTTCTTATAAATGGCGTTTTCATGATATTAATCAAACTTAATTTGACTTATCACAGCCAAAATTATAATTAACTGACTCACTTTTTACCGCAACGAGCTTACACTGCGTAACTATTTTTTTAATTAAATGTACAAGAAAAATTAAACCATAATAACTTTGACAACAATTTTGTAAGAGTATACTTTTAGTAGTTAGAATATGAGTCAATAATCATCAAAAAATTCATTAGGAGAACTTAAATTCTTCCCACACCAGTTGAATGTTAGAAATGTCCGAGATTTCTACAAGAATTATTAAGAAATTTTCATCCATACTTATAGAAAATTATATAAATAATTAGAAGATTAAGAAAATTTGTTTCTGAAGCTTATGTCAACTACCCGATAAAATTGTATTTTTTATTGTACTATATTGAACATATAAAAGTGAAATAAATCATACGTGTGTCCCAGACCATCAACAAAAGATTTTACGTTCAAATATGTATTAACAAGCACTGATTTTCAACAACTTTATTAAAGTTGTAACAAAGATAAACATTAAAAATAATGGCTAGTAGCTCGCAAAAATCATTTGTGAATTATAGAACAAAAATGGCAGCAAAATCCATAGTGTTATGACACAATTTTAATGCAGTTATAACGACAATATATTGGAATGTAATAATAATACTGCAGTATCCCTACTCAATTTATTTTGATTCTTAATTCTTAATTAATAACTCTGGATTTTCTCTCAACTAAGCAGTTTTTTTCCAAAATCGCCTGATACATTTTTTCTAATACTTAATATAGCCTCAACCATACTATAAGGTTGATGTATCTGTTAAAGTTGCTACCTCTTGTACTATCAAAATGTAACATAAATATAACTTAATGTATTGGGCTGATTCTTATTCTTTTTTTGCTTACAAAGAGCAGCAAATCTACTTATAATGCATTGAAAATTCTGATGGCAGTTTTAAATTCTGTTGCGTTACTTTTAACATTTTTTTTAATGTTGAATTTTTCATTTTTTTTTATAATTTTCAGTAGACAGGCTACAGTATATTAAAGAAATATTTTTTTAAGTGTATATTTATATTTTATGACACAGCGAACGTATTGTTGATAATAACTCAATAACTATGTTTTTCAACTAGTTCCCACAAAAAAATGTCATCTAATAATGCACGACTTTAATACAAATTCTCAACATAAACTCTATGGTCCAAGACACTATGTATAATTTCTTAAATTGCTAATTAGCATACAAAGCAATTGTAATTTTTTTTTTGCACTTGTAATTTTTTAATTACGAGGGTTTAGTATAGAAATTAAATTTGTTGTGAGCTATTAGCCTCTTAACATTGACTTTTTTTTAAACACAATAAGCCTATTAAGAATACTCTCGATATTCAATGTTAATCTTTAGAATTTCGTCCATTATTACGATGAACAAATGTACAATCTTAGTACTTTTTAAAATAACTATTTTTTTACACAGTGCGTGGGGATCGTTCCATTAGTCCAAACCGTTGACAGCTATTATTGTTGAATCCAAATAGGATCAGAACTTATATTTATTGTAAGTTAGTGATTACAAGTTGATAGAAGTTTTACTTATATGTTTAGGATCAGATTAGCAAAAAAAATGAGATAATCAACTTTTTACGCAAGGGTGGTTTAATTGAAAGTTTTAAGTAGCTTATTCTTTATTCATAAAATGGTATGTAACTACTCGATATTATAATTATCTGTCGATTACCAATAATAATAAAAATAATAAGTAGCTTCATACGATGGTAAAACTCATTATTCTATTTTTCTGTATCATAATAGCTTGCTTTGTATTGCGATGAGTCTCAACGAATACTTGACAAAAATATTTTTTTAGTTATCACTATCAATTGGTATTGATATTTAACAATCTCATGCCTTGAAAAAGTGCACATAGCCTTAATTAAATTTTGGTTTATTTTTTTGCAAAATTTTTCGCCACAATAGCACCTAACCACGACTTAAGTATACGCTTGTGACTTGAGAAGTATGAATTTTTCTCAACAAAGTGTGGATGATTTCCAGCTTTTTTTATAAAAAAACCAAACAAAAGAGACTATCAGTGGCAGACCCAGACAACAGATTTTCCATTCAGTAATTAAAAAATGTACATACTAAAAAGCAAATTGTTGAAAACAAAAGAAAAAAGCGAAGACAGAAGCACATCACGGATAAGAATTGACATCAGGAATAAGCAATGATGTTGACTGAGATGCTTAAAATATTGTAGATAGAATGAGATGAGGTATAAAGTTAAAGAATGGCATATCATCTACATAAAAACTGTATTCATAAGACACATTAGATTTACACATTCTTGCATAAACGACAGTTGGAAATACAAATTTTATTGTTTAAAAAGCAATTTAAAAGAAATTATTTGATTTTTAACTTTGTGAAGAAGAAAATTTGCTTTTTACTACATATGAGAGAGAATATTATTATGGTTATTTTCTTCTAAAAAAAGAAAAGTTATAATTTGACCTTTAACTTCCGTTTGCTTGTTTTTTTAAACTACAAATATTATTATAATAATGATTATTATTATTATTTTCAAAATAATTATAATTATTATAAATAATAGTATTATCATTAAAGTATTTTTTTTACGTATAAAAGACAATTTAAATAACATAACGAATATAAATAATGACATAAATCTTAAAGCCAATTTTTAATTCATGAAAACCTAATGGCTATTAGCTCAACAACAGAGTTTTAAAACTGTGCATGTACTCTTATTGTATTGAATACCAAAGCATAAATTTTTTTTTTAATATTTCTAATACTTTATGATTAACTATTTTCTGTTCTTTTTTTTCTAGTTGACATCCTTCCCTACCCAGAGAACTGTGCTTTGTGTTTAATTTATCTTGGTTTCTCTGACGCTTAGCGAAACAGTAAACACTTTTTTTCGTCATGGCAGCAATTATTACTTGGTTATGAAGAATTTTCTAAAAATAAGCACACAAAGTGGGGTTATGAATAAAATACAAACCCCTTCTCAAAATAAAGTTCCAGTTGACTTTCTTAGACGTTGGCTATGTAGAGTCATGATGGATAGCATAAAGTATCAAGTTAATGAAATAAAAAAATTATTTATAATATATACTTATCATGCATATAACAAATAAGGAAAACTTTCAGGAATTAAAAAAAACAAAACAACATATTATTAAGAGTGAAGCAACTAAACGGATCAGTAATTTAACTGTGTATTTGGTTTGAGTACTGTTATCGACTTTGTTCGAAAATCGCACGTGTCCTGCGAGATAAGAACAAAATAAGAACATAAATTGTGACTGTGTAAACACAACAGAATAATTGTTCTTGTAGGCCAACACTCAAGTTAGTTATAACACTTTAAATTATCACTTTAAAAATTAATTCACAGAAAACCGATAATTTTTTTCAAATTTTACAAATAGTTCTTTATTGTTCAACGTTATATTTACGTTTTCTTACTGTTACTTTCAAATTAACATGATAATTTTCTTATCTACACTGATTTGAAGTTTGTTGGTTGAAGAAATTTTTGATGCCCTTTGTTACCATAAGTGTCTTATAGCAATAAATAATAAATTTTCTAAGCTTTTCATTTTGTAGAAAATCTGATGAAAAAAAAGTTGACGGTCAGAAAATGGATCTATGAATAATTGGAATGGAGACAATAGTAAAAAGCTAAAGCTTAAGGTGGCAGCTAACAAGAAACTTTGAATTAAATAAATGTCATCAACTTCTAAATAGGACAAAACTACTATTTATTTATACTTCTCCCACATTCCTGGGAAAATTCTGTAGGTCAATAAAAATTTTTTTGTTCTACTTAAGAACATAAAGTTATACTGTGTGCAGTGCAGGGAGATCCAAAAATTATAACTTTTAAGCCTATTATACTTAATATTATGTCAAGCTGCTGTTATATTGGTTATTTACGTTATAAAATTGATGATTTCAAAATATATTCATACGCATTCTAAGGGATGTAATATTTACTACCACATTTAAGCTTTGACTTTTACTTTTGCTGTACTTTAATTTTGACTTCTAACGTTAACTAAACACTGATTTATAAATTCTTAGAAAACGGCAAAAAAACATGTTTTCTGAAATTCGTAAGAAAACCACAAAACTGACCTTACATTTATGTAGGTGTCTTTTTGTCCATAACTTTTTTTGTATGATTCTTGTTTATTCTCCTAGACGCAAGAAATCTCTTCTTGCCATTTTACTTCTTCTTGGGTGGCCTCTGCTAATTCTTTCAGGTAGTAAAAAGATGAACAATTTATTACAAATGAAAAAAATCACTTATAGATATTTTTTTTATGCTACTGTTAATTTTTTCACCGAAAAAGAAAATTTTATCATGTTACTGATTCTACACCTAACAAAAGTGTACATGAAACCTATCCATGGGCTGTTTTTTTGGATCTTCGAGCAAAGCCAGTCTGAAAGCTTAAGTAAATATACCAGCTGACTGGAAATCATAATGAATGGGTATTGTTCAGTTAATTTATTCTGGATTTAATTTTAAGGTTTACTTTAGTAGCCATATCTTAACTGAGTGAAAATGTACACTTTAGCTTGAGAAGCAATGACTGTTATTCCCTATCCTTGGATTATTATTTATTTATACCTCACATTATTAACATCTGTAGCCTTGACTGATATAATATTATAATATCAAAACACACATTCTTTAAAAATTAATCACTTTCATTATTGTTTAAAATAATGACTTGAATGGTAATGCTATCAAGCAATTGTTGAGATACATAACATTCAACGTTTCAGCCCGCACAGTTATAAGAATCACAAGGTCCTCATCAGGTACAAATTGTCTATAAACACAAAAGAAAAGCACAAGCCACCATGTAACAAATATTTCATAAACAAAAAATAACGTTTTAAATTTGTGCTGTAAATAACACTTACAATCGTCACACAGGTAACTATGTGTAGCACGATGGTACAGCTACGAATATAATACTTCGACATTTCGATATTGGTGCCACTCATACATGTGTGCTATGTCTATGAACGCGTTGTTTAGCATAAACATAAGAGTCATAAAAATATTACAATTTGCTTTTAAATAAAAAAATTATAATGTAAGATTACACGGTGAAAATCCAAGTATTTTAAGCAATTTTATTGATTTGGTCTTCATAACAAATTTCTAAATTATTCCTATCAAGAATTTTGTCAATGTTGTTAGAGTTAGCATGGGTTCGTTATATCAAAGAGAAAAGTCGTTTAGATCTATTACTTTGTTTGATTTGTGTTTTGAGCTATCACTTAAATCCTAAAGTAACTGAAATTTGGATGCTGGTTGAAAAAGTTAGGTCCATACACAACGAGATATTTGTTTAGTGATTATACATCGATTGTACGAGTTCAGAAATATGAGTAAATTAGAATTTGCCATGGCTCACCTGATCCGTACTTTTCAAATAAGAAAAAACTGCTTGATCTTCTCGATTTCACGCTCAATAGGACATCATTCAGGAGGTAACGCTAAATGATTGTTTTTTTATACATTGTACTGTTCAATGTGAACTTCAAGAAACCAGATTATAGGGTTAGTTTTTCGTTAAATGTCAAAATAACGACATTTTCCTAAGATACGGACAAAGATTTATGATTAATTCACGACTTGAAAGCAAATCCACTATCAACCAAAAATTTTTAAATCAAGCTCATTATCATTAAAGCCATTCCTAATAATAAAATCGTCGATGCAAAATCTCAAATACATTATTTAACTAATGTTATTATGAGAACAAAAAAAAAAACTTATTGAGGATTACATTCATAAGAACACAATTACTGTTCTTATAAATTACGTTTTTTTAAAAATAATAATAGGTTTGACCACTGTCAATCTTAAATCATAAAGAAAATTCAACAACTTACTTGATTGAAAATGTAACTATAGCGTTAATTACTGTAAGATGTATTGTTGGCGCTCGTAACTGAATTATTACGCATGCGCAACAGCAAGAATATGAGACGCAGTGACGCTACACTTCAGCGTCAAGTAACTACATTTTTGTTCACTCTCGCGCAATCAGCCAGTCTGTTAACAAACGCATACTCTGTCTTAGCATTTCCTTGACAGCTTATCTTACCTTTTCTGTTCGTTTAGCTACTGGAATTAAGATAGTCAAGTATTAAGATAGTTAAACCTAAAGATAGGGTAAGTAAACGTGTCCAAGTTTAATTCTTTATTTCGAGTGTTGTTTTTTAATAGCCAAATCACCTGCTTAATCCCATACTGCTAACAGGGAATGGGCCCTAAATGGTAGTATTGGTGTGGAATTTGCTCGATCACGTCTTGTTTCTCTCTCTCTCTTCTTCTTTCCGCTCCGTGCTTGAGCTCATCACGTGTTCCCTGTGTGCATTTCTCTTATCTTTTTTACGTGAAAACGTAATGGCGGAAGCAACCAGGAGCTCTGTGTCGGGTAGCGAGCACTGTGAGATGGAAGAGCTTGGCAGTCCTCTCACTCCAACTACCACGGAAGCGGCAGAGGGACAGCCCCAGGAGGCAGCAGAGCAGAGTCAGGATGGAGGTACAGCAGCCAAATAACCTCGAGACGCGGACGTCGGCCCCACTCTCGAGGCTTTGGGTGGAGCAATAAGAAAGGTCGACATCAAGAAGAGAGTGAGCAGCAGTAAGTACTAGAAATAGATATTTTTCTGAAGACTTGGTAATAACGTGAAGTGTTGTTGTCGTTAACTCACGTTCGTTTACAGTTTCCTTTAAAGATGGGTGTCTTGCCTTAAGATGGAGCAAGACAGCTCACTTAAGATTACATGATTGAGGTTCCCTTGATAAGAAGGCTTTCCTTTGTTTTTTGGAGATTCGAGGAACTAGAGAGAGCCGGCATGCGTCTGTTTGACGCATCGTAAGGGATGGGCCCGCATCGTGACAAAGGAAGCGCGTTTCTCGATAAACCTGCCAGTCATCGCCAAGGGGGATGCCTTGAGGCGAGGAGGGGATGCGCTCCTTGGTTATGGCTTGCGTTCAGCCGAACTTAGTGTGCGCGTCCTCTCACGCTACGGCTGGTGGCGCGCGTTGTAGTAAATGCTATTAATTGGCCATTTTAGTTCTCTCTCTCTATGCATGTCACACATGATGCTAGCACCATTTTCCCTCGCATTTGCTCACGCTCGATCTCCGTGTCACTTCCACAAGAAAACTAATAGCCTAACGCACACGCAAGCATACTATAAAATACTTTTACCTATTTATTCCCCGTTAATTTTAGGTAAAAATGCCATGAATATGCTAAATCATTCATAAAAAAAGATCGAAGACAATCTAGGGGAACTAGACAAGGTGGTTGTAACTAGTAAAAACAACCAGGCCATATTTTCCGTGAATAATGAAACTGTTGCATACATGGGAGGAGATGCACATCACAATCAAGATATGTTGGACCTTTTTAACTTAATAGAAAAATGTGCTGGGCAAATTCGACTCGTCCCTAAACAGTGCATCCAAAGGAAAGGCCCTAAAGATAGAAAAATAAATTTGATTGATACCTGATCTAAATATAAGAATAAAGACTTTAAAGATAGAAAAATAAATTTAAATGATACCTTATCTAAAGATGAGAATAAAGGCCCTAAAGATAGAAAAACAAATTTGATTGATACCTCATCTAAAGATGAGAATAAAGATTCGAGAGATAAAAGAATAAATTCGAGTAATACCTCATCTAAAGATAAGAATAAGGATTTGAGAGATAGAAGAGAGCACATAGGAAGGTGCAGAGGTAATTCTAACAAAAATAACGATTGGGATTTTAAACGTAACACTGGTGGTGGTAACAATAAGAATAATTTTAAAGTTAGTGATAAACGGGAACCTGAAAAATAGCATACAAATCATAACAACAAAAAAGCCAAGATCAATAACAAGAAACAAGGCGAAGAAGGTAAAAATAATGTAGTAATACCTAGGTCTAATGCACGCAGTGGTTTGTTGGCTGTTAACCCCGAAACTTTGCTCTCTACGCACACGGAGAGAACACGAGATAACGGTTGCAAGAAAATTGAGTTAATACCAGATTCAGGCACCACAGAATATTTTGCTAATTCTAAACTCTATTTAAAAAAGTTTAATGACTGTAAAAATAAATTGATTAAATGCACGAACAAAGATTCCTCCACGGACTTGAGAGCGGAGCGAGAAGGGTGCGTTTCGGGTAAAAATAACCAAAACAAGATAGTCGTAGATAAAGTTGTATGTGCTAAGGCACTCGCTGAAAACTTGCTGTCGCTTTGCCTTTTTGCTGAAAGGGGCATAGGTATATACCTCGATAACACAAAGCTAGATATACTTGATCCACGTTCTAATGAGACTATAATTTCCGGTGTCTACAAGAGCCCTTACTGGATAGTAAAACTACTGCAAGATGGACAGAGCTCAAGTAATAATGAGAAGTGCCAAGAAATTATAGACTGCTTAATGGTAAAAAATCCCCTGAAAGCAAAGACTGAGAAAATTTAACAAGTCAGCACTATTGATAGGAACTGCCCTGGAATCTAAAATAATAAATCGGGAAGAGCTATTTCACACAGCTCTCATCAAAGTGAGTTTAAAAAAACAGTTAAAAATAGAAAAATCAATAATCGTGATGACCTTATGATTGGTAAGATTTCAGAAGCTCAAAGCCCGTTTACAGAAAGGTACAGAAAATTTGAAAGAAATAACAGAGCCATGCTCTGGCATGTTAAATTCGGACATGCCTTAGCAGAATATCTCAAGGCCCTGCAAAGAAAATATCCGGACAATAAAGATTTGTATAAGGCCGTCTTCAACAGCTTCATTACAACATGTGAGGTGTGCTAAGTTGCTAAAATCAAAAGATTGCCTTTCAGTACTAAAAGAGATAGGGCAAACAAAACCACTCGAGATAGTTCATGCTGATACAATGGGACCGATCAGCCAAGCTACTTATTCTTAAGAATAAAAATTTATCATCGTCTACACGGATGACCACTTAAGATTGACTATGGCATACCCAGTGAAGACAAAATGTTAAGCAGGACGTTGTTTGGACAATTTTGTGACAAGCGCACAAAACCTGTTGAGTTTTGATGCGAAGATATGCCATCTTTGAACTGATCAAGGCATGGAGTTAATCGAGACACGGCCAAATGGTAGAAGTTCTCCAGATGTTGGGAGCAGAACTTCAGTTGGCCTGTCCAGACATCCCTCAGCACATTGGAGTCTCAGAACGGATTAATCGTGCCTTGCAAAACAAGGTGCGAGCCTACATGTACGACTCGGGGCTCAGGGAGAGCATGTGGGACTTAGCCCTAAGCAGTGCAGTATATGACTACAATCGGACACCTCACTGGTCTAACGATATGATAGCTTCTTTAGAAAAGTTTGCGCCCAATCTGAAGATAGACATAACCCAAATCAGAAGATTTGGTTGCGTTGCTTTTATCAAGATAGAAAAAAACACTGGAACCAAATTCGGTCCACAAGGGATACGAGTCGTGCTGGTTGGTTATAACCCCACTGGCTATTTTTTCTTAAGACCTGAAGTTGAAAAACTTTATGAGAGTCGAGACGTAAAATTCCACAAAAGACTCGTGATCAGAGATATCTGGGGAAAGGACAAAATAGCAAACTGGAGAAACCACAAGACATATATTAAACAAGATGAATGGTTCGTTAAGTTTGATAAGACTAGCCCTAAAGAGTTATTGGAAACGGAGGGAGAACCAGTAGTCAAGAGAAAGCGCGGTCAGCCCAAGAAAGTTGGAGATCTTCGTCAAGAAAGCCCTAAGCAACCCACTAGAATAAATGAAACGAGCTTTGTAGGAGCCATTGACTCAAACAAGTTGAATAAACTGCTTTAATCGAAGGGCGATGTTGACTGTTTAATCGCAGAAGTCAAAGATGAAATGTCACATGCCCTGATTGCTGGACTGAACAAAGATCTCGCAAACTACAAAGAATTTGTCGCATCTCTGGATCGTAATTAATGGCTCAGAGCAATTGATGAAGAACTGGAATCAATGCGGAAAAACCAAGTGTGGAAACTTGTAAAAAGACCAACCGTGAAAGCTGAAGGTGGCAAGCCCAACATCATCGACTCTAGGTGGGTTTTGAAGAGAAAAATATGTAAAGATGGAAACACGAAGTCCAAAGCGAGGTTGGTGATTCGTGGCCTTAAAGATAGGAACAAGTACGATACGCAAGAAACCTATGCCCTGGTGTCTGGGCTAGCCCTGGTAAGATTAGTAATATCAATAATAAATAGACACAATCTGGAGACTTGCCAACTTGATGTCAAGACAGCTTTCTTAAATGAATCTATCAAATAAGAGATATATATGGAGATTCCTGAAGGCCTGCTTGATGGTGATAGTTTCAAGAAAGCTCAGGTTTGTAAATTGGAAAAAGCCCTTTATGGACTCAAGATCAGCCCAAAAAAATAGAATGAGCAGTTTTGCGAGACTGCATCTAAATTGGGACTACGGTTACATACGAGCGAGCCCTGTCTCTATACATGGAGACAAGCCTGTAACTTTCTAGTCCTGATCCTATACGTGGATGATATGATGATAGCCAGCAATTGTGTAGGCAAAATGAATGAAATTAAGACTGGTCTGCAATCTGAGTTCAAGATGTCAGATCTTGTCGAGGTTGGCACATTTTTTGGCATCAAAGTGGAAAGAGATAGAAAACTTCATACAACTTCACTAACACAAACACCATACATAGATAAAATGTTAGAGAAATTTAAGTTCTACGAGTCAAAACTCTAAAAAACATTAATGGTGACAAATCAAGTTTTGAATCGGCAAAGAAAAGATAGAGAAAAGTCTGAAGATGCTGGAGAGTTAAGCACAACGATAACGAGAGAAAATGTGCCGTACAGAGAAGCAGTCGGTTGCCTGCTGTATTTAGCCAACACAATGAGACCAGACATTTCATACTCAGTGAATGTACTGAGTAGACATCAAATCACCTGAACTGAAGATGATTGGAAAATGGTCAAACGGGTATTTCGATATTTACAACACACAAGAACCCAAGGATTAACTTACAGAGTCTGTAAATATGGATTAGAAGCCTATTCAGATGCGAGTTTGGCAGACTGTAAAGGCTCAATAACAACAGGTGGATATCTCCTAAGGCTGTATGGGGATACAGTTCCTTGGAAAACAAGAAAGCAGAATTATGTCGCTATTTTAACCTGCAAAGCAGAATATATGGCAATGTGCGACGCAAGTCAAGAATTGATTGGACAAGAGCACTCTATAAGTATTATATTGTCTCGCACTTTATTGCCCGCGGATCTATAGTGTAACAACAAAGCCGCCGGAGAAAGTGCTAAAATAGATGGTGGCAAAAGACTGAGACACATGACCAAGATAATGGCTTACTACCTTAAGAAATGTGTATCCAGAGGAAGAATAATTGTTAAATGGATTCTATCCAAGGAACAACTAGCAGATATCTTCACAAAACCCCTACCGTTTAAACTGCATGAAAGACTAACAAAAGAAATTTTGAATGTTAATTAGCGTGAAATGCATGATAATCAAATTTGAACTTGAGATAGTAAAATTAGTAAATTGATAATAGATAGATAATGATGGTAGACATTCTAATGAATGTTTTTTCTGTGTTTGTTTTAGCTCGTCAGAATCAACCACAATGAGTGACCCAGAAGCTCACGTGCTCCACATCATTGGCTGATTAAAATTTATTTATATTCAGTGTTCATGTTTAAATATATCTTTTCTTTTCATTTTAATAAATTCAGATACGAACGGGAGGAAGTGTTGAGCGTATTCTTGGCGCTCGCAACTGAATTATTACGCATGCGCAACAGCAAGAAGACGAGACGCAGTGACGCTGCACTTCAGCTTTAAGAAACTACGTTTTTGTTCACTCTCGTGCAGTCAGCCAGTCTGTTAACACAGGCATACTCTGTCCTAGCATTTCCTTTACAGCTTATCCTACCTTTTTTGTTCGCTTAGCTACTGTCATTAAGATAGTAAGGTATTAAGATAGTTAAACCTTAAGATAGTGTAAATAAACGTGTCTAAGTTTGATTCCATATTTCGAGTGTTGTTTTTTATTCGCCAAGTCACCTACTCAATCCCATACTACTAACAGTTACAATACATCTACTATACACAATATCTCACTAATTAGTAATCAGCCAACAGGTCAACGCACCCAACGTGTAATAACATCATCTACTCCTATCGTACATAACGACTTTAATACAAACTGGCTCTTAGATCTTACTTGTGTAAATATTTCAGAATTAGTCATCAATATCTTGAAACTAGGCAAACTGTTTGATTTAACAACTAATATTTACACTTGATTAAAGTTTCAGTTTCTTAAGCTACTAAAGGCAGGACTAAATTTTTTGTTTCAACACTGATAAAACTAAAAATAAAATATCAAAAATCTTTGAAAAAATGTTTCAGTTAATATCAAAACAAAAGTTTTATGACTTAAAAATGACAAACATGATCACACTAACTTATGTACTTCTTAAACAAAATAGAAATTTATTAGTGACAAAAGCAGACAACGGCAATATCACTGTCATCATCGAAAAATCAGAATACATTGACAGTGTTGAAGAGCAACTCAATATCATTAAATATTACATACAGAAGAAAAATCTGCTGGAAGAGCTGATTAAAAATATTAGAACATTTGTTAAGCAATGGCATGATTTTAAGGTCTTGAACGATTTTAAATTAAATTTAGAACGTTCGTATGTAAGCAGAATTAGCTGAGCATGATGTTATTGCTTCGTAAAGATATACAAGGAAGGACATCAGTTGCGCGTTAGTAATTACGCTGTAAATTTTCCAATAGATATTTTATTAAAATCTTACACAAAATTATTAAATAACAGTATTCCTAAAACTAATTCATTTGTTTAAGAACAGTTTTCATTTATGTGAAGCAATCGATTTATTTATTAAAATACCCAGTTTCACCTTTGTAAGTTTAGATGTTATTAGTTTGTGATCCAAAACGAGTAAAATGTTAAATTATAAGTCCATAAAGAGTAACTGTTAATATTAACGTAATAAAATTAATTTGTCTTGCAATGAGTTCTTCGATGGTGTAACGTCAGTAGCCAAATGTTTCAATATTTTTTAATTTCCTGATTCACCCTTTCATTTGCATTGTCTTTGCTCTCTACTACTTCTTTTTATCTGCACAAACAGCTTAAAAAGGTAAATGGCATTTTATGTCTTCTTATCACCTTCAAGAAAAAACTGTTTCAAGAAAGTCACACAAGCATGCAGTGCACCTAGGTTACCTTATTACTCTTGATAAAAATTCCCGTGAAAAACTAGATGCTGCGAACACTCTAACTTGATGAACATGATACAATAGTTATGATAATATTAATGACTAATATAATGATAATTATGAGTATAATGATGATGATAATAACAATAATGATAATTCAATTAATAATGACGATTATGATGATGATGATAATTTTGATAACGGTAATGATAGCAATTATGATGACTATGATATAAATGATAATAATAATAATTATGATAATATAATGATAATAATGATGACTTTAATGATACTGAAAATGATAATGATAATGTTGATGACAAAGATAAGGATACTAAAATTAATTATGTTCATAATAATGATAGTAATAATAATAACGGTGACGACGATCATATTAATAATAGTAATGATTGTTAATTATGATCATAACAATGTTGATCATGATAATGGTGATGATGTTGATAATAATAATAATAATAATGATGATAGTGTTAACATTGTTGATAATAATAATTATGATAAAAATAACAATGACGAATATAATGAAAATGATGATGATGATAACAATAATAATAATGACAATGGTAAATATTATAATAATGATGATGATGGTAATTATTCTAATGATATTGATAAAATAATAATTATGATAATAATGGCGATGATAATAATTATTATGACATAAATAATGATAACAATGATAATAATAATAATAATGACTATAATTATGGTGCTCATAAGTATGATAATCATGATAGTTATAATCATAATGATAAAGATAATAATAATTTTAATGATAATAATGATGATGGAGATGACAATAGTGATGATAATGATAATAAAGGTGATGATTATAATAAAAATGTTATGATAATAATAAAACTGCTGATAATGTGGTTTGAAATAAAGATGGCGATGATGATAATGATGTTAATGATGATAACAAATATGATGATGGTGATAATGAGAATAATAGAAAATATAATGATGATGATGATAATGATGAAAATAATGATAGTAAAATTGATTATCATAAATATAATACTAGTAATAATGATGAAGGTGCTGAAAATAATGATTGTTATGATGATTATCAAGAAGATGAGGAAAATACTGGATTTGACCATGTTAATAATAATGATGGTTATATTTATAACAATAACAAATACATTATAGTTAAAGTGATGATAATGGCAATGATTACAATAAAGATAATAATAATGATAGTGATACTAATAATTGTAACAGTTGTTATAATGATTAGGATGCTGAAGATAGTAATTGTAATATGATGATATAGAAAATAATAAAGGTTCTGTAATTGACGATGTTTATAATAATGTTTATAGTCACGGGTATGATTTTTCATTATAATATTGATAGTGGTAATACTAATGGTGAAATTGACGATGCTGCTCAAACTAATAGTGGTCATGATAAAAACTACCTCATAAACAAAGTTAAAGGCAAGGCAAGTTTGATGTGTTAAAATTATATACATTTACTCCTTTTCAAAGTCTTTAAATAAATTAATTTACTTTTGCATTACGAAAAATTAAATTTTAAAAAGTTGTTCATTATTTAATTTTTTGTTTGATCATGTCTTCATTACGAAAACTATTTTTCTCATTTCTTCTCCAAACGAAATTGGCATAAGACCGTTGATGATAAATTTTTTATTAATTTTCTATTACGCAGAAGCAATATTTTATATTAGCTATACTGTTAAAATTTTTTTTTAGTTAACATGTTTACGTACTTATTATTTGCATCCAAATTTTTCTTTTACATACGTTTTTGCAATAAATTTTTGGCTTTACAAGGTAATAGAATCAGTTTAAGAACATAATGTCTTACGTTTTTAGGTAGAATCCTTTTTAGAACAATATTAAGAAGATTTCAAATGAAATTGGGCACCAAATTTGATTTTATTTGCACAAGTATGTTTTATATTTAAACTATTACGTTTCATCATTCACAGACTAGCAAAGTAATGAGATTTATTTTTAATTGATAAGTTTTTATGTTTAAGTGTGACATAACATTTAACATTATATTGGAAAAATTTTATACTCGTTTGTGTGAGTATAATACTATTTTATCAAATGAAGCTTTTGCATCATTATTTGAAATCGTTTTGTGTGTGTACTTAACGATGTTTAAAAAATAACACAATTTTATATTTATTACCCAGTGAATTATTTAAATAATATAAGGCACTTTATACTCAAATTGCAGATAATCATTACGTCAAAGGATATGCAGTAACATTATAATATAACTGTTACATATCTCGCTAGGCCCTTTTTCTAGTTATTTATGACACGTGAATATTAGTTGAGCAAAGTAAATCAAACGGAACTTATATTTAAAGAAAAAATATCTATTACGAACTGTTTTTTTTGTAATTGTGCAAATATGTACAGTATACTAAGGGGCATTGAATGTAGAATATTTAATATTTTTAATTCAATGAGATATAAGAATTTCGATATAGTTTGAATCAATATTAGCTCCATAACTACTTGGAAATTGAAGTTTTTTTATTTCAGCAACGAAAATGTTACGTATATTATACATTTTTCATGAATACTTACAAGAGATAAATAGAATGAGGGTTATATCTGAATTCTAATTGTTTTATTTACTTCAAATATAAGATAAGAAACCTGTTTATTTAAACTAATTGTCAAAAAGAAGTTAGTGAATTTTGAAGGCTAGAAAAAAAGAAAAAAATATTGGTTGTTGTATTAAGTTTAAATTAATTAGCACAATGACTTTAAAATTAAAATCTAAATTTTAAGTGACGTGTATGTAACAGATTAAGCTCTACTGAAAATAAGACTCTATGTATCATGGTTATATGACAGATCACGTTTTTTTTAAAAAATGAATTTATGACTCAACGTGTTATTTGTAAGGCTTACGAAAAAACTAAAAAAAAGGCCTGGCAAGTTATGAAATAATTATGTAATAATGTTACTGCATATCCCTTGATTAGTTTTATGTAATGATTGTCTGCAATTTTAGTATGAAGTGCTAAATATTATTTAAATAATCCACTAGGTAATAAATATTAAATTATGATATTTTAAACACATTGTTAAGTACACACACAAAACGATTTCCAATAATGATGCAAAAGTTTCATTTAATAAAATAGTATTATACTCACACAAACGAGTATAAAATTTTCCCAATATAATTTTGAATGTTATGTCACAATAAAACATAAAAACTTATCAATTAAAAATAGATCTCATTACTTTGCTAGTCTGTAAGTAATGGAACGTAATAATTTAAATATCAAACATACTTGTGCAAATGAAATTAAATTTGGTGCCCAATTTCATTTGAAATCTTCTAAATATTGTTCTAAAAAGGATGCTTCCTAGGAACGTAAGACTTGTAAGAATGTTCTTAAACTGATTTTATTACCTAGTAAAGCCAAAAATTTATTGCAAAAACGTATCTATTAGAACAATTTGGATGCAAATAATAAGTACGTAAACACGTTATCTTAAAAAAGAATTTCAACAGTATAGGTATTATAAAATATTGCTTCTGCGTAATAGAAAATTGATAAAAAATATATCCTCAACGGTTTCTTGCCGATATTGTTTGGAGAAGAAATGAGAAAAATAGTTTTCGTAACGAAGACATGATACAACAAAAAATTAAGTAATGAACAACTTTTTAAAATTTAATTTTTTGTAATGGAAAGTAAATAAATTTATTTCAAGACGAGAAAAAGTAGTAAATGTTTATAATTTCAACACATCCAACTTGTCTAGCCTTTTACATTGTTTATGAGGTAGTTTTTATGGGGATATCATAACTTTTTGCGTAAATTATTATATTATCAACTAGATATTAAATTCAATTACGTTTTTATCTAAACTTGTTCTAAAACTACAATTTGTATGTCTTTAGCACCTTTAGGCCAGGATTTTTTTTATAACTGTTTGATCATTTACATGGAACCATTGATTGTTTTTTCTTAGTACGTTAGTGTAATGTGCTTCTGACATGTAACTATGGTAGAAAATTTTATTTGAAACTTTGTATTCTTACCATTAATCGTAATTTTTGATGTAGGTATGGCATTTATTTTAAAATTAGATATTTTAGTAACACTGCTACTGGGATCAGCAATGAAGAATTTAGTTATAAGCATAGTATGACGAATTTTAATATCTACTTTCTTAATTTTTTTTGATTGGCAGCCATTACTACAGCAGTCATCGATTTCATACCAATTTCCGATACTGTAATCTATAATCTCCTGCAATGTACATGATCGTAAATATTGTGGAACTAAAAGACACAAAAAAAACTAGATATATCTTCTTGCATTCGATCATTAAAGTTATAGCTAGGACATCTAATAATTTTGGTAATCTCTTGTTTAAGAGCATTTTGTAATAAAAGTGATCGATAACAAAGTTGTGTTGTAATCCCTGTCACATTTTGTTGTACCTGTAATGTAAAAAACTTGCCTGCAAACTGTCTAAATGATAAAATATCAACTTTTTTTTTTTAATTATATTGTTCAAAATCCGTCTTCACAATATCATAATGACTATGCTCTAATAAGATCCTTCTTACCGTAGATGAATAAAATAAGCTTTGTAAGCTAGCGTTAGCATAAGATGAAACAGAATCTGTTTTTGGTAACCCAAATATATTCCAACTACTCTTAAACATAGAGTTTATGTTATTTTCTAAATCTGCTATTATTGTACTCTTATCTATAGCCCATTTGCTATCGTAAACTTTTAAGTTCAGAATTCTTCTGCTATCCGGAGGGATGGCAAAACTATTTAGATCTGGGCGATATTTTGTTTACAACCTATTGTATTCAAGTATAGCTGATACGTTTGCAACACAACATGAAGGATCAAAATTTTTGAGGTGCAAATCGTAGAGTGTAGTAGTTTGAGATGTCGCAACGTACGTTTGTCCATCACTAAAAATACTATTACATGCTTCGACTGCAGCATGCTTTAAACTCAAACCTTGACTTTTATGAATACTTATACCGTAACTATTACAAATTGGGAACTTCTGTCATGTTATGTATATTTTATCCGTAACAATTAATTTATATTCCATTCGAGCTGTGTCGTATTTCTTACCACATTGTAATAAAATACGTATCCTGATAATGTCGTGCGATCTATCTTTAAGTATAGAAACAACTGAACCAATAGTGCCATCAACTATGCCTATATTTACATCGATGTTTCTCCTTATTATTATTTTAGAACCAATTTTAATTGTTATAGTACGATCTACACCGCACAAGCTATCAACATCTTCATTTAAAATTTTTACTATCTTTTCTACAACTGTTTTGGACATTGAAACGTATCATTAGCAATAAAGTGTATTTTCTTGAAATTAATTGTTAACAACATGGATTTATTTAGGATATCGCACATTCTTCCAGTGGGTAACAAACTGTATTGACAGGTAATTTGTGTTAGTAATTACACATCTCTTAGACGTTATTCAAATAATCATTGTTGGTAAATTTTAATTTTTTTTTTGTAGAATTTCTGCATCAGAGTTTGTCATAAAACCTTATTAAATACGAGATAAGATTTCAAAATACAGTTTATCATTTTTTTGTCGCATATTTATTTTTAATTCATCGTAATCAAATAATTCCCATAAATTAAATGTACACATAGATTTCATGTACTTATCGATTTGCTTTTTATTCATTTTAACAAACACAAAATCTTCACGAACTGGAGAAAGCTGAAATAAATCTTCAAATACAAGTACATTTCTTTTCCCAAACTATTCGTCTTCAATATCAGATATGTCAAATATTTCTGTCAACCACAAATGAATGTACATCAAAGTAACATTGGAAACCATTTATATTTCGTCAATTATGACTAGATCAACATTTTTTAAAGTTTGTCTGACTTGTTTTATCAGAGCCTTGGATAACTGTTTAAATTTCGCTGTACCACTATGTTTTACTGGGAGTTGCAGTAGTCTATGAATTGTAAGTCCTTTAATATTATACGCTGCGATTCCAGTAGGAGCTGTAACGGATGTATCTTTGCCTTGGCATGATTTATTCCAGGTAACTAGTTTCTCAATAACAAAACTTTTTCCTGTACCCCCAGGACCACTCACAAACATTCGCAAAACTGTATCGTTAAATTCGAAAGTAGAAGTTATTTTATTGAGGACTCTTAGTTGGTCTGCGTTAAATTTTCCAATTGAATTTTGTAACTCTTCATGATTAGTAACTGCAATTTTACCAACTGCTACAAAATAATTCATAGCGTTTTCTACTTTAATAGGTACACACGCTTCTGGAATTTCAGCAGAATCTGTTGACGGATCTGCTTTACTATTTTCTATTTGATTTTGAACTAACTTATCCATGTTATCCATAGTCTCTTGTATGGTTGCACATTTTTTATGATATTTCATAGCATTTGATAAGGAGTCTTGTTTTTTTCTGAATGCTTGTATAAAAGATTCTTCAGAACTTTTTAATTTATCTGTATCTCTTCACGGTTGAAATAATAACAAGAGTAAGAAGTAGTACTTCTCTGGTTCTTTTACAGGATTAAAGTGATAATGATTTATTAAATAAGCTTTTGTGCGTCTTATGCAATATAAATCATCTGACAATTAATAATATTTAATCTTACGTTTTGGTTTTTCTTTCGACATATCAAAATGCCTGGCAAAGTCATACAAACATAGAGATTCCAATTCCTTAGGTCTGTTGGGATAATAATTGTCAATTAACGATTCATAAAATATATCGGTTGACTCTTCTGGAAGATTTTCAATTACATTGAATGGTTTTATTTTTCGATTACGTAACATTTTAACGTTTAACCATTTGATCACTGTATCACGATTAGTAGCATGTAAAGAATGTCCTAAAAGTGTGTCAGCTGCTTCAATTGCTCCACATTCTCTGTGATGCAAAGCACGCAAAGAAAATGACCAAAGCATACTGTATAATGATTTATTTGTTTTAATATCTGAAAAATCTAAGTTACTTTTTTTACCTTTTGTTCTGTATTTGCAAATATACTTGGTTAATAAATAAAAAGATTATCCAATAAATTGAGCATCGTTATTTCCTTCCGAGATTAATAAAAGAGCGGGCATACAGTCATTAACAAATTGTTCATCTTTAGTCCGTGGTAAATCATATCATCTACTTTTATTTTTCAACTTATTTCTGTTGGCAATAGCAACAGATACGTTTCTTAAAATAAGTTTATCAGTTACTGGCCGTGGAAATCCAAACCAACTAGCACTTTTGAATGCAATTTTCGTTTTTTGTTTGCGCATACAGTAACTATTGTGTTTATGTTGCTGATACGCGAAAACACGTCGATGAAGTTCTGGTGAAACTATTTTATCGGGCGTATGACATGAAATATATTTCAGAATAAATTCTTGTACCTCTTTATTAGAATTTTTACCATAAATTGGAGAATCTTTCATCCAAAACAAACAGTGATAGTGAGGTAAACCTCTACTTTGATATTCCCGTACATTATAATAGTGAGTAATTTTACCGATAGGATTTGACGGTAATGTTATATAAGCTAGCACAGCTTTAAGCTTATTTTTAAAGTATCTTGCTGTTGACACTGGATCAGCTGCTATCAGTTGACTGATTGACCGATTATCGTTCCACTCATTTACTTTACTTATGTATTCTGCTAATGCCGACCACATCCATTCTCCAGGGCTTAACGTTACAAAAAAAGTGGCAGGTCCGTACTCACGCATCATACAATGTAAATCATTACGAAATTTTTTTTAATAAGGTTTAGTACCAAACGAATGATAAAATAATGTGTCAAGATTAGCATCAATTTTTTTATCGTTCAACATTTGTAAAAAATCTTTTGCAGTGTGATTGTAACGTGGATCGACTGTATTGAGAGTATAAAATATTCTGGCATTTATCTGTCGCATTGTATTATTAAACAGTGGATGAAAAAGATATTGATGGCTTAATCTAAACTGTAAATGTTGAGAAGCTT